>NC_051280.1:26594744-27205160 GCF_015220745.1 Sebastes umbrosus | reverse complement strand
AGGATGATGGAGGTCGCACACCAATAGTGTTACTCTCTCCTGGATCGGTTGAGTGGATAAAATAGGGAACAGGTTATGTTTTGTTCTGTGGGTCAAATCTTAGCCATGTATCATTCATCTCAGTAGGTAATAAAATAATCCCTGTGACTGCAGATGAGTTCTTACACATACTTCTGATGAATGTTTCAGACAATAAATCAACAACCAACATACAATGATGCATTTTGTTTATTTTTCTATGTTTGAAAAAGAATTTGTCCTCATGTCCTCGTCATTCCAGGTGTTCCAATCGCTAGGCCCAATACAGAAAAATTAAGCCTGTAAGTTTAATTATGTTACAGCCAGATGTTAAACATCTGTTTATTTCCAAGTTCACACCACTGGGTCACTAGATGGCAGAACTTCACCCATGATGAAAGTTTTAAGCAAAAAGTTCTGAACTTGATAAAAAAAAAAAAGTGGTATAGTGTGTGATGTAGCCCTGGAGAACCCAGTGTAGGAAACTGAATAAAAACAGTTTATATTGAATGAACACTCCTGTTCTCAATGAAATGGTTTTACTTTCAACAATAAATCCCATCAGTAACACAAACATTTCTCTGAGGAGAACTATCTCAGATCTAATACACATTTCGGTAACACTTCATTTAACAGGTCCACAAATTTCATGGTAATTAGGTGATAAGTAGCAATTAACCTATTTGAAATTTCTTTGGAATTACTGCCAAATTACCCCAATATTTACCTTAAAAAATATTGAAAATTCCGTCATTATAAACATTATTTAATAATTATATTCTAAAATAGCATATAATCGTTAAAATACGGACTTTAGGCTTGAGAAGCGGCTGCTCTTCATTGGAAGTGGAAAACTAATAGAAGACACTTCTGATCAGGCACAAATATCACCATCATATGACTTATTGTCTACACAAATGTTACCTGGTAGCTAATGTCATCCTTCAGGGAGTTTTTTAAAGAAATTTCATAGAAGTTATTTGCTAATTATGACAGCAGACATGGAAATAAAGCATATCAATTAACTTTGTAATATTTTCCTGGAAATGTATTAAATAAATGACCAGCTATTTATTACTGCTTATTGGGAAATAGATGAATATCATTATTAAATAATATTTATAATAGATATAAAATAATAATAATAAAAGTCCAGAGTCAAACCCCAAGTCAAGACAGCCAAACAGTCAAGTAATTTCTGATAAATTTTGAGGTAAATATTGGGGTAATTTGGCAGTAATTCAAAAGAAATTTCAAATACTTTACTTGCTAATCATCACCTAATTACCATGAAATTTGCAGACCTGTAAAAATGAAGTGTTACCAACATTTCCCAACACATGTCACCTCTTTAACACATTTTGTCGCTTTTCCATCACGATGCAAACATTAGTTAGTCTCTTCCTGCTGTACTGGCTACGCTCCTGTAAAAGTGGGCAACAAAAACTGGATCCCTCTCTTCCAGTATGTGCAGGAAATGATTCCTCTCCTCTTCACCCCAAGACTCAAACCACTGGCTCCACAGGCGCAGCTGGCACTCATAGATGTTTGGTAGTCCGTCTTTAACCTTGTAAGGTGAGCAAAAAAGAGAGAAAGCAGCTGTTAGAAATGACATAACATGACTCTGGAATACTCTCAAAATACTCCTGCTGGTTTACAAAGCACTAAATGGTTTAGGGCCAAAATACATTTCTGAACTTCTGCTATGTTATGAACCATCCAGACCTCTCAGGTCATCTGGATCAGGTCTGCTTAGTGTCCCCAGAGTCAGAACTAAACATGCAGAAGCAGCATTCAGTTTTTATGCACCAAATATTTGGAACAAGCTCCCAGAAACCTGCAGGACCAACTCCAACTCTGAGTTCTTTTAAATCAAAGCTTAAAACTTTCCTGTTTGCTGCTGCCTTTTATTAAATCAAATAATGATCTTATACTGCACTAGAGCTTTTACTCTTGTGTGTTATACTCTATTTTAGCTTCTATCCAAGCTTTTATTTTTAGCTTGTTTTTATTTTCTAATGTTTAATGTTTTTATTTTTTTATTATTGTTTTAATTATGTCTTAATGTTCTTTTGCACTTGAATGTTTATGTAAAGCACTTTGAATTGCCCTGTTGCTGAAATGTACTATACAATAGAATAACAATAAAAGTATGATAAATTTAGTAAAACAAGTAAACTAAGATAGAAAAGTAAATTTTCACAACATAACAATAGAAACAGGAGTTAAAATATAGTGTATCTGAAGTAATAATAACACCAGTTACTAATAACACCAAACTTTCCTGTTTGCTGCTGCCTTTTATTAAATCAAATAATGATCTTATACTGCAATATAACTTTTACTCTTGTGTGTTATACTGTATTTTAGCTTTGATCCTAGCTTTTATTTTTAGCTTGTTTTTATTTTCTAATATTTAATGTTTATATAACTGTTTTAATTATGTCTTAATGTTCTTTTGCACTTGAATGTTTATGTAAAGCACTTTGAATTGCCCTCTTGCTAAAATGTGCTCTACAAATAAAGCTGCCTTGCCTCTGGATAAGAAGTGACAGTGCAGTGACAGTATACCTGAAGAGTACTGAGTGAATCTAGGAGGGTGCACACTTTCCCAGGCACAGCTTTCCCCAGCAGGTCCTGCAGGAACCGTTCCCTCTGAGAGTTGTTCCAGCCCTGGAACCAGCTCAGGACGCACCTCTGCTCCTGGAGGCTCACATAGGAGATGGGCTCCGGCTCTCTCATCATCACCCTGCTACCTGCACCAGGAGAAGCACAGGACAGGTTCTCCAGGCTGGGAGGGCTGACTACTACTGGAGCTGATGGAAAGTCCTCCTGGCTGGGAGTGGAGCAGCCAGTGGTCCAGATGTGCTGTGGTGTTGTTGCCACCATGGTTGGAGACCCCTCTGTCGGACCTGTGAGCCTGGAGGAGTTGTGGGTGCTACACAGCATGTCTGGGTGTCTGTCAGTCGGCTGCTGCTGCTGCTGCTGCTGACTGACATGATTGAACCACGACATCTTTTGTTTTCAGAAGCTATTCCCTCTGTCAGTTAATCAGCTCCAGAGCTGCTCTCCACAGTCTGGGTAACATGTAGCTTATTATATCTAAGCAACGCTACCGTTTGGAGCCTGAATTTAGTCCTAGCGTCACAATTAACTGCTCTTAACATATATGGTTACGAGTAGCCATCTTTTTAAATAAATAAATCACCTTATTGTTGTCATGTTTGAAGAGCAGAGATGAGGAATGAGCGTCGCACTAATCTTTGGTACACACCGGAAATGTGTGCAGTTAGTTCTTCTTCTTCTTCTTTGGTGTTTATTGGCGGTTGGCAAACCAGCTTATAGGTGCACTACCGCCACCTGCTGGACTGGAGTGTGGAGCAGGAGATTGTGCAGAAACAAATCAAAATACAATAAATAAATTTAAAATTTAACAAAAATAATAATAATAATTCATAATAATAATACTAATAATAATTAAATTCTCTCCATTATTAAAGGGACTATTTGTAACTTTCAGAAATGCTTCTTAACAGCGACACCTGTGGCCGTGAAATCAACGAAAGTCAGCGTCGGGCTCGCGCTTGCTCGCTCTAAATATACCTGAACGAGCATCGCTCAAAACAGTGAGGCGACACACGTCAGCTAAAAGCACAATATCACTCTATATTTCAGCTGCTTGGCAGTAATGTTAGCTGACCAGACGAAGGTCTCTCCATGAACATGATTTAGATCTGATCCTAGTGTTGGCTTTTACTGCCTCAGTGCAGGCTGATGCAGCGGGGCTCTGCAGCGTGTCTCCCTGCTCTCTCCGCCCGCAGCCGGAGAGAGCAGAGGAGACACCGGCACCCGGTCGGTAACGAGACGGTAACGTTGCTAGCTGAGGAGCTCCGTCACTTCACAAGACACGGGAAACCTCTGTTGGTCTGGAGGAGCTGCAGCAGTTATTTCTGCAAAAACGTCAACTGTACATTCACTAGATATTCTCAGAGCTAAACTAACTCTTCTGCAGTGTGGAGTGAGCACGCGTTCACGTCTAGAGGTGGAGCGAGCTGAGAACGTGCGCGCTCTCTGAGTGAAGGCAGGCAGGCAGGAGGAAAGGCAGCAGCCACACACGAACGCGCATATGCGAGCGCGCATGTGTGGCGACCCGCTACATTTATACGCTTAAAAAGTTACAAATAGTCCCTTTAAGTGTGTGCAGTTAGCTCATTAGCCTTGTAGTGTAGGAAGTCAAGCTTCAAGATTCAAGATTCAAGATTCAAGATTCAAGCCCTTTATTGTCATTGTGTAGTACAACGAAATTAGATTGTGACAATCCCATTGGTGCTTAAAATAAGATGATACAATAAAAAAAAAGAGATTAGATATAATTTTAAAAATAATGTTGTGCGTTCCGAGCTTTAAATATTGAGAAAACTTTTTTTCTTTTCTTTTTTTTTTTCAGAACTTTATTTCAACAAAAGACATGTACAAAAGAGTATAGGGAATACAAAGAAACAGCACACAAAAAAGACAAAAAAACAAAAACAAATATTTACGTTTTTATTTATATTTTTTTTCCAGAACTTTATTTCAACAAAAGATAAGTACAAAAGAGTATAGGGTATACAAAGAAACAGCACAAAAAAAAGAAAAAAAAAACATTTACGTTTTTATTTATTTATTTTTTCAGAACTTTATTTCAACACAAGACATGTACAAAAGAGTATAAGTAATACAAAGAAACAGCACCAAAAAAAAGACAGAAAAAGAAAAAAGAAAAAAAATATTTACGTTTTTATTTTTTTTATTTATTTTTTTCATAACTTTATTTCAACAAAAGATATGTACAAACGAATATAGGGAATACAAAGAAACAGCACAAAAAAGACTTATTTACATTTTTTTTTTATTTTATTTTTTTTTTCAGAACTTTATTTCAAACAAAAGTCATGTACAAAGAAACAGCACAAAAAAAAGATAAAAAAAAAAAAAAAAAAGTTTTTATTTATTTGATATTTGATTTCATGCTCGGCGGAAGTCGTCATCGGTGACGCTAGGTGGAGGAAGGCGTCGCTTCTCGCTGGGAGCTGAACTGAACCGACTAGAGAGGAAGAGGAAAATGGCGGACCTCGAAGACGTTACGCTGGACGGGAGACCGCTCCAGTCCCTTCGAGTAGCGGATTTAAAAGCCGCTCTTGACGAGAGAGGACTCTCGAAAAGCGGGCACAAGAATGCTCTCATGAAAAGACTCAAAGGGGTGAGTTTCTACCTGCTAAAACACGGTTTAAACGGCTCCGCGGTTCTCTCCGAGCGGACCGTTAATAACGATGAGACGGGCTGATGTTCTCTCGAGGGCCGACAAACTGTAACTGCCGAGCGGCGTAGTAGAGTTATCCCGGTTTACAGACCGTTACACCGGCTGAGAAACGCGTTGAATTGCACCACAGTGTGGTTGAGCAGTGTTCAATCAAACCAACCGGAGTTAAATGAACTTAAAGTGGGCTAATCTCAAAGTGTGTGTTCAGGCTGATGTTGTCCTGTTAGCTCGTTAGCTCCTCTCGGCTAACGCTGGGCTAAAGCTGGCCTGGTTCTGCTGCTATCTATGTTAACGGTGTCGGTCACAAATCAGCAATGTTGGTGCAGCTAGATGAGTTACATAACGTTACACAAGTTATTTAGTAGCCTTACAACAATTATCAGCTAACTCTGACTGTCTATTTTAATGTTAATGTAATGTTTTCCGCCAAATTTAGGCAAGGCAAGGCAGCTTTATTTGTATAGCACATTTCAGCAACAGGACAATTCAAAGTGCTTTACATAAACATTCAAGAACATTAAGACATAATTAAAACAGTTATAAAAACATTTCATATTAGAAAATAAAAACAAGCTACAAATAAAAGCTAAAATACAGTATAACACACAAGAGTAAAAGTTATATTGCAGTATAAGATCATTATTTGATTTAATAAAAGGCAGCAGCAAACAGGAAAGTTTGGTGTTATTAGTAACTGGTGTTATTATTACTTCAGATACACTATATTTAACTCCTGTTTCTATTCTTATGTTATTAAAATTTACTTTTCTATCTTAGTTTACTTGTTTTACTAAATTTACCTTACTTTTATTGTTATTCTATTAGGCACTGGTAAGGCAAGGCAGCTTTATTTGTATAGCACATTTCAGCAACAGGGCAATTCAAAGTGCTTTACATAAACATTCAAGAACATTAAGACATAATTAAAACAGTTATAAAAACATTTTATATTAGAAAATAAAAACAAGCTACAAATAAAAGCTAGGATCAAAGCTAAAATAGAGTATAACACACAAGAGTAAAAGTTATAGTGCAGTATAAGATCACATGTGAGATCTGGACACTGTTATTTAGTAATATATAACATCTACATTGTTTGTAAATGTTCCCTCTCAAAAGTCCCTCTTCAAAGTGCTTTACATAAATATTCAAGTGCAAAAGAACATTAAGACATAATTAAAACAGTTATAAAAACATTAAAGATTAGAAAATATAAACAAGCTAAAAATAAAAACTAGGATCGAAGCTAAAATAGAATATAACATACAAGAGTAAAAGATATAGTGCAGTATAAGATCATTATCTGGTTTAATAAAAGGCAGCAGCAAACAGGAAAGTTTGGTGTTATTAGTAACTAGTGTTATTATTACTTCAGATACACTATATTTTAACTCCTGTTTCTATTCTTATGTTATTAAAATTTACTTTTCTATCTTAGTTTACTTGTTTTACTAAATTTATCATACTTTTATTGTTATTCTATTAGGCACTGGTAAGGCAAGGCAGCTTTATTTGTATAGTACATTTCAGCAACAGGGCAATTCAAAGTGCTTTACATAAACATTCAAGAACATTGCGACAAAAGTGCAAAAGAACATTAAGACATAATTAAAACAGTTATAAAAAAAATAAAATCATTAAACATTAGAAAATATAAACAAGCTAAAAATAAAAGCTTTGATAGAAGCTAAATTAGAGTATAACACACAAGAGTAAAAGCTCTAGTGCAGTATATAAGATCATTATCTGGTTTAATAAAAGGCAGCAGCAAACAGGAACGTTTTAAGCTTTGACTTAAAAGCACTAAGAGTTGGAGCTGGTCCTGCAGTTTTCTGGGAGCTTGTTTCAAATATTTGGTGCATAAAAACTGAACGCAGCTTCTGCATGTTTAGTTCTGACTCTGGGGACACTAGATCTGATCCAGATGACCTGAGAGGTCTTGATGGTTCATAACACAGCAGAAGATCAGACATTTATTTTGGCCCTAAACCATGTAGTGCTTTGTAAACGAAATTTAGCTGTAGTTTTTGCTCTAACATGTATCCCAGACCCTGTGAGCTCCATTGGTTCTGCCAGTTTGTTTACATTGCGACAGGTATTTAACCTTATCTACCTCTCCATGAATGCTTGGGGCATTCTTTTCTTTATATTAATCCGGCCAACTATCATTTCTTTCTGCTGAATTGTGCCATGGAAGAAGCAGCAAGGGGTGTTTACATGTGCCCCTTCATTTCACATATATTATTTAGTAATATATAACATCTACATTGTTTGTAAATGTTCCCTCTCAAAAGTTTCAAATGCACAATTGCATATAATATAAGTTTACTAGCACCAAAAGCATGCCACCGACCTCGAATGGTTGGAATTATACAGTCCCCAAGCAATGTTAGTGCAGCTATATGAGTTACATAACGTTACACAAGTTATTTAGTAGGTCCACAACTATCATCAGCTAACTCAGAATGTCTATTTTAACATTAATGTAATGTTTTTTCCGCCGTTGTTATCCTTAGAACATTTTAAAAGGAAATTGTCATCATATTTAATTCATGATGTCTAATTATCTTTTGATATGTTTAGATACATTTTCTTTTTTTCTGTACTGTTTCTTTTGTATGTATTTCATTGTTTTTATTGGATTGTTTTTTCCACTGTTTTGGTTAGTGCAAATGTTGTGTACTTCTTGTTGTTGTTTTGTTGTATTTTTAAAATTATGTTAGTTTAGATCTTTCTTCCTTTTTTGTTATTGTTTTTTTTTCTCCTGGGGTTGGGGGGAGGTCCTTTGTATAAAAATAGTTTTGCTCTAAAATGTATCCCAGGCCCTGTGAGCTGCATTGGTCCTGTATGAGCCAGTTTGTTTACATTGCGACAGATATTTAACCTTAATCTATCTCGTCATGAAAGCTTGGGGCATTCTTTTCTTTTTTATATTAAAGCGGGTAATCCAGCATTCATTTGTCCGCTGAATTGTGCCATGGAAGAAGCAGCAAGGGGTGTTTACATGTGCCCCTTATTTCACATGTGAGATCTGGACACTGTTATTTAGTAATATATAACATCTACATTGTTTGTTACAGTGTTCAGAATCCCTCTTAAAATGTTCCCTCTCAAAAGTTTCAAATGCACAATTGTATATTATATAAGTTTATTGATTTATTGGTTGTATTAGGTATCACATGTGTTGTTTGCTTTACTGCTTACCACAGCTCAAAATGCTGGAGATTATAACATTATTGGAACATCACACTTAGTATTTTTGTTTACATACTTGAGTGTGGATGCAGGGTGAAGTAATACAAGCAGCCCAGTGGGAGGGATGCTGCATGGCTCACTGTCAGGGCAGAGATAGATGAAAACAACAAAGTGTTTAATTAAAGATTTGTCAAATTTTAAACCAATTTTGCTTGCAACTCTGACTGCCCACATCATTCCCAAGTCTAGTCTTCTTTCCACCGCAGTCGGCGAGCTTCCATGCTTGTCTAATTGACCCATATGACTCTTTCCACGTTAATTGTTTGCTTGACCAGTGAACTCTGTATATGTCATCCTCCTCTCTTTCTCCACAAGTTTCCCAATATCCGAAAGTTATTCAGACAGAGAGACCGTGATGCAGAATGATGTTTGTCCCATCTATGTTGATGGCATGCCGACGCACACAATAGACCCATAATAATTCATAAAGGATGGAAATATTAGCAGTCATGATGAAAAGGTCATATGAATAACGTCTCTTCTCTCAATAACAGGCTCTCATGCTTGAGAATCTGCAGAGGACCTCCACCGCTCACATTGGACTGCAGCCAAACTCACAGGTAAGTGTCCCAAAGTTGCTTTGATTTTCTTTGAACGTCTGAAGCCTCTTCACATTAAGTATGAATGACAAAATGTGCATTAGCACAATATTCGTAAATGCCTTCAAAAAAGTATGTGCAAGTGGCCTTGAAGGCACCTATTCACCCTATTTTGAATGGTCTCTGTGTTTTAGATTGGTGAGGAAATGAGCCAGAACAGCTTCATCAAGCAGTATCTGGCCAAACAACAGGAGCTCCTGAGGCAGCGGCTGGAAAGAGAGGCTCGCGAAGCATATGACACAAATGGTAAGTGTTGCTAGAATCCTCCACTGTAACTAAGTAAGTTACTGTATATGTCTCGGGTCATTATGCAAAACATGATGGTGATTTTATTTATTTGTCTTTTGTAAACAGAGCCAGAGGACCACACAGAAGTTAATAACAGTACATCGTGCCCTCCTCAAGCCCAGGTCAGACATAACTTTCTTTTCTTACCTATTGCAATCGGTCACATTATCTAATCTGTTTGTCTGGAGATTCTGTGCTCCAAAATATTTTTCACATTTGAAAGGAACTTGCTGGTAAGAATTGTGACAGATCCTTTACTTGAAAGAAAATTGACATATTACTATGACAAAATAAGCCTCACCTCCCTTTCTGTCCTCTTCAGGATGCCACGCCAGCATTGGCTGAGCAGTACAAGCCACCTGGCCCCTCTGGTGGAGAGGCATTGTTTGTCGCAGTGAATGATGGAGAGGGTCACAGGAACCAGGAGGCTGACGTGTCCGGCCCTCCTGCTTCTGGCTCTGTGGCATTCGCTCGTGTTTCTGGTGGTCCAGAGAGGGAATCTGCCTCGAACGAAGCCGCCGCTGACAGCGACGACGACGACGACAGTGAGGATGGCGAGGAGGATGGCGACGACGACGATTGGGAAAGCGGTGCTCGGAGGAGAAGCCACAGAGAGCCAGCCAGAGCGCCCACATCCAGAGAGAGGTCCGGAGCATCCTGTCAACCCCCGCAGCAACACATGCCTTCCCTTTTGTCCCCTCAACTCCGCCAGCCAACACCTCCTCCCTCCCCACCTCCAGAGTTATCATTCCCCTTGCCTGACACCCCTAAACAGAGCCCCCCTAGTCCAGATGTAGCTCCAGCCAGGCGCTCATCCAGTACCTCCAGCTCTGGCTCCTCCAGCAGCGGCAGCCGCAGTAGCAGCCCAGAGCCACAGAGGAGTGGACATGCCGAGCGCAAGCCGGGCCCGCTGACCCTTCTGGCGCGTAAAATGGAGTCAGAAGGTGCTTTCTCGGGAGCAGGTTGGCACCGCGATGGCGGGGTAGGTGATAGGCAGGACAGCAGTTCTGGCCTGGTATCTGCCATCACTCACACAGCCAGTACTGCAGGCCATGTGTCTTTTCCCACGATTCCAGGCACCAACCAGGGTATCACAGGAGCACATTCGGCACATATTCAAGTACCTGTGAGTGTGCTCAAGGCCACTGCAGCAGAAGAGAGGGACAGAGAGAGGGACTCTGAGAAAGAAAGAGAAAAAGCCCTTGAGCTGGAAAGGCAAGAGAGGCAGAGAAAACTTGAGCAAGAGCGAGTAAAGGAGGAAGAGCGGGAAAGAGCTCTAGCCCTGGAGAGAGAGGAAAGAGAGAGAGCTCTGGAGAAAGAGAGGATTGAACGACAGCAGGCATTAGAAAGAGAGGAACGAGAGAAGGCTTTGCAGAGGGAGAGAGAACTTGCTCTTGAACGAGAGAGGCAGGAGAGGGAACTAGCTTTGGCTAAAGAGAGGGAAGAGCGAGAGCGAGCCTTAGCACGAGAGAGGGCCCTGGAGCTGGAGAGGCAGAAGGAGCTCGAAAGACAGAGGGCCTTGGAGCAAGAACGTCTGCAGAGAGAGAAGCGAGAGAGAGAAGACATGGAGAGAGCAAAGGAGCTAGAAAGAGCCAAGGCTTTGGAGCAGGAAAGGAAGGAGAGAGAAAGGGCTCTTGAGCAAGAGAGGCTACAGAGGGAAAGAGCTCTGGAGGCTGAACGAAAGGAGAAGGAGAGGATTGAGAGAGAAAAGGCTTTGGAGCAGGAAAGGTTGGAAAGGGAACGGTTAGAGAGAGAGAAAGCCTTAGAGCAAGAGAGACTAGAAATGGAGAGAGCCCTGGAGCAAGACCGACTAGAGAGAGAGAAAGCCTTGGAGCGAGAGAGAATTGAGCGAGACAAAGCCTTGGAGAAACAGCGACTAGAAATGGAGAGAGCCCTGGAGAAAGAACGACTAGAGCGAGAGAAAGCCTTGGAGCAAGAGCGACTAGAGCGAGAGAAAGCCTTGGAGCTAGAGCGACTACGGCGAGAGAAAGCCTTAGAGCGAGAGAGAATAGAAAGAGAAAGAGCTTTAGAACAGCAGAGGTTAGAGCTTGAGAGGAAGGAAAAGGAGAGAATTGAGAAAGAGAAAGCATTGGAGCAAGAAAGGATAGAGAAGGAAAAAGCCTTAAAACGAGAGAGGGAGGAAAAAGAGCGATTGGAGCGAGAGGAACAGGAGAGGAAGGAGAAGGAAAGAGCCGAGAAGGAGAGGAAAGAGAGGCTGGATAGGGAGAAAGCTCTAGAGCAGGAGAAACTTGAAAGGGAGCGAGCCTTAGAGAAGGAGAGGCTGGAGAGGGAGAAAGCTCTAGAGCAGGAGAAACTTCAGAAGGAGAAGGAAAGAGCTGAGAAGGAGAGGAAAGAGAGGCTGGAGAGGGAGAAAGCTCTAGAGCAGGAGAAACTTCAGAAGGAGAAGGAAACAGCTGAGAAGGAGAGGCTGGAGAGGGAGAAAGCTCTAGAGCAGGAGAAACTTCAGAAGGAGAAGGAAAGGAAAGAGAAGCTGGAGAGGGAGAAAGCTCTAGAGCAGGAGAAACTTGAAAGGGAGAGAGCCTTAGAGAAGGAGAAGGAGAGGGCTCTCGAACAAGAAAGGTTAGAGAAGGAGAAAGCCATGCAGAAAGAAAAGGAGGAGCAAGAGAGGGCCCTGGAACAGGAGAAAGAGAGAGCTAGGATGGCTGAAAAGGAGAGGGAGAGTCACCTCCCTCCATCCAAACGTGGCCGTGAGATTGGTCTCACCCCCCTGCCCACTCCTCCCCCCCTCTCCACAGGACCAGGTAGAAAGTCTTCGACAGAGGCAAGAGAGCAGGAAGATGTCCATGCTCCAATGTCCTGGAGTGAAGCAGCAGTATCTGGTGCACCCATGTCACCAACACCTCTGTTGCCTCAGTCCTCATTCAAGAAGTTCCGGTTCTTAAGGGACTCCCCAATTCAATCTTCCTCCCCTTCCATGGTCATCAAGCGGCCCCGCAACTTCTCCGATACCCCTCAGCCTCGGGCCTCGCCTGCCTCCTCCCTCACCGATGTCGGGCAACGACAGCAGGAAGGACTCCAGTCCTCCGCTGAACAGGATGATTCACAGAAGCGGACAAGTCAGGAGGTTGCTGCCAGGGCGCCGGGGTCTGTGGGGGCCCAGGCTGAGAAGGAGACCACTGTCAGCACCACACTGGTCCCAAGTCCCAAAAAAGAAGGCACCTCAAGCCCATTATCGGAGGACAAAGAAAAAGCAGATGCAGTGAAGTCGCAACAGGCTACCAAGGAATCCACCAAAAAAGCAACAGAAGTGGATGAAAAGAAGGGTTCTACAAAGCCAGTGGATACTGCACAGCGGAGGGGAAGAGATACAAAGAAGGAAGAAAAACGAGCAAGACAAAGATCATCATCTAATGATTCGTCTTCCTCCGAATCAGACTCTGGGTCCTCATCATCTGGGTCCTCTAGCTCATCCACATCCTCTCAAGAGAAAACCTCCTCCACCTCAAGAGGTAGAAGGGTAAGTGGACTAAAAGGAACCTCTCTCTCTGTCCTATAGGGTCATACAGGGCCCATCATCTTGGGACGTTTTCATTGAGTTAAATTTGTATTTGTTTCAAACTGAACAGAAATAAAGACTTGTATTCATGCAAAGTGCTATCAAGTCTAAACAAATTGACCTAAATTAAGCAGAAATAGAAAACGCATAGTTCAAGCATCATCATTTGATCATCACTGGTGCCACCAACTGTTTTTGTTCACTGCAATACCGGCTGTATGGGTTGCAGCTGCTGCTGTATTGGGCCAATCACGCGTTGCAATAAATCGAAGAACGCTTGCGGTCATGGAAATACAACGAGGCAGTCTGTAGTTTCCAGGTGGGTAGAGTGCTCAGCAGAGCATTCGGCTCTGATTGGGCAGGTGATTTCTGACTATACCTCTATGAGGAAAAGAGATTAGGCCAATTATCATTGTTTACTGATACTTGACAATTCTATACATTTTAAGCTAACTTTAATGTCTTAAAGGTAATAATTTCACCTCAGAATATATCAGGTTACTGAGGTTTAATACAAAACTCGCTCAAATTAGCAAAATTATTTGGCATATCGGCCGTATTTGTTCATGGTCGCAGCATTTTTTGTGTGGAAGCATCCTTTTCTGCAGAGTAGGATGGGCTGGTTCACGAGTTGTGTTTTCGGTCACCACTCCTGCATGTCAGAAGACATTTACTAAAGGTAAAACTTTCTTAGCCCTCAATGGGCATGTTTGCCTCTTTGAAACTCTGGAGTGTGTATAAAGCTGTTTATACATACTAAACACTTTTACTGTGAAGACTCCTCTGAAGGTGTGCTGACAGTGATGGTTGAAACATTGTAAGGGTGAAATAAAAAGACATGATAACAAAGAGTGACTCAGAAAACAACAACAAAGACTGATGTTACATACTATGAACAACAAAGATGGTTTAGCAGTACAGTGTTGGGTTTGTGACCAGAATATAGAATCAGATAGAGCTATGCACATGTGAAGTGGTTAGATGAAAAGTATTTTACAGTTTTTACAGCCAAGCTTTCTAATGTATTCATTTGTGTACAACACCAGTAATCCCACATGAAGAGCACTGCTTGTTACACGTATAAGACAAGTCAGAAAGCTCATTTTATATCAAAGTTGTATTGATAAAGCACGTTTCGTAAATTTATTTCAGTGCATAAAATGTTGCTCTGTTTTCTGTCTCTTTAGGAAGGGAAACCTAAAAGAGATTCCTCACCACAGCACAGGGTGACACGAGAGGCTCAGGCTGGGGGTTTAAAGGAAACTCCAAAAGCCTCCCTTAGCAAAAGAGAGAAGTCTGTAGAGAAGAGTAACACAACTGCTGACGGAGACGGTCACACCAAGGTCAGTCGCTCATAAGTTAACACACCACCAGATTTTTTTCTTTGTTTTTACAACCGTTAGAATTTCTATCCACATTTACCTAAAAATGTCAATTCTAAAAGCTGCTTTCACATGATAAGAAATTTGCTTTTTGCTCAACACGAGGTAGGGCGCAGAGCCTGGCAGAGGCAAAGTGCAGCACAGTTATAATATGCCTTATTATATGCCATTCACTGTTTCCAGGCAACAACAACAGTTGCAGCTATTATCTCATTGGTTGCACTTTGAAAGGTCAGCGAAATAATTTTATCTTTTAGCGCAGCGCTCTGTAGCAATTTCAAGCAGTGCGCCACGCCATGTGTAGCGCTTCCACCTAGTTGGGCGGCACCGCTCTCCCCATAGAATGACAGCCACCGCAGAGCAATTTTACCGCTGATCATGTGGGCAGCTTAAGAAAAAATAGATTTATCCAAAATGAAGTTATGATACAGACAAATCTCATGACGGCTTTATTTCTGGTTTTTATTTTTGTGTTCTGTGGTGGTGTTACCTGAACTACTTATACAACTTTGACATAGAATATATCATTTCACATCTTATTCCATTTCCTGCCCTTTTAAATCCCAGAAGCCATTCATTGAAGCACCGACCAGAGAGGAGACACAAAGGAAGAGGAAGGACACCGAGGGAGAGGAGGAAGCGGAGAAAAACAGGTCTGCTTTTTTACGTCTTGGTCTTATGAAACACATCCTATAAATTGTGTGTGTCAGATTTATACACACAGTATATCCGTCCTTACAATTGCATCTGCAGGCTGTGAACAGGGTGTCAGTCAATTGGACATCTACTATATAGTCAATATAGTCAACAGTGCATTTTTTTAATTCAGCTGTTCAACAGCTAGTACTAGAGAAGTTTAAAGCCAATGGGGGTTCTACTTTTTTTGATTAACTGCTTTAATTACTTAATGTTTGTGAAAAGGTGGTTTAATGTTGTCAAAAGTAATTTGGTTCACAGTATTTTCAAAACCATCCTGGGCTGTCTGCATCTGATTGAACGGTGTTGTGGGTCCGACCCCTTCCGTCAACCGACCATATTTAAAGATCATATCTAGCAATATACAACCTGGTTTCATCCCTGTATGAGAAACAAATAACTCCATATACTGTATTATTATTTGCTTCCAGAATGACATCACATTCAAAGGGTATTTAGAATGGTTCGTTCAAGCTAAGGGAACTTACTATTTCACTTTGTTCTGACGTGATTGTGGAATACATTTCAGCACACTCTCCTCTTAGTAATTCATTTGTTTTTCCACCAAAAACTCACGAGGGAAATGTCAAAACTTGCACTGGAAATGACACCAAAAGGCAAGACTAAATATGTTGTTTTTTTTTTTTTTTAAAACTACTGAAAAGAAATCCTCTGCCTCTACGTTTCTTTGTGCCACTCTCAGTTACATACTTCCACTCCACCAGAAATACATTGAAAATGAAAAATCACATTGTGCACAGAGGAAACAAATGAATTAAAATAAATACAATAACCAAAATGTTATGTAAGGTGGGAACCAGCACTTGAATTCCTTGATAAGTTAAAGAAAAGTCATGGGGGCTCAAAAGATGTTGGAAATTGTTTGGCGCACTCTTCTCTTGACATTATTCTTATAGCACTAGTTGATGGAAATACGTGAATACAACATGAGGGGGCGTTCATACTGTATCATCTCGTAAACACGGTAAACACGACCCCATTCAAAGGCACCAACTATTTCTGATCGCTGTTGTCAGGAAATGTGACCCCCCTACTGTTACCTCTGTAATATGTCATAAATATGTGACAGAAGACACACAAAACTAAATTGTTAATTTTTTTTTAATTACTTTAATATATTTACTTATTATATATAAATATGGTCGGAGGTTTAGGGTCCCATGGTCTAGAACAAAGCGCTACAGGAACAGCTTTGTTTCAGCTGCAATTGTTCATTTAAATACTCATAGCAGCTTTTGCGCATATTTATGGAAAGTTCATCCCTTTTCTCATTTTATTGTGTCTGTTGTTGTCCTGATATTTCAGTGTTTTTTTTAATATTGTTCTTGTGGCCTTCTTTTTGCTGGGTCCTGATCCCAGTAAGCCTTTGAGTACTCTTTGTCATGTTTTTGGTATGTCTGTCTCTTGTCTGTGCTCTACCTTATTGTCAATAGATAGATAGATAGATAGATAGTAACTTTATTGATCCTGAGGGAAATTCAAGTTTCCAGCATCACAGTTCCATAGTGCAAAATATGTTAGTAAAAAGGCAGTAAAAAAGTTAGTAGTGCAAAGTAAAAAAAAATATACCAGATATAAAAATACAAGGAGATGAATAAAACTGTTAAAACTAAATATAGTGCAGGGTAACAGCTGTGATACACGACTATTAAAAAAGTGAATATAGTGCAGAAGAGACTGTTAAAAGTGAGTATAGTGCATTACTATCTGTCCTGCAGACCGTCGGATGCCATCCTCTATTTTTGCTGCAAAACAAACCTACAAATAAAGTCACCTGAACCTGATAATAATTATATATTCACATAATTCGAAAAGCAAAGCAAAATAATAGGTACAGTGAGAGTCAAATTTTCTGACAAACAGCCGTCATAAATGGTGGCCTCATGTTGCTGGCTCCTCTGTGGTGGTCACAGATTTTAGGTGTTGACTTTCCCATCAGGCGATTGATGAGACTGCCTTGAAGCCGGTGTGGCTCAGAAGATGCGGGTCCTTTTTTTTTCATTCGTTGCAACATGGCTGTCCTCCTCCTCCTCCGATGATGGCTATAGCTGCAGCTGCTGCCGGCCTTTATGGTTTTCCTTACAGCGACTCAGCTACAACAGCAGGCCGAGGGGGTTTGTCCGTCGCAGGTTTTGTCCGCCAGGCGGTCCGGACATGACAGCGTTCAGAGAAGATGAGTAGTCTGTGGTGAGAGGGAGGAAGGAGGAGAGAGAGAGAGAGGTGGCTCGCTGCGACGCAGTCGTTTTAGCAGCTGTCGCAGCCTGCACGCTGCCTTTTTTAAACCGAGGACAGTTTGTCTCTTTGCTGACAAGTTAAATTCAGGTCGGAATGCACGTGTGCGCGCACAAAGACGACATGTGAACGTGAGGTGCGCGCTCATTATTCAGGTCTCGTGTGGTGGTGGTTCGGTCCGGTCGGACTCTGCAGGTCTGCAGGAGGACCGCGGTGGCTCTGCATTGCTCGAGCAACGAGAAACGTATTAGTGAAATGACAGTGACTGTGGTCAACAGTGTGGGATGTTCTTTTTTAGCATCACCTGGTTGCTGTTTGTGTATCAGAGGAGTATGTTCAATTGCTGAGATTTTATAATACAATTTTTTTTTTTTTTTTTTTTTTTTTTTTAATTTTATGCTTCATTGTAGTGCTTTAAAAGGAAAATTAATATATATGTTTAGGGCCGTGTGGTTTAAAATGTAATTTAATGAGATTTAAAGGGCCCATATCGTGCTCATTTTCAGGTGCATACTTGTATTTCGTGTTTCTACTAGAAAATGTTTACATGCTGTAATGTTAAAAAAAAAAACGTAATTTTCTTCGTACTCTCTGCCTGAATATACCCTCTGTCTGACACGCTCTGCTTTAGTGCATTTCAATGGAATTGCGTTGCCAGGCAACAGTTTGGGTCCATGTTTAATTCCTGTCAGCTGATGTTATTTACACCCACTGCAACAGGAAATAAACTGGGACACATTTAGAATGTTTTACGTTTAAAACCGTGTAATGGTCTAAATATCGTCTATTTGTGACATCAGAAATGGACAGAAATCCTAACGGCTTGTTTCAAACGCACAATTTCTGAATACGAGCTGTGTGTATTTCTCCATATATTGAGCGTTTTGAGAGTTTGACAGTATTTATAAAGCACTTAAACCTGCTTTATAATATAAAAGACGTGAAAATATCACTTTTTACAATATGGGACCTTCAAAGGAACTTAATACACGGCTGTGTTGAATACTCGATTCTGATTGGTTAATCACGGGTGTTCTGCAGTCTGTTATTTCTTTATGGCAGACCGTTGCTATGAATAGCAGACCGTTGCTATGGACGCAGCTCTGATCTCGGACTCTGGTGGACCGTTTTTGTGTCAAATTATTGATTTCTTAAGCAAGTAGCCGTGAATAAGCGGGATAATGTACAGCTAGCAGGGTCATTGTTGTGAGAAAAAAAAAACGCTCAACAGCGTGATGCTACTACTACTAAACCTGAGGGACCTATCCAATTTTTTCTCTGATAATGCTACGTTGTGAACAACAAATCTGTGTTGAAATCAACAGGAGGAGAGTGAGTTACCCTCCACCTTTTTTTCACACTCTGCAGGCAGGTGAAGGAGACTGCCATGGCAGACCCAGAGAAGCTTCAGGAGACCAGCGAGGAGGTAAGGCACCCGAGGAACCATGAATCACCTCGGTCCTCACAGCTGTTGGTCGCTGAGGACTGAGATGGACGGACCCATCTGATCTTTTATATCTGAATCTTTATAGTTTTTATTAAGCTGGATACATTGCAGTATAGGTCGTTTGATATTATGTCTATTTTTTTCTTTTCACGTTTAAAATATATTTATATTAGATGACTTAATGAGCCCTTTTCACAAGTGGTAGAATGTGTGTAGGAAATTACATTTTTTTTTTTTTAAATATTTGTAAAACCTTTGTTGGCACTGTCATAGGCAGAAACAGCAAGGGTGTTTTCTCACTGTGGCTGATGTTTAAACCCCAAATGATTGCTTTGTTATAAAGGTGCTCATGCCTCTTCCATTGCCCCTATTGGTACCTGCATACTACCTCTGCCACTACTACTACTTCTACTACTACTACTACCACTACTGCTACTGCTGCACCTGTTCCACTGTCCCCAAGAATCCAGAGTTGACCACAGATAAGCCCCCAAGGCTGCACTGCAGAGGGACACCCCTGGCAATAAAGGCTACCTCATTTTCATGGATATGGCTGGCAAGAGCTATTGATTGGACCAGAAGATTAAAAGAAGTGGTTGGCTAGTCAAAGTGGGCCACCTCTTGTAGCCTTTTATTCACTAATCAGGCCTCGCGCCCTCAAAATCAACATGGAGATGAGACGAAGCAAGCATGTGTGCTCACATTGAATCAAGGCTGCTGTGAAACCCTCTCAACAACTGAGTAGTTTTCATATCGTTTCACTTTGAGACATTTTGAACCCACTTGCAGAGAAATGTGGGGCATTATGGACATGCCATTTAATATGGTTGGTGAACTGCTTGACAAAGGACATTTTGGATTTTCCAATTCTCAGAATTCTCCAACAAATACCCTTCTTGGATGCTAAATGAGTTTTCAAAGAGGCCAAAGCATTTTACCTGGACTCAGTGGGCTTGACCGTCTTTATTTGACCTGAAGAAGGACTTGCATTTGAGTTCCTTTCTACAACAGCCATCTCCAGATTTTTGTGACTCTCAGTATGAACTTGCTGCGGCTGAAACACAAGTGAACACAAACATCAAAATGTGGGATTTGTGTGCACAGTGACTTTTGACAGCATCCAACATCTGGCCTCCGACTCATTGGACTCGTTGTTTCCTACCGTTGCTATGAGAGCCTGCCACATTTTTAAACGGACTAATGCCAAAACACCTGAGGATGACTGCTTTGGCCAAAAGCATTTCAAAGCCCCTACCCAAATGAACTATTGCTCCCACCCCGCCAGCCAACACGCTTTCAGATTTCCATCCAAACATCTCAGCCACCTTTGATTGGACCCTTGTTGCCTAGATACAGTACATGCAGTCGTGATTGGGCCATATCCAAACCAGTAAGGATCAGGTGTCAGTGGTACCAGGGAATAAGTAGACGTTTACTCAATGTTATATTTCATAACAGTTATTTTGAAAATGCTTAGTTTCCAGTCTTATTGTGTAGTCTTTGCTGGGAGAAGCAGCATTTTAAAAAACATGTTTATCTTATTTGTGGCTACTGCAGTTTAATCTAAATGGTTCTATGCTGCTGTTTTATAATCTTAGTTGATTTTCACTTCAAACTAATTGGAGTGTCTATTCAGACACAGTGTTTTAAAATAACAAGAATTTAAACTGCAGTATTTCCACCAGATCCTTGTTTGTATGATAGAGACTGCAACCACAGTTTACTCTTCATCAAGTTATATTAAAGAATATATAGGTGTAGATTATCAAATAATTATGAATGGCATGCACTTAACTTCGCTGCCATTCAGTAGACTTGAATTTGTAAAAAAGACTTTGCACAGCAGTTTCTATCATTCACTCTCAGCCCCTACTTGTCCCCCTTCTTGTTGTTGTTCCACCTTTCCTCCAACCTATCCTTGACCACTTGGTGTCAGCCTCTCACCTCTCCAATGTATCGGGTTGTTTTTATCTTCTTGTGTTTCAGACGCCAAAGGCCTTCTCAGCTCGTAAGATCTCTATCAGCAGTAAGTCTTGCTCTCTTCTTTACCAGCATTTTCATTATAGTTAGGGCTGTCAATTGATTCAATTATTTAATCGCATGATTGTCCTTGATTAATTGGATTGATTGCAAATTAATTGCACATTTTTTATCTGTTCAAAATGTACCTTAAAGGGAGATCTGTCAAGTATTTAATAGTCTTATAAACATGCGAGTGGTCAAATATGCTTTCTTTATGCAAATATATGTATATATTTATTATTGGAAATTAATTAACAACACAAAACAATGACAAATATGACTGACTGCCTGCAATGCTGACTTGACTATGACTTGCCCCAAACTGCATGTGATTATAATGAAGTGGGCATGTCTGTAAAGGGGGGACTCGTGGGTACCCATAGAACCCATTTTCATTCACTTATCTTGAGGTCAGAGGTCAAGGGACCCCTTTGAAAATGGCTATGCCAGTTGTTCCTTGCAAAAATGTATCTCATGTTTGGGGCGTTATTTAACCTCCTTCGCGACAAGCTAGTATGACATGGTTGATGCCAATGGATTCCCTAGGCTCGCTAGTTTCATATGATGCCAGTATCTTCACTCTAGCTCTAAAATTGAGCCCGCTACAACCTCCGAAAGATTGATTGCATTAAAGCGCAAAAAAAAATTAGTGGCATTAAAAGGAATGAATGCATTATTATCGTGTAACTCTGACAGCCCTAATTAAAATGTCTGTATTAATGGCATTATTAGTCTACGGTTTGGGAACTATACTTAAATACATCTTAAATAATGTGGATTGCATGATCTTCCATATTTCAAAAACATGTACCCAGAAGATTGTGTTGTGTGCATGGATTTGTGATGTCATGTACGCTTATGCTGTATATGCCATGTGCTGGAGGATTAAATGTTTTTTTTCTTGTCTTACCAGGCAGTAAATCGTCCCCTGGCACTGGCAGTGCAGAGGGTGAGCAGGACTCTGGGGCCGCGGCCGGTCGCAAGAGGAGGTGGGGCTCCAGCACAGCTGTCACTGCCAAGAAACCTTCCATCAGCATCACTACAGATTCACTCAAGGTATTTGCAACATAGTAAGACTGATATGGTTGTTGGTAATGCTCTTGTGGACGCATAGATGCACCGTGAGACACTTGCATTGCCTCTGTCCTGAATATAGCAGGCCCATTCATCCGGTGGCATTATCTCTGTTCTTTGCCCTCAGTCTCTGATCCCAGACATTCGTCCGAGTCTCGGCCAGGAGGCAGTAGTGGACCTACACCCAGAGGAAGCTGTCCTCTCTGGAGCCGAGGATGAAGAGAGGGAGCGCTCTGATCAGGACCTTCAGATCCGACGCACTGTCACGCAGGTTTGTCTACAGCTCTTGTATCTTTTACATGAATGACAGGTTAGGAACTGAAGTGCTCCTCATGAAAGTCCAAGGTTGCACGAATCTCTTAATCAAGAATTGCCTTTGTTGACGCCTTCCTTCTATTGCAGGTGGTGCATCCGGAGAGCCAGGAGAATGGACAGAAAGAGGCAAAGAGGAGCAGACACGAGGAGTCGGAGGAGGACGACCCGCAGGGAGACAGAGAGAGGACAGGGGTGCACGAAGAGAAGACGGACACCTCATTTCCTGCACCCATGGAAACCCAGTCTCCATCACACACCAGCCATGATGTAGAAATCAACACTGGTAATGCTTCCATCACAACATGGTCTTCATCTAAATTCATCAAAAACAATTCCCAATATTTGATTTAGAAATCGAAATAACTTTAAGCTAACTTTTACAATTGTTTTTCTTTGTAATAACACAACAGGCAATACATAGTCCACAGACTGTACTTTGCATTCTGCATTGACATCCATGTTTAGGTAACAGATAGGACTTAATTCTGTTATGATGTAATTATTATATTTTGTCGTTTGTTGTACATTATAACAACTATGAGGACAGTGTCAGCGTAGTAATGGAGACACTATGTTGACTGTTCTTCCTTCTTTATCCTAGTGACAACCGGCGACACCCTCATTCGTCGCTCCATCAGCCAGCAGAAAACAGGCGTTTCCATCACAATCGATGACCCTGTTCGCTCGGCCAAGCAGCCGTCGCCACCTCGCGGCAAAGTCTCCAACATTGTTCACATCTGCAACCTGGTGAGAGAACACTACAAGCTCCTCCTTTGTTAACATTTATTGATAATGGTGTGCACTGATTGTAACTGGTGCGTACTGTATGGTGCAGCAAAAGCAAACAAACAATTGGTGTCAGTGGTGGTGATGTTGGGGTTACACTCCTACTATTTCATCGACTAATCGATGAGTTGATTTAATCGACAGATCTGTAAAACTGATTTTCTCCACAGAGAATCACACAAAAGCACCACTTTAAATCTTGTGTTTACCAGAGATGTGGTCATACGTTTCTTGGAAATAAGTCATTCAGCATGAAATAAAGACTAATTAACTAAAGAAATCTTAGTTGTTTTGGTCTTAGTTGACTAAGAGGGGGCAGCCCTAACCTAAAGGATAAGATTGTTGTTATTTTATTATCAACAAATCCCATGAAAAGACCAAAATAAACCACAACGTTTTTTTTCCCTGTGTAGCCACAGCCTCGTGCATAAAATAGCCCTACAGGTTGCATTGTTGGACAAATACGTCAATATGATGAACACGACTAGAGGAGCTTATTGCTCCCTAAGCATGCACAGTGATGTCTGCCAGTGAACGACACAGAGCTGCTCTCACAGTTTAAGAATGCTGTTCATTCAGAATTAACAACACTGCCTATGTTCATTGAACTGAATGTGCAGCAGTATGGCTATTTGTTATGGTTTTTAGATAACAGTAGAGTTCTGTGCCACAAAGGAATATGCTATGTATGTCCGGTTATGGCTACACAGATAATACTGGTTGGGAGATTTTCTGAGCATTTGTTCCTGAAATGCATCTCACTAATGGTGCAGTTCAGATTTTTTTTCTTTGATCACCTATTAGGTACCTATTATAACTATAATGTATCTTCATTTATACACTTCAATGAACTCCAGTGCATCTTTCATATGCTTAACCGCCTCTGTCACCTTCTTTAAAAAAAAATTATATTTGTAATCTTCAACTCAGTGGGCAGTTTTTATTTATATATTTGAGTATGTATTGTGTTAGTGTATATATGCTTGGTGTTTATGCTCACACTGTTATTAATTGTTAAATGTAAAGCTGTCTTTTGATAAGTGCTCTGTATTATTTTGTTCAGGTGAGGCCGTTCACTCTGGGCCAGCTTAAGGAGCTGCTCAGCAGAACTGGCACCCTGGTGGAAGAGGGCTTCTGGATCGACAAAATCAAGTCTCACTGCTACGTCACCGTGAGTTATTGCAAGCATGTGTTTTCTCTGATGGATCTGAGCCAGACTGCTCTTGGCACATGGAAGGTTCTTCTGTGTCTCATGCAGCTATCCTCTTCTCTGTGTGTTTAGTACTGCAGCTCAGAGGAGGCGGTCGCTACACGGGCAGCTCTTCATGGAGTGAAATGGCCTCAGAGCAACCCCAAAGTCCTCAGCGTAGAGTTCTGCCAGCAGGATGAGGTAAGACCTTACTCTTATCAGTCTGTTTTTCTCTTAACGCCCACAATGCTTGGCAATCTGTAGCCTGAGCATATCTCTGCTTTTGTAGCTGGACTTCCACAAAGGCTCGGCAGACAGACCCGGAGCAGAGGAACATGGGCCCGGTGCCGGCCGCGGTCGAGCGTTGGGCCTGCCCTCTCTCCTCCCCGAGCGAGACCAGTGGGCCGAGCGCGAGCGCGAGATGGAGCGCCGAGAGAAGGCCAGAGCAGAGCGGGAGTGGGATCGAGACAAAGTCAAAGAGTTTGGGAAACCCGGCGAGGAGACGGAGGGAGGTCCCCGGAGGTCACGCTCCAGAGAGAAACGCCGCAAGGAGAGGGGAAAGAGTAAGGAGAAGAAGACTGAGAAGAAAGGTAACAGATGCAGGCATGAGATTAAACTGTATTGACATCAGGTCAAATAGACTTTTTATTAATACTGTGTAGAGCTGAAACAATCGATCAAGAGAGAATGAATCTGCAATTATTTTGATAATAGATTATTAGTTTATTGATCGATCATTCAAGTCGCTCATTTTTTTTAAGCAAAAAATGCTATTGGTTCCACCTTCTCAATTGTAAGACTAGACAGTTGAACACGTCACCTTGGGCTTTTGGAAAATAAGATAGGCATTTTTCTCTATTTTCTGACATGTTATAAACCAAACAGTTAATTGCGATACAATTAATAATAAATAAAATCATTAGCAATCGTTGCAGCCCTAATATTGTGTATGTTTTTGCAGAGAAAGTGGCTGAGGATCCCCCTGCAAAGCTGCTGGATGATCTGTTCCGCAAAACTAAAGCAGCTCCTTGCATATACTGGCTTCCACTTACAGAGGAGCAGGTGAGACACATACCAGGTTATACTCTCTGCTTTTAATGCATACGTTGGCAAAGTACTTGGCCTACATATTTAATTAAGTCTTTATTTAAAGACTTTCACAAGCCATAGTCTGTTTGGCTGGTATGAATCAGAGTGAAATTGATACTTCTATTTTGTGTGGTTTGGTTTCACAGTGCAGAAATTAAAGCGCACAAAATAAAAAATAACAATCTGCTGAGTGGCGTGTATGTAGTGAATTCATCTTTTTTATCTGGAGAGCTGCCACTTCTATGCAGGGAATCACAGACTTTGATATATTGCTGTCGAAGTTTTATCACTTTGACTCGTCACTGATCTACTGTACGCACAAATCCCTCCTCCGCCAGTTCATCTCAAATGATTTTGTAAACATCACTATATTTGTGGACTTTATTTAGCATATTCTGTGTGTTCTCTTCGGTCCAGATGTCAAGCAAACATCAAACTTCTGAAGAAGTCCAGGTCCATCCTCTTCCACTCATGTTAACCCGTCGTTTACTTAGTCCATCTCAACACATGTCCGCGCAGGCAGCCTGTGTTTTGGTTGGCTTGGAAACATTCCGAGACCACCTCTCGCAAGCGGTCTCTGACTGGTTGTTTCGGTCCGCACCAGAGTACGATTACTGCGTTCACAACCGCCCAAACAAACCGCACGAGAGTTCAAAAACTGACTACCTGTTGGCTTGCTCCCTTAATGTATTAATCTGTTCATTCTCTTCATTGTAGTTTGTCCAACGGGAAGCTGCCCGAGCAGACCGGATGAAGGAGCGTGAGAAACGGAGGAAGGAGCAAGAGGAGGAGGACGAGAAAAAAAGGGAAGAGGAGCGCAAGGAGAGGATGAAAGCCGGAGGCGGCCCAACCGCAGAGCGGAGTGAGGGTGAGAAGGAAAAGGAAAAGGAAAAGGACAGGGACAGAGAGCGGGACAGAGACAGAGACCGAGGTAGGGACAGGGAGAGGGAGAGGGAGAATGACAAACGCAGGGATGGCTACCGCAGGCCGGAGGGCCGCGGGGCAGGCGGGGGGCCGACGCTCACGCAGCCGCAGCGACCCACGAGAAAGGCGACGTTAATGGCCAATCACCTGATGGAACTGTTCTAGAGACCGCCCTCTTCCATTTGCCTTTCACTACATGTACTTTGTTACAACTAAGACCCAACAGAGGACCAACTGATGTCGTCACCATCTCTCAAATTATCACTTTTTTTAAAGCACATCTACACCTACACCCAGTCATGCTTAAAGGGGACCATGGTTTTTTGCAGTGTTGTTTCCCAGAGTGCTGTACGTCGCGCTTCTGTCAAGGTTTCATATATTTTCTTTATACGTTTGCCTCTCTTTTTTCTTAAGTTTTTGTCTTGACGGTTTCGCAGTATGACACGCTGGGTCATTTTAATAATTTTCCCCAATGTTCCCCATTTTCCCCAAAGTGTAGGTGCCAATTATGATTTGCAATCAATTGTCGTCGCCTCCGCGTTTTTAACAGCTCTGAAACCTGGATGAGGAATCTTTTTTGTTGCTGCATGTAGTCCAAGGCTCTCCTTGCCAGTCCTGCCTAAAGAGAAAACTCTGCCCTCTGAGCAGAGGCTTGCATAAATCTGAAAATATTGGAATAGGTGTGTTTGGCATTTTGTACAGACATGTAAGATTACTCAAAATCAAGTCTTTAAATGAGGCAGCTCTGGGGTATTTTTGGACAGGTGTGGAATAACTACTAACGCAATGCAGTGTTCCTCTCTCCCTCTATTTAGTTAAAGAGATGAGACGATTCTCTGTGGAGGGGGAATCGATGTCACACCTGACACAAGCTATAGTTACGTCCTCATCATTGATTCTCTTCTTCCTCCTTCCTTTCCTCCTCTTCCTCCACTTCTCTTACCCTGTAGTGTCAACACAGGCCCCAGGAAGGGAGGTTGCATTATGAGTTTTCTCACCAATGGTTTTAATATTGTTTTTTAATCTTTTATTTTATCATTTTAGTACCAAGGTTTTGTTTTTGTTTTTTAATTTCTTCTTCTTTGAGTACGCCTATCAGTGGTGAATGTACAAATAATAAAAATTGAAATTTGAAATTCCTGTGACGTTTCTTTTCCGTTCTCCCTGCTGATGGGGGTTGTAGTTTAATTTCTTCATTGAAAATGTAACTTCTTAGTAGTTACTGGGAATAGTGTAGTTGAAGTACACAGTTAAATCTGCGGTTACACCTAGAATCCACTAGGTGTCAGTCTCACCATAGTGTGGACAAGGTCAGTCAGGGCATTTGACACAAGGGGAATGACTTAATGTAGTCAAGTTAAAACTATAAGGAATATAAGGGAAGTGAATACTATAGTAAGATTACACTGACTGCCTGCAACTTCTACTATCCATTTCTAAAATTCCCCTTTACCTCAATGCGTGGTGATGAGCATTTTCTTACATTCAACATTTATCCTAATATTGTGGTTCCCTCCAGGTTGGGACCCTCAGTAACATCTATCTGTGTGTTACCCACCCTTCTCTTCTCTGCCTGCCCTAAATCATGTATTTGCCCTCGTATGTTCCCTTGTTCCATCTCTCCGGTCTTGACGTTCATCCTGCAGAGCTCAGCAGTGCTCCTATGTAATTACAGCCCTATGGTCGCTGAGCAGAACATTTTTCTGCCCTGATGCAACACAGTGTGTCTGGACTCTGAGAGGACCAGTGAATCCTTCACCCTGGCATCTCTCTGGCATCACGAGAACAAATGTCTTGACTGAGGCAGCCTCGTTGGAATGAGAGCGCCGGAGAAAGATTTTGTCTTTCATCTCTTTTAATGACAGTTTTATCTAGCAAGCAGGCGGATGAAAGGCATGCATGTGTGTCAGTGTGTTGGTTGGAGGTTTTGAAGATAAGTTGAAGTTTAGGGCAAAGTGATGGATGTGTCGGCCAAATGGAAAGTTAAAAGTCGAGTCTGAGGACACAGTGTGTTAAAGTAAAAAGCAGGACTGGGGTAAAAGAGGGAAGTTAAAGGGAAATTCCACCACCTTTTATGTGGTTGTCCAATCAGTGCTGGTGGTAAATGTCGTCAACTGAAGAAATAAATTCAACCAGTGCATGCGATATTGACAGAGAAAGCTGATCTCTCCTGCTGCGGAGCCATGCCGGCTGTGCCTACATGTACCAGGATGCATTGCGCATGAGCGGCGAGTTCGCTTTGTCTGATAAATAAACAAAATAACCTCACAGAACGTCAATAAAGGAAATATTCTTACATCTAAACAGAAAAATACAACCGTACACCTTCTGAATTTCAGTTTCTCTCTTACACCAAACAAAGACAGGTTAAATCGTAAAACACACTTCATTCAAACTGGACAGAAACAAAATAAAACTCACCAAAACCATTATTCTTTCCACTGTTTCAACAATCAGCAACTTTATTTGATCGAAATAAATCCTTAATTCACGCCAGGTAATATGTGAAATCTTTCCGTCGCTCTATCTCGTTTCTGTTGGCATCGGAAATTTGAGCACCAAAGTTTCACAAATCGAAACTAGACACAACCTTTTAACGCAGTCCCCTCAAAGCAGCAACACCTGAGCAGTCTATCCATGGAAAACTGAGAGAACCCCAAGTGCTACTTAGAAGAATTTTAGTTTGCTAATTCCACATTGTGAATGCTGAAACAAACATGCAAAACTGCCTTCTACTGCAGCTTTAACCCAGGATACTCTCAGTTCAGCTCACGACCAGGAGGGCCGGTCCTGGACCAGCCCAGCTCTGTGGAATGCCAAATTTGGTAAAGATCCTTTTTAGCGAATCTAAAGTGGAACAGCTGGACAGTACACATGTGACCACAGATGTAGAGATGACTCAAAACAATGTTCCCAGCATTGCGGGATTGCGGGCTTTGACAGAACCACTAGTGACAGCCGGAGGGCCACAGCAGACCACCTGTGTCTGGGTGTGGAGCTCAGGTCAGTCGTAAAAGGCCTCCATGAGCAGCCAGTCAGCTGAGCAAGGCCGCTCTCATGCTGATGAGTGGGCAGTAAAAACAATATGTTTTCGCTCTGTAAGCAGTCCTCCCCCCTTCGCCTTCTCCTCAGCCCTCCCCTCCTCCGTGTAACCACATAGGTCTTTGTGTCCAGCACTGTTAGGGACTCAGCTTAGAGGCCCACTGAGCTCCACTTTCAAAGGCAACCTCTGATGTGGCCTTTCTGATCTCTGCATGTCTCACTGATTTTCCTCTTACTCTCTTCTGACTTTTTTTTCTCTGTCTGAATCCTATTTATCCATGGTTTCCCTCACTCTCTCTCTCACACACACACACATGCATATTTGCTCTTATTGATTTTCTTTTATTCTTTGACTGAAGGGAAGCTGGCCTGTGTCATGAAAACATGAGAGAAGAGCTCAGAGCGATGATGAAAGACAGCATTACCCTGACAGTCTACCACTCCTTGAAGTTCAACCTTCCCTTGATACATACACACCCTTCCCCCTCCTCTTTCAGTCCTCCCCTCTTGTCGTCCCCCCCCTCCTCTTCTTTGTGATGACATACATGTGCTTATGGAAACCAGATGTTGCAATGGAAGAGGCGAGAGAGAGAGAAAAACCAAGCATGAAGTTGCATGATACTTCATTAACAGACTGCAGGAGATGTGGGGAGGGAGGGATGAGGAGGGGTCTTGCTGCTTCTCTCTTGTGGTCTTGAGAGTTCAGACTCATTGTATTGTATTGTGATTGTATATACATTTAGATGCCAGATGAAATGCTCCCACTATCCTGACCGGGGCCCTGAGTCAAGCAGGGGGGGTTTCCTTGCGGATACGGCTGGGTCAGGGTGAGGGTAGCTGGGGGCTCGGAGAGCCTGAATCAGCATCTCTCTATGATGGAGGTGTTTTTTCTGCAGGGCTCTGGGAAACCACGCCATATGAGACGGGGTCTGTAAAAAAAAAAAGCAACCTAAAGAAGTTGAAATGTTGATTGTTCAACTTCCTTGCACCTGTATTTTTTCCGCCCACACAATACCTCCCTCTGACATTTAAAGGAGACCGCTCCCTCTGCACCACACCCAAGTCAAAGTGCAGACATTGTGTTAAGTGTAACAAAAGCGGGCACGTAGCTTTTGAACTGATAGCTTTAAGCAGATTCAGCACTGAGGGGGCAGACGCTGGCAAAACTGCACGGCTTAAGAAAACAGATCGCACACCAAACAGTTTTTAAATATATAAGTTGAAATGGAGAAGAGTGAGATGGGGACATCTGGGGAAACACAAAAAAAAAGTTATGTTTAACTAATGGGGAAAGTTTTTTTTCCATGCATAACTCCGTGTGGAGCTGAATGGAATAATAAGATGCAGACATAACGGAAAAAGTATTAGGTATTGATCCCTCTCTTTCACTGGCAGTGTACACCACAAATAAACCGTGTGTGATTGCAGCAGCTCTACTCTAAAGAACTACTCTTGCACCTTTCCAGGGTGAGAGTGTATACCTTGTTTAAAGGTCAACATTTTGTTTTTTTAAAACAATGAATGAACTAGAAAGCACTTCAGTAGGAAGCAAACCCCCGCCAGGACACGGTACACCTTTTCACAGCATTCTGACGTTATAGCAGGCAACGCAAAGGTGTAATTAATAACCTTAACAATGGCCATTTATGTCAGCCAACTTCAAGGCCCTGGTATTGTGCCTGCTGGCTCACTCAGTGGGCGACTCCAGGATCTGAAAAGTGAAGCCAGTGTGGAAGTGCCTAAAACTTGTATTCTATCTAACAGCCAGCAGGGGGCGACTCCTCTGGTTGCAAAAAAGTCTGATTCTATAGAAGTCTATGAGAAAATGAGCCTACTTCTCACTTGATTTATTACCTCAGTAAACATTGTAAACATGAGTTTATGCTCTCAATCACTAGTTTCAAGTCTTCTTCAATACAGCATGATGTCCATTTAGTAAATTATGGTCCCATTTAGAGTCAAATAGACCATAAAGCAGGGTATGCTTTAGGGGCGTGGCTATCTTGTGATTGACAGGTTGCTACCACGGCGTTGTCCGGTCTGGGAGTTGTAACCCTTTCAGTGTGTTTTCAGTTCATGAAAGTTAAATATAACCTTTTTTGGTCGCCTAAAAATATCACTTCTGGTTGCAAAAAAACAATATGGCGACAGACAAAATGCCAAACTCGAGGCTTCAAAACGGCGGTCCACAAACCAATGGGTGACGTCCATATGGTCATAGCAGGGAATGCACAGGTGTAATTAATAACCCTCACTAGCATGGCTCACTGGGGCACTTCAGTGGAAACTGAGCGATCGTTAGTGTTAGTGGTTACACCTGCGCTTTTCCTGTTATGACACAAATCTCTGCTGTGAAAAAGCTCTATAATCTCTCCAGTTAGTCATTCTGTATTCATCACTGTGTTGCGTCAGCACATCACAGCGGCGTGTATGAATACCTATAATTTTCTTATCAAATCAGCTTTTCATGGCCATGCTAAAAAAATGGTAAGTATAATATATTAATAATACAGATATATTATGATGTATAATATCTCAAAATAGTACGGAATTGCCGCTACATCTATTTGGTAAGGAGTTTACAGTTTGCAATTTGTTAGAATATTTAAATGTTCTCTTTTATACACCAGTTTCTGCTGAGATCATTATAGTTAAAACATACAAACACATTGGTGCTTTGAGCTCAATGCTAATGTCAGCATGCTAACATGTTCACAATGACATCATGCTGATGTTTACCATGTCCACCATAGTTTAGTGCGTTAGCATGCTAACATTGGTAAGTAGCATCAAACACAAAGTACAGCTGAGGCTGGTGAGGATGTCATCAGTTTTGCATTAGATGATGGTGCCAAAGTTAAGATTTGTTACAACTGTGTCTGTATAAAATTTCATGTAAATCCATCTAATAGTTGTTTAGATATTTCATTCTGGACCAAAGGGAGTCAACTGACCTGCAGACTGACACTGCCATGATGTCATCAGGCTTATCTCAGATGGGGCTTGGAGACCACAACATTTTTAACTGAAAGTCTGTGTAACTGGAGGGTTGTCAGTTTGAAAGATACTCACATTTGCCAGGCACAGAGAGTCTTAAAAGAAAGTCTCAAATTGCATTATGGGAAATTCAATTGGGACCATTCTTTTTTTAAATTTGTCTCCCACAAGTTTCGGGGGATCTATTAGCAGAAAAGGAATATAATATTCATAACTATGTTTTCTTTAGTATATAATAACCTGAAACTAAGAGTCGTTGTATTTTCGTTAGCCTATATCATTATGTACATAGGGAGCAGGTCCTCTTTACAGAGTCCACCATGTTGCTCCACCATGTTTCTACAGTTGCCCAGAACGGACAAACCAAATACTGGCTCTAAAGAGAGACTTTAACGTTTTTACGTTACCTGAAGGCCACCGTAGTCCTCCGACACGCTTGTGAAACTGCAGTAAAGTGAGCCGCAGAGTGTAAAACCGTGGTACCGCCAGCCGCTGTCTGACTTCCGTTGCTCCTAAAGCAGTGCTATTGTGGTAAGGATGGCCTCTGAGCGAGGCGAATGGCGTTATCACGATTTTGCCCTCAGCGGCTCGTGTTATTGCAGTCTTGGAAAGGGAGGAGTGAGCCGAGAGGTACTTAGTTGGTTGCAATCTGCAACCACACCTCTAGATACCGTTAAATCCTACACACTGTCCCTTTAAGAAGTGACAAGCCAGCAGACTGACTTATTTATAAATAGAAAACATGGCCTGATGGCGGCTGGATGCCCGGTAAACTGCCCACTTGATTAATATGATATATTCTCAGATGAGCGTGAACATGCAAAGCTATTTTCATGTCGGTCTGTCCCATCTGTTCTAAGTTTTGGTCACAAGCAAACGAAAGGCAACCACATCAGCTCTGCTCTTTGCTGGAGGAAGTGAACACAAGCTGAAGCTCTTTACGTCCGATCTGTGCGAGGTGTGTTTGTGTGAGAGTAAGAAGACTCAGGAGAGAAACTCCCTGATCCTTGTTTGTTGTATTAGTGTACTTGGTGCAGGATGTGGCAGAGCTTTAACTGATGCAAATGAAAACCATGTGTAACCTATATAGCCACTCACCAGATCCCTTATTAAGAAATGCCCCTTTCCACCATCCCACATCCTTGTTGCCAGGCAGAATGCAACACTAACCATTCTCTGTTAATCACTCATTTAATGGGAAAGTTACTCAGTCTTCTCTCTGAGGTTGGTCCTGCACTTACAGTATGATGCTCGGCTCTTGGCTATTATGAGACACAATAGCCAAGAGCAGGACTTCCCCTATTTGGAAGTTTCCATCCATCAGCACTGCAGGCTATACACATGCCAACTGAAACAGGCACAGGAAGTGTCCAGCGCAGGGACAGAAACATAAAAGGAGCTTGTTAATGACGTCTGCTGGGTAGAGTTCAATGTAGACTAGAGAGATTTTGAGATTAGCTGATGTGATGTGAGGCACTTGGCATGGAGGAGTTTGTTTGTAAATCAAGACAGTAGCACTGGAATCAGCACTAGAAATTACCTTTTCATGTATCTGGGTGAAACGTGAGAGAGCCAGAGAGGAGTGGAGGTGGCTGGAAGAGGCCGGGGCAGTGTGGTGTGGTCTTTTGTTGGGCTTTGTGAAAAAAAGGAGTGAGTCATTTCGCAGACAGTGAAGAAAAGCTCTCCAGTTACACAGAGAAAGGAGAGGACTGACTGTGGGGAAGAATTCTGCTGAGGCGAATCTTTTCTTCGCTCTGCAGAATCAGCTGTGAGACACAGAAAACATCAAAATAGTGACCCACCGCTAAATGTCTCACTTGTGTGCGGGCCGCGGAGATGATTTGAGCAAGGAAAACATCATGCACAAATAAAAAAAAAACCCTGCTAATGAGGAAGAAAACTCCCAAAACACATGATCGTATCTTTATATATCCTTTATTGTGGCTTCGATGTAGTGAAAAAAAGCCAATTAAACAGATCCAAACCAACTCCCATCCCCCACCTCCTCATTGCCGCGTCCCGCTGCGTGTCTGGCCTACATGATGCAGTTGGAATTCCAGATGTTGCTCATGGAATTCTGCTCCATCTCTGGCATCCAAATGTGACTTAACCCTCCTCCTTCATCTCCTCCTCCTCCTCTCTCCCCCCACAAAAAAGCCTCGTGACTTCTCTCCCCAGCCCCAGCTCTTCAAAACACTGCAAGCAAAGTGGAGACAAATGGGCGCCCTAAATCTTTACGGCACAATAGGAAAATACCTCATCATTTTCACTGCAATAAGCCCCATTGCTGTAATCATAACATATCATAGAAACGCTGACTCCCACCCACACTGTCCCATGCAGTCAGTCATCTTTACAGCGAGTCTAATGGCTGTATGGCAGTTGTTCATTAGTGGGATCATTAAGGAGCGGGGAGACGCCTAAGTTTGCTGTTTGAGCTTTTTATTGGCTCATGGTGGATGGGAGTGTACATACACAGCGTATAACGCGCAAATAAAGGCATTTATTGCTGTGCAAAACATGCATGAGAGCATGTTTGTATTGCTATACTTGTGAGGACCGGCATTGACCACATTCGCTCACACAGCCCATCATCCAACCCTAAATCCAAACCTTAAGCACTGAAGAAAAGAACATGTGCTCCACTTTCCTCATCTTCCTACTCATGTGATTTGGTCCTCACAAGTATGGATAAGAACACACACACATACACCCTCTCTCTCTCTCTCTCTATCCGTATAGCTGAGATATGTTTTCCTGCTGTGCAGCAAAGGCTTTACACAATCCTCTTCATCCCTGTTTCTACTTAAGCTTTGGATCCAGTCCGCGTTTTCCGACCCAGTTTCTGGCCTGCCAGTTTCCGAGCCCCAGTAACGCAGAGTGGTGCAGTCGGGGAGCAAGAAACCTGGAGGTCCAGGGAGACTGGGGAAGACCAGACGGATGAGCAATGCGATTGATATGAGAGGTTAAGGCAGGTAAGAGTTGGATTATGTGAAAGCAGTTAGGCCTAAGTGGAAATATTGCTGCATTAAAGGGAGTGAGTGGCTCCAGTTCAGCTTCAAAGCGGTTAACAGAAAGATGAAAACTGATTTACTAAGTGAAAATCAAAGCACAGAAAGCCTTTTGAAATTACTTTATTTTGTAAGATTAAAAATATGAGTAAGAACACACACACACTAGCTCATTATCAGTATCACTAGTATCATTATTGTTGTTAAAGTACTTATAACCCCTGACTGGTAATGTAGCACCATGATTTGAAAACTGTAAACAAGTACAATGACAAAAAGGAGTCATTTTCAGATCGTCAATTTATTTTCATTTGAGATGGATTCAAGGTAAAAAAAAAAAATGACAGTCAAGTTTTCAAGAATACATAACCCCCTTCCCCATTCACTGTCCCCACACATATAAAATTAAGGCCACTTTCAAAACTGTATGTCACTGTCCAGCAGGACTTTTTAATGACAATGTACAAAAACACATTCTTTACACGTAGGACAACAACAATAATAGTATTAGTCATAATAATAATGACATCATTCATAATAATAATCAGCACTAAAGACATTGATATAAAAAAAAGGAAAAGACATTTTTTGCTTTACTCCGATTATCTCATGCTTCATAAGGACTTGAGCTAATGTTTTTGTTTCCCTTTTATGGTCCATTCTGGCCCTGACATGTTTTACTTTACTGGAAGAAACACAATGACTACGCCACTGTGGTTTCCAAATGTTTGTGCTAATGTGTGTGCAACTTAACAAGGGGGGGATGAACGAACGATCAAACGCGCTCTTTGCTTACTCGGAGGAACATGCTTAGCATGGGCGTCATGGAGATGCAGGTTCAAAGCGGAAATTCACGAGGACGCAAACACTGACCACTGACAAAAAACTAAAAATACGACATTGAAAAAAGCTAAAACAAACAGCAATGAGCTGGCGTCAGTAACCGCAAGGAGAGTGGGAGAGACAGACGGGAGAGAGAGAAAAAAAATGGTCGGATGGAGTGGTTGAGAGATAGAGCAAAAGGAATCTGGCAGTGGTACGAATGTTTAAAAAAAAAAAATGCAAGTCTGGTGCTTTTCCTTCTGCTCTTTCTCCAGTTTTACTTCTTCTGCTCTCTTTATCTGTGTTCAACATTTCCTTCCACTTTTTTTTGTCTTTCTCTCCCCGTCTTTCCCTCCTCTCTCCCTCCCCTCCTCCTCCGTCTACACCTTGTCCAGTAAAGATCGTTGGCAGTAGAGGAGTCGGCGTGGGGTACCGTACCGACGGAAAAACACCAAGGCAGCCAGCGTTGCGATCACACATACTAACAGGAAGAGCGGCACCACCACCGCCGCCGCTCCACTTCCACCAGCTACTCCTTCCTCCTCATCCACTTCAATAATGATCACCTCCGTATCCTGTTCCTTCTCCTTCTCCTTCTCCCTCTCTGTCTCCGTCTCCCTCTCCCTCTCCCTCTCCCTCTCTCTTTCCCTCTCTCTATCTCTAGTTCTGTCCTTATCCTCCCGCTCCTTGTCCTTCTCCCTCTCCTTGTCCTTGTCGTGTCCGCCTCCGCCTTTTCCTCCGTCCGTCTTGGGGTCTTCGTTGGGGCAACCCATCCAGTCACGAAGCGCTGATTTGGGGTATCCCGGCTCCACACGCAAGTTCTGGTTGTTGAACTTCCAGTACTTGTTGGCTTTGTAGAAGTAGGTGTACGCTGAAGGGTGGAAGAAAGAAATGTGAGAAACAAAGCTGAACTGAAAAGAAAAACAACTTCTAGAAGTTTTGGTTCACACTAAAATGTGAGAAAATAATCTAGGTAATATCATACACGCCACCCTTACCTTGATCTTTGCTCATGAAGGCTGACTTGATGTTGTCAGGCACTCCTTGCCACACACTAATAGCTTTTGGATAGCCGTCATCAACGCTTCGTGATTCTTCGTTGAAACGGTAATATCTAAACAAAGAATGAGAGGGGAAAAGGTAAAGAGAGGAACAGCTATAGTGAGTTTATGGTCTCATTCAGAGCTCCGAAAGACTTGAGACTTGGACTTGTCTTGAATTTCTCAAGACTTCACTTGGACTTGTCCTAAAAAGACTTGAGACTTAAGTTGAGACTTGTTCTAACAGACTTGAGACCCTTGCCCTAACAGGTTGGACTTGGACTTATCTCGAATGATTAGAGACATTGCCCATAAGGATTTGAGATTTGTTTTAACACACTTGAGACTTGATTTAGACTTGTACTTGTCACAAATTACTGGAGACTCGACTTTTCTTTGACCTTAAGGACTTGAGACTTGTTCTGACGGAAGTAAGACTTGACTTGACTTGGCCTACAGGAGTCTTGACTTGTTCTAAATGACTTGTGACTTGACTGGAAACTTGACTTGAGATTTGACTTGGAGTTGGGTTGAATGACTTGAGACTTGATTTGGGCTTGCCTTAACAGATTGGACCTGGACTTATCTTGAATGATTTGAGTCATGACTTGGACTTGCCCATAAGGATTTGAGACTTGTTTTAGACTTGCACTTGTCACAAATTACTGGGGACTTGACTTTTCTTTGACCTAAAGGATTCGGGACTTAAATTGAGACTTGTTCTGACAGAAGTAAGACTTGACTTGGACCTAGCCTACAGGAGTCTTGACTTGCTCTAAATGACTTGTGACTTGAGACTTGGCCTTTTCCTAAAAGACTAGAGATTTGACTTGGAGTTGGTTCAAATGACTTGAGCCCTGATCTGGATTTGCCCTAAACGATTCAGGTTTGACTTGAGACTTGATCTGACAAAAATTAGACTTTACTTGGAGTTGTCTTGAATGACTTGAGACTTGACTTTCTCTTTACCCCAAAAACATGAAAATGTGCTTCATTGTGTGTTTCTGCTGAACTAAACCACCGAGCAGCCCACAAAATAAGGAAAAAAAATAAATAACATGTTTTCATCAGAAATATGGCAGATGGATTCCAACAGCCAGACTAGACCTGAAAAGACTAAGACAAGGAATAAAGTTGTTCTCTGGTCTTAGTGCAATCAAGCATAGTTGTCATTGGCTCTGTTTATGTAGGTGGCCGTTAGCACTGTAATCTCTGACTGCCACGTTTTACCCAGCAGTTTTATAACAATAACTATGGCGTAAATATGGGGAGGCTGAGCGAGCTTTAAAGTTTCTCAAGGTTTGCTCCAATGTTTAAAGGACGTGCATGTTTGTAATTCTGGAGAAGTGACTGACTTCAAGCATTTGGACCTTATATGGTCAACAAACGTCTGTACAGTTTCACATTGTGGGATACTCTCACACACATGCAAGGAAGATGACTAACTTGTTTGCTCTGAAGTAAAATGTCTGTCCAGTGGGGGTGTAGAAGAGAGCAGCGTCTATCCGATCTTTGGGAAGCCCGGTGCCCATTTCCTTTAGACTCTTTGGGTAACCTTGATCCAGAACTGATTCAGTGAACACCCAATACTTGTCCCCTGGAGAGAGAGAAAGACCACATATGAGATAACTGTAAGATGTTGCCTGTTTGATGATGATCTATACTGAAGCCAGACTTACCTTTAAAGAAAACAAATTTTCCACTTTCACTCTCAAAAGCGGCGGTGACATGAGTGGGCAATCCCCTCCAAAAGTGACCAATGGGCATGGGATATCCATCCAGAACATGGTTGTTGCGTACCCTCCAGAACCATTTGTCCTGAAAGAGAGAAAAGAGATTTATTTAACAGCCTGCTAAACAAACTGTCGTATCAAAAGCCCCAACAAGATTGCGTGAGTTTACCTTGAACACAAACATTTCTCCTCTGAGGATGGCGATGGTGTCGAAGTGTCCGTCGCAGATGTTGGGGCCAAAGTGAGGCTTGTCGGGTGCATATGTGGGCTCGGGGTTGTGGTCCGGGTTACGGGGAGTTACAGGGGGGGGTGGAGGGCCTGATCCAGACCCTATGTGAACAAGGACATATGAAAATTATTATCGTAGACTTAATCTCAACCTTTATGCATCATCTAATGCAGGTCCTGTTAGACCAAATGAAACTTAATTTAGAACAAGAGTACCAAGGACTACACAAACAAAAATAGAAAGGCTCTTATTCATTATTGGGAAGACACAACGGTTTACATCTACCTTTCTACAGATGTAGAGGTGGTGTATCACTTAAGTTAAGAAAATAAAGATAAAACTTGTTTTTTGGATAGCATACTGTCAATAACGCACCATAAAGTTGCTGTATGCCTCTGCGGTCGTCGTCAGGAAGTAGGAAGTTATCGGTGTCCATCCACTGGTAGAAGGGAGCCATGATGGCCGAAGGATCATTGGAGTGCTCCAGACCCAGAGCGTGGCCCAGTTCATGGACCGAAACCAGGAATAGATCATTACCTGAAACAATGTCAACACCAGAACACCATTTAATGTGACTCTATTTTCAAATAATTGAAAGTAAAGTAGGAGGAGTTTTGCTCTTATGCTGATGAGACAATGAGTATTGAAGGAGAAAGACTAAATGTTGCTGTTTCCTAATTTTTAAGTGACTCAAACGCACACAAATACTAAACATCACAAGATAAAACCGTCTGCAGATCATGAGGAGATGTGTCACACTCTAAACAGCTGGAAGTGCAAAGCAGAATGTCTGCTGTACTCTGGAAATAAACACTTCTTCATTTCTGCAGTATCAACATAGCCCAGGGCGTTAACTCCCTCAAATGTACGGACACAAGACTGGACCTGTTGCTGCTCCTGTTTTGCCCTCAACAGCAAAATCAAGAATCTTGTCTCCCAACATGTGTCATCAGGTTTAAGGGTAATCACTAAAGAAAAAAATCCCCTCATTCATCAAAATGTTAGTTTTGACATAGATTCAGCAGAGCCTCACCATACAGATCCGAGTTTCCAATAGTCCATGGCTCGGCTGCATCAAAGTGGGTGTCCCCACCGAGGCCGACACCGGGGAAATAGGCGTGTGCCAGGAAGCCCCCCTCGCCATCAAACGGGCTGCTGTCACCATGGAAACCCTCGCTGAAGAAGAGCATAATGTCGGCAAACTCCTCCACCTTGTCCCGTATGTAACTGTAGGGGATTTCCCGGAAGCGAAGCGGGGTGACGCTCTCCCACACCTTGAAGGCCTTCCTGATGGCGTCATGGGTCTCGTACTCACCCACCTTAGGGGTGTAGTTCTGTATACTGAAGTGGATGTGTGAGGGGGGGAGGATGGAAAAAGGTAAGACATGGAGTTATTTCCTCATTTCAGTTGCTCAGTAGTCACCTCATCAGTGTGGGTTTTCTAACACTTGGCACAAAGATAAAATGAAGCAAAACCATCGTGGTGTAAAATAGCTCCAGGTGCTGTTCCATCATGCCTCTGCAGGTGCAGCACACTTACGAGAAAGTGATATCATTCTTTTGCCACTTCAGGCTATTGATGGCGTATCGCTTCCTCCTCAGGTTGCTCTTCAGCTCGGAACCGAACTTATCTGGCACGCCACAGCGCGGTCGCTGCATGGCCCTGCCAAAGACAAGACAGTCCACTCAGAACACGGTAAGCAAACACTAGTTTCAATTTGAATATTGACCTGCAGGTGACCCCGTTTGGAGCCTGTACTGTACTTTTCTTCTACACGTAGAATAAAGCTGTTTGCTCACTCAATGGTTTTGGGGTCAAAGGTGCCGGTGACGGTGAGGCCGTAGAACCGCTGCATGTTGCCGATGGCCGAGGAGACGGAGTGAGGGGAGCGGAGAGCGTGGGTCCTCAGATCCCCCGGGGGCAGGTAACCGTACTGCTGCAGCCATGACTTTTAAAAGCAAAACAAAAAAGAGTGTGAGTCATGAGAAATACTGTGAAATAAAACCAAGGAAACTCCAGTCAGTACGGAGAAAAAGGTTAAATTAGAAACAGTCACATAAACAGATCATATTTCACCTGATTATTGCTGTTTAACAAAGCTGAACCAGGGTAAAGGGACTGTTTTGTATGATCAGTTCAGGGACTACACGTGTTTTTATGCGACTGGAGCAACAACACATTCCTCCCTGACAGCGAAAACAAGCTCTTGAGTTACGTCTTTCTGTGTTTTGATATCTGGATATTTGGAGCAACATAATTTCAAGCGCCTGGCACGTCTCCATTTAATGACCAAACACAAAAGCTATTCAACCATCAACATTCAGCTCTGCAGCATATTGAAACTAAGGTCAACATGAAAGAATAACGTCAAGATTAAGCCCCTAAAAAAAAGCTTCAAACAGAGACAGTTCAGGTTTCAATAAAACCCCCACAAGACAGAAACTGGACGAGGAAATCCCCCTCAAAGAGTTAAAGATTAACTTTCCACATTGAAGTTATTCTGTAGCTCCTTGTTTGCGTTTCGGTGCAGATTGCAACACTTGTGCCTGAACTCATCCCTGTTGTTGAGTTTGTACATGAAGAAAATAGTAGTTTGAAGCACTTCGAGCACATAATACGATGGTCACTGAGTTCCTCAGCCCTCCAGATCCCTCGGTCTCAGCTTAGCTTGACCTTACTTTCCTCTAGAAACCCACTTCACTGCGGTGCCGGTTTGACATCTGGACCCGTGCCAGTGGCGTCGCTCCGCACCTCTCCCACACAGCTTCTCCTAAACTCTTTCCCTCTCGAGCTAGAGACGAATAAATAACACTGAGGCTATTGTGAGCGCAGTGAAAAAACGAGACCACTTTGATATTCTGCTTTAACACAGTGACTTTGTGAGCTTGTAATGCACTGTGACGTAACCTTAATGTGATCTGCTTTGCATAGTTTTGATTAAAAAAACCCGTAGCGGGTGTTTGTGCAGTGAAGAAGGATTGAAAAGAGAGAAGAGAGAGAACGATAGGGAGTGTCTCAGGGTGAGACTCAGGCCTTGGGCAACCTCAACCGATGTCTCCAGTCAAGCAGCAGCGTCAGGCAGTAATTTCACTGGGAATTTTCTTCCTCTGCGCATCCAAACCTCAAAGTCAAACTCTTCCCCCCACGTCCATGTCGCTGTCTTCGCCTCGTCACTCCACCCCTTCGCCCTCTCTTCTCCTTCATCCCTCTCTTGTGGAAAACCCAGAGACTTGTGGGTAAATACTTATGAACAACCACACCCAGAGCCACTCAATTATTGCTGTATAGCCCATCTGCTGCTAATAGCTGGTAAATAGAACGACGGCAAAACATGCAACTGCCTTGTTTCAGCATTTTTCCACTGATACAGTACAAATGTGTGCAAATAGTGCTGACATAATGTGTTCAGGTCTGTAGGTTTATATTTATGCATGGCTATACTTGTGTGAGTTTGAATGGCATTTCGGAGGCCCTTGGAGGTCTAATCTCTCCCTCACTGTCCGTCCTTGGGAGACATGGAGGTCTCAGTGTTTAGACTTCACCCCTGAATGAGCCCTTTCTGGTTCTGACTCACCCACGGAGCTCCAGTGGACACATAAAGACTCACTGTTTTCCACTGTCCCCGGCACATCCACATGAGCGGGAAAAGTCAAACTTTTGCATCTCAGAATGTATTTCACTGTGAATATGAGAAAAAAAAGGGTGTTTGAAACCTTATTCTTCTCTTTCACACTATGTTTTCTTTTCTACGAAATCCTAACTTTGCCCTCAGCTCAGTCAAAAGACTGTTGTTGAGTGACACTGAACACTTGTTTTAACTTTAAGGCTCCCACACCTCTTTTATGGGTCCCTCAGGTGACTCGACAAGGTCTTATTCACCATCGCACTAGGCTATTTTTGACCATGCTAATGGGCTGGGTAACTAAAGCGGTAGCGGGAAGAGGAAGTGGTCACTATTTACAGTGGCATGGGAGATGACAACCCAAGCTAATAAAGTCTTTTGAAGTAGAGGTGCGGTTCTCAACCTTGTTGGTCAGTTGCACCCTCACAGCCTTGTCCAGTGAACTCAAATACCCCTTCAATGACTATGTCTACATGCATGTGCATATGCATATGACAATATTGTGAATTTGATACGGGTCATGTAAACAGCATATTCCGTTTGGATACTCTGATTTAGACCTTATTTTGAATGGAGCATTTTCCGGTTAAGACGTGAAATTTGCCAATATTATTCAGGCTTTAGCAGCAAAAAACTCTATATTCAATATTCTATGCATGTAAACATCATTGACAACCCCTTATCTCTATTATTAATCCATTACTTTTAGCTGTAGGCTAAAATCACAGATGTAGAACACTTAGAACTGTTTTATGAAAACACTTTGGTGTTAAAGTCACTCTTGATCCTTTGATATCTAACAATGCACCGACATAGAGAAGCACAGAGCAAAGGTACTTTTAGGAGGCTAAATCCAGGATCTTGAGGTAAAGGGCGCAGCTCGCTCGTATGCAGCGATGTGAGTTTATTGTTTCATGGAAGATCCACAAGAATCAAACAACGGTTGCTATGGATGTCACTGCTCGTTTTGCATAGGATGACAGAGGGAGAAGGAGGGATTGCATTTCAGAAAAGAAAGAGAGAGTCAGTTGTTCCGTTTGGTGAGGGCCAATGGAAAGAAACTTTGGTCAACAGCGATGGGAGTCCAACTGAGGCATGCTGGGTATACGGCACACACACGCAGCTCCTCATTACACATCTATTCAGTCTGTCCAGAGAGCCACAGTATTATGTCAGATGTGTGCTCCCACTACTCTTGCAACAGCTCGTTATTGGCTTGTGTGTGAGGGAGTTTGTTGTGTAGGTATATCCAGCACAACATGTTAAAATCAAACTTTTTAAATTCTTTATGCTGTATGAACATTTGCCCGAGGCTAATGCTGTTCCTTTAGGAAGACATTTACGATGTTGCTGACCCCTCTGTCCTGGTCCTGGACACGTCTTTAAATGCGTGTGCACATGTGTGTGTGTAAATCCACCAGCTGCTGTCTGTTAAAACAACTATTCTACAGCCAACAACAATAAGACCCGATGACACGAGACTGAAAAAACACTCATCTCTGCCAATGTCATTTGAACAATAAGTCAATCCCAGGCTAATCTCCATTGGCAGGAAAAAAGCTTCCCAGAAATTTGGCCCAGTGCTCGCTTCCTTTATGAACAGGAAATGAGGCAATGACTTTGGGGATTACCTCATTTCTTGTAACACCTTCTATCTTTCCTCAGGGAAGCTGCCCTCAGGCCACCTACTAGTGATCTTTAGGATGTGGCTTTGTCTGAAAACTCCGCACCCATCCTTCCATCCTTTCTTCCTTCCACTACATGACTAGTAAGATGGGAGTGGTTTAAAGTTACCAGTTTAAATGTGAAGTCTCTTAAATCAATGCTTATTCTCGTGAGCAACACAAGGAAAGAGACATATATTTCATACAGGATGTGTGCATGATTTACATCCTGTCCTATTCATCTGGATAATTGCTCCATTTTCCAAATGTCCTTTTCCCAGATTGCATCACTCCCATCAGCACAATGCGCTCCTTTCTAGTCAACAACAGCCTCCTCACTGTCTTCCCTGCTTTGCTTACATCATCTCATATCATGTCCATTTATCTCCGTCTGTAGTGAATGACCTCAGTCTGTAGCTATTCCTGTGTGTGCGTGCGCATAATAAAAAAGACTGTGCACATATGAGAGCTGATGTGTGTGTCACAGGCAGGTGGTCGTTGACACACAAAGGTGTTTTAGCGGCGAAACGAAAACCCACCGCCCACTTCCTGTCTCTATACCACAGACCACAGGAAATATCTGCATCCTCACAACCCCCGGCTGTTTATCTCACCGACGCAGACCGACTGACCGACCACTCACTTAATTAGACTTCTTGTTAATTAAATCGCATCCTACTCAATAGCGGAACTGTCTACTAATACTGCTGACTCGTGGGTTTTGCGGAGGCAACGTATGTGATTACACACTTCCCCTGTTTTAATGATGTAAATATAGACACAGGAAGCAGTGGTTTCATAAAAACATCATAAAAACAGAAGAGGTGAATCACTAAATGAACATAAACTTATTGAACCAACGCACTTTCCAGGGCACTTCGGGCCGAGCCTGCCTCTGCACTTTGGTGCAATTTTCCACAGAAACTCGATAGCCTTTTCTACTTAAAAGCCAACCACCGCCCACACTTTTTGACCATAAAAATCAATTATGTTCACTTATATTGAAACTAAAAGTTCCACTTTATCTTATGCAGACATTAGACATGTCCAACGCGCTCTGTTCGCTGGGTTCCTGGGTGTTAAATGTTGATGTTGCCATTTTTTTGATGGTGATGATACACAAAAGGACTCTTTAAATGACTCAACCTATTTCCAAAGTAACAATTAACTTGTAACTCATCTCAATGTTCCAATTCCTACATTTAATTCTTGTTTGGTAACTACTACACCCTTGCTTTCTTCCACCCCGGATCAGTTAAGTTGCCTTCACACATGATAAGAGATTTGCTTTTAATGCATCGCAACGTAGGGCGCAGAGGCAGCAGGTAAAATATCTCCCTCATAAAGAGAGCGCAATCAATGGCATTCACTGTTTCTAAGCAACAGTAATAGTTGCAGCTGTTCTCATTGGTTGCGCTTTGAAAGGTCAGCGGCAGCCGAGATCAATGTCGGGCGGCACCGCTCTCTCCATAGGAGAACAGTGACACAGCCAGCGCAGAGATTTTACCGCTGATCATGTGTAGACGGCTTTACAGGCAAAAAAAACTAACGTGTGCGACTACCGTCTTTACTCTCAGACATTTCCAGCAGCTCTTTTTGCTGATACAAAAAAAATGGCTTAGGTGTTGTTAGCTGGATAGCTAGATCGGCCTAGCATGTTCAGTCTCATCTAATTAATGTCCTTCATTTTTAGCCTAGATGTTGGTTAGCATTACTTGCTACAATAAATATTTTGAACTTGTCTAGTCATTTGTTGAATAGCATCAAAAAGGAGTCGGAGCTCCGCAAATTTATGTGAAAGCATTGTTTAGAAACACTGGAAAAACGTGAACACTGTGTTGTGTCATTTTTTTTAACAATTAACTGACTGATTGAATGTTAACTCATCTAATAATAATGAAATGTGAATCCCTAGTATAGAGTTACTAGCTAAATAAATGCTCCTTTGAACACTGTAGGAACGACTCATACATATAAGGGATAATGTACAGCGAGCCGGTCTTTGTTGTGAAATAAACCCCTAAAGGGTCTTGTTTTGCCCTGAAGGGGTTTATTTCACAACATCGACCCGCTAGCTGTACATTATCCTGCTTATTACACGGCTACTAACTTAAGAAATCAATAATTTGACAAAAAAATGGTCCGCCACAGTCCGACATCAGAACTGCGCCCATAGCAACGGTCTGTTATACATAGCAACGGTCTGCCATAAATAAATAAAAGACCATAGAACGCCGTGATTGACCAATCAGAATCGAGTATTCAAAAGCAAAGCCGTGTCATAAATGTATTTTAATTTATATAGAAAAAAGATATGTATTTTAGTGTATTTCTTATTTGTCTTAATTGGAAAATATAGATCTACATTGCCCTTGTGTTTACAAATATTAATTGATGGACACAATCCTTTAACGGCATCACGGATTGTGCCTTTAAGTTGACAGTCTTTTGTAGGTCAGTGGGGTTTTCTTCCACTAGCGCAGCTGGAATTATGATTCCGTAAGCAGGATACAGTGACCATAGAGACGTTCGGCGCCACTCTATGACCTACCAAAATCATATATGTCTCTCTGCTTTTATGCACGTACACACACACTATTTACTAATGATACTGAAGGAAGCAGGTGTGTAGGGGTGTCATAACAATGTCACTTCCTGCAACATAAACACAGAACTTCCTGATGCTACGCTGGCTGTGGGGTTGGAGGACTGCTGATACTGCAGAACAGAGAAGAATAGGGAAATCTTCCCTGATCTACAACACTTCTTAGACCTGGTATCTCAGCTCAGTGGAAGTCTTTAATGTACAGAACTAGAGTTCAAACTGTAAAACCCACCTTCCCCCAGTCCACTGAGCTATAAACTCAGGACAGATGTCAACAATTACATCTCCCCGTCCCTCTGAATATAACTGCACCCACAACTATCAATCCCCCCCTTCCATTCCCACAAAAATTGCCTCTGTCTCTGCCCCGACCACAATACAAGCTCATGCATTTCTCCTCATTTGCTTTTTCTCTCTTGCTCTCCTGCTTTTTGCCCTCTCAGCAGTTCTCAGTGTTTTCACGAGCGCTATCATCATTATGGGCTGCTTCCTCTAACCCAGGGTCAAAGCCCTTCCCAGATCCCTGCGCCAACTACAGGCGACTGTTGAAATTACTGTCCCATCAGGATGCACAGTTTTAACAAAGCCTTTATGGGAGTCATGAACAAAGCCAGTATATTAGTCTATAATAAATTGTTGTCAAATCAGAAAATATGTGATTGAAATTAGTATCAGGAAAGATCCTTCACTCTTACATAAGAGGATACAGTATATTTCTCAGTCACTCATCATCTAAACCTTTATGAACACTAAATGTATTTCCTTATCCTCGCTTTCTTTGTCCTATCTTTCTTACATACTCATTTGTTTGACTTTATTCTTCAACTCTAGATTTATTTATTTGGTTTTATTGATCTATGTTGAATATATTTATCTGGCGTATTCCTCTGCATTTATTTATCTGGTTTTATAGCTCTATTTTGCATTTATTTATCGGTCTTTATTTTTTGATTCAGGATTTATTTATCTGGCTTTATTCATTAATTCTGCATTTATGTATTTGTCTTTATTCCTTGACTCTTGATTTATTTATCTCAATTTATTCTTGATTTATTTATCTGGCTTTATTCCTTGACTCAGCATTTATTTATCCAGATTTATTCCTTGGTTCTGGATTTATTTATCTAACTTCATTCTTTGATTCAATCTAGCTTTCACTCCTCTATTCTAGATTTATTCTCCACTTTTGTCTTATCCCCCACCCCTTCCTGTACTCCTTACCTCTGGTTTAACTCATCACCTCTGGCTTTATTCCTCACCTGTGGATTTATTTATTTGGTTTTATTGATCTATGTTGGATATATTTATCTGGCGTATTCCTCTGCATTTATTTATCTGGTTTTATAGTTCTATTCTGCATTTATTTATCTGGCGTATTGCTTGATTCTGGATTATATATATGGCTTTCTTTTGGATTTATTTATCTGGCTTTATTCCTTAATTCTGGATTTATTTACTTACTTCATTCTTTGATTCAATCTAGCTTTCACCCCTCTATTCTGGATTCATTCTCCACTTATGTCTTATCCCTCACCCCTTCCTGTACTCCTCACCTCTGTCTTAACTCATCACCTGTGTCTTTATTCCTCACCTGTGGATTGATGTGTCTCTCCGTGTCTCCCTGTGCGCTCAGCTCCCACACCACCGCCAGCAGCAGCAGTAGGACAAGCGATCTGAGAGTTGGTGCCATCACTTGACTCTCCAAAGAAAAAAAAAACACAAAAACAGACGACCCTTTCCCAGTGACAGCTCGCGTAATCTTCACTTTGCTATTTGTCAAAACATTGTCTGTGAAAAAACGTATCCCGTAAAAAGGAAAACGGAGCAACCCAGATCGACTTGGCACAAAAGCACAACAAGAGTTTCCAGAAGATCTTGCAAGTCTCTCTTGCAACTTATTACTGCTTGAGTTACCTAAACCACGAGAGGTATTCTGTCCAGTCTGTGCATTCTTCTCGAGTTTTTAACCAAATTATCAGAGGTTACTGGAAGCAGGAAGTCTGGAGAGGGGGCCCTGGAGCTGCAGGCTGTCTGTGCGTAATTTATCTCCAAATTCAGTTTGCTCTTTGCTCCAGATGTTGCAGCCAGGCTTTGTTTTCATGCAGCAGTCTTAACTCCTCGCTGTCCTCTCTTCTCTGTCCTCCAGTCGTCTTATTTTGATCCCCTCTCCTCTTCCCCTCTCTCACCGCTGCAGACGTGGTAGTTTGATACTCCCCGGAGACCTCTAGCTGGAAAGTAGAGGGTTGTAAACCTCCCTCCTCCTCCTAAATCAGACCGCCCCTCTGACATGGAGGGCTGGAATCAACTTGGTGACCTTCACATTAGACTTGGCACAGTTTGCTATTACCCTTTAGGCTGTGATTAAATGCCTTAATGCTCCAGAAATTGCAAAAAGCTGTTGTTATTTACAGAGAAGAGAGAGCAAACACTGAGCCAAACAACAAATTTGTTAACAAATTACGCAGCTAAAAAACTATTTGAAACTCAACTAACTCAATTTTTTTTTTTTAACTTAGTTTTTATTGCAGTTTCAGCAAATAACACAATCATCATCACATTCTTTACCACTGTATTTTCATTTTACAGCTGTCTCTTTGTTTTTATACAAAATTTCACAACTTAAAACAAAGGGGGAGAGAGAAAACACAAAAAACACAAAACAAGACTTCATCTTAAACTGTAACTTCAATTGAATTCTTAGAAAAAGGGATGACACAGACTTAAACAATCCAAAGAATTAAAATAAAAAAAGTCTAATTAATTAATTAATTAATTAATTAATAAAAATAAAAATAAATGTGATGAAGGGTCGGAGGTCAGGGAGTATGTGTTGTATGGTATATGCTTAGAGAGATGACCTGTGTCAGGAAGACAAAGATACAAGTATAATCCAGGATATATAAAAATATTCAGATCACCAATCACTGTATTAGTATAATCATGGCATGGCTCCATCTTTTAATAAATGTGTCTTTCTGGAGTCTTAGGGAATAGGTTATTTGTTCCATGTGGTAAATTTCCCATACAACTAACTCATTTTGAAGATGTATTCATTTTTTATTTATTTTCAATATTATATTTATTGTTGTTCATTTTGAAACAACAGAACAAACATTCACAAACGTCCCCAATAATAACATTCTCGGTACAAAGAAACTTAATAAACATAATATTAATATAAAATAAGCCAGTATAGATAGGAGGAAAAACATATATACAAAAAATAGATATATAAGTAAAAATAATATACACAAGTAAAAGAAATAAAATTTAAAACAACAAAATAAAATAAAATCTATTTATATATACATATATATACTGTATACATATATACATACATACACATATACGCACACGCAGTATATACACATACAAAAATACATATACATATAATCAATTAAAAAAAATCTGTGTACAATTCAGTCATCATCCTATTCTATCTCCCTATTCACAATCATCCTGCTCCAGCAATGATACAAATTACAAGTTACCTTGGAGTGACGGTGGTATCTGATGTATTCATTTTTAATGTGATTTATCAATACAGTCATTTACTCCCATGAACAGAAATATTATACAATTAATCAGTTTGTTAAGACATTTCTGCCACTTTAAAAACAGTCTTTAACCTTACCCTTCTTTCCAAGCCCAATGCAATAACCAAATATTCTTAAACATAGTGTTATACTGTTTAGGTTTTAAACATGGGGGACTCATTATCAGTTTATTACAGGCTGTTCTATCATAATGTATTTTACACTTAAAAGCTTAATACTGTCTCACACTGATTCTTATTGAGTACTGCTCAACAAGGCCTGAACCAGCTGTATACATTATGCAGCATGAAATGTGTTTAAAAGGGGGAATTGCGCCCTCTAATGCACACATTGCACACACATTTAAACACTAACATGTCAGATGAGGTATATAACCTCCTACTTTACATCCGTGACCTTGGATTATTTTGTCTTGCATGCTACTTTCTGCTTTCTCTAAGAGGAAAATATTTGTTCTCTATTTTTGTAAACACGGTGTTGGTTTGATTCCAGATGATGACTGCAGGCTGAGTGTGTTCATTGGCATGCATGTGGTAGCACTCAGTTGTTCGTGGTAATGGCAGCTATAGATTTCACTTGTCATGTGATGGCTGCTGTGGGCATGATGCTTATTAGCAGCTATGTGTGCATACAGAGACAAACGTATAAATACATAAACACATAGAGTAAAATGTTTAAGACGTGAGACATATTTCCTGTTACCAACCTTATGTGCACACATACTGTGGTTCAGCTGCCGTGCTGGCCACAGCTGAGGAAAGACAGCTGGCCTCCTCCACTCCCCTTGGTTGATGCGACACGAGGGAGGGGAGCTTTGATTGTCTTGGCAGAGATCATGGATGTTATAACTGGACACACGTGCATGTATACATATGGTGTTTGAGGTAAACAAGTCAGTACACCAGTTGCAACATATCTAGTTGTGTAAGATTCCCTCAATCAAGACAGAGCAAGATTTTTTTTTCCCAAATTGCTTTTTAATATGGAGATACTGAAAGTACAGCTTACAACAAACAGACATAGACTTCTGATATATATAGCAACTTAAAGTTTTAGTAACTGAAAAAGTGTTACAGATATTACTTTTGGACCAAACAACAATCATAATATTCACAAAGCTGAAGGTCAAAGGTCACACACAAGACCATGTCCTCACTGGGTTCACAAACACTGCAGCTGTGCTTCTGGTTTGACAGGACAATATAGTGAAAAGTAAATCACAACGACATGAGTGAGTAGTTTATCCGACTGAACCACAAGATGGGGGACAAAAGACGTCATATTCCCCACAGAAACACATTCAGTTTGTTGTCCTTGTGTGCTTTCGCCAAGCAAAACTTTGCTTATCTAGTTTCCTCATTTATATCAGATCCCTCTGTGACTGAAGGAAAGAATCTTTTAGATATGAAACAGACCTAGGTCGGGAAGCATTAAAGAAATAAAATTTTGGTTAGCTGGAGCCTCCTTTGGTGCCAGTTGGATCAGATTTGGTACATGGCACAACACGAGTACCGAAATGTTTACATACTGACATACAATTATTTTAAACTATTCTTTTAGTGTACTATCCTGTGACCCACTAATTAGCTAATAATACCTTTTTTTTTTTTTAAAACAACAAAAAAACTCATAATTATTTGACCCAGGTCTGATATGAAACATTGATACAACAGGGATACTCTTTTTTTGTTAGAATGTTCATCAAACTATTAACAACTTCAGCCAGACAAAGGTAGTGTCACTTTTTATCAAATCCAGCAAAAAGCTGGACTTTACTTCTTGAATATTTTCATCTATATTTGTACATTAGCTGTCTCTTTTTTTTTTTTTTTTTTTTTTAACACAACAAGACCAAGCTGATTGACTCACAACTTTGACATACAAACATATTACTCTGACTATCAAACTGACAGGCTACTTTGAAATGTGTTAAGGAAGCAGTACTACGCAACTGTTCATACAGTTTCACCAAAAGGTAAACATTGATTGAAAACACCAGAACGTTATGCAGCCAATCACGCTGACTCGAGTTATGAACCTTCACTAGACTCTTCCTCAGCTTCCTCAGCGGCTCTCTGATCCATCTGGGATTTTGCGGACCGTGCCGACTCATTCTCTACTTGGCTGCCAGCGGTTGGGTCATCAGTTGACTCGTTACTGGTGTTGAGGAAGGCTTGGTACTGGTTCCAGAAGCCTGCTGAGCTCCTGGTTGCAGGAATATTCAAGGAAGTCATAGATGTAGAGGAAGGAAGTTGGTCAGCGGAGGAACGACTACTCCGGGCTGGTGGACGTGCTGTTTTGGTTACCACACCATGGTGCTTCATGTGCCCCTGGGAACATAAAGCAATTCTTTAGCAATTCTTTACACATTAAAACATTTATATTTCACAGCTTTAATATCTCCACATATCTCATCAAAGTTATTTTAAAATCATACACATTTTTTCTTCACCTTCAGTCCACTGCGACTTGCATACTCTTTTCCACACTCAGCGCAGGAATAGGTCTTCTTCTCAGGACGAGACATCGGAGATGGGAGGGTTGGGGCGAGGTTGATGGGGACAGAACCATCCAGTGCTTCAATTGGAGCCAATCCGCTAATCTTAGCATCTTCCGCCCGGTCTTCCCTCCCATACGACCCAAAATGAAAGCTTTGACGTGTCTCCCTTACAAAAGGGGCAGCTCTCTGTGATGCACCCATTACTTCAGCACCAATAGTGTCAGCAGTGTCCAAATTGGACGTCTTGTCGGGGTCCTCGTCAGGCACAGTTGCTTGGTCTTGCTTTGGTGTTGCTGGTGGAGAAGACTGATCTTTGTCTTCTTCCATGGGTTCTGGTGATTTGGGCCTTGGGGAGACTGACTCGGATTCCAAGGTTGGTGTTGCAATAATATCAGGAACATCTTGACTCTGGATGGGGTCAGAGGAGGTACTGGGACAGGTGTAAGCAAAGGGGTCACCAAGGACAGGTGTGCTTTGTAAGTCCTCCAGGTTTGATCTGGAGCCAAGGAAGGCATCGGAGGAGGTAGATGCTGCATCCTCTCCACAGTCCACTACCATAGCATTAGATGACACAGCGGTTTTGGTAACAGTGGAGGAAACTGGTGAGGGGGTGGATTTAGGAGGATGGACATCGGCAGTAGCTTGTTGTTCAACTTGGTTGTCTTTGCCGACTGGGGAAACTTGATCTGTCTGCTGGGAGGCTGGCAAGGGGGCACTGACGCAAAGGAGAGGGGGCTCCACACTGCCTGGTGGCGGAGTTTGTGTGTTGGGATTCATGAAGGGGTCAGGGCTAAGGTCAGAGGGGGGGATGAGGTCTGGACTGGAGGACTCAGACTTGTTGGGATTTTTGGTGATCTCAACTGATTTCGTACTGCCAGGTACAGGAGCCGAGCCAACTGCTGGAGTTTGAAATTGTGAGCTTGGGGCTGGGCTCTTTGAGTGGCCTGCTAGAGGAGGTGTTTTACTAGAGAGGGTATTTGGGTCAGTGGACTGGGATTGAGATTGTGACAAGGGTTTGGCATTAGATTCAGCTGGCATCTCATGTGCAGAAGCCTCTGTGCCATCTGTGGGCAACTGTCCACCAAGGTGCATACGGATGTGGTGCTGGAGCACTAGGGCATTAGTGAACTTACGCTGGCACAGTGGGCAAGAGTTTTGGACACGTGCATTGGGTGGTCGGGCATGATGGGTGGCCAGATGTGACCGCAGGCTGCCTTTGGTAGAGAAGGATCTGCCACATATCTTACATGGAAAAGGGCGTTCTCCAAGGTGTGTAGCCTGGTGCAGACGCAGTGCTCTGGGACAGCTTAACACCCGTAAACACACCCCACACTGATTGGTTGTCAGGTTACCAGCTGGACCTGTGATGCCTAGTGATGGTAGCAAGCCCCCCGCCATGGCATTCGCTCCATTGGCACTCATGCCTAGGGCAGCAACCATCTCATGGGTGAAGTTTGAAACAGAAGTGGAAGCACGAGTCGAAGATGGTGGGGACGCCATGACATATGTGGTCGAAGTGCTGGCATTTGTGAAACGACTGTTGGCTAAACTTGAAGAGGTAGTGGCACTGTTAGATAACATCTCCAGCATGGAGGCGGAAGTACAGGCAGAAGTCCATGGAGAAGAGGAGCGGGGCGCCTTCTCCAGCTTCTCCACCAGCCTCTGCAGCTTGGAGGTTTCAGATGTAGGAGTGGAGGTAGCCATGGAGGAAGGGAGGGAGGATGGAGTGGTGGTGGATGGACCTGGGACTTTAGGAAATGAAGAGAAAGGGAAAGAAAGCTGAGAATGGCTGGAAGAAGCAAGTTGGTGGGAGCCTGGAGTAGAGGGTAGTTGGGTGCGTAGCAAGCCCAAGGCTGGATGGTTGTAGAGGGATGAGTGTGCAGTAGGGGTAGAGGAAGAAGTGGAGACAGATGGGAAAAGGAGCTTAGGCAGGTGGGCTAGCTGGGAGTAGGCAGCAGGAGAAAGCATTGGGGCGTGAGGGGGAGTGTTCTCATCAAAGTGCTGCTGCTTGGCACCCTTGAATAACCCTGTGATGGTGGAAGACGATGACAAGGAAGGATTGGTGAGGAGGGAAGTAGCCAGAGAAGAGGTGGAGGTTGAAGAGGAGGAAGACGAGTGGGACGAGCCCGAGGTGATAGCGGCTGCAGCTGCTACCGCTGCGGCCCTATTGAGCTGCAGGAGAGAGTGGGAAATCAAAGCCAGGTCTACACTAGGGGGCAGGGGTAGGGTAGAAGGGGTAGATCCTCCAGAGGCTCCCAGAGAAAAGCCAGTGTTGGTACCACTGACCTCCTTGTTATCTCCACATGTTTCATCCTCAGACCTGCTTTTTGGATTCTTCTGTATCATACTCATGCCACTAGTACTGCTACCACTGCTCATGGTCTGTCCCATTTCTGATCCCCCAGTGGCCCCTAATGCAACCCCAAACAAAGAAGGCGGCAGGAGTGAAAGTGAGAGCTCTGGGTTTTGTTCACGATGACGCAGGAAGTGCACCTTGAGGTTGCCTCGTGTGGTAAAGCGGCTGAGGCATACTGGACACTGGTAGGGTCGTTCCCCTGTGTGCGAGCGTAGATGTATCTGTAGGGAGGAGTCACTGCTGAACATTTTTCCACAAAAGCGGCAGGCATGTTGGAGGCGGCCAATATTGGAGGAGCTGGATGCAGAGGAAGAGTCTGCTCCTCCAGAGAAAGATTGCAGAGCATTTTGGGAGTTTTGGACCATAGATACTGATGTGGGGAGGGCTGAGTTTAGGAAGGACAGGCCACTGTGCCCACTCACTGAAGTGGTATTTGGAGATTTCTCATGAAGATAGCGGTTGGGCAGAGCTAAAGACAAAGCTAGCGGATAGTTGGAGGAAGCCATGGAGATGGCGGCAGAGGAAGAGGTGGAGGGAGCTGAGGACCGAGAACTCACCCTCAGATAACCATGAGCCCCTGCAGTCCCTCCCGTCCCTTCCATCTGGGGCTTGTGGGGCTGCAGGATTTGAGACAATGAACTGCTTGGCTTTGTGGGTTTGTTGGCTGCCTGAGAAGGGAGCAGGGAGGAGAAACAAGCCAGGAGAGGAGCAACAGAGGTGGAAGGCTGAGATGCAGTAGTTGCGATAGTTGGGCTTGCTGCCCTTTTGCTGCCTTCGAGGCAGAGCTGAGGCAGGGGAGGGAGGAGATGCTGGGAGGGTGTGTCTATGGTATAGGAGGCTCCGCCGAGGCGTAGCACCTGTCTACATATCTCCTCTGTTATCTGCATCTGATGGATCTGCCTTTGCTGAAGCACCCGGAGCTCCTCCAGGATCAGGGCAATGCTCAGTTGGGCCCTAGAGGGTGCAGCTGAGGCAGATGTCACTCCTGGGCTGGGAGTGGGAGTAACAGGACTTGGGGGGCCCTCGGGCACACGGCTGGGGCTTCCGGGGTGCGGTGGAGGACATAGGGAGGCAGAGGACGATGAGGAGGAAGAAGAGGTGGTGGTGGTGGCTGACAGCCCCAACTTGGGAGAGGCCATGTGTGCGCTTCGGGAGGGGTGGATTAGGGCACTTGCAGAAGACGTAGGATTGCAACCAGACAGTTGAAGGGCAGTTGGAGGTTGAGTTTGGGAAGAGAGAGGGGAGTAAGGGAAGTCAGGAGAGAGGGAGCGCTGTGGGTCTTTGAGGGACTGGCCGTGTGAGCAGGATATCGGTGGATCCTCAGTGGGTAAAGAGGGGGTCGGAGAGCCCTTGAGAGATGAACTGAGAGCGAGGGGCAGCTGGGAGCTTTGAAGAGAGGACGATGGAGAGCACGAGGGAGAATCCAGGATAAATGGAGAGGAGTTTGACTTCACTGCCAAGTGGTCATCTAAGGAAATTGAAAGAAGAAAATTAATGTAATTTTATCATCGTTAATGATAACAAAATAATCAAGATTTACATTGTGGTCTACAATCTTTTTTATAATATAGCTTTTTAAAAAAGAAAAAAAAAAGTATAAATTCACATTTCAGGGCACTTAGAAACAACTAAAGCAGCAGTGAGAAGTAAAGGAGGTTATTAAGTGGCTACTTGATGTCTAGGAAATGGAAGAATTCACTTGGCTAAGACATGACTTTTAACCTCTGGGCCTAATTTCCACCACTATTTTCCTCTTTGTCCGGTCTATCCTCATCAACTGCAGCCTCACGACCCCTATCGCCGCACACACACACACACACACACACGTCATGTATGCAGGCACACATACTAACACACACACACATACACAGATTCCACTGATCTGCAAGAATACACTGCTCACCCGTAGAGGAGCCTACCTTGTTGCCAGGGCAACACGCACAAGACAATGGACCCCTCCACCCCCCCACCAATAAAAAGAAGCCACATCCACACACTTCCATCCCTGCCCCTCTCTCTTTCTTCCTTCCTCCATTCAATCCGTCTTTCTTTCATCTCCTTAAGAGCCCTTCCCCCCAGTAGCCCAATGGGGTGCTAGGGGTTAGGTACTGGACACTGTACTGGGTGCCTGATTGGCTAGCAGACTTGACCTTAAACACTCTGAGGTCGCATTCCTGATACGGTTTAGGGCCAGGCAGAGGAAGAGAGGTGGTGCGCAAAGAAAACAAACAGCCCCGCAGACAGACATGATGACTCACAGACCATCAACAACAAGCTAACTTAGCCCAAAGAAGCATTGAGAGACAGATGTGAAAGCACATACGCACAGACACAAAAGAGCGAACACTCTGTATGCACAGGGTCGCTCGTGCACACGTTAACACATACAGAACTTACTGCTGTTTGCTTGAAAGCTACAATTTTATGACACAATGTGGGCCCTGCTCCTGTAACTGGAGTGAACAGACAGCGTGCACAAACACACACACACACACACACACACACACACGTACACACACTTCTTCATGGGTATGTTCATGCTTCAGTGCCCGGCAACAAAGCTGAAAGGGGACAATGGGGTCTAATGCTATTGCAGTTAGAACACCTTATACAGTGCCTCACAAAGTTTCATTTTCCTTGACCTTCTTCATGCTCATCTCTTTGCTTCTACCAAACCTGTATCTTACTTCTCGCAACACATTTTCAAATCCTCTATATACGTTCTTTTTCACCAATTCTTTCACTGGGGATTTACTGTATATAGCCCCCTATTCTGGGTGGTCTGCATCTTTGAACCTGGCAGTGATGAGGAGTGAAGACATTTGCGTTTTTACGGGGCAAAGAAAGCAGCTAATGGCTGCGACCACAGAGAATGAATTAAAGACTGTCTGTAGGCCGATTATACCAGCATGCCGTCTTCTTCTTAGCGTTCAACATAATGCAAATTAAATGGAATTAAGCGTATAATAATTCTGATAAGAAAACATTTAGAACAAACTTGTAACTGCCCATAATGACATTTCTGTTCAAATTCCAAAACTGGTATTTCTTATATGAGGTCACAAGTTAGTGCAAAGCATCAGTTTAAGGCCTGCAGTACAATGATACAGTAGATATACTATAGACTAATATCACTATGAGCAATTAACTGGCACAATCTCTGCATGCTGAGGAACAGTGAATTCTTTGAGGTCTAAACTTCCCACCAACCAGAATAATCTATTTCTCACCATGCTCAAGTATCCGACAGTCACCGAGGGTCAGGTTCATAAGCTGCTGGGGTCGTTTCTGTTTCCGACGGGACATGCTTCTGCAGGATGGGACCGACGCAGGGGCGCATTGGCCAACACACAACTTTTACTCTGTCTCCCTGCGCACTGAAAAAAGTAGGTATCTAAATTACTTAAAGGGACAAAAATGAAGAAAAACTAAAAGTATCATCTCAAAAAAAAATAATGTGACAATGGATGCTCCGGATTGATTAGTCCCAAAAGCGTGTCCACGTTGGTGGCATTGTGGTGCAGAGAAAGAAAAAACAGGACTAAAGTGCCAAAGAGGCATGTGTGACAGTTTTCTCTCAACAAGTCTCCCTTTTCTTAAAACTCACCGTTGGCCCTCCTTTCTCACACACACACACACACACATACACAGCTCACTTGTTCATCCACTACTTTGCATTCAAATGGCGAGTGAACACCCCTTCTTTTGAGCCAAGAGTCCACTGCTTCTCTTTAGTAAACCCTCTTACATTGACGCTCAAGTTCATCACATAAAGGGCCCTTCCTGAGCTTTCGATTACTGATTTTTGGGGCCTATAAAAATCTGAACGTCACAGTGCGTGGCCTCTTGTGTGTAACAGATAGGAAACTGTGCGCACAGGTGGGCGCAAAAGTCAAAACCAGCTTGATGAAATATATATTTTGTTTTTTTAACAAAACATATTGTGTCAGAGGCTGTACCTTGTCACACATGCGCATCATTGAATTTGTCTGTAAAAAGACAAAATAAAGAATATGCTTTTTCCGCCGCCTCAGGTCTTTTGGGGCGAGTAAACAAATTCTTCTTTTGTTTTTTACTTCTGTGATTATGAGTTATGTTCTACAGTATTGTTTTACTACATGGTACACTAGTTTGTCCACTACTTTAAAGTCAAAACTGCTTCACCAAATGAAAATCTGCTCAAAGATTGTAGGTCAACCCCTTGAGAAACTCTATGAATCAGCCTATCATAATAACATCTTAAGGCTGGCTAAAACACCATCGTCTCTGACCCCCAACCATGTTTTGAACAGTGAATATGAACTGTTACCATCAAATTGGAGATACAGGGTTCCACGATTTAGTAAGGTTAGACTGGAAGCACTCTTCTGTACACCAGTCAATCCTAAAACTAAATATGCACTGTAAACAATTGCTGTTAATTTACAGCAGGATTTCAACAGTATTAACCTGTTATTGTTAAAAACAGTGCTTTACTGTTAATACAAAAGAAAACCTGTTAAATTACGCTCATAGGCCATTTTTTAACTGAACTATAATGCATTCTTAAAAAACAGCACTTTACTGCTGATCAACTGTCTAAAGTATCATCAGTAACAGTTTCATGCAGTATTTTTTTAATTCTGGGACCTGATCTGCTCATGTGAGGCTTGTACATTGTACATGCTGATGTGAATTAGCTCTATTCTTCACTCACATGTTGTTCTGGTTTGCATTCTGTGCTTATAGCCAGCTATAGACAGGAATTTTGGGAAAAGTGTCAACAAGTCTATTATAGCCTTTTTCCTAAGAAGTGCCTTTAATTGTATTTAGTGTGACTATTCCTATGTCTGTAACCTGCTAAGTCTATTCATCTAGGCAAAAAATAATGTATAGTATACACAGACAGTATAATAATGTTAATTCTACAGTAACATAAAGGCAGACCTGCTGCCAGTTCTTTACTGTTATATTCTTAACAGTGTGGAGCCTAATCCCAGATCAAATGTACGTTGAAGGGCCCTGAATATCGTCTTCTGTGATTGTAATGTTTAAATGTATGTTTCCTGGTTTCTTGTCTTTGTCCTTTCTGTGATGTTGCAAATGGAGCTGCTGTGACGCAAAACAAATGTCAGACCCGTCTGACAATAAAGTATTATCCTTATCGTATCGTATATGCAAGTCTATTCAAGGTGTGTGTGTGTGTGAGGCTGCCTCTGAAAACAGGCTCCTGTCTGTAAACAGAGAGGCTGAAATGAGGTGGAATTTGCAACAATGGCGTAGAGGGAGCACAGCTGAGTGAACATCACCCTCTCAGAGCCTCTCCAACACATAAGGCCACTGACTGGACACACAATGCTCCCTTTTCACCCTCTATCCAGACTGCTTATACCACGTGGAGAGAGGTAGTGAAAGAAAAGACACAGCCAGAGTGAGGAGGAAAATAATTTTTCACCCAGGCCCTGTGACACCCTCCACCTTCCCACCACCCAACACCTCCTCTATGTTTCTCTGAGAGGCTTGGACTAGAATAATAAAACGCATCCTTATGTTTGACATGAGTATTATAGGTCCTCACACGGTAGCGGTCAAATCGGGTAATGATTTGTGACTGAATTATTTAAAATAATCCTTTTGTTGCACAGTGGATTCATTATAACATGATATAGTTTAACTGTGTAATTTCTGTATATATGGACACTTTAAAATGCAAAACCGAGCAGTGATTTCCGCACAATATAAAAAAATGATTAAAAAAAGAAAAGGGTAATGATTTGTGACTGAATTATTTAAAATCCTTTGTTGCACAGTGGAAAATCCGATTCATTATAACATGATATAGTTTAACTGTGTAATCTCTGTAATGGGCATATATATATATATATATATGGAGACTTTTTCAATGCAAAACCGAGCAGTGATTTCCGCACAATAATAAAAAAAATGATTAAAAAAAGAAAAATAATAAGGCTATAAATTACTCGTGCGTAATGGATCATATTTTGTCAAAGAGAAAGAAGTAGTAACTCCTTATAGTTATCAAAAGAGTCCGGAAAAAAGGGATAAATCCTCGTTGTTTTTTAAACCCAGAAGTCTATTGTGCCAACAACGCATTTTTCGTGCCATCTTGCCATGTTTTCACGACGGTCTGAACACCACAATGTGTTTTGGAAACAAGCGCAAAATACGGCGGTGAGATGCGCGCCCCCGCTACTGTACGGCGACCTGTTGCACGCCACGCGCGCTCCCGCACATCATAACAAGTTATGATTCATAAAATATTATGACTTCTCGTAAAAAAAAAAAAAAAAAAATTACAGTCCCGGATGTGCATTTCCCCCACAGGCCGCGCGTCAAAAAAACACAACACACACAAAAAAAAAACAACTTACCATGTTTGAAAGGATGATTTTTGTTGGCAGTGGCAGCGGTATTGTGTAAAATGACACGGTGGTGGAGGGGTGAACAGCTCAGGGAGCTTATGTTGGATGTTGGATGTTGGGTAAAGAAACAGCTCTCCGTCTCTCAGCCGGGACACTGGCGCAGCAATTCCCTATTCACTCCCAGGGATGCGCAGTCGGACAGCCGCATTTTTTTTTTCAATTATTTATCTACCGTCGCCAAAAAATCGCGTTTTCTTTCTCTTATGACAAAGGGTTATTATGCCTGAGTGTATTTACTCATAGTCTGCTGGCAGGACTAGAAGGAGGCGGTGCTGGGAGCTGTAGTCTCTACACAGAGGAGGATTAGTTTCTCTTGGCCGTGCGTGCTGATCTCTTCCTCCTTTTTTTTTCTTTGTATGTGTCGAGTCGAGGGCCTGGCCTGCTCTCCTCTGTCACAGGCCTGTCTGTCTGCTCTCTCTCCCTCTCTCTCTCTCTCTCTGCAGTACTGTCTGTCTGTCTGTCTGCTTAGCTGTCTGTCTCCCTGTCTCTTATAATTAATGGCCCTCGCCGCCAGACGGTCCTCTGGGAAACAGTGACCACGGTTACCTTCCACATTGGCTCTCTCAGTGTGCATCTCACATATAGTGCAGGAGTGCAGGCCCAGGTCTAGTCTGACTGGTGATTTCATATTTCTACAGGTGTGCACCATTGTCATAATTCATATTTTTTTCATATTTTAATAAAAAAAATCATATTTAGTCTCAAAAAAAGAGAAAAAAATAGTTTTAAATGTTGGATTATTGGCACTGCATGTGGTATCCCCATATGCAATGTGTGTGATGAGTTATTTTGGGGTCTTTGACTCATAATGTAGGAAGCACACTTCAACTAACACACTTCAACAGACAGTTAAACTATCAAACAACATTTGTACAGGTGTGCACCATTGTCATAATTCATATTTTTTCACATATTAATAAAAAAATTATTTAAATAGTTCTAAATGTTGGATTATTGGCACTGCATGTTGTATCCCTATGTGCTATGTGTGTGATGAGCTATTTTGGGACTCATATGAGGAAGCATACTTCAACTAACAGCCAAAATCAAACCATTTCCTCCTCCATTTGGAGACAGTATAGCTAGTAATAGGCCTGAATGGTGTTTACAGTTCCATGGATAGCTACTAGCATTCCTCTTACCTCCACATTGGCTCTCTCTCAGTGTGCATCTCACATATAGGAGAGTGCAGGGCCCAGATCTAGTCTGACTGGTGATTTCACAATTGTGCAGGTGTGCATCATTGTCATAATTCATATTTTTTCACATATTAATAAAAAATAGTTTTAAATGTTGGATTATTGGCTCTGCATGTGGTATCCCCATATGCAATGTGTGTGATGAGCTAATTTGGGGTCTTTGAATCATAATGTAGGCAGTGTGCTTCCTACAGTATGAAGTGTGCTTCCTACATTATGAGTCAAAGACCCAAAATAGCTCATCACACACATTGCATATAGGGATACCACATGCAGTGCCAATAATCCAACATTTAAAACTATTTAAACTATTTTCTTTTTATTAATATGTGAAAAAATATGTCTCCAAATGGAAGAGGAAATGGTTGCATTGGGATCATTTTGGCTGCTAGTTGAAGTCAACTAGCAGCCAAATGCATCCCAATGCAACCATCCCAATGCAACCATTTCCTCCTCCATTTGGAGACAGTATACTGAAAATATATAGATATAAATAAAGCCAGTAATAGGCCTGGATGGTGTTTACAATCCCATGGATAGCTACTAACATTCCTCTTGAATATCTTAAAGGTCCCATATTATAAAAAAGTGATTTTATCATGTTTTTTTATTATAAAGCAGGCTTAAGTCCCATATAAATACTGTGAAAGTATCGAAACGCTCAATCCACAGGGAGATACACACAGCCCGGTTACCTCCATATTGGCTCTCTCAGTGTGCATCTCACATGTACTGTATATAGGCGAGTACAGAGCCCGGGCAACGCAGGGCTCACATCTAGTCTGACTGACGATGATTTAACATTTGTGCAGGTGTGCACCATTGTCATAATTCATATTTTTTCACATTTTAATAAAAAAATCCATTGTTAATAAACAACACTAAGAGTCTACAGCCAAGCTAGCTGACTTGTGAGGCTGTAGGAAGTGTGCTTTGAGCTAAATGCTAATGTTATCATGTTTAACATGTTAACAAGAAGGGCAGTCAGAGAGCCCCCCAAAATGACTGGGTTCTTCCTTGGCCCATGCGACAACCTTCCACCAAGTTTCATGAAAATCAGGCCTGTAGTTTTTCCGTAATCCTGCTGACAAACAGACGAATAAACCAACAAACCGAACCGAAAACAATAACTGTTAGCCCTAAACACAAAGTAGGCCTACAACTTACACCGATGAGACCGTATTTTTGCAGGTTTTGGTCATAAACTAAAGTATTAAACAAACTGAAATTTTGAGCCGATGATGGTGCTAAATGAAAAGTCATAGGATCATCAAAGTCATTCCGATTCATCCTCTGGGGAACGTGAATGTTTGAACCAAAACATCACCAGATAAGTGAAAACTTTGACCTGCTGCGGCCGGTAGGGGATCACTAAAGTCATTCAGGTTCATCATCTGGGGATCATGCATGTCCGCACCAAATTTCATGGCAATCCATTCTATAGTTGGCAAAACATTTCACCCAAAACGAAAATGGTCTTCAATTTGATAGAGCCTTTTTGCAGGGATCATTCATTCATTCACTCAGCCTGTATCTATCATTTAAAGGCTTCTAACTGTGATGGCATATTAATGTCTACACATGATAATTTAACCATATATGCCTGTTTAAGAGTGTTACAGTGTTTTGTTTTATATTCATTATATTGATTTTACATGTTGCTTTATCAACGCCCTACTATGTCTCCTGGCACACTTTGGCTGACAGGTGCTGTAGTCTTACATCAGTAAAGCCACTAGGTGTCTCTGAAAGACAAGAATTTGTTGCAATGAGCTTGAGTACCTTATATTTAATAGTTATACCTGATCATTTTAATAATAACATTAACCACAAGTGTAGAAAATGCACATATTGTTTTTAAAACAACCAATGTATTTAATGTATGATTAATGTATAAAAGAAAAGATACAGTAAAAGCAGGTCATAAGCAAAGACATTTATATTCTAATTCACAGATAATGTCCCTCTATATAGACACTTTCTTCAGCTTACGCTCAGAGGCATCTTCAGTTGTTCAGACAATGTGTATCTGTGTGTTTGCATAGAAATCTTGGTACACTTGGGTAGACGCTGAAGGGTTTGGTGCACATAAGAAACTTGTGCAACATTCAGTGGGCAACTTCTAGGTCTGAGAAGTGAAGCCAATGCGGAAGTGCCTTAAACTTGCATTATTTCTAATAGCCAGCAGGGGGCGACTCCTCTGGTTGCAAAAAGAAGTCTGATTGTATAGAAGTCTATGAGAAAATGATCCTACTTCTCACTTGATTTATTACCTCAGTAAACATTGTAAACATGAGTTTATGGTCTCAATCACTAGTTTCAAGTCTTCTTCAATACAGCATGATGTTCATTTAGTAAATTATGATCCCATTTAGAGTCAAATAGACCATAAAGCAGGGTATGCTTTAGGGCGTGGCTACGTTGTGATCAACAGGTCGCTACCACGGCGTTGTCCAGTCTGGGGGTTGTCCGTGTTCTTGTCGTAGAACTTTAACCCTTTCACAGTTCATGACAGTTAATTCTAATATTTTTGGTTCCCTAAAAACATCTTATTCAGCAACACCCTCTCGTGTCACTTCTGGTTACAAAAAAACAACATGTCGACGGCCAAAATGCCGAACTCGAGGCTTCAAAACAACAGTCCACAAACCAATGGGTGACGTCACCGTGACTACGTCCACTTCATTACTTTGTGAGATAGACCTTGATGTAAGAATTGACATATCTTGTTTGTTAGGTAATTCAGAAATTCAAAGCAGTTAGGCGTGTCATGTGAGGAAACAGATGATTCAGTCTACGCCACCCACAATACAAGAGGTGTGATGAAAATCTCCCTCTTAGAAGCATTTCCCTTTTTAAACCACTTAACAAATTAATTAGAAAGCTGTCTCGGTCTGCGAAGAGTCTGTTGTTCTGTCCTGAAACTCTCTGAGCTTCATCAGAGGTGTTTTGCAGCAGGGAAATGCTTCCACTGTGTCCTTTACGTCCTTCCTAATGAAAATATAGATTAAAGCGTCTACCAAAGGGCTAAGATAGACCAGAGCACTGGTCAAAACACCGGAAACATCCCTGACTGAGTCCTCTGCGTCTGAGGCGTTGTCACCTTTCAGAGAGTAGTAGAGGTTCCTGAAGCAGAAGGGGAAGAACAACACGGTGTACGTCCCCAACACCAGGCTCAGAACCCCCAAAACTCTCCTCCTCTTCTTCGGGTCATGTCTCATGGCCATGCTCTTGTTGAGGGCTTTCCACGTGGCCCTGAAGAAACCCAGAAGGAATGGGGCAGGGAGGAGGCAGACGATGGAGAATATCAATAAGGAGAATCTTGTGTGCATCAAGAAGAGATTATCAAAAGAGGCGTAAGCCAGCGAGAAGGTCCACATGCCGACTGAGACCAGGATGGATAACCTTGCGATGTTCTTCGTGTGGTACCACACCGGGCAGGCCACCAATAAGTACCTCTCTGCAGAAATCAGCAGCATGAAACCCAAACTGGAGGTCAGTCCCAAGCGGACGAACAGTCGTGCGACGCAGCGGGCCCTGGCGAAGGGGTAGAAGGCGGCATCGAAAAACCGACTTATGATAAAGACGACTGTGATCGCGATCTGAAGGAGATCTGACAGGAGCAGGTTGATGGCGAAGATCGGAGCCGCTCTGTCCTTCTTGAGTAGACGCAGGAGAGCATAGCAGGCCAGGCAGACTTCAGGTAGTCCAACGAGAAATATCACCCAGTCCACCACAATACCCAAGGTGTTTGTGTAGTAGACAGGGTCTTTACCACAGAGAAGTGAAGCATTTTCATGTATCCCAGTCATCTGGCTGTTGTTGGACATCTGTAGAGTATCTACCTCGATGCTTTCAGCTCTGCAGTTTTTCACAGTGATGTGGTATTTTTGGGTGTTTCCTATTTATCATGTCCACTCATGGTGAGAGTGCGTGATTAGCTTCGGCAGAAAATCTGATAAAAGTTGTGCTCATCAGATATTTTACTGTGTCACTTCCTGCGAACACAAAAGCAAACATAAACTAAAGAACTGTAGAGTCACGAACACAAAAGGGCTAAATGAAAACACAGCAACCTTTGATCCATCCATTCCATAGAAGAAGAATTATGGAAACGAGTACAGTATCTCTCTTGGAGAATATTACGATATGAACGTATTGGGGAAGTCAAATCAGTATTTTATTTTGTTAAACAAGCAGTACAGCTCTGACACCATGGTGATAATATGCAAAACAGGTGAGCAGGTGACACAGAAAGACAGTAACCACATGTATTTATGTATCAACTAGAAACACAAAAGAAAACTCTTTATTTTTAATTTCATTTCGCCCACATAGTCAGCGGTTAAACCTATAACACATACGGTATATATACAATATACACCCAAACAATTAATGTTTTTTGGCTCATTGTACAATTTCATTAGTCCATTTCTTTTAAACAAGATGATTAGCTTAGTTTAGCATAAAGACTGGAAGCAGGGGGAAACAACTGGGGTTCATTGACCTCTGACCTCAAAATGTGAATGAAAATGGGTTCTATGGGTACCCGCGAGTCTCCCCTTTACAGACATGCCCACTATCAGTATAAATGAGTTATTTTAACTCTAAAAATGATTTGTTTTAATATTTCTGCATACTTGGGTCCCTAAACAGTGTTGGAATTACATAAATTGGGTATCACTGTAAAGCTGAGACTCATGCGGATCCAATGAGCCGCCTAATTGTATTCATGTGTGATGATGTTAGTCCTCATAGAAGCCATTTCTTTGTAGTGAGACCATTTTTTTTTAATTTGACCTCACTGTATAAATGACCTCTAGGATAATCACAGCCTCATGAAACTTTACAACCACTAAAATGTCAAAGGTTTTTGATACCAAATCACAGCATGGCTTTTTCTATGGTGTTCCTCGAGGTCTTGGTGTCTTTATGTGGTATTTTGGAGGGATTTTTGATTATTTTGATCAATTCTCGATTGGTAACATTTCTTTTAAATTCAGCACCAAATCTGTGTAACAAATGGCATCAACCCCAAAAATGGCTGCAACAACATATGAGACATAAGTGAGCATGTTAATACCAGGTCTGAGCAGGTTCCTGGTGACAAAGTTGTTTTGGAAGCAATTCAGCTTCTTTTTTATGTATACAAGTATAAATATGTAACAACAAACAAACGTAATTCCTTCTCCAGCACACACACACACAGACTCACATACAATAAAGCCAGAAGAAATGTTGTATAGATGAAAAATTGAGAACAAACTGGGCTATTCTAAAATACAAAAACATGATGTTTGTCCAAAGGGTGGCGCCAGAGTTATAGATACGCCTAAAAAGAAAAGTCAGGGAAGCATGTGACGTGTATTACAGACAGAGGGAAAGGGTTTTCCCCACTCACAATGTCATATATAATATGGGTTAAATAGGACCACTGCTCTACAGTTCAAAAAGATGAGCTAAAAATTAAAAACAAATGAGCTGATGTCAAGGTGGTTTAAAGGGTGTACAAACTGTACTCACTAGAAATAAATAAGTCTTCTGAGAACAGTTTACTTCCAAGTTACTTAATAATTTCCCCCTGTGTGCCCTCCTCCCATCCCAGGGTCATGTGACCTCTCTGAGTCCTGTGCCACCCGTTGAAGCAGACACCAGGGGGGAGGTGAATCTGTTGGGATTAGCCTCCACAGTCATCTCACTGACCGATGGCCACGGTCTGCAAACACCAGGGCACCAACAGGTAAGAAACCCCACTTTTCTTCAAGACATTTATTTAAAATTCTCATTACATTCAGTTGAGATGATCATACGTGAGTTGGTGGTTAAACATGTAAAAGCGGAGCACGTGTTGAGAGGAAATCAGGCCAACAAGTTGTCAAGGATGATCTCCTGATCCCCTGATGGGTCTGAGGCCAGTTAAAGCTCATTTAGGGTCAGTATAACCCCTTTACCCTTACAGTGAGGAGTCTTTTTTTTTGTTTTACGTATTGATCGCCTACTTCCTTCCATTTGATTATGTGGTGTTATTTTTGTCCAACCTCCGCACATTTTCCCAGTAATAGTGGCTGTTAAGTATTCTATTCATAGAGCGCGGTAAGCAAAAGCCCAGTAGACAGGATTATTGGTCTGAATGCACAGTTGGAGTCGAAGAAGGACTTCCCACTTGCTACCAGCTCAATACTCGTCACCAGGGTCTGAAATTAACTTTTTTCACTGCCTGCCTCTGTGGCAGGCAAGTATTTCTTTTTTGTCTGCCTTTCAGACATGTTATCTGCCACTTTTGAAACTATGCACTATGCAAACAAAAAACAATATAAACATGGTAAATTCCAGTGTTTGAATTACACCATAGCTTCTGGGGGTAGGAGGGTACTGTACACAGCACTGTACATTGTTATTGTCATCTATAGGGGTTATTTTCATTGCATAAAAACACAATTCAGCTGATTAGGGAATAAATTATTGTATTTTTATTTAAATATTTGCTTTAATTAAATGTCTAATATCTATTTTATATTGCTGTGAAAACATCTCCTGCAAACAACTGGATCTATTAAAGTTTCTCGCCAAAAACGTATCTTTACAAGATTGCATTTGAACGCATCACGATGAAGTTAGAATTTACCTTCGCCCAATAGTCATTTTTACTTACTTTAACGAATCATAATAATAACTCAATGGCACCTCCGTTAAAGTTAGTAGCTCCGTTATTTAGCAATGCAGGACTGTGCTGCCCACCGGCTACTAACAGCTAACGTTACTGACTCTCCTCCTGCCGATTTAACACAGAGTTGTTGTTCACAGTATTGCGTTATTTGGGAAAAAATAGCCATGCCTAGCGCCATGCTTTTGAGCGCTTTTTTCCCCCTCTCTGCCATGGCTCTGGTCCCAAAAAATATGATACAGTGTGCGTATGCTGTTGTGTCATTGTGCATGCGTAACTGTCGGAAAGCATCAATACAGAAGAATCGATAGTCAAGGAGGCATGAGATGTCCAGGATTTGGACAACTAGGAACCACCGGTTCTCTATTCCCATCTGTAGCGTTTTCCCTGCCGATGGCCTGCCGATTTTGTCCGCATTTGGCGGGTGGCGGGTGCCAATTTCAGACCCTGCTCATCACTGTATTCTTACATGTAACAGCAGCATGTAACATGTGCAAATGTCTTTCATTTGGTGTTGCACAGGCTCACAACATGATGTCTTACTCAGCATGTACAATCACTAACTGCAATCCAAATCATGAATGTATTTTTGATTTCTCTCCACTGTTTAGTTAGTAGCGTTGTGTGACACATACAAACACAGCACTGGCCCTTCATCCGCTCACAATGGCGTCCCTGGAGGAAGAGCTGACCTGCTCTGTGTGCCGAGACTTCTTCAGCCAAGCCCACCCCCTGCCCTGCGGTCACAGCTTCTGCCCCGCCTGCATCCGTGAGGCCTGGAGCGGCCACGGCGAGGGCAGGAGTCGCTTTACCTGCCCCCAGTGTCAGGAGGAGCACGGAGAGGTGCTGTGTGACTGCTGCCCTCCCACGGCAGAGAAAGGAAAGCCACCGTTGGCTGTCAAGACCTGCCTGAGGTGCGAAGTGTCGCTGTGTGCCGAACACCTTCGACCCCATCTGGAGAGGCCGGCGTTTAGCACCCACCTGCTGGTGGACCCGCTGGGGGACCTCTCCCAGCGAAAGTGCCCGACACACGCAGAGATATTGCGCTACTACTGTGCCGACGACGGGGTGTATGTGTGTGGTGACTGTCTGCTGGACGGAGGCCACGCTGAGCATAAAGTGAAGGCGCTGAGACAGGTGGAGGAGGATCTGAAGGTCAGCTGGAAGACCGATGATATGTGTGTGTTTTTATGTTTGTATGTGCACGAGTGTGTGTGCTCATATATATGTGATGATTCCACAGGTCATTCTCCAGACGCTGCTCAGCAAAGCAGAGGAGAAGCTGAAAGACGGAGAGCGAATCCTCAAAGAGCACGAGAGTATTGATTCAACCATGGCTGTGAGTAAAAACAACTGCAGGGGAGATGCAACATAATGACTCTCTCAGTTCTGTACATCATGTACTGCTCAAGTTATGACCCACAAGGGATCCCAAATGTAAATGTAAATGGATCAGATGTTTTGATTATGTCTCAATCGCTGATTTGATCTGGCACCAACCACCGATCTCTCACGGCCGGTTTCAGGATTCTCTGAAGCAGGATAACACTCAGGTGGAGCGGCTGGGCTCAGACCTGCAGGTCCAGGTGAAGAGGCTGGTGGTCTCTCTGAGGGAGATCACCAGGAGGGAGAGGCAGCAGGTCATAGAGCGCGTGCACGAAGACTGCACCAAGGTGAGAGGCGACATGAGCCAGGCGCTGAGCATCCAGAACTACCTGGCCTCGCTGCTGGAAGAGACGGACCCCTTCCTGCTCATCTGGGTAAGACTTGGTGGTGCATGAACAGGTGGCGACTTCTCTAATTTGACAGTGATAGTTATGAAATGGGGAGAGAGAGGGGATGACATGCAGCAAAGGGCCGTGTGTTGAATTCAGCCTTGGTTGATGGGGCACCCGCTCTACCTAGTGGGCTACCGGGGTGAACCTGCAAATGGTTAAGGTTAGGTTAAGTTTTTGCAAATTTTTGCAATTTGGGGGTTACCTTCTAGATGCGACCCGTACCAGGGCCTTTAAACTGTCCATTGTTACAGCACAAAGCCAATCTATCTTCTCAAAAAGAGGCAAATAGTTTAGTTTTTAACCCACAGAAGATGCTGTCATCAAACAGATTTAGGTTATTCGTACTTTAAGAGTCCAAACTATGCTGCAGAGCCACAAGTATGTTAACTGCAAATATCATTTTTAATGTTGTATAAGCTCATATAATATGGGAAAAAGATGGTACATATCCAGGGCCCCAGGCAAGTGGTTGGTTATATATTTGAGTGACTTTGTGTTTGGTTTGCTTTCTTATCCAGCTGGGCAGATACACAGGGACATTTGCTATTCTTTCTGCAAAGGAGTCCTTTCATGTCATGTTTTTCTCAGTTGTCCTTGACTATTCTTTCCTCAGGCCTTTCAATCAGACGACACAAAGTAAGTCCAGAACAAGTCGGTGTCACTAGGTGTGCTGATGTGTGTGTGTGTGTGTGCGGGTAGGCAGTCTTTGTATGTATGGGGGGGAAATAGAAGACATAGCGAGACATGAAGGGAGGATAAAATGCAATTAATTCACTGCACAAGCCTTTAATCTGTCCTCCTGCAGTACAGTACATGTTGTGCTCTTGTGTTCTAGGTTACTAGCCGACCTGAACAGCCCTCTCTTCATCCCCGACACCGTCAGTCTGGACAGGAAACACATCTTGGAGGACATGGAGAGCAAGTATCGAGAGTTTATCACCGGCACCCTCCGCTGCCTCAGTGAACTCAAGAGGGAGCTCTGTGAGTGACACAGGCCCACCCCCATTTATTTCACTTTCTTAACCCTTTCATCTTCAGCTCGACCGTTTGGTAGAGCACATTTTCAGTCACTATATCTTATTGAAAAATGTGTTGAACTTAACTCAACCTGATTGAGCCATCTCTACCACTCAGTTTAAGTATGTTATGTTAAAATAATCCACTAGTTGTTGCTGTGTCTTTAAATAGCCTCACTCCAGACCTGAGGACTCTGCTTGGTCTAATTTTCAAAAGTAGGCACATTTTTACATGTCATAGTCTCAGAGGTCTTACTGAACAATATTATGTAACTTGATACTAAAATAATAAGTCTAATAAGGGGCAAAACATTTTTCTAAAAACATGATCTACCAAACGGTTCAGTTGTCTTTTTGTGGTAAAGGTAGTAAAGCTAATGATCTTATTAAAATGTACTATTTTCTACTAAATAAAACAGCTTTTGATTATTGTTTTATTGATTATTATTTCATGTTATTTCATTATATATATGCAGAAATAATTTAATAAGAATGTTTTTTCACTGTCTAAAAACATGCTCTACCAAACGGTTGAATTGTCCTGTACGGCTAGAATAGGTGATTTTCAGATAATACATTTTCAATTTTTATTAAATAAAAACTTATCAACATTCACTAATATTTCTTAATATCATATATTTATTATTATATTATTATTATTATTATATTATTCCATTATATATTTGATGAAAAAATTAAATCAGTATGATTTCTCACCATTTCTGAGAGGTTTTCAAAGTAACCTACAGTAAATATGGTAAATATAAAGAATAAATACATAGAAATAATACCAGTACTGGTAATACAACTAATTCCATGGTAACAAATTTACATAACAAGAATAACAAGAAGGAATATTAACCTATTATTACTGCATAATAACAGTACATGGTTTGTATTTTGTTCTTCCATGAATCGTCATTTCAACTGTTTGGTAGAGGCCTATAATAAAAAAAAACTGTTGGGTCTGTTAAAGAGAAATTTTTTCATTTGCTTTTTTTCTTAGTGAGGACATTAAAGGAATGGTTTGATATTTTTGGAAATATGCTTTCTTGCTGAGAATTAGATGAGAAGATTGATACCACTGTAATAGTTATATCAGTTATATCATAGTTCAATTTTGTATGAAGCTCCTATTTAATGTATATTATTTCCCTCTCAAACAGTAACCAGTCCCCTAACCCTCGACACTAACACGGCCCATCCTCTGCTGAGCATCTCTGATGACCTTCGCTCAGCGACGCGGGTTAAAAGCCGTCTGCCCTGTGCCGCTCACACCGAGCGTTTCGACCACTGGCCGCAGGTCCTCGCCACCCAGACCTTCACCTCTGGGACTCACTACTGGGAGGTGGAGGCTGAGGGATTCTGGGATATTGGCGTCTGCTATAGAAGCATTGGACGGAAGGGGAAAGAGGGCAACGCCTTTGGGAACAACAAGGTACGATACGCCACCACCACCTACAGTAGTTGGTTTAGTTGACACCGCTCAACCATTTAATCATGATATAGGTCACATTTACATTATTAATTAATTGAGAAAGGCCTCAAATCTCCACATTTAAGAAGCAATATGGAATTTTTGTGATTTTGCTTAAAATAATCCGATAATCAAAATTGTTGGCAATGAATTTTCTGCCAATAGACAAATCCACTGGTTCCCAACCTGGGGGTCCCGACCCCACTAGGGGTCGCCAGAGCTTCACAGAGGGTCACAAGACCTACATTGATTTTAAAGAGTGTAGGACAATAAAAAAAATGACATACAGTTTGCCCATATCTCAGCATTTCGTGTGATAGAACAACAGCCAAGCGTCAGCAAGAAGAAAAACACTGAATTTGTCAAAAAAGTTCCTAAAAATAACAGGAAAACTCATCTCTGATATAAAATTCACAGGAAATAAACTGCTCAAAATTCATTTTACACAAACTTCCTGCAGTTATTGCATTCACTATTTGGATTAATTGTACAGTTTATCATTTGTTCTGTACTGTTATTGTTATTTATTGAATATAATATGAAATATCCATAAAATATGTCACTTCAGGGGTCAAGGGTCGTCAGTTTACTCAATGATAGAAAAGGGGTCCCTTAAGGAAAAAGGATGGGAACCACTCGACTAGTCCGTTGTTTCAGCTCTAGTTTAAAAAGGAAATGACTAAAATGCCTTTATTAAATGTCCAGGTATCGTGGAGCTTGACACAGCAGCACGACCGGAAGCTGGCCGCCTGGCACAACCGCAGGAAGACCCGCCTCTCGTACCAAATGACTGGCAACCGAGTTGGCGTCGCCGTGGACTACGGTGCCGGCACCATCACATTCTCTGAGGTGGGACCGTCTAACAACCTGACCCACCTCCACACCTTCTCCGCCACGTTCACTCAGCCGCTGAGCTTGGGCTTCGGACTCTACAAGGCTGAGCTCAACAGCCACATCTCCATCGTCAAAGTCTGAGGCGAGAAAAAAATAATAATGCTGACAAGACAAAGCCATGCCAAGACAAAGTGGTGTTGATTTATTTCGCCCACTTCTGGAGCTTTGAGCCTCTCTGATGTTTCTCTCCCATCAGATCTCAGCCTGAGCTCATCTTCTCCCTCAATAAAGACACAATACCACATTTTCCTCACACCATGATCAGATGATATCGACTTGGAAATAGCAGAGATATTTGAGAATGGAGCGTTCAATGAGTGGATCCTAGCGGGACAGCAAATGAAGAGACTCCTTTGAAAAAGGACAAAAATAGGTTTTGTTGATAAAAATTGAAGGATTGTTATGAGCTTTTCATTCCGCAGTGATCAAAACCGCAAACGTCTGGAGATTTAAAGATATTATAATTGTGTTAAAGAAGGTAACTTTTGATTTCAGAAATAATTTAGTCAGAGGTTTTTTGAAACTGAACACTAACTCATCCCATCCTCTCTTAAGGGTCTACCTCAGTTTGACTGAAAGCTACATTTTGTGAATACCAACATTGTGTCTCTAGGTGTACCTCCATCAGGCTGGTTTATGTGTTCATATACCCTCAAAAATAATATCCACACAGAGAGATTGATGCTATATCCTGTTAACCCAGTGTGATGTCTTATAAAAGAAGCTACCTAACCACATGAAGCACTGGAGGTGTAAATGTTTCCCATAAAGGAGTATTTGATCCTTTTTAACTCAGCTTGAAGACACAAGAAGGAATCACTGATTTGGTTGGATAGTAAAGAAAAAAAGGAAAAAAAAAACCAACAGCCACTCACTCACTAACTTTGCTCTTTGAAGCAGCTCAGATACCCAATTATTTTCCCATTTTCTTTATTTCTCTGTAAAGGTGAGTGGGCGGATGTAACATAGAGGGTGAGAAAGAAGCAGAAGGAAAGGAGGGGGGAGAGAGAGAGAGACAAGGAAAGAGAGAGAGAGAGAGAGATCAGAGCATACTCTGTCTTGGTTACGATCAGACTGACTGCCGTTCTGTGATATAATGTGATAGGGGAGCAAGACAACGAGGATTTTTGTCCATGTAACGTGCTTCAGCTGGGATATGGAATATAAGACTGTTCAGGCGGAAACAGGTGATCATCTCATTTCTTATTCACTTAAAATGCTAGGAATGTACTGCACAGGGAAAATATTTCAGAGCACTTGTTTTACGGTGTATAGTTGCTAATTTTGCAATAATGTGAATCCTTCTCCAACCAAAAAGCAGCTGTGTTTGTGTGCGAGGAAATAAGTTTAATTAAAGCGAAGAAAGGGATGTTTTCACACACGCTGTTGCTCATCTACTGTTTTAAACTCACCTGAGATTTAAAAAAAGACTCTAATTCCCAATTTAACACTTAATTTATGAGCTAAACAACAGAAGGCTGTTTGAAAGTGGAGAGAAAATAAATAATTTACGTATACCTACTATATTTGTGTTCATAAGTGTGAAACAAAAGCACAAGTGAGAGAGAGAAAGAGTGAGAGAGAGAGAGAGAGAGAGAGAGAGAGTGTTGTGTGAGGGAATTCGTGTCGAGCATCGTTGGGAGGGAGGGGGGGTACGTGTAAAAGACAGATGGTCACTCAGTGGAGTTGTTCCCCCACACCCTCTCTCTTTCTCGCTCCCTTCTGGGTCCCGCATCCTTTCCCTGTCACCTCTCCAGAATCTTACCTCATCTTTTTTTTTTTTATTCCTCACCTCTCATCAGCATCTTTCATCGCCCCATCCTTCCCTCTATCTCCATCTCCATCTCCATCAGTTCAAGTCTGAACTCGGATCTTTGCTCAAACCCTTTCTTCCCCTTCCCTGGCTGCTTCTCTTCTGCCTTCTTGTCAGGTTTTTTTGCTGAAGAAATCAACTTGAAAATACCAAGAGATTTTGCTTGTGATTGTCATTCTGGCCCCTGCTGACACGGCACGTAGGACACCGGAGAGAATTGGGATTTGTGGGGGCAAACAAGACAACTAGAAAGACAGACAGAAAGGGGATGATTGACAGCTATGGCCAATGAAGAATTCTGAGTTTTTCTGAATATTATTTGGTTCTGAGACACATCCGCTGGTTCTGTTGCTGCATATTAATGTGCTTCAGCTGGAGCCAGCCAAAACTACATAGAGGTTCAAGTTTGTTCATAATCAGTTTGTTTCACCGTAGCATGATTGTTTTCATTTCACGTTGTCCAAAGTGACTTTTCTCTACAGTAGAATCAATCGGAGATATTTGACTAAAACATCGCAGGTTCAGTGATGCACCCCAGGTCAGTGACCTTTGACCTCCCCGTACTGTTGGCTGTGCTCCTGTTGTGGGGGCCCATGGAATCCAGGGGCCAGAATGACACGGAGCCCATCATCCTCGAGGGGAAATGCTTAGTCATTTGTGACTCCACTCCATCGTCCGAGCCCGCTGGTAACGCCCTGGGCATGTCGGTCCGCTCGGGCTCCGGCCGGGTGGCCTTCTCCGCCAGCCGCCAGACCAACCACGAGCCCACGGACATGAGCAACCGCACCATGATCATCTACTTTGATAATGTGAGTATGTGACGGCTTATGTGTCTCTTTTTTTTATCAAATTTTAATTGATTTTAAAGATATGCATTGCATATTTAACATAAATAAATAAATAAAAATCACATAATAATAATAAAATTATCACTAATAATGGTAATAATAATATATTAATAAATACCTTCCCCAAAATAAAAATAAAATGTTTTTTTATGCTTGTATGTCTTTTTTTGTGATAAAATTGTATTGGTTTTAAGGATATGCATTGAAAATTGTAACAAAAATAAATCAATAAAAATTAAAAATTGTATAATTCATGACAATAATTAAAAATAATAATAATAATAATACATTTAATAAAATAATTATAAATAAATAAATGAAATAAAATAATAAAATCACTACTAATAATGGTAATAATGGTAATAATAATATATTAATAAATATCCCAAAATAATTTACAGTAACAGTATGTAGTTTATTTTGCAGTTCGAATCAAGCCCATTCTTGACACAAGAGGACAAATTACTTTGAAAATGTGTCCATAGTTCAGAGATCTTTTTACAGTTCCAGGATAAAAAATATTAAGTTGATCAGTTTTCTCCACACAGCTTCTGTAAGATGCACTCCAAATGCTTTGCAGCCAGAAGTCTTCTGCCAATAAGATGCACATACGATTAGAGTACTGACAGTGAGGGGAAAATGCTAATGTGGTACACAGTGAACTTTTAGATTCAGAGTGCAGACGTGCTGCGTATTCATGCACATTTTTGGAAATGTAAATGTAAAAAAATGACTCAGTATCTTGGGAGGAGTCTGAGTCTGAAAAAGAGTGACACAAGTGCCTTCTTCCTTTTATTCTCCCCCGCTTTCTGTTGCATCAGATTTTGGTGAATGTGGGTACTCACTTTGACCAGGAGAGCAGCGTCTTCCTGGCGCCAAGAAGAGGCGTGTACAGCTTCAACTTCCATGTTGTGAAGGCCTACAATAGACAAACCATTCAGGTACGACACCTCAACTGTGACACCTCATTGCAGTGGAGCGACATGCACTCTCTAATCCTTTTATTTGCTCTCTCTCAGGTCAGCTTGATGTTGAACGGCTGGCCAATGATTTCAGCTTTTGCCGGGGACCAGGACGTGACCAGAGAAGCTGCCACCAACGCCGGCCTGGTGATCATGGAGAAGGGGGATAAAGCTTACCTCAGACTGGAGAGGGGCAACCTGATGGGAGGCTGGAAGTACTCCACCTTCTCTGGGTTCCTGGTCTTCCCCCTGTGAGGAAGGAGGTTGAGGTGTCGGTGGAGGGTGATAGGAGGAGAATTGGATGGAGCAGTAGTGAGAAAAATGAAAAGGCAGTGAGAGAAAAGGAGGGCTTCAATCTGCAATAACAGCGCACGAAAGGATGTGTTTTATGCAAAAACGAGGTGAAGATTGTGCAAAATTAAGATAATTCTCTCTGGAGACCAAAAGATGAGCAGGAGAAAAGAGGCAGTCAGTAAACAAGATTTACCCGTGGATTTAATTTGATCTGTTTCTGTGACTAAACATGTGTTGAGTTTGTATAAGAGAGACTTTAATAGTGACAAAATTATGAAGTGCAATGTGGTCTTCTGTGCTAAGATTATTTTATTAATTGAAAGTGTTTGAAAACATTGCTGTGCTCCACATGGCATCCTAACAAACTTGCCCTTTACTCTGCTGTGTCTTATGACTGATGCTCCTCCATATGCCTGTTAGTCTCCTGCAACAAATATTTATGTACACAGAAATTTCTATTGAGGGGAAAATATTGAAATAAAATCTGTATATCGCTTTAATGCGTGCATTGTCAAATATTCCACAAGCATTTTAAGACTGACAATAATGTCTATGGATCACTGCTAGGCGAACATACAGAAATAATTGAGTTGATATTGTATTATGTCGGGGGCGTGACAGTTTAAAGCAATATTTCTCCCTCCTCTCGTGGTACTCTACCCAGTGCCACGGCAGCTGTTTGTAAATATAGCTCTCACCAGCAGAGTTAGCGTTGGCGTGGACCAAGCAGAGCAGCATGGGGCAGAGTGTAAGTGTGGTGGAATAGTGGATACTCCTCGCAGGGCCGCAGACAGATGGAGGCCTTGGCGAGCGGGCGGGCTCTTCTCTACAGGGCTGCAATGGATAAAGTGTGGTATGCTGTCACATGTAGTCACTTACGCATCCCTGGTTCGTGACCATCTCTCTCTCTCTCTTTGTCTGTCGGCCTTTATGTCAGAAACACACATGACCTTAGTTCCTATGCAGAAAATGAGGACCTCTTGTGTACTATTTTGTGTCATAGCTCATACATATTTAGCTGAATTGAACAGAAATGGTAAATATGATATAAAAATGAAGGCCAGATTAGGCTACAAACCACGCAAAACTGTTTTTTTTAACTGATCTTGAGGGCTTGTCCTTAAAGCTTCAGTAGGCGGAAGTTTTTGGCATAATTGGGCAAAAATCCCGTAATAACCTTTCAGCATATTGTAATTCAAGTGTTCTGAGAGACTTCTACACCTCCTCATGGCTCTGTTTTCAGGCTTTAAAAAATCTAGCCCGTGACAGGAGACTTTGGCCAATCACAGGTCATTTCAGAGAGAGAGAGCGTTCCTATTGGCTGTACATTCAATGGATGCAGCTGTCAATCACTCGTGAACTCCGATCAAACGGTCAAACTAGGCAGCGCTGATCAAATATGAATCAATATTCTGTTACTGTAATGCCTATTTCTCGCCTCAAATGTTTTCAGAAACATCTTGTAAAGTTGTAAAAGGAGAAAGTTTGCTCCGGCTGGTGGGCGGTGCTTGGAATTTCCTCAACTTGATCTCAACATGGCAGCCGGGTCACAAACTTTCTCATTTTACAACTAAACAGTATACTACAAGATGTTTCTGAAAACATTTTATGCGAGAAATAGGCATTACAGTAACAGAATATTGATTCATATTTGATCAGCACGGCCCTAATTTGACAGTTTAATCTGAGTTTGCGAGTGATTGACAGCTTCTCAGAGACGGCTGACTCCGGCTCCGGCTCTGATTGGTTGTTTTCTTCCGGTAAGTGAAATCTTGCAGATGCCATTAGGAGCACCTGAGGACATGATTTTTTCAGATTACCTGTCTCATACATTGCTGTCAGGATATAGTGACCGTTTTATAATATATATATATATATATTTTTTTTTAATCATATTTGCTCAAATTCTACCCACTGCTGCTTTAATAGAGGCCCTATATCAATTTCTAGTTTTGAGACATTTTGTGCTTACATGGTTCATATTATTATATACATAAATTAATTTGTGCTTAATATAATTTGAAAAAAAAACAAACCTGCAGAGACCAGACACACAATGCACAAAAAGTAGAAGAAGTGGGGAGGTTAATAGGGGTCCATTTCTTTAAAAAATAATCATATTATTTCATTCTGGGGTCACTAGAGGGCGCCAGAACACCAGACTCACTAATGGCAGCACACAAACCATCACATTGGTACCTAGAGGAAAGCTGTTGCTACCTTCAAAATGTAATTAAAATCAAGAAAAAATCCATCAATGTGCCCACGAGGGTCTGGGTGTATATATATTTTTTCTTTACATGGTAATAAAGGAATATCACACAAGAATGAGGGATAATTCCTGTGCTGAGGTCCAATTGCAATAAAAAACCCTCAAACAAAAACTAACATTCACAATCAGGCCTGCTATGGTTATGCAGTCCATTAACCCTTTAGAGATGATTGACCGTCTATTTTTCTCAAGTCAGCTCTAAAAAGGCCTGTTTCTAATGTGGAGCATCCATGGCAGTAAAAAAACAGCAAATGTTGAAGATCACTTAGTCAAATGTTGGTTTTTGTTTTGCTGTTTTTTTACTGCCATGGATGCTCCACATTAGAAACAGGCCTTTATAACTTAATAACTTAGCTATAGTTTCTCCTCTGTGTTATTTAATAGTATGATTTTGTGTGCCCCCTTTGTAAAGCGTCCTTGGGTTTCTGAAAGGCCCTATATAAGTCCAATTTATTATTATTATTATTTATTTTTACATGGTAATAACGCAATATCACACAAGAATGAGGATAATTCCTGTGCTTGAGGTCCAATTGCAATAAAAAAAAAAAACTCAAACAAAAACTAACATTCAATCAGGCCTGCTATGGTTATGCAATCCATTAAGATAAGATAAGATAAGATAAGATACAGAAACAGAGTGAAACACAGGAGAGGTAAAGGTGTAGAAAAATTATAAAAACAATAATAGAGATATAAAAGATACAGAGTGAATGGGTGAACATAGTGTGTACAATATTTGTGTGTACAATAAATAAATGTAATATCTAGGATACCAATAAATAAATGTAATATGTACATATGTGCAGTCTATAAAGTGGAGAGGATTTAAAACACCGTCTATTTTTCTCCAGTCAGCTCTAAAAGGCCTGTGTGAGCATCACATGGCAGTAAAAAAACATCAAATGTTGAAGATCACTTAGTCAAATGTTGTTTTTTGTTTTGCTGTTTTTTTTACTGCCATGGATGCTCCACATTAGAAACAGGCCTTTATAACTTAATAACTTAGCTATAGTTTCTCCTCTGTGTTATTTAATAGTATGATTTTGTGTGCCCCCTTTGTAAAGCGTCCTTGGGTTTCTGAAAGGCGCTATATAAGTCCAATTTATTATTATTATTATTTATTTATTTATTTTTACATGGTAATAACGCAATATCACACAAGGGGTCTGGGTGTATATAAATATATATATTTATTTTCCTTTTTTTTTACATGGTAATAAAGAAATATCACACAAGAATGAGGATAATTCCTGTGCTTGAGGTCCAATTGCAATAAAAAAACCTCAAACAAAAACTAACATTCACAATCAGGCATGCTATGGTTATGCAGTCCATTAAGATAAGATGAGATAAAATAAGATAAGATAAGATACAGAAACAGAGTGAAACACAGTAGAGGTAAAGGTATACAAAAAATATAAAAACAATAATAGAGATATAAAAGATACAGAGTGAATGGGTGAACATAGTGTGTACAATATTTGTGTGTACAATAAATAAATGTAATATCTAGGATACAATAAATAAATGTAATATGTACATATGTGCAGTCTATAAAGTGGAGAGGATTTAAAACACCGTCTATTTTTCTCCAGTCAGCTCTAAAAGGCCTGTGTGAGCATCACATGGCAGTAAAAAAACATCAGATGTTGAAGATCACTTAGTCAAATGTTGTTTTTTGTTTTGCTGTTTTTTTTACTGCCATGGATGCTCCACATTAGAAACAGGCCTTTATAACTTAATAACTTAGCTATAGTTTCTCCTCTGCGTTATTTAATAGTATGATTTTGTGTGCCCCCTTTGTAAAGCGTCCTTGGGTTTCTGAAAGGCGCTATATAAGTCCAATTTATTATTATTATTATTTATTTATTTATTTTTACATGGTAATAACGCAATATCACACAAGGGGTCTGGGTGTATATATATATATATATATTTATTTTCCTTTTTTTTTACATGGTAATAAAGAAATATCACACAAGAATGAGGATAATTCCTGTGCTTGAGGTCCAATTGCAATAAAAAAAAACTCAAACAAAAACTAACATTCACAATCAGGCATGCTATGGTTATGCAGTCCATTAAGATATGATAAGATGAGATAAGATAAGATAAGATACAGAAACAGAGTGAAACACAGGAGAGGTAAAGGTATGCAAAAATTATAAAAAACAATAATAGAGATATAAAAGATACAGAGTGAATGAGTGGACATAGTGTGTACAATATTTGTGTGTACAATAAATAAATGTAATATCTAGGATACAATAAATAAATGTAATATGTACATATGTGCAGTCTATAAAGTGGAGAGGATTTAAAACACCGTCTATTTTTCTCCAGTCAGCTCTAAAAGGCCTGTGTGAGCATCACATGGCAGTAAAAAAACATCAGATGTTGAAGATCACTTAGTCAAATGTTGTTTTTTGTTTTGCTGTTTTTTTTACTGCCATGGATGCTCCACATTAGAAACAGGCCTTTATAACTTAATAACTTAGCTATAGTTTCTCCTCTGCGTTATTTAATAGTATGATTTTGTGTGCCCCCTTTGTAAAGCGTCCTTGGGTTTCTGAAAGGCGCTATATAAGTCCAATTTATTATTATTATTATTTATTTATTTATTTTTACATGGTAATAACGCAATATCACACAAGGGGTCTGGGTGTATATATATATATATATATATATTTATTTTCCTTTTTTTTTTACATGGTAATAAAGAAATATCACACAAGAATGAGGATAATTCCTGTGCTTGAGGTCCAATTGCAATAAAAAAAAACTCAAACAAAAACTAACATTCACAATCAGGCATGCTATGGTTATGCAGTCCATTAAGATATGATAAGATGAGATAAGATAAGATAAGATACAGAAACAGAGTGAAACACAGGAGAGGTAAAGGTATGCAAAAATTATAAAAAACAATAATAGAGATATAAAAGATACAGAGTGAATGAGTGGACATAGTGTGTACAATATTTGTGTGTACAATAAATAAATGTAATATCTAGGATACAATAAATAAATGTAATATCTAGGATACAATAAATAAATGTAATATGTACATATGTGCAGTCTATAAAGTGGAGAGGATTTAAAACACCAGTCAGCTCTAAAAGGCCTGTGTGAGCATCACATGGCAGTAAAAAAACATCAGATGTTGAAGATCACTTAGTCAAAATGATTCCAGCTAGGCCGCATTTATTGCTATCTCAACCTAACTATAAAGCTCTCTCTCATCATCCCGCCCCAGAAGCGGCCCGTTCCCATAAGACGGACACCTCAATCAGCCAATGAGATAACAGTATCCAGCCGGCTCTGGAGAGAACGGACCAATCAGCGCTTTCATAGCATCCAGAGGAGGGCACGCAATCCTTACGCTTTCTCTGGCAAGAAATGTTAGTTCCTGCTCTTCCTCTGGCCGTTTCCTGTAATCGTACAGTGTTGTGAGACGGAGAAAGCCATGTGTGTCGATGCAAAGGTAAATTTAGCACCCCGAAATTATTACCCAGAGAGTCTGGCTAGTGGATACGAGGGTTATTTTCATGTATTTCTGCCCGTAAGATAAGACGCGGACCAAGCGAAACAGTATTGCGGCCTAACCCCGGAGTCTGAACGTTAGACGTTAGCTCAGGTTATATTGTGGCACGTTGCTTTGGTTTGGTCCGGGTTTGTTGATGAGATTGAAGGGAGTCCGGTACACTAGAATGGGTTTGTTAGTGAATGACACAGAAGCGAGGGAAAAGGTTTAAAACATATAAAATATCATGTTTAAAAGGCTTGATATGTTTGAGGTGCCACGCAGGCTTTTTGTAAAGGGCAAGCTAGTAGAAGCTAACATGCTAACCTGTGTGAGAAAGACTGCAATACGACCAGAGAGGAGAGAAGCATCCTGCTGTACCTCCTCCAGCATCAGTACCCTCCTCATCTCACTTCACTAACTAGTTTCATTCATTGAATGTTTCCTCGCTAGTATAGCTTTGTATATTACTATATAACTGCCTGAAATGTGTATTTTAAAACCCTCTAATATGGCATTGAAAGCATTTTCTGGACAAGGTGAGCCATGACTTGGGTGTTATTTACAATATTTTGTATAATTCAGTGGCAGTTATTTGTTTATTAGGCACTATATGTCATTTTAAAAAAATGTTTTACTTCATAATGGTTAAATGAATTAGTGGGTTAACTCACAGTAGAGTAAAAACAGTCACAGCTCTTAAGATAACTGTGCTCATATGAAAGTTGATTTAGTAAACAATGCATTCTTTCTGTGCATTAGGAACCAAACTTGTTATTTTGATATAGGTTTTGTTGATTTTTGATAGTCAAAATTGGAGATAAAATTGGAAACAAGGACCAGAAGTTACAGGATTGCCTTTATGCCATATAGGGCCACAAGTCATTTGTTTACTAGGCGTTATATGTCATTTACTTAATAATTGTTAAATGAATTAGTGGACTGTAATACGACCAGAGAGAGGAGAGAGGAGAGAAGCATCCTACTGTACCTCCTCCTCCAGCATCAGTACCCTCCTCATCTCACTTCACTAACAACTAGTTTCATTCATTGAATGTTTCCTCGCTAGTATAGCTTTGTATATTACTATATAACTGCCTGAAATGTGTATTTTAAAACCCTCTAATATGGCATTGAAAGCATTTTCTGGACAAGGTGGCACATGACTTAGGTGTTATTTACAATATTTTTTTATAATTCAGTGGCAGTCATTTGTTTACTGAGTGTTATATGTCATTTAAAAAAACATGTTTTACTTCATAATTGTTAAATGAATTAGAGGGTTAACTCACAGTAGAGTAAAAACAGTCACAGCTCTTAAGATAACTGTAACTGTGCTCATATGAAAGTTGTTTTAGTAAACAATGCATTCTTTCTGTGCATTAGGGACCAAACTTAAATGTGTTATTTTGATATAGGTTTTGTTGGTTTTTGATAGTCAAAATTGGAGCTAAAAATTGGAAAAAAGACCAGAAGTTACAGGATTTGCCATATATGGCATATCTGGACAAGGTTAACCATGAGTTGGGTGTTATTTTTTTTAAAACAATATTTTGTTATTATTCAGTGGCAGTTATTTGTTTATTGGGCACTATATGTCATTTAATTTTTTTTTTTTACTTCATAATGGTTAAATGAATTAGTGGGTTAACTCACAGTAGAGTAAAAACAGTCACAGCTCTTAAGATAACTGTAACTGTGCTCATATGAAAGTTGATTTTAGTAAACAATGCATTATTTATGTGCATTAGGAACCAAACTTGTTATTTTGATATAGGTTTTGTTGATTTTTGATAGTCAAAAGTGGAGATAAAATTGGAAACAAGGACCAGAAGTTACAGGATTGCCTTTATGCCATATAGGGCCACAAGTCATTTGTTTACTAGGCGTTATATGTCATTTACTTCATAATTGTTAAATTAATTAGTGGACTGCAATACGACCAGAGAGAGGAGAGAAGCATCCTACTGTACCTCCTCCTCCAGCATCAGTACCCTCCTCATCTCACTTCACTAACAACTAGTTTCATTCACAGAATGTTTCCTGGCTAGTATAGCTTTCTATATTACTATATAACTGCCTGAAATGTGTATTTTAAAACCTCTTAATATCACATTTGAAAGCGTTTTTTATGGACAAGGTGGCCATGCATCCTGCCTACCTCCTCCAGCATCAGTACCCTCCTCATCTGACTTCACTAACAACTAGTTTCATTCACAGAATAATCCCTGGCTAGTATAGCTTTGTATGTTACTATATAACTGCCTGATATGTGTATTTTAAAGCCTCTCAATATGGCATTGAAAGCGTTTTTTATGGACAAGGTGGCCATGCATCCTGCCTACCTCCTCCAGCATCAGTACCCTCCTCATCTGACTTCACTACCAACTAGTTTCATTCACAGAATGTTTCCTGGCTAGTATAGCTGTGTATATTACTATATAACTGCATGAAATGTGTATTTTAAAACCCCTTAATATGGCATTGAAAGCGTTTTCTTATGGACAAGATTAACTATGAGTTGGGTGTTATTTTCAAAAACAATATTTTTGTCATTTGTCATTTGTTTTACTGGGCTTTATATGTCATTTAAAAAAGTTTTACTTCATAATTGTTAAATTAATTAATGGGTTAACTCACAGTAGAGTAAAAACAGTCACAGCTCTTAAGAAGATAACTGTGCTCATATGAAAGTTGTCTGTGATTTAGTAAACAATGCATTCTTTCTGTGCATTTGGAACCAAATTTAAATGTTATTTTTATATAGTTTTAATATATATTGGAGCTAAAAAGGAAACAAGGACCAGAAGTTACAGGATTTGCCATATAGGGCCACAAGTTTCTCTGCTCCTTGTTATCTTTCTTTACTATAACACAAGTGTGTACTAAACCATTGATGGGTTGATGCATCTCACTCACAGTAGAGTAAAATCAGTCACAGCTCTTAAGAAAATACCTGTAAAGTGTGCTCATATGAAATTTGATTTAGTAAACAATGCATTCTTTATGTTCATTAGGAACCAAACTTAAATGTGTTATTTTGATATAGGTTTTGTTGATTTTTTGATAGTCAAAAATTGGAGCTAAAAAGGAAACGAGGACCAAAAGTTACAGGATTTGCCATATAGGGCATATCTGGACAAGGTGGCCATGAGTTGGGTGTTATTTTCAAAAACAATATTTTTTTATTATTCAGTGGCAGTCATTTGTTTTACTGGGCGTTATATGTCATCTAAAAAAAAAAAATGTTTTACTTCATAATTGTTAAATGAATTAGTGGGTTAACTCGCTGTAGAGTAAAAACAGTCACAGCTCTTAAGAAGATAACTGTGCTCATATGAAAGTTGTCTGTGATTTTAGTAAACAATGCATTCTTTCTGTGCATTAGGAACCAAACTTAAATGTGTTATTTTGATATAGGTTTTGTTGATTTTTTGATTGTCAAAATTGGAGCTAAAAAGGAAACAAGGACCAGAAGTTACAGGATTGCGTTTATGCCATAAAGGGCCACAAGTTTCTCTCTGCTCCTTGTTATCTGTGTTTACTATAACAAATGTGTGTAGTAACCATTGAATGAAGCCCACCAAATTTCAGTTGTTGTATAAGATGAACCTTTTATTAATCCCCGGGGGGAAATTCAGGTGTCAAAGCAGCAAAGCGCAGATACAGAGGTACAGGTGTACAAAAAGATTATAAAACAATAAATTGAAATACAGAATATACATAGTGAATGAACATAGTGAATGGACATAGCATGTACCGTCCGTCAATAAAAAAATGTAGTGTACAATAAATAGATGTAATATGTGCAGTCTATAAAATGGTATATGGGATGTAGTGTAAAGTAAGTTTAAAGTGCACCAGTGGTTAGGAGAGGTGGTTACAGGTAGTGCAGATAGATGCAGATAGTCCAGATAGTGTGTGTTTTAAGTTTAATGTTAAAGTATACAGGTTTGAGATATAAGTTCATCAGTATAGCATTTGTTTAAATAAGTCATTCATTTGTGCTTCACTGACCCGAGTATTTCTCTTCTTTTACCAGCTGTTTACTTAAAAGTTGAGAAGAACTGGACTGCGACCATTTAGCTTCCATCTCGGAGTCTTTTATACGTTGTGCCCGTCTCCCTGTGTGGAGTGGGCAAGATGGCGGACCCGATCATGGACCTCTTTGAGGACACACCCCTGTTTAACCTGGATTCCCTACCGGACGACTCCTTCTCTCAGGGCTCCTCGGACCCCGTGGGGGAGGCCCTTAAGCTTGCGCTGGGCCAAGTGGACCCACTGACCGAGCCCGAACTCACGGTCAACGCGGGCCTGGGTGTTTCTGTAGCAGCTCCTGCCATCCCGGACCCTGCGCCCGTGCAAATTCTCGCACAGCAGCCAGTGCAATTGGCGACTGCTCAGACTGTTTCAATAACTGTGGCTCCCACTGTAACCCAAGTCCCTGCCCCTGTCCCGGTTGATGCTGTACCTCAGATCCAGGCCCAGGCCACCATACCCATTGTCAGCACTACCACCGTGGTCCCCACTACCACTGTCTATCTGAGCTCACCTCTGACTGTTACCACCTCCCCGGTCACCACCACCACCGCCACCACGCAGCATCTCACACAGATAACTCATCAGCTCACTGCACAGCAGTTAGCTGCCATCACACAGCAGGCCGGTGGTAAAATTGTCATTCTCAAAGGTCCCCAGGGTCAAGCCCAGGTGCTGCAGACTGTATCAGGAGCCACAGGCCAGACGGGTGGAAAGGTCATCCGTGTGTTGTCTGGCACAACTCTTAAACCTGGCATGTCCATACTGCAGGGGGGGACCGTCTTGAATCAGGCGACCCCGGGGCAAGCTCAAGTCAAGGTGGGTGCTGCAGGTGTGCAGAGGCTGCTGCAGTCTCCCAACGGCCCAGTGAAACAGATGCTGCTGACCTCCATGCCCCAGCAGACGCAGGGCCAGACGGTTCAGGTGCAGATGGCTCAAGGCCAGCCCCAGGGCCAAGCTACTCAGATCCAAGTCCAAGGCCAGGTGCAGCTCCAGCCAGCCATGCAGGCCCAAACGCAGGTAAGCACCACCTCTTTTGCTGCAGCAGGCAGACCACAAGGTGTCACCCTGACAGCTGCACCACAGCAGGTGACGCTTGGAGTGATTTGCCATCAGGGTCATGGCTGAGTTTCTCCAGCTGTATTTTTAGGTCAAGTCTTTTTTTCCTGAGTGTCATAATGAGTCTCATTCTGTGTATCTGGTTCTAGGGTGGCGAAGCGAAACGGATCACCCTGGTTCTCCAGCAGCCCTCCCAGGCTGGCTCTGCTGGACAAGCGGGTCAAGTCCAGCAGCAGATCACACAAGTCCAGCAGGTGCAGACAGCCCAAGGGGGCCAGCAGCAGATCCCAACTAGACTAGTGCTGGGGCAGCTCCCCGGAGGCAAACTGGTGCTCCAGGGAAGCCAGCTAGCCGCCCTGACCCAGGCTCGGGCTGGCCAGGCTGGAGGGCAGCCCAAAGTCCTCACAATTCAGCTGCAGGTGCAACAGCAGCCCAACCAACAAGGAGGAATCAAGGTGGGAAAGAAGTGTTATAGAGTTTGAAGTACCTGTTTGTTTAATCAGATTAGTATTTTCCTACAGTACATGTAATTTCTTATTGCTCCTCTTTTTCTTCTTCTCTTGTTTGATAAATTAGTCTGAGCTCTGATGTTCTCTTTTGTGACAGTGGGAAGTGCTGTCTTCATGCAAGCTGCTAGTTATTTTCTATTGATGTAGTTGAAAGGGGGTGCAATACACTCAATATTGACATTTGTCTACTTACAGTCAAGTTTTCAACTATTCCCCAATAGTCAATTTAAATGGTGTATTCTGAAATCTGACCCCCGTGACATGTTGCCGCCTCCAGCCTCTGCAACAAATGTGGCTCAGTGTGACCAATATTTTAGTTTGTGTTGGTCTAGAGTAGTTGTTTCTGCTTGTTTCAGACGGGCAAACTTAATATTGCATGTGCTGTTTCAGAACACCACAAAGGAACAATGGCTACTTTTGTGTAGCCGGGACTGATCAGTCCAAATGGCTCTGCTAACTAGTATCTATTAGCAGTTAATGTTAACGCTAACATCTTTAATTAGCCATATAGGGACATTAAATGTTTTGTGGGCGAGTTCCAGAAAAAATGATAAAGAATACGGTAGGAATTTTATCAGATTTCTTTGTTACATAAGACTGAATGGTTTCAGGTTAAAAAAAAAAAACAGCTGTTCAGTGCAGTCAAATTGATTGTTGGCTCTTAAAATTGATAAATTATCACAAGTTCACAACATCATTTAAGTTAGAGAAAAACATCTTGAGTGGGCTTCTGTTTTGTAGTGCTGTTTTATACTCTCAGTTTAAGGAAACATGGCAGCTATTTAGGAAATATGTTTGCTGTCTTATCCAGAGCTAGATATGAAAAGATCAACATCAGTTTCATCTCTGTGCATTCAGAACAGACATTGGTCCATGATGTGTTTAGCCTAGCTTGGCACAAAGTCTCAAAGCAGAAGGAAGCGGATAGCATTGCTCCATCGAAGGCGTCTGCCCAGCCTAAAAACACACTGGGCCGATATATCTACTAGGAGAGTACGAAGTAGTGGTGGGCGATATGGCCAGAATCTTCCATCACAGTATTTCTAATTTTGACAACACTTGAGTTAAAAACTCACAACAAGTTCTTTCAAAATGGAAGCTTTAAGGTTCGTGTGAACAATAATTTTAAGTGCAAATAAATACGAGCCTGACTTCAGTCACTGCAATATAAAAATCACACAAGTTTGTTTTGTAGAGTATACCAAAAGAAAAAAAGACTTGACTTTTCCCGCAGGATTTGCTCATCTTTCATCTCAAAAAGCTGTCAAAAAGAACGACTGTGTGATGGAAACGGTATTGCCAAATCTTTACCGATGGTTACATTTGTACCTTTGCATGGCGTATACCGTCCTATCACCCAATCCTAGAACACAGATGAAACTGATACTGCTCTTACCTGACTGTTGATAAGACGCCAAACAAGTAGAGTTCTTTAAAATCCTGCCAAATTCTCAGATCGTATACTCCATCTTATCGTTTTATAGTCTCTATTTTCAAAGGGACTGTGCTTTGACATCTCTCTTCTTTCACTCTCACAGTACCAGCTGGTCTCAAGCACTGGCAATCCCGGTGGCCCGCAGGTGTTGCAGATCTCGCAGGGCCAAGGAGGACAGAGAGTTGCGGTGCCACTCAAAATGCTTCTGCAGCCACAGGTAGTCCTCTACATGTGCATAGACATTTCCTTATTTTATATACGTACAGTACATACTTTTATATAGAGCAGGGCTTATGGTTTTCTGCTCTTTCAAACTTTCTCCTTCACACAGACAAGCTCAGCATCCTCGGCTGGTGGCACAGTCTCTGTGGTGAAGGTCATCAACACGTCGGCCGCAGGCCCCTCCACTACGACCACCACTCCGTCCCAGGCCATCCGCATCACCAAGGCCCCTGGCGAGCCCGCCTCTGTGCGGCGAGTGGAGATCCTGTGCAAGCAGGAGAAAGCGAACCGCATTGTGGCTGAAGCTATAGCCCGGGCCAAAGCACGCGGTGAGAAGAACCTGCCCAGAGTCCTGAACCAGGACGAGCTTCCAGCCACCCAGACCTCCCCAGAATTGGGGGGCACTGTGACCGTAGTGTCCGCCGCTAAGAAAAAGAGCAGCGGAGGAGGAAGCAAGAAGAAAAGTCCCGTAGCTGGAGGAACGACGCCCAAAACTACAGGAGGGGCCGACAAAAAGGGCAAAGCGAAGACACCAGGAGGAACAACTGGAGTGGCTGGAGGCACAGTGATACCTGGGTCTGGGAACAAGAGCAAAAGCAAGACTAAGACAAAGTGAGTGATGTGTGAAGAGTAGGTGAGGGAGGGAGTAACTTATTTCTGTATGTTTGGAAATGTAACCTTGTAGGAAACAATACTCATTACCGTCCGTTACTTAATTCTTTTTTTTCTTTGTCCTCTCTCCCTCCATCTTCCCGCAGCACTATTACTCTAGTGGGAGCAAAGAAAAGAAAGAGAAATGCGTCCTCAGACCACTCTGATGGCGAGTTGAGCCCTGCCTCACCTACTGCACTGGATGATGACCTGATTACGGTACAAACACATATTTAAGATCAGTGCACTTTTGGAAATTAGCGAGGCTGTCAAAGTTAACGCGTTCATAACACGCTTACACAAATTTGTTTTAACGGCACTAATTTCTTTAATACAATTTAAGATTTTTAGGTTGTAGCTGTTTTAAAGCTAGAGTGATACTTGCATCATATGAAACTAGAAAAACCTAAAAAATCCGTCGGTACCAACCATGTCATACTAGCTTGTCGCGCAGGAGGCTAAATAACGCTTCATCTGCTTTGACCTTTAAACCACACTCACTCTCCAACTCTGTCTTTTGGCCAAAAGAGGCGCTCCAATCGCGTGGTGAAGAGGAAGAAATACACGGAGGACCTGGATATCAAAATAACGGACGACGAGGATGAGCAGGAAGACGTAGACGTTACTACGACGGCGGCGGCTGTGGCCTCCATCAGTGGCGGGACAGCAGCGCAGCTGAAACAGGAACTGGAGCTAGATGTCGACGGGCAGCCCAGCATGCAGTTCTTTGTGGTGAGTAGAAAAAGTATTGTAACAATAATCTCTGGTGAGATTGAAAGAATTGTCATAAAGAGATGGACACTGGTTGAAGTGGGGTGGGTTTGTTGGTTTATACGTGTTGTGTATTTGCAATGTTGGATTCGAATATACATCCATTTGTGCCCACAACTGAAAATGTTATTTCCTTTGGAAGTGCTCTCTGGGCTTGCCTTAGCAGAAATGTGAAGACATTTTCAAAATCGCTCAAACAGTTTGGCTGAAAAGTGAGTTTTTCTTATCGTATTATATCTAGTCTTTGGGCACATGGTACTCCTGTTTTGGCAACAGACTCCATTATATTTTTGGAAAAAAACGCAGTCCCATGTGCCCAAAGACTAGATATAGTATGATAAGAAAATGTCTGTATCTCAGAAACTACAAGGAGCACAATCAAGTATTTGGTATCTTTGAACTCATAGCAAGTTGAATATCAAAGATATGCACACATGTCCAGTATACAAATATTTTCCATATGAAAAAAACATTTAATAAACACAATGTTTTTCCTAATTTTTTTCAAAAATCCTGACTTTGACTTTTAATAAAAATGTAATTTTTCATGTGATTTAAAAATGTCAAAGTTGTAATGTTAGATACTCGCCAAAAGTAAGTCAGTACTAAATTTCAAGACTTTTGATGAATTGGAACAAAGGTTGTGGCATTTTTTCTTATCATACTAAATATAGTCTTTGGGCACAAATGGGTTAAGAGGAATGAAAGATTGTAGATCAACAATCTTATGTGTATTACGTTTTTAAATTTTTTTTACAGGAAAACCCAAGTGAGGAAGATGCTGCCATTGTTGACAAAGTTCTGTCTTTGAGGTTGACCAAGAAGGAAGTATGTTTATTCCATTTATTTAATTCTTTTAATTAAATCTAATTTTGAGAATCATAAAAACCTAAAAGACCTGTTCTTGTCTTCAAGGTGTCGCTGGGCCAGTACATCACTGTTGAGGAATTCTTTGTAAAATACAAGAACTAGTAAGTCCCGATATCTCAGTGAATAACTTTGGTTTAGACTATTTCTATTTCTTGAGGCGACATCTAAATGAGTAAAACCTGACTCTCTCGTTCTCAGTTCTTACTTACACTGCGAGTGGGCCAGTTTGAGTCAGCTGGAGAAAGATAAGAGGATCCATCAAAAGATCAAGAGGTTCAAGACCAAGCACGCACAGATGAGGCGCTTCTTCCAGGGGGTGAGCGAGGAGCACATCCTGAAACCTCTTCTTTATTTAACTATAACTCTTTACATATTTGTACTGTCTCTGACTCTGTGCTTCTGTTCAGGATGAGGAGGCTTTTAACCCAGACTATTTAGAGGCGGACAGGATCCTGGACGTCTCCCACAGTGTGGACAAGGACAATGGCGAGGTGAGAGACCAGGCCTGATCAAGAAATCACTTTCACAGCTGGAGAAAAGATCTTAGCTGTTCCCCTCTGGGGATATGTAGCTGAACTCTTGTGCTGTTATTTCTTCTTTTATGAAGTAGTATGTTTGCAATAGTTAAATATTTGCTTTCTGTCTGTCTCCCTCTAGCCTGTTATCTACTACTTGGTGAAGTGGTGCTCTCTGCCTTACGAAGACGCCACCTGGGAACTGAAGGAGGACGTGGACGAGGGCAAGGTCGAAGAATTCAGCAAAATCGTAAACCGACAACCTCGCCTGAAAAGAACGGTAAGCAGTCGAATGGAAGATAGCCAGAAGCGCTTAATTCATTCTTCTCTTCTCCTTTTCATGCATTTTTCCCTCCCTCCCTCTCTCTCTCTCTCTCTCTCTCTCTCTCTCTCTCTCTCTCTCTCCCTCTCTCCTCAGCCACGACCGTCTGCCAGTGCATGGAAGAAGCTGGAGGAGACAAGAGAGTACAAGAATGGCAACACGCTCAGAGAGTACCAGCTTGAAGGAGTCAACTGGCTACTCTTCAACTGGTACAACAGGTATTTATCACACACATGCACACACAATACGCTCCATGGTCGCCTGTAGCAAAGTGCATTCTGAAGCCACATTTAAACTTGATTGCCACTGTAATTAAAGAAGTATTAATAGCAACTTTGAGCATAACACGAAGAAGGCATTGTGTCATCTATATTCTAGAAAAAAGTTAGTCCCTTTGTAGTGATGCTTGTTGGTTGATTGATTGATTGATTGTTCTCGTCTCTCAGGCAGAACTGTATCCTGGCAGATGAGATGGGTCTGGGGAAGACCATCCAGTCTATCGCGCTGCTGTCTGAGGAGTACGATGCTGGCATCACGGGTCCTTTCCTGATCATCGCTCCCCTCTCCACCATCACCAACTGGGAGAGGGAGTTCAGCACATGGACCGACATGAACGCCATCGTCTACCACGGCAGCCTGGCCAGCCGACAGATGATCCAGCAGTACGAGATGTACTTCAAGGATGACAAGGTACTGGAGTTACTAATTGCGATTGTTGTTGATTAGCTTTTAGGGATGCGAATCCCCAGAGGCCCCACGATATGATATTATCACGATACTTAAGTCACGAATAATTCTTATTGTGATTTTAAACATTTTGTGATTATGCTCTGTATTGCGATAAGATTTATTGCGATTTATTGCGATTTGTTACACGGCTTTGTTGAATACTCTTTATAGCAGACCTCTGCTATGTTAAACAGACCGTTGCTATGTAGGCAGTTCTGATCTCGGACTCTGGCGGACCATCTTTGTGTAAAATTATTGATTTCTTAATGCAAGACCACCGCATCGCCCCGACGGGTTTATTTCACAAAAATGACCGGCTCCCTTTTTTCAACTGCAAATTATGTAGTCTGTTTTATCTAATAAGATACAGTTGTAACTCTGATCATCTCAGAGTTTTCATTCACATATCTTGAGGTCAGAGGTCAAGGGACCCCTTTGAAAATAACCATGGCAGTTTTTCCTCGCCAAAATTTAACGTAATTTTGGAGTGTTATTTAGCATTCTACCCGACAAGCTAGTATGACATGGTTGGTACTAATCAATTCCTTAGCTTTTTCTAGTTTCATATGATACTTTAGCTTTAAGGCTACAACCTCTGAAAGACGGAATAGCGACCGGGCCCATCGTTAAGGTTAATAGTTTATATAATATAAACTTGATACTTGACGTACGTGGATCGATACAATATTGCCACTCAAAATATTGCAATTCTATGCTGATGCATGCTGTGGTATACTGATGTTAAACACGTCTGATGAAAATTTGCCATTCTGTCTACAGGACCACTTGATCCCAGGTGCGTACAAGTTTGACGCCCTCATCACAACATTTGAGATGGTGTTATCTGACTGCCCAGAGCTGAGGGAGATCTCCTGGCGTTGCGTGATCATCGATGAGGCTCACCGCCTCAAGAATCGCAACTGCAAGCTGTTGGACAGCTTGAAAATGCTGGATCTGGTGAGTGGACCACAGCCCAATGTGGATTTGGAACAAAACCAATGGTGAAATGTGCAGAGAATAACAGGATGCTGGTAGTGTGGTTAAATGTTGCACTTAAGAAATACTTACAGTTTGAATTAGATTAAGACTGCTGTAGTGAGAAACCAGAAACAGTTTGACATTCACTTTAAATGGCTAGAAGGATTTTAGGACTTAATTTGAACTTTTCTTCATCTGTTATGTTCTTTTTCCTCTCCCTACTTATTCCCTGGTTCTTTCTCTGGTTCCTCACCCTTCTTCCTGCAATGCCTCTCCTCCCTCTGTCCTTCTATCTATCTTCTATTTGTGTTCTGTGATTTCCTCTCAGGAACACAAGGTGTTGTTGACTGGCACTCCTCTCCAGAACACTGTGGAGGAACTCTTCAGCCTGCTGCACTTCCTGGAGCCTACCCAGTTCGCTTCTGAAAGTGAATTCCTCCGAGACTTTGGAGACCTCAAAACAGAGGAACAGGTATGTAATATACAGTCAGTGACACACTGAAATTCACACACACATTTTGCTAGTATTGTGTAGCTGTCACTGAGGAATCTTTTTTTTTTTTTTCATGTCCATAGGTCCAGAAGCTGCAGGCCATCTTGAAACCCATGATGTTACGAAGGCTCAAAGAGGATGTTGAGAAGAACTTGGCACCCAAACAGGAGACCATCATTGAGGTTAGTGTAAATGGTGCACATTAAGTGTAAACTTTGAGTTGTGTTAGGAGATCTGAACGACACTAATAAGGCAACAATTTGATTGTTTGACTGCGTCATCTCTCAGGTTGAGTTGACGGATGTACAGAAGAAGTACTACCGGGCCATCCTGGAGAGGAACTTCACTTTCCTCAGTTTAGGGGTAACCAGTAACAGCAATGTCCCCAACCTGCTCAACACTATGATGGAGCTACGCAAGTGCTGCAACCACCCCTACCTCATCAATGGTATTGCATCACATTATTAGCTCTTTGTACCGGGCTTCTTGCTGTCTGCATGTACTGTATGTTTGTTATATTCAGGCTAGAAAAATATATATTTCCAATAGTAACTGACCTGAATAGTGCCGCACAGTGTCCATATAATCATTTGAAGGGGCAATTCCAAGTAGTATCAACATTTCACTTGAAAAACATTAGTCACTGTAGTATGTATTTATTTGGTGCCATTCTGCAGAGTGAGTGGAATGATTATCTAAAGCTGCAGCTTACCCTCAATAAGCAGTCTGAGCTTCATTTGCTTGTGAAAAGCTTGCATAATTCAGTAGCATAATAAAATTGTACCTTTTATGTCTCTTTTCTTTTGTCCAGGCGCGGAAGAGAAGATCATATCGGAGCTGCGGGAGGTGTATGACCCCATGGCCCCCGACTTCCATTTGCAGGCCCTGATTCGATCGGCCGGCAAGCTGGTGCTACTGGACAAGCTGCTGCCTCGCCTCAAGGCCGGTGGCCACAAAGTGCTCATCTTCTCCCAGATGGTGCGCTGCTTGGACATTCTGGAGGACTACCTCATCAACAAAAGGTAAGCGGGCCAAGCTGTATTTTAATGCAACTGATGATTTGTATTATGAGGACTTGTGTGATGTGTTAATGTAAAGTATGCTCACTTTTGTTTTTTATTTTTTTTACAGATACCTTTATGAGCGAATTGATGGCAGAGTGCGTGGGAACTTACGACAAGCTGCCATCGATCGCTTCAGTAAGCCTGACTCAGACCGCTTTGTCTTCCTGCTGTGTACCCGTGCTGGCGGCCTGGGTATCAACCTCACTGCTGCTGACACCTGTGTTATATTTGACTCTGACTGGAACCCTCAAAATGACCTGCAGGTACAAGATTCACTGTTATGTCTGGTTTAAAAAGAGTTCCATGAGACTGAAAAACAAACCATCTTTACGTGTATGTTTTTACATTTTATGTTCAAAACTTGGATTTCTCATCTTTTATGTCAGCAGCTGCATATGATGCTCTTTTGACCCTTCTTTTATCCTTATGTCAGGCCCAAGCACGGTGTCATCGTATTGGCCAGTCTAAGGCGGTCAAGGTCTACCGTCTGATCACGAGGAACTCTTATGAGAGGGAGATGCTGGATAAAGCCAGTCTGAAGCTCGGCCTGGACCGCGCCGTCCTGCAGAGCATGAGTGGCAACAAAGAAGGCAACGTCAACGGGGTAAGAAAGAAATACCGTTTTGAAAAATGAGTTTGCTTAATCCAGTTTGTTCTGCTTGTGTAAATGTCATTCTGCCTCACCTACAGCAGGTCCAGCAGTTCTCCAAGAAGGAGATTGAGGACCTGCTGAGGAAGGGAGCCTATGCTGCCATCATGGATGAGAACGACGAAGGCAATCGCTTCTGCGAGGAGGACATCGACCAGATCCTTCAGCGAAGAGCCACCACCATCACCATCGAGAGCGAGGGCAAGGGCTCCACGTTCTCCAAGGCCAGCTTTGTGGCCTCTGAGAACCGCAACGACATTGCCCTCGATGACCCTGAATTCTGGCAGAAGTGGGCCAAGAAAGCCGACATAGACATGGACTCCATGAACCGAAAGGTAAGTGCAAGATGTTTTTCTTTTTTTGTGAAGATCATCAAAGTTTTACAGTGCAGATTGCCACAGCATGTAAAATACTGTAGATCTTACTAATGTATTGTGTAGTTATAGTCTTGTATATTATGTTAAATGCTTATATATTGCTCAGAGTGATATGTAATTGACAAAATGTTACTTCTCCCCCGACAGAACACCCTCGTGATCGACACGCCCAGAGTCCGCAAGCAGACCCGCCAGTACTCCACTTTACGAGGTGAAGGTGGAGACCTATCTGATCCGGAAAGCGACGACGAGTATCCACCTGCCAATTCCAGGCAGTCGCGTGCCTCCCGGCGCTCCGACCGCCACAGCGGAGGGGGTTACGGCCGCACCGACTGTTTCCGGGTGGAGAAACACCTGCTTGTCTACGGGTACGTAGACTTACATTTCTCAATTTATACTCACTAACCTTGTCCCTTGTTCTCACTCTGTTAACTGCTTTCTTCTTCTTCAGTTGGGGTCGCTGGAGGGACATCTTATCCCACGCCAGATGTAAGCGTCGTCTGAGTGAACGTGACGTGGAGACGATTTGCCGCGTCATCCTGGTCTTTTGTTTGCTCCACTATCGTGGAGATGAGAACATCAAGAGTTTCATCTGGGAGCTCATCACGCCGCCAGAGAACGGCCGTGAACCCCAAACACTACTCAACCACTCTGGTAGGAGCTGCACGCGGAGTCGCTCGCACGATGTTTTAAATAAAATCAAACTGAAAAAGTTGATAAATTAGTTTGTTTGGTAGAAAAGAAAAAACAACTACTTAATCCATGACCTCATATAATCAATGCTGGTGACCTTTCCTTGTTGTCTGTTGAAATGTTTGGAATTAACTGTATATTTTTTGTCTCTGCTTAGGCCTGTCTATCCCTGTTCCAAGAGGCAGGAAGGGTAAGAGAGTAAAGGCTCAGAGTACGTTTGATGTACAGAAGGTGGAGTGGATCCGCAAGTACAACCCTGACACCCTGCTTCTGGACGACAGCTACCGCAAACACCTCAAGCACCAGTGCAACAAGTCAGTGAAGCCCAGTCAGCTGTGTTTTTGCACATATGAAAACATTGTCATCCATGTTCAAACACTAAAACCTCTCTTCTTCTTCAGGGTGTTGCTGAGGGTGCGTATGCTCTACTACCTGAAACAGGAGGTGATAGGCGAACATGCAGACGCTGTCCTGAAAGGAGCTGACAGCAGGTATCTAATACTGCCTGTTTGTACATTCAGCCAAATACAGACACACACTCAAACACAGTGTGCCATGCATTTATTCATTTATTTTTTTTCCAGGGATGTTGATATCTGGATGCCTGAGATGGAGCAGCAGGAGGTCCCTGCAGGATGGTGGGATACTGAAGCAGACCGCTCACTGCTTGCTGGCGTATTCAAACATGGTAGGTTTTCTCTCTGTATGAGCTCAAAATCATTTATGAGAATAGGGGGAGGATTTGTTATGGCTTAAAGGGATAGTGTGGAGGATTTGGCTGCATCTCGTGGTGTCGTTGCAGATTGCAACCTCTCCGCTCACTCCTCTCTTTCCAAGACTGCAGTAACGTGAGCCGCAGAGTGCAAAACCCCGCTAAGAGGCCACCCTTACCATAATAACACTACTTTAGGAGCAACGGAAGTCAGATGGCGGCTGGCGGTACCACAGTTTTTGCATCTGCGGCTCACGTTACTGTAGTTTCACAAGCTTGTCTGAGAACTACGGTGGCCTTAGTAACAATACAACAATAAAAACGCAAAAGGCTCTCTCTAGAGCCAGAGTTTGGCTTGTCTGTTCTAACATGGCAGACTCCGTGAAGAGGACCCGCTTCCTATGTAGATGTGAAGGGCTCATTCTAAGCTAACGAAAACACAATTCTTATTTTCAGTTGATTATACACTAAAGATAACATAGTTAAGTATATTATATTCTATTTCTGTTAATAGATCCCCCAAAATGCAACACTCTGTTCCTTTAAATACAAAGCAGTTTCTCACTCAGTGGTGGTCATGTTCAACGTTCCGATCTGGTCATTGCACAATGTGTCGAGCATTTTTCTTTTGTCATTTAACAGCCTTGACTCTATCTGTGTTACCAGGTTATGAGATGTACACCACTATGCGTGCTGATCCCTGCCTCTGCTTCCTGGAGAGAGCTGGTCGGCCTGACGACAAGGCCATCGACGCCGAGCAGCACACTGGTGATGCTGAGCTGGGAGACGAGTGAGTGATCCTGGCTAACGGGGCCAATGAAAACTTATTTTCTTATAGATTTATAGTAGACTTGAGCTAACTGGACGTTGTAACATGTCAGTTTCAAAGTTTCCCTTTCATTATAACTACATGCAACATATTGGAAAGGGGTGCCCTGCTTAACGGCACTTTTATTGTTTGTGTTGTGTAGTGCTGATTATGATAAGTACTCAGAGGACCCGGAGTTCAAGCCTGCGTCAAGACACGCCAAAGATCTTTTCGAGGAGGTACGAATCTGAAGTCTGCACATTGAATCGATTTGCAAACACTCTGTTGAATATTTTGGAACTAACCAATAGCGATAAACAATTTTTAATGAGTCTCTACTTGACCTTGTCCTCCAGCCTGACTCCATGAACGTGGACGATGAGATTTCTGTGGAAGACAAGATGGGGCCAGCGATCACAGAAAGCTATTCCAGCCAGAGCGGTGCGTGCTCCTGGCCCTCCAGCTCGACGCTTACAGCGCGGATGCGGCGGCTGATCACAGCTTACCAGCGCAGCTATAGGCAGGAGCAGCTGAAGATCGAAGCAGAGGCAAAGGGTGACCGCAGGCGCAGGCGGTGCGAACAGGCCAGCAAGCTGAAGGAGATTGCACGGCAGGAGCGCCAGCAGAGGTACACTGGTGTTATTATCATTTTCTCTTCTATTGACAATTCTTATTATACGTCAGCGAATATTTAAGTTTTTCATGTGGTGATTATTGTCTCAATTCAAAGCTTTTACTATTGCAAGAGTGTGCAAAACTCATGGCAACAAAAGCTATGTTTACATTCAGTGTTTCTCATCCAAATGTATTGGGTTGTATACTTAAGGTCTACCAAATGTGATGAATGTATTTCTTTCCTTTTACTTCAAAATGTTAAATCTGTTTTGTTTTAGATTCATGTTTACTACCAAGCAGTCGTCCTCTTTCCTGCCTTTGTTGGTGCATTGCTGCGTATCTTACAGCCACCTGTAGATCAGTTAGTGTAAAGTCATTGGCAGGAATGTGTGTAGCGTCACTTGTGTGCACATGTTGAGGTATGACTTGGTTACATGCACTTCTGTAAGTGGAAGGTCGGACAACTAGTGGAGTAAAAGTAAAGTAACTTAGCATGCAACTGTAGTATCAGTGAAGACTTAAAACATAATACTTAGGGATGTGCCAATTTTTCTTTTTATATATACAAATGTTTAATATTTTTCTTCTCAGCCTTCACTCCACTTGCCTTTCTGTCTTTCTCCCAGGTGGACGCGTAGGGAAGAATGCGACTTCTACCGTGTGGTATCGACCTTTGGTGTTGAAAAGATAAAAAAGGAGCTAGGCCTTCCTGACGGAGGGGATCCTGAATTTGACTGGAACCGCTTCCGGACCTTCGCTCGTCTGGATAAAAAAAAGGACGAGAGCCTCAGCCGATACTTCCGCTCTTTTGTCGCCATGTGCCGGAGAGTTTGCCACCTGCGCCCAGGCCGCGGTGAAGGTAATTACCACTACACATGCTGCCAAAAAAAGACTTGACTTAGCTACTTGAGCAGCAGGTAAAGTGTAGGATGCTTACTTTTTGTGGCGGCTCACAATGTTCAATCTAACACCTTGGCTCAAACTACATATGCACAGGTCTTCTTTGCAGGTTTTTATACTCTTAATATGTCAATTTACAGATTTCCTTTTTGGCAGTTTGATAAAAGTAGAGTCATGTTATAGTAAATATCTCTTCTGTCATCCTGCTCAGATTCAGCAGAGATTTCCCAAACTGTGGCCCCCATCACTGAGGAGCGTGCCTCCCGTACCCTTTACCGCATCAGCCTCCTGCGTCGCCTCCGTGAGAGAGTCCTGCCCCACCCGTCTCTGGAGGAGCGTCTGCCTCTGGCTCCGACCAGCTCCGAGCTGCCCGCTTGGTGGAATATTGCGGAACACGATCGCCAGCTGATGCTGGGCGCCTCGCTGCACGGCGTCAGCCGCACTGAGCTCTCCATCTTTCCAGACCCACAGTTCACCTTCGGTCAGGCTCGGGATGAGTTCATCCAGAACCAGCAGGCCCCACCGCCTCCACCTCAGGCACCGCTCATCATGCTGCCCCTCAGCCAGCTGAAGACTGAGGAGGACGCGCCTGGCGTGAAGGAGGAGGTAGCTGTAGAGGACACCCGGTTGCTCGGAGTTGAAATCAGGGCTGACTTGCAGAGTACGCCCTTGAGTCACCATGACGGCAAGGCACGGGAACAGGGCTGGAGCCTCAAGAGGAGCAGGGGGAGGGATGGTAAAACAGGAGGACGGAAGGCAGAGGGAGGGTCGGACTCGGATTCTGATTCTGATTCAGGCTCATCGTCATCCGGGCGATCGGGCAGCAGTGATGAAAGTGCAGAGAGCGAGGAAGAGGTGGAAAGAGGTAAGTTGGTAGTTAAAGAGAAACATGTTGAATGCACAGAAAAAACACAGAAAATCGAATTGTTCTCCCTTTTTCTTCTTAGCGCGCATGAAGCTGTGTGACGCGGATGAAGACAATAGTTTACTCTCTATGACTCCATCTCAAGATGGCCTTCTTCCTCCCGATCCTCTCCGAGTGGATTGGCCCAAGGTAAATAATCCATGTCTAAACTAAGCATTTCTCTGGAAGGAATAAAGCATGCGTTAACTTTATTGCTGTGAATGACTGATACACGGGGCTCCTTCTTTGTCTCAGGACCGTGTATTGATCAACCGTCTGGACAGTTTGTGTACGCTGACGCTGACCGGTCAGTGGCCGTCAGGGCGGCGCTATATGCCCGAGGCTCAGTTCAACCCGAGCTCAGAGCTGGCGGGAGACGAGATGGCCTACACAAGGGTGATCCGTAAACCTGGCGGCACGCCTGGTGGCCCTGGGGAGGACGGAGAAGATGGAGAGTTCACGGTCAAGCTCCTTAGGGTGAGAAAACAGTGAAGGATGAATTAATGTTATCTAAGGCATGTGCAGGCAATTGAAAATATTTGAATCAGTGTTTAAAGTCAAAAACAGACAATACAAGATGCAGCTGTGATGTGTAGTTCATGACTAAACTAGAGGTCTCTCTGTCTGTCAACCTGTCAGGAGGAAGGGCTGAAGCTGACCTTCTCTAAGCAGGCCCTGATGCCCAATGGGTCAGGGGGAGAGAGCAGTGGCCGCAAGAGGCGTAAGGACCAAGAGGTACGTGAATCAGATCTACATGTGCTCCTCTATAGTGCGGGAAGAGTCGGATGCAAAAACAAAACTGCTTTGGATTTAGTTTGATAACTTTGTTTTTGGCCGCCTCTCTTTTAGTCATCAGACCCATACGGACTCAATGATCCGATGGAGCGTACTCCTCGCCGAAGGGACCCTCCCACCTGGTTGAAGGAGAACCCAGATTATGAGGTGGAGGGAGACATGCTGGAGGTATATATTTGTGACACAAGGACCAACTGATCAATTAATTTTCCTTGCTTATACAGTAATAGAGTGCTGAAGGGATGATCAAACAGGAAGTTAGCATCACCCTGGTTCCCTCGACAAAAAGCTAATGGGATTTTTCCATTGGGTTTTGGATTATTGCAGAAAATAATCTCTGTGGCAAACAAATGTTTTTTTCAGCAAGATAATCTTCACAAATGAACACAACTTTTATGATTTTTGAAGGCTAAATGCAATCGCCAGAAGTAAAAAGCTAACGCTAGGCTATAAACGAACTACACCACGGTCGCATGAGCGCGAGTATACACAACGAGGCTGTAAAGGAGGACTAGTCGGCGTGATGACGTTTACAAGTCTCATTTAACCACTTTTAACCACAACCATCAACTGACTTTTTTTGAGACACGTAAAGGCTTCAAACTTCACAAGTGGGATATTTACTGTATTTTATATCGTTGAACAAAATGTTAAAATCTCTTGAGCTTGACCTTATTTCAGGCATCTAACTGAAAACCCACTGACTTCAAGGCAAAGGAACCGGAAAAGCTAAAATGCTAACTCATTTCCGGGTTTTAGGACTCATTCCTATAGTACTCTATAAGGTGTTCTAGTCTCAGGCTGATAAGAAAACAATATATCTTAACTATGTTTCTGCTTTATTACATAATTTGTCTCGTTTCCTCAGCTTCTTGTGAACAGGAGCAAGAGGAAGAGGAGGAGGAGGGCCGATAAAGCCGTGACGGGCAGCGAGAAGGTCAAAGTCATTAATATGAGGACAGGAAAGAAGGTGGGGCATACAGCGATTGGTGTCGTACACCTGATTTGTTGGCTGTGTGTGTTATCTCTTGCTAACAGACAAACATCCAAATGTTTCCCCTCCGTAGGTTGGAGCTGCTTTCTGTCCGATGCTGCAAGACCTGAGGGAATATCTGGAGGAGAATCCTGATAACGCTGTAGCACCCGACTGGTCTGAAACCGTTAGGAACTCTGTACGTATTCGAAATGTTTTATTATTACAAGACTTTGCTGAGCAGTGTTGTTTAGAAATATGACTTTCTGAACCTCTGTTTAGTAGAAAAAGTAGCTAACTGTATTACATTTTGCACTGAAAATGGATGTTTATTACTCTGTTGCCATGCAGACCAAAAATAGCAGCTGTCACTATCATGGCAAGTGTTGGTCTGACTTTCAAAAACACTTTTAAAGTATAGCTGAAATTTAGTGGAAATGGTGGTTTGCTAGAAGAGAATTTTCCAAACTGATCGCATTTCGGCACAGAAAAATGTTTTTCTCCCTGATTGGTGAATTTATCTCATTAAAGTCTGTATTTTTCGTACGAAATTGTCACCCGTTTAAAAATAAATATGACCTCACGTTGTGTCAATCACATTTACACACCGACTCCAAAACTTTCATCCAGGAACAGGTTGGATTTTTTAGCATCCATCAAAAGGCAAAAGACTGTTGTTTGACCTCTCAAAGCCACCGTCTGTGCAAACGGCATCATCCAAAATGGTATCTGATAAATTGATTCACTCCGTCTCCCAGCACAAAGCACTTAACCATAAAGAAATAAAAGAATAAAGAGATGCAGCATTTTAAAGATAGATTGTGGCAGGTGATTGCAGAACAGCTTGGAATCGAGGATGGTTGCAAAACAAAGGATGTACGAAAGATTATACAGTAGTGATTGTGCTCTAGGCAGCTAAACGATAGCTCCTTGCTAATGTCATTCATTCATAGCGCTATCCATGGCACCCAAATAGAATAATAAAACGCATCAGACTCAGTGGGCAAGGTTTCTATGAGTAACATCTTTTTTTAAAACGTGTACGAAAAATACGGACTAGGTGTTCAAAGACATTAAGACTGGAGCTGTGGTTACCGCAGCATCAAATAAAGGAAACTAATTAGTTTAATAATTCTTCTTCTCACAGGGCTTCCTGCCCGAGACCTTCTTCCACCGACTGCTGTCCGAGCATTCAGAGATCCCCAAGAAAAGCCGCCGCCGCCACCATCACCACCATCATCACCACCACCACCGCACTCCAGAGCCCACCCCCGAAGACCCCAACTTGGACGGCGTTGAAGAGGAGACGCTGGTCTCAGACGGAGCCTACATGATGGACGAGGAGGACCTGGAGACCTCCCATCACTTCCTCACCAGTCCGGACTTTGACGTTAAAATGGAGGGCGGCGACAGCCTTTCCCAAGGGGACTATGACAGCTCGGATCAAGAGGCGCTATTGGACGATGTCATCATAGCACAGAAGGACTCTGACTCCTCATCAAGCTCAGAGGATTGACTGAACCCCTCTCCCCGAACACATCTGACTTAGTCCCCTTCTTCTCTTCAACGAATCATGTTATTCCTCATCAATTATTTTTACCATATTATGTATCAAATTATGGATGAATGTGTTTTTTTTTGTTGCTACTTTTATTCATTTATTTTATAATAGGGATTTTTGAAAGGAGCAGGTTTGCAACCATCTCTTTTCTTTTTCATCATCACAGTTCCATTTTTCGATCCTCCTCTCTGACCTCTGACAAAATGGCAAAAAGCTGAGCTTTCTTTCTTACTTCACGACTCGTCATCGTCCTCCTCTCCCTCCAAACCTGTTCTTTCCCATGACATTCCCAGCCATGACCAAAAGGGGACCCCTGCTGTACAGATACCCTTTTCTTATCAAATAACCTCAATGCTGGTCCTCTAGCGCTACATGAAACTGGACATGTGTAACTGAGCAGAGCCTGGATCCAGATCCCACAATCCCCCCAATCTCGTTTGGTCACGTCTTCTGTGTCCAGACGGGTCTGTGAACTAAAAGGGGATCCAGTGGGTGGATGTACTGTTATTGTTTTCACTCTATGGGGAGGGGTGTGGGTTGAGAGGGAGGGAAAGGGAAAGTGGCGTATTAGTTACTGAAGCAGTGCTAGGAGGATGGGTGTATTGTATAATGTAGAGCCGGTCAGTTGTGTACTATGGTGCAAAGATGACGGCAGTGAGTTACTATTCTTGTTTTATGATCTGAGTGTATCTGTGAAATGAATAACAGCAATCTACAGTGAAAGCAGGTTTGTGTGTATTATTTGAGACTTTAACGAAGCAGAAGCAATAAGGAGGTGAACTGTTTGTACACAAGATTGGTTATGTCCATTCCTGCACAGCGTTTAATAATTGTGTCCTATTTACAGCAGATTATAATGCATAGGAGCTTCTATTTTATTTATATAGCCCAATATCACAATGTTAGCTCAGGGGGCTTTTGTACAGCATACAACACCCTTGATTTGGACGAGACAAAACTCCCCCCAAAAAACCTTTAACAGGAAAAAATTGAAAGAGTAACTGAGGAGGGATCCCTCTCCCTGAATGGGCAGACATGCAATAGATGTTGTGTGTTTCATAAATAATGATGCACAAATTTTACCAGCTTATAATATTTGTAGAATACTACCGTATCAACCAAAATGAGAGAAAGTAGGCCACATTGTGGGCGGGACTTAAGCTGAGAATATTTTCATTTTTGAAGACCAGTTTTCTCCTGTATCCAACGGGTGGAACATGATTTGTATAACAAGGCGGTGTTTGGGTACTGCACATCATGAGAGACAGCCCTGCTGCCTGAAAGGCTGAACTCGGGGGCAGAAAAGGCCCATAACCTACTCAAATGTTGTGGCAGCATTGATTAACTAAAAGCCTTTGTTAAAAGTGGAATGATGCAACTCACTGAGCTCTGACGATGGAGGTAAGACCCACTGATTTGTCTTTTATATTGTTCTCGATCCTGTTAGGCAATAGGCAGTCACACTGATATTCAATTTACTCATTTCATTTATACACACTACAAGCAGTTGCGAGTAAAAATTGGTAAAAAATTACAGGGTCTAAGTCGTCCACTTTCCTGTATTCATATTAAGCATCAAAAGAAAGAAACCTGTACCACTCCCTTAAATCAGTGAATATATATATAATATATATAAATAATATAATATATTATATATTTTATATATATATATATATATATAATATTTCTTATATATATTATATATATATATATATATATTTTTTTTTAATATATATATATATATATAATATATATATATTTATATTATATATATATATAATATATATATATTTATATTATTTATATATTATATATAGTTAAAATAATAGACACCAAGTTCTGGCAGATTTGTGTACATTTACAATAAATTATTTTTATTTATTTTATTTGATCCACCAGGGACTGCTTTCTTTACCTTTTTTTGCATGAGGAGAGTGGGAGTAAAGATGTTTGTTTTGGTTAGTGGGAGTAGGGAGCAGCAGGTCATATGCAGCACCACAACAACACTTAAATATAGTTTGACCTAAAGGTATTTTAATGTAGTTTGGAAAACGTTTATACAAATAAAAAATAAATACCTTATAATATTATTACACCACCTGATTTGGTGATTTAAAGGCCAAACCAGGCTAAATTGGGTTGTAACATTAAAATAAAAGTGAGTTAAAGTGATTGATAATGTATTGTAAGACCAGATTCTAGTAAACCAGATTCTACTGCGCATGTGTGGTACCCAAAAGATATGACGCGTTCATGACGTGTGATCCAGCCTCCTCCAATAGGCCATGCATTCGACCCGGTTGGTTTAATTTGCGCTAGTGCTGCCTTCACGGCTTTTTTGTTTGTCGTAAATATAAAAACAGACAATTACTGTCAGTTTTAATTGACCAAAACAAAACGTTAAGCTAACAAAAAATGTTGTAAATACCAGTTTTCCCTTTGTTGACTAAGAAAGTTATGTATTTCTTAAAACATCACAGCAAGTCACATAGCTGGCAGAAAGTTCAACGTTACTTTGGGTACCGCTAGGTCAGGGGTCACGGGTCAGGGGTCAGCAACCTTTACTATCAAAAGAGCCATTTTAGACAAAAAAAAAAAAATCTGTCTGGAGCCGCAAAACATTTGAGTATTGTGATGAAGGTAACACAGTTTATAGTCTAAGTATATAGTATATAAGTCTAATGCAGTGAGGGCCAAAGTGCAAATGTACGACGGAGTATTAGGGCCACATTGAGGGGAAAAAAATCTGAGATTTCCAGAATAAAGTCATAATATTATGAGAAAAAAGTCGTAATATTACGAGAAAAAAAGTCGTAATATTACGAGAATAAAGTCATAAGTTTATAATAAAAAAAGTCGTAATATTACGAGAATAAAGTCATAAGTTTATAATAAAAAAAGTCGTAATATTACGAGAATAAAGTCATAACTTTAGGAGAATACAAGAAAATACAAGAAAATAACACGTAAAATTACTACTTTATAATATTATGACTTTATTCTCATAATATTATGACTTTTTTATCATAAACCTTTGACTTTATTATCATAATATTACGACTTTTTATCGTAAACCTTTGACTTTATTCTCATCTCAGATTTTTTTTTTTCCTCAATGTGGCCCGTCGTAATACTCCGTCGTACCATAGACCTACATCAATGATAAATAAAAATGTAAACAAAAAATAGTTATTTCCATGTGTATAAATCCACAGGGAGCCACTGGAGAGGAGCTGAAGAGCTGCATGTTGCTGACCCCTGACCTAAGTGTTTCATAAAGCATTGTTTTTTCCGACAGCCCGTGAACCCACCACTAGCCATCATGGTAGCATCACACAGCAGCAGATGAATGGGTTCATGTTGGGCCTCCTGTAAAGCTTTACTCTCCGGATTATTTAGATTATTTGACTGTTATCAGCCTCAAATCAGCCCCTTTGTCCCAGATCTGCTGTGGCTTCACATCTAAGGTCGTTTAGTATCATCTAACTCGACCATAACGTTATGCTAACAGAGATTAGCTAGCTAGCTGCTAACTAGCTAGCAGCTTTGGTTGATGTTGTGCTAGTTGACCTAAATGGGAGGTGAATTAAGTAATTATTGTTTCTATTCGAGTAAATCATCTCATAATGGATCTTAATTTCTACTCTGACCTGTCGGATGGCTGTGCTCAAAATGTGGATTCTGAGTTTTTGGACACACAAGCCTATGGTGGATACTCTGAGGAGAATAAGGTAACATTATACCAGTGTTTAATCTGCTTTGACTCATTAAAACACCACATTAGCTCGTTAGTTATCATTCTAACTGGTTGTTTTCAGTTTCCAGAAGGTGGCGACAGTTATCTCACCATCAGTGGAGGAGGACACCCTTTTCTGTCTGCTGAGGTGAGTGTGAGTTAATTCATGGTAGTATATATATAGTGTTGATAAGACTTCATTGTATTAATCTGCACACGTGTTTCAGTTTATTAACCCCATTATTATGTCAATTCAATTTCTTTCTTTTTTTTCAAAGTCCTTTTGATTAATTGTCAATAATCAATAGAACAGTCACTATACAGGGAAAGTTATTTTTTGTTTTTCTGAACAACACATCAGTCAATCAATCATACCTGACAGCAACATACACACAGACAGCCACATCTGGCCACAAAGGACCTAGCTGATTCTCAATCATGGATACATTAAATTCAAATTGTAGAGAATACAACACAGGGAGAGTATCCACAAATAAGTTATGAAATAATAAGAAGAAGAGAGAGAAAAAATAGTAATATATATATATATATATATATATATATATATATATATATACTTACATACATATACACACATACATTCATATATACACATATATATATATAAACTGGGAAAAAAAAGTTTGTAAACTTGTGTTTGGTGGTTTATTTCTCTGTTGTTACAATGCTAATGGTCATTGTATTTTACATCGTTGGAAAGCCTGTTTATTTACCTTCACAATGATGTCCAACTTGTAAGGATCATGCATTTGTGGGATGAGCAGCACAGCTGATTATGTGGGGAGCGCCCAAGAAAAATTTGCCTGGTAGCCTTTATGAGAATACACTGTTTACCATTGGCAGAGCATTTTGACAAATTTTTCTTTGGCGCTACCCACATAGTCAGCTGTGCTGCTCATCCCACAAATGCATGATCCTTACAAGTTGGACATCATTGTGAAGGTAAATAAACAGGCTTTCCAACGATGTAAAATACAATGACCATTAGCATTGTAACAACAGAGAAATAATCCACCAAACACAAGTTTCCAAACTTTTTTATCCCAGTTTAGTATAATGTAATACGACTTCATTGTACTAATCTGTACACGTGTTTCAGTTTATTAACCCCATTATAATGTCTCTTTCTCCACATGCAGCAGACATTCCATACTCCCAGTCTCGGGGATGAGGTTTTTGAGATCCCCCCCATCTCCCTTGACCCAGACCCGTCTCTGAGCATCAGTGATGCGGTGTCCCACCACTTTGAGTTGTCAGATGGGTCAGACGGAACCGGGGGTGCTTCAGGCTCCCGCAGCCTCGTTAGCAACCTGGTGGTGGAGGCGAATGACCCTTCCTTTGCTTCCACCTTTGTGAACTCTGGGTCTCAAGGCCTGGAGCAGCTGAACCTCGGGGCGATGGGCCAGGCTGGAGGGGGAGCCCTGCTCAGCTCTTCTGCTCTGGTGAGTTGGACCCTCACACACAGACATGCTGTTGGTTTGTGTTGAAATGTTAGTTGTTCGTGAATGCAGTTAAAGCTGAAATAATTTTTATAAAACGTTCACTATATCCTGACAGTAGTGCATGAGACAGGTAATGCATGGTGCTCCTAATGGCATCTGCAAAATTTCACAGACCGGAGGAAAACAACCAATCAGAGCTGAGCTGGAGCCTTGCCGTCTCTGAGCAGCTGTCAATCACTCACAAACTCCGATCAAAAGGTCAAACTAGGCAGTGCTGATCAAATATGAATCAATATTCTGTTACTGTAATGCCTATTTCTCTCCTCAAATGTTTTCAGAATCATCTTGTAGTGTACTGTTTAGTTGTAAAATGAGAAAGATTGTGACCCAGCAGCCATGTTGAGATCAGTTGAGGAAATACCAAGCACCGCCCACCAGCCGGAGCAAACTTTCTCATTTTACAGCTAAACAGTACACTACAAGATGTTTCTGAAAACATTTGAGGAGAGAAATAGGCATTACAGTAACAGAATATTGATTCATATTTGATCAGCGCTGCCTAGTTTGACCGTTTGATCGAAGTTTGCGAGTGATTGACAGCTGCCTCCGTTGAATGAACAGCCAATAGGATCACTCTCTCTCTGAAATGACCTGTGATTGGCCAAAGTCTCCCGTCACGGGCTAGATGTTTTAAAGCCTGAAAACAGAGCCATGAGGAGGTGCAGAAGTCTAGTTTTCTCTCAGAACACTTGAATTACAATATGCTGAAAGGTTATTATGCAATATTTGCCCAATGATGCCAAAACTATTCTGCCTACAGCAGGTTTAAGTGTGTAGTGTATAATCAGCCTTATTACTGTCATAATATATTTTATTTACTGCTGTGTAGAAGGCAAAAGCCTTTGCAAAAACGTGCAGAAACATGTTCTGTGTCCTGTGTGAACTACAATGGACCTCTGTCTCTCCTGTTTTCTTTCTGCATGGTTCTCTGAAGGTTCAAGGTTAGGGAGTGAAGGAATAGATAAGGTGATGTCAAAAGTGTATAAAAAGAGCATGTAGAATGCAAGGGTGAGGATTCTCCCACTCTGCAGCCTGGGTGCCTCATCTCTCGAATAAACAGACAAGGAACTCAAGAAAACGGTGTCTTCATTTGCTTATTGTTTGCTTTTTGTGCTCTAATTCCTCTGCAGGAGCTGGGGAATTCCAGTGGTTCACATTTCAGCAGTTCGTCCCCCATGACCATTGATGTCCAACTTGGTGACATCAGTCATGGTCTTTTAGGAAGCAGCCAGTTGAGCACTATTAACCCGTCTGAGCTGGCACTGGGTCTTGGGGGTGATAACATTGGGCATCATTCAGAGACGCTGGAGCAGCCACTCTCAGCAACACCATCACCGGCTGGCTCCCTGCAGGATGAGGACATGGATGACTTCAAGGTGAGGGGTTACACCTGTTAATGTTTACTTTAATGTATTCTGGCAGTCTTGTATAAATGTATTGTGGAATCCATGCTATGTTTTAGATCCTACAGCTAATATATGTCCTGTCTGCTCTCTTCCACTTCTCCTCTCCCCCACTCAGAGGAGTGTGCTGGTAGACTCCCCCATGTATCTCTCCTCTTCCTCGTCCCTCTCCCACATGTCCTCCCACCCAGCTCCTACATCTTCTGTGTCTCCAGCTACGGCCAGGAGGGGCGGGGGGAAGCCCGCCGTAATGGCCTCAGTGGCTGGGGCGCTGGGCGTTAAAAAAGGAAGGAAGAAGAAAGACCCAAATGAACCACAGAAGCCCGTTTCAGCGTACGCTCTGTTCTTCAGAGACACCCAGGCAGCCATTAAGGGCCAGAACCCCAACGCCTCTTTTGGGGAGGTGTCAAAGATTGTGGCCTCCATGTGGGACAGCCTGGGTGAGGAGCAGAAACAGGTATAAGAACACATGCTTATATACAGTTTATTAATGTCCTGTGTCAGTTTTTGGGGAGAAAAATGATTTACAACAGTGGTACTTGTCTTGTCTCCACTAGGTGTATAAGAAAAAGACAGAAGCAGCCAAAAAGGAGTATTTGAAAGCACTGGCAGCTTATAGAGCCAACCAGCTCACGCAGGTAAGATCATGTTTTTTTCTTTAAAGGAAAACCAGTTGATTGTTGTATGCTGTTTTTTTGGCTGGACCGCTACAAATGCAAAAGTTTGTCACCGACTGACGGACTGAGTGATTAAGTTACATGATTGGTCATTCAAAATGAAAAGGCGGGAACAGTCCTTTATGCAGATGAGCCTTGTTCTTGCTGTATTCATATGGCTTTTCTATTTTTCTTCATCACAGCCTGCCATTGAGGAGATGGAGACCGCCCCTTCACCCCCTCCATCAGTGGTCATTCCGACACCTGCGGCCCTTCCCTTTGCTGGTCACCAGGCCATCCGTCCGGCTACCAACAACCTGGAAGAGAACACCATCACCAACATTTGCGCCTCCAACATCATCCTGGACGTCCCGGAGATGACCACACGCTCCCGCATGGTGGCAAACAAGGCCCCCGCTCCAGCAGCTGCGTTACCCCCGCCCCAGACCATCACCAAGATCATAATCCCAAAGCACATGTTGCAGGCGGGGGGCCAGGTGGTGACTCTGTTGCCCGGAGGGGTCCGCTCTTTGCAGCCCACGCTGTTAGTGTCGGGTGCCTCTCGTCAGCCACCTCCTCTGCAGCAGATGCAGAACGCACCGCTTCCGCCGCGGCTCCAGCAAATGGCGCCGGCACCTCCACCGTTACAGGCCAAGCCCCGCGAGGGAAGCACCACGGCGGGTATCTCCGTGTCCGTCACGGCAACATCTCCGCCTCCACTCCAGATCAAAATAGTTCCCGCGTCCTTGCAGGGCAAAGAGGCTCTGCCCATTATCATCCCTAACACAGTGGCTGTGTCATCTACTGCGACTACATCTGTCCAGTCTGCACCCGTCGTGTCGGTACAGGTGGTGAATTCTGCAGACACGTCGGGCAATACAGACGACGAGGAAGTTACAGAAGTGCTGCATTCAGAAGAGGTACATGTTCCTAATTAATTTTTATTGTTTGTTTTGTGTTTGTTTTATGTGAGATGGGAATTTTTGTATTCACAAATAACTCTTGATTTGATTGTTGACAATTTTGGATATTTCAGTTCTTTGAAGCTGGCTTATAATTTATCCTCAGGCAGCACCAAGATGTTGTCATAGCAACTGATTCCTAATTTTCACAAGTATTACTCAGATTTAACTCAGTCAAAGTTTTAAAGTAACTGCCAAATCTTTGCCATTTTCTGCTTCACAAGTCAGAATATGTTAAATTGTATCTCTGCTACTTACTGCTACAATAGTGCAGATAAATCTTGTTTTTAAAAGTGACCAGCATCATTCTTTTATGTTTAAGGCAACGTCAGGTTTGACTTAAACATTGCTTTCTTAACTTTGTAAAACAAAATGAGACCAATAAATACATAGATATATATTTATTTAATTGTTTTTAATTATTAGAAAAAAATAAATCATACACCAACAACTTGGTAAATAATCTTCAAAATGAACAGGAATTACAATTCAAGTGTAAAACCTTTTAATGCAGCAACAAATTGGTCAAAACTTAAACAGGAATTAAGATTCCAGTATATAATGTATATAGTATATAAACATAGAATTGAATTGAATAGATCGGCCCCATTATCACCGATATCTGAATATGGACAGAATATGGCACAGCTGGAAATCAGTGTGTCGGCAGCAGCTCTGAAGCGGCTACATGTGTCCATATAGTGGAAGATGATGGAAGCTGTGCATGGAAATGCTGTTGCCTGGGCGTTTCACCAGTTTTACAGTGATGTATCTTCTGTGGTGATGCAGTTGAAGATGTTTGAAGAGAAACTCCGCCGACACTGTCTTAGTTGTATAACAAATTTATTACAATAAGTTCAGTATTGTAAACAAGTAACACGTTACTTGGAGAGCCTCCAGCCGAATAATGAGAGAACTCTCCCAAACGTATACAGACAGCTCCTTAAATACCGAGCTTGTTCTGGTCAAACCCTTAGTTTCCTCATATGGTTTTAGGAGAGGGACAAATAAAAATAGAAACACCTCTCTTTTGCCACCATATGTCTCTTCAACTCTGACCCAGCTCTAAATCAGGAAGGCCCAAACAACAACTAACATTCCAATATACTCTCCTAATACAAACCATCTATATAAATATGCTGCATCTAACAGCAGACACCTCATATTCCCCCCTTCGGGACTAGTTAAAGTCCCGATAAACCGAATATGAACAAACATGTGTACAATGGTGTCAGAAATGATAATTCCTCCAACATAATCTTAACAATACAGCAATATTTAATAGAGTGTGAAAGTGAAAAACCTGTCTGGCAGCTATCTCTCCTGAAGTGTCCCTCAAACAATCTAGACAGGAAAATTCTTTCACGGCCCCTCTGCCTAGGCGGCCACATATGGTACTCCAACCCAATTAAAAGAGGAATTTTACTCAGTCTTCATAATAATATAATGTTAAGCAAATACATATGGAAACCTCAGCAAATAAATTCAAAACAATGTCCACTTTTAGGCTGGTCGACCCATCGTACCTTCCAATGGACCTGTCCCTGCCTATCCCCAATGTCCCTAAGGACCGAAAAAGCAAGAAAAAAAACTGAGGTCCCAACATATTAGCCCCATAATGCATCGAATCAAACATGATAAATTGCACAAATTATCATGCAAAAATAACATTTCGTACATACAATACATATATGTTATTTCATTTTTCAATCATCATTTTTCATTTTTTATTCATTTTATATTTTCTAAACACCGGAACTTATCAGCTTGTAGTTCCTCTGCAGCGTCGATTCCCAATGTAGTAGTGACAACATGTTTACTCTGAACATTTTCACAATGTCCTTGTTCAGAGTCTTTCATCCATTTTGATTGTCGTTATTATACTTTCTGAATCCCTTTAACAGCTTGGGATCCTTGAATCATCAACCGCCCTCATAGCGGTCCTCCCCCAATGTTGTTCTTAAGGGAAAAAGAAAACACCAACCAGTATCTTTTGTAGAAATAACATACAATTCAAATCATTGAATACACTTCTAAAATAAATGTTAAAACTATAAGTATGTTAAATGTGGTTAATATGGATATTTCTCCACCAGTTCACCTTCCATCATTACTTTCTCATCCTCGTCCGAATCAGTCCTTTCTAATAATGGCATCTGAACCTGATCTCCTGGCATCACTACACCAACCCATCTCAATATCATAGCCTTCGCAAAAGTCAACAGTAACGTGCAAAAACAAAACATCACACATAACGATACAAGTACTGCTACCATAATTTAAGCCTGTGTGCTGACAAATTTTAAGAATCCGATTTTTCAAAACTCCATTCATTTTTTCACATATTCCTTGACTTTGCGGGTGATAGACTGCACCAAGACGCTGTTTAATTCCTAATTTTTGCAAAATCAATTTCACTGTCTTGTCAACGAACTCTTTCCCATTGTCTGAGGATATCCGATCTGGAAGCCCCCACCTGCTTATGACCTCTCTACACAAAAACTTGGCAACTGACTGAGCGTCCTTCCGCTTGGTTGGACAAGCTTCAGGCCATCTTGAAAATCGATCTACCACAACCAACATGTACCTCTTCCCTTCAACTGGTTTGATCATGTCAACATAGTCCACAACTAGCTCACGCATAGGACCCCTTGGAGTCGGAATGTGACCAGGTGGAACTATCACACCCCTCCGAACATTATTTTTCAGGCAGATTATACACCTGCCAATAACATAATCAATCTGTTCAAGCAGACACGGTGCCCAAAAACCATATTCCTTTGTAATCTTTCTCTTAACTTCCCCCCTTGCAACATGAGCTAACCCATGTGCCTCCTGAATCATTAGACCTAACAGGTCTGGAGGAGCTATTATCAGCCCCTCATGATTTCTCCAAAGACCTGTAGAATCCTGGGTGGCACCTCTGTCTTTCCACAACTGTTTATCAATCTCAGACGCAGCATCATGCATTAAAATCACATCCCTAAGTGTGATTCTATCTTCCAAATCCACTTCATGAGTAACCAACAAAACTTTACCCACTCTATCTGCTCCTGTAACTGCTTTTGCTGCTTCGTCAGCTGCTTTATTACCTTGTGTGACTCTTGACAAATCCACTCTATGTGCTGCACACTTAGTTATCGCTATCTCCTTAGGCTTCATCACAGCATGCAACAACTTCATTATTTGAGCGTGATGTTGTATTGGAGAACCATCGGTTTTCTTAAACCCTCGGCCCTTCCACACTGATCCAAACAGATGACACACATTGTGAGCATAAGCAGAATCTGTATAAATTGTCACTCGCTTACCTTCTGCTAACAAACATGCTTCAGTTAGCCCCACAAGTTCTGCAAGCTGTGCAGATGCAGGCTGCGGTATTACTTCAGCCTTTTCTACAACAAAACCCTTTGCTTGAGCTTTTACAATAGCATATCCCGCACTCAACTTATCTCCCACACGATAACAAGATCCATCCGTCCAATACTCCAAATCTGCCTCACGCAATGGGAAGGTTTGCAAGTCTGATCTAGGCCTTGAATATTTCTCTGCTTCTTGAACACAATCATGCGGTTCACCATCCTCTGGAGTTGGCAAATTTTCAGCTGGATTCACTGTGGCACATCTTGCTAAGGTAACATCTTCTTGCTCTAGAAGCCTATGATAGTCTCTAAGCCTTGGCATGGTCAATGTATATTTACCATAGTTCAAAAGATTTCTGAGACTATGATGAGTAAGGATTGTCACCGGATACCCCATTGTGACAGATGATGCCTTATCATACATCAAAGAAACTCCTACCATTGCTCTATAGCACAGTGGCAACCCCATTTCTACTTCTGAATATGCAGTGGAATAATAAGAAACAGGCTGAGGACTTGTCCCCGTACCTGTTGGCTGACAAAGCACTGCACATGCATATTTACCTCCCATTGAAGTGGACACATACAACAGAAAGTTCTTAGAATAGTCTGGAAGCGCTAATGCTGGAGCTTCCTGTAACCTTTGCTTGACTGTTTCAAAAGCCAAAAGGCCTTCCTGTGTCCAAGAAAGATTACAATGAAGTTTAGCATTCCCCGTATCTTTAATCATAGCCCTCAAAGGCCCTGTTAAACTAGCATAATCCTCTATCCATGCTGAGGAATAGCCAGCAATGCCAAGAAATGTCATCATCTCCCTAACTGTTCTGGGCTTTGGAGCCTTACGAATAGCATCAATCTGATTATCTGAAATGCTCCTGTGTCCTTGTGTTATTGTTTGACCCAAATAAACTACTTTCTCCCTACAATACTGCAACTTCTTCTGAGAAGCCTTGTGTCCCTTCTCAGCCAATATCTGTAACAGTTTAATTGAGTCCTTATGACATGTTTCTTCATCTGGTGAACAAATGATAATGTCATCCACATATTGAATAACAGTGCTCGTTAATATTTGATCCAGTCCCGCCAAATCATCTTTCAACACTTTATTAAAAATGTGCGAGCTATGTTTGAACCCTTGTGGCAATCTCTCATACTCATAGGATTCTCCATTATACGTGAACCCAAACAAACTCTGACTTTCCACGCTGAGCGGAACACTGAAAAATGCACCACATAAATCTAGCACCGTAAACAATGTCGCATCAGGTGGTACTTGGGCTAACAAAGTGTGCGGATCTGGCACTTCTGCTGGATAATCCGCTACTACTTCATTCACTGCCCTCAAATCATGTACCAGGCGATAAGAGTCATCTGTCTTCTTCAGAGGTAATAGCGGTGTGTTACTCTGAGGATTTTGCGTTATCTTCAACACACCTGCTTTCAAAAGTCCTTCAATTTGTGGTTTGATCCCTTGAATTGCTTCTTCCTTTAGTGGATACTGATTCTTCCAAGGAGGTTTGACTCCTGGTCTGAGATCAACTTTCACTGGCTGGGCTGCCTTCACCAGTCCAATATCAGCACTATGTTGAGACCACAAACATTCTGGAACCTGTCGCATCATCTCTTCTTCCTTAGAGTCCGAATCCATCTTAGCACTGCAAATTGACTCATGTGTCATCCTCACAGTTTGTGGCTGTCCTTCTCCTTGAGCAGAAATCATAATTTTAATGAATGGTCTTCACTTCTCCAGATGGCAAGATTCTCTTTTATTGGAGCAAAAATAGCTCCCTCCACTTCTGCCATCATGTCTCCTATATGCTTCTGTTCATACTCCTCAGAAATCAACAGAGTTACATGTGGCACACTCTTCTCAATTTCAAATTCTTTATCCAAATATTCATTTCTGTTTATCTTCATAGCTGCTCCTTGCGGTCCCAAAGCTATGCAGCCAGAGCTAAGTTGAACTTGCTTTGGTTGACAGCTCAACCATTTATATGAGTTTGATTGGACAGCATCTTTGAAGTATTTGAGTGTGCAATGATATGGATACTCCGGTGTTCTTGCATCAGGCATGTTTGCAACAATGAACTTCTCCCACAACTTAGCTGGCTCCAAAAGATCTGCACTGAGATTTCCAATCCAAAATACTGAAGAAGCTTCAGTCTCCACTGCCACCAATGCTTGGTAACCCATATCACTTGGTACTTCCACCAGACAGCCGTCTGGCGTGCATTTTATCACACAATTTAATCTACACAAAGCATTTCTTCCCAAAAGCGCAATAGGTGTATGTTCTGATACCAATATGGGTATTGTAGTCTTTGAATTTTTATAGCATAGCTCAATTGGTTTCGTGAGAGGAATCAGCTGTTTAATTCCCTCAAACCCGATTGTCCGAATCAATTGACCAGACATGGGGAGATGTATAGCATCTTCAGACCGAATACAGGTGAAAGCAGCTCCACAATCCGCCATTTTTCCCATTCTTTCCATGCTTTCTTCTTTTTTCTCCTTCGCAGCCTTTGTCCACTTCTGTCCCTCAGTTTCAAACAACTGGAGTATCGCAAGTTCTGTTTGTCTCTTTTCTTTACGTTTCTCTCCCTTCTTCCCTCTTTTTTGTTCCGCTTTATATGTAGATACAAGCACCTGCAGTTTTTTAATTACATCAGGATTAAAGGTCCCTTTCACTGGCCAGGGTTGATCTATCTCTGTCCAACGGCGGTACCATTTTGCTGAGATCCGTGGGATCTCTTTTATTAATGGATTATTGTTTTGAACGACATCAAGAGGCGTGATTACTTTTGAAGTTTTATCGTCCTTTTTTGACATTTTAGCTACTTTATATTGCTTTTTATACATTCAACTAATTAATCAATCAATCAATCAAGTAATCAGTCAATATAAGTGAGGTTAATCACTTAAACCAAAATCACTTAAGATTATTAATTTATTTTATTTATTTGTTCAACTTATTTGTGAATCACTATTTTTGCCACAGTCAACCGACCAAAGAAATTAATTTGCCAACTTTAAAGGACCCCAGAGGATCTATTAATATGATAAGAAATCACAATACCAAACCACACAATGTCAATCTAACCCCCAAAGGTCAATCAGATTACGATTACAATGTCCCAGAATGTCAGAAAATCCAACCAAATATGAATTCCCTAAAATCAAACACTTTCCCCAAGGACCAACTATCACTGGCTGCTATTATTTGCAACAAAACAAACATCCAAACTCACAACTATTCACCTCAAATTCTCAAAACAATCTCAAATTGAATCCACAACATAGTTCAGCTCAGAATAAACCAATCCACAACAGAATTTTAAACTCACCAATTGTACTCCATTAATTAATTAAATGTCTTAACTAGTCAGTCTGTTGCCAAGCTTCTTTTGAAATAGCACATATAGACAGAATGTGCTGTTCCCCACTTCAAATTGAAAATGTAAGCAATAGATGTCAACTTCCAATGATCCTAAATGCTTATACAAACATATTTTCAAACAGCAGGTATAGAAAGAGTTCGTGAACAAAAACAGTACTGGCCCTGTGCAGAGGTTTGTCTGGGTAGGAGTCTGACGTCGCCGAATTGGTCCGCGTGACACACTGTTCAGGCTCCACCCGTCTCTCCGTGTCTCCCCCACAAATACAAGGAACAAAGGAAAAAACAAAATCAGATCTTTCTCTTCACAATTTAGTTCAATAATATTTTGCAACCCTCTTTTTTCTTTTTTTTTTTTTTCTTCTGCCAGCACTTTGGGTTATTTATAACAAATATTTTGCACTTTTAAACACCAAGCATTATTCCATATCATTCATCATCACCATAAAAAAACTCTCAATGCACTCCACACTTCTCAAATCCTTCACCATCATAACTCACTCAGCACTTTTCATTCCTCTCTATCATATTTATCTTTTACACAGAGTTATATACTAATCTCTCCACTTCTCCTTATTTAACTTAAATAAGTCTTTTTCGGAAGCTCATAGCAAATTATTTAAATCTTATAGAAATGTCCTTAAAAAGGCTCATAACTTTTATTTCTCAAATTAAATGTCTTCCGAAAAAGTTCATCAATCTTAAATCAAACTTATAAAATCTTCTCTAATCTTTTCCTATCTCCCTTATATTTTAACTCTTATTTTTAATATCCTCCAATGAGGCTTATAGAGTTTTAACAATTTAAAACGTCCCCGAAAAAGTTTATAAACCATAAACTTAATCCTAACGCATAATCTAAACACAACACTGGAATAGTGACCACCTTTCTAAAACAAAGTATTCGTGTTCTAAGCACACACACCCATAGAGACACACAATTTCAGCCTGCAGTGCTGACGTCTCTCTCGACAGAGAGACAGAGAGAGGAGGGGGAGGAGAGAATCCCTCTTCAGCCTGCCAATATACTTAACTTTAATTTCGAAAACACTAAATATAACAAAACCAAAACCAAAATTACAATCAACAATCTATTCTAAAGTCGACTCATTCATACTGTCCTATTTAAGCATGCTTTTGCCGCTTCCTTATTCCTTTTTATTCCTTATATCTAAATTTTTGCTACCTTTGAAGTGTAGAATATCTGACAAAACGGCATCAGTCGTGGCTCGTCAGCTCACGCCAGAGAGGGCGTCTATCTACAAATATTTTCCTCTACACTTCCAGTTATTTGCTTATAACCGACCTGAACTCACCTGATGTAATATTCAGGTTTTAGGCCCGTACTAAACCGCCTCTCAGAGGGCTTTAATCCAAATCTGCGGCTTCCTTTAATCCTTATTCCTGGTTATACACCTGGTACCAGGTTTTTCCTTAAATTCCACTTATTCAACTTTCACGCAGTGGTTAATTTACACATGTCTTATGGTTTAAGAAGTTTATGAGCTCTCTTCTTCATTAACCCCGCATAGTTTTTTAACTCACTTAACGTTACTCATTGCTAGGCTCCTTGCCTTTACCCTTTACACAACATTACCCTTCTACTTTTTATTCTTAACTCTTATTCTACCATCACACCCCCCTACTGCGTTGCCCACAACGCAGTAAAACAATGGAGAATAAGACAAATTTAAACGGAACTTCACCCGCAAACATCAACACAGCATGACAAATATTCACCCACACAGAATCATTTCGGTGTGGCCGAAAACCAACACAGCCAGGGACAGCTCTAGTCAGACCTCATCCCCCCCAAACAGCGTAACGGTGTAGGCTCACCCTGGATGAGAGGAGGAAAGCAGGGCTGCATCCAGCTGCGCCGCAGCCACTAACACGTCCTGAATTCGTGACGCCAAGTTCTGATGTATCTTCTGTGGTGATGCAGTTGAAGATGTTTGAAGAGAAACTCCGCCGACACTGTCTTAGTTGTATAACAAATTTATTACAATAAGTTCAGTATTGTAAACAAGTAACACGTTACTTGGAGAGCCTCCAGCCGAATAATGAGAGAACTCTCCCAAACGTATACAGACAGCTCCTTAAATACCGAGCTTGTTTTGGTCAAATACTTAGTTTCCACATATGGTTTTAATAGAAACACCTCTTTTACGAAGCCATCATATGTCTCTTCAACTCTGACCCACATATATGGTTTTAGGAGAGGGACTCCCAAGACCCTGCTGACCTAGCATCTGGTATATATTTACCTTGACTAGCTCTAAATCAGGAAGGCCCCTACAACAACTAACCTTCCAATATACTCTCCTAATACAAACCATTTATATAAATATGCTGCATCTAACAGCAGACACCTCAACAGCAGAGAGGCAAAGAGAAAGCCACAGATGAAAACACTTACATGACATCTGGGGAAGTGAAAAAATGCTGTTCACGCAATCACCCATGCAAATTGAAACATCTTGAGCAATCTCACGCAGACGGTTGGGGGAAAAAAATGCACTCGCCAGATGTACACTGACCCAAAGATGCCTCTACTAAACTCTGACTTGAAGAGGGTGGATACTTATGCACTTAGTAGACTTTGAAATCTTTTTTCTCTTGGTTTGTGCAAAAAATCCCATTTACATTTGTGGTATATTTTCAAGTCTTGCACAAGACCGTGAGGTCCCTAATTGTAAACATGTGGGTAAGAGGCATGCGTGGAGACATATGGTCATGCGATATGTCCAGGGGCTGAAAGATAAATATGTAGGACAAGGGAGCCATACATGGCCATGCGCTCAGCTCAGATGTTGCATGACATGAACCCGATATAAGGAGGCGCGAGAGCCCCGAAGTGCAGGACTTTCAGATTTGACTTGAGACCTCCGGACATTCTAGACGTTCGTTATGATATTTGTTGCTTGTTTGTAATAAACTCTGTTATACCAGCAAGAACAGTGTCCGCGGAGCATCCTTCCTCATCACTTCAACAGCACTGTCGCAGGAAAGATACGACACATTCACTGTGGTTTAAAGTTGAAATACAATAACACATAAAAAAAAAAAGATATTAATGATGCTTTTCCAAATATTTCCTCCCTTTTCAGGAAGAGATGGAGGTGAATGGGTCCGGTGATGGCCCGACTAGTGTGTGCGTGAGGACGGGCTGCAACAACCCGGCTGTAGAGAGCGACGACTGGGACAGAGAATACTGCAGCAACGAATGCGTGGCCACTCACTGCAGGTGTGTAGCACTTTGAGATGTGTTTTACATTTTGTTTTCAGCAGCAGACATTAGAGAACTTTGCTGACCTTTTCTGTACCTTCTGTTTTTCAGAGCTATATTCAAGGCGTGGTGCTCGATCAGGAATCAGAGCATGGGACTAGTGAAATAAAGAGCAGCTGCTGCCATCACATAAACAGGATACTTGTTTGACACTAGGAGCCCGTGTTAATAGTTGAAGGACGGATGCAGAACTGGTCAAAAATGCATTTCAGTGCAGTTCTCTTCACTGTTTCATACATGTACTGTAGGCTTGACAGTTGCTGTTCACGACTATAAACAAGTAGTATTGCTAAATAGCACTAACTTAGGTCAGCGATTCCATGTTACTATTTTTGGCGCATTCATAATGAAAGTTGAGGATAATAATTTAGTGGTACGTATACAGATTTTAGTCGGGCAGATCCGGACTTCAAGGCAGCTAGAGAAAAGATCAGCACAATGAAGTGTCAAAGTTGGTCAAGACAATGGTATTCTCTTTTTCACTGCAGCCCACACCGGTCAGTTCATACTTGTTTACTGTAAATTATTGGAGTCTGTTTCTCAAAACGCTCTTCACAAAGACCATTTTTTTATACAGCAGTTTGTGACATGATTGTACATTACTCACTGATTTGAAATTCATGCTCTGAAATGTGTTGGTGTCTCAAAGCAAGCCAAACAACATTTTCCAATTTTCTTTACCACAAACTATGGCTGAAATGTGCATTAGTTTGCGTGGAAGAACAGTTTGTACCACTGTATACTTTGTTTTTGTACTGAGAATAGTGGCCTTCTAGGTTAAATATTGCCTTCATTTTTTTTTTTGTAAAACATTCTGTTCAAATCATTGTTGTTAAAAAAAAAAAAAAAAGGCTAAACATTCATGTTTTCTTAATAAATGAACAGATTTGCTCAATCCATTGATTTCTCTTTGTACAAGACCAAGTAACGTTTGTGACTAATGCCTTTGCCCAGTTGAATACACTGCTGCAGCCTGACTTGGTCTGGTATGACCAACTGGAGAACCACAAATAGGCTTAACAGAAGCAGCTCAGCCGCCTGCCAGACAAGATCTAAGACGAGCAGAAGATGCTGGATGAACTCAGAGTAAGGAAACGCCAGTAAAGCAGAATATTGTCTTGATAATTTGATCAATGTTTCAAGTATAGTATGCCATACAAATGTCATAATATAATATGCCATAAAATTGTCATATAAAATTTCACAGTATAGTACGTTATAAAAAGTGTCATAATATAGTATGTCATAAAAAATCTCATAACAAAGTACTAGTATATTATGCCATAAAAGAGTCATAAAATGCAATAAACACTTGTGATAAGAAATATCAGAGAATAGTATGCCATAAAAATATCATAAAAAACATCATAGTATAACATTCCATAAAAATGTGATGCTATATAGTATGCTATAAAAATGTCATAAATCATCATAGTATAGTAAGCCATTAAAATGTCATAAAAATGTGATACTATAGTATGCCATATAAAATGTCATAGAAATATCATAGTATAATATTCCATAAAAATGTGATACTGTAGTATGCCATAACAAGTTTTATAAAAGTATCATAGTATAGTATGCCATATAAAATGTCATAAAAAATATCATTGTATAATATTCCATAAAAACGTGATGCTATATAGTATGCCATAAAAATGTCATAAAATCATAATAGTATATAATGTCATAAAAGAATTAAAAAAGAAGAAGTTTGGGCCAGTGTAGAAGTCCACTTTGTAGCTGTCGCTGCCTAAAGAAAAACTATGAAAACATGTAATTTATCCTCTGAATATTGTATATTTTTGTTTTCATGACATACTATACTATAACATTTTTGATGAGATATTATATATATTATACATTTTTCATGGTATTTTACTATACTATGAAATTTTTTACGAGATACTTTATTATGACATTTTTATGGCATAGTATACTATGATGTTTTTAATGATATTTTCACGACATACTAGAATATGATGTTTTTATGACTTTTATGACATGTATGTTTTTTGGCATACTATACTATGTCTTTTTAATTACTTTTTTCGACATACTATACTAGGACTTTTTTGTTTTTACTTTTTTTGAAATATTATACAATGACTTTTTTTTTTTTTTTTTTTTTTAACTTTTTTCGAAATACTACACAAATCATTTTTTTAAACTTTTTTTCAAAATATACTATGATTTTTTTTTTTAGTTTTTTGAAATACTATAATGCAACTTTTTTTTTTTTACTTTTTTTGACATACTATACTGTGACTTTTTTTTTTTTTTACTTTTTTCGACATATACCATGACTTTTTTTTTTACTTTTTTCGAAATATTATACAATGAATTTTTTTTTTACTTTTTACAACATATTGTACTATGACTTTTTTTTTTTTTTTTTTACTTTTTTCTAAATACTATACAATTATTTTTTTTTACTTTTTTCAACAAATACTATGACTTTTTTTTTTTACTTTTTTCGAAATACTATACTGTGACTTTTTTTTTTTTTTTTTCGACATATTATATGACCTTTTTTTTTTTTTTTACTTTTTTCGACATATACTGACTTTTTTTTTTTTTTTTTGAAATATTATACAGTGAATTTTTTTTTAACTTTTTCCGACATTATGCTGACTTTTTCTTTTTTTACTTTTTTCGAAATACTTCACTGTGACTTTTTTTTTACTTTTTTCGACATATATGACCTTTTTTTTTTTTTTACTTTTTTCGAAATATAAAATTATTTTTTTTTCCGACATATACCATGACTTTTTTTTTTTTTTGCTTTTTTTGAAATACTATACCATGATTTCTTTTTTTTTATATATATATATATATATATATACTTTTTTCGACATATACTGACTTTTTTTTTTTTTTTTTTTTTTGAAATATACAGTGAATTTTTTTTTAACTTTTTCCGACATCATACTATTATACAATTATTTTTTTTTTACTTTTTTCAACATTTTATACTATGACTTTTTTTTTTACTTTTTTCGAAATACTATACTGTGACTTTTTTTTTTTTTTTTACTTTTTCCGACATATACCATGACTTTTTTTTTTTACTTTTTTCGAAATACTATACAATGAATTTTTTTTTTACTTTTTACAACATATTGTACTATGACTTTTTTTTTTTTTTTTTTACTTTTTTCTAAATACTATACAATTATTTTTTTTTACTTTTTTCAACAAATACTATGACTTTTTTTTTTTACTTTTTTCGAAATACTATACTGTGACTTTTTTTTTTTTTTTTTTCGACATATTATATGACCTTTTTTTTTTTTACTTTTTTCGACTTATACTGATTTTTTTTTTTTTACTTTTTTCGAAATATTATACAATTATTTTTTTTTTACTTTTTTCGAAATATTATACAATTATTTTTTTTTTACTTTTTTTGAAATACTATACAATTATTTTTTTTTACTTTTTTCAACATATTATACTATGACTTTTTTTTTTTTTTACTTTTTTCGAAATATTATACAATTATTTTTTTTTTACTTTTTTCAACATTTTATACTATGACTTTTTTTTTTACTTTTTTCGAAATACTTCACTGTGACTTTTTTTTTACTTTTTTCGACATATATGACCTTTTTTTTTTTTTTACTTTTTTCGAAATATAAAATTATTTTTTTTTCCGACATATACCATGACTTTTTTTTTTTTTGCTTTTTTTGAAATACTATACCATGATTTCTTTTTTTTTATATATATATATATATATATATACTTTTTTCGACATATACTGACTTTTTTTTTTTTTTTTTTTTTTGAAATATACAGTGAATTTTTTTTTAACTTTTTCCGACATTATACTATGACTTTTTTTTTTTTACTTTTTTCGAAATACTTCACTGTGACTTTTTTTTTTTAACTTTTTTTACTACTATACTCTGACTTTTTTTTTTTTTTACTTTTTTCGAAATATACAATTAATTTTTTCGAAATACTATACAATTATTATTTTTTTTCAGCATATATTATGACCTTTTTTTTTTTTACTTTTTTCGACTTATACTGATTTTTTTTTTTTTACTTTTTTCGAAATATTATACAATTATTTTTTTTTTACTTTTTTCGAAATATTATACAATTATTTTTTTTTTACTTTTTTTGAAATACTATACAATTATTTTTTTTTACTTTTTTCAACATATTATACTATGACTTTTTTTTTTTTTTACTTTTTTCGAAATATTATACAATTAATTTTTTTTTACTTTTTTCGAAATACTATACAATTATTTTTTTTTTACTTTTTTCGAAATATTATACAATTATTTTTTTTTTACTTTTTTCAACATTTTATACTATGACTTTTTTTTTTACTTTTTTCGAAATACTATACTGTGACTTTTTTTTTTTTTTTTACTTTTTCCGACATATACCATGACTTTTTTTTTTTACTTTTTTCGAAATACTATACTGTGACTTTTTTTTTTTGTTTTTTTACTTTTTTCGACATATACCATGACCTTTTTTTTTTTTACTTTTTTCGACATATTATACAATGATTTTTTTTACTTTTTTTCGACATATTATACTGACTTTTTTTTTTTTACTTTTTTCGAAATACTATACTGTGAAATTTTTTTTTACTGTTTTCGACATATTATAAAAAAAAAATTTTCAACATATATTATGACCTTTTTTTTTTTTTTTTTTTTTTTTACTTTTTTCGAAATACTATACAATTATTTTTTTTTTAACTTTTTTCAACATATACTATGAATTTTTTTTTCTTTTTTACTTTTTTCGAAATATTATACAATTATTTTTTTTTTACTTTTTTCAACATTTTATACTATGACTTTTTTTTCACTTTTTTCGAAATACTATACTGTGACTTTTTTTTTTTTTTTACTTTTTTCGAAATATTATACAATTAATTTTTTTTTACTTTTTTCGAAATACTATACAATTATTTTTTTTTTACTTTTTTCAACATATTATACTATGACTTTTTTTTTTTTTACTTTTTTCGAAATATTATACAATTAATTTTTTTTTACTTTTTTCGAAATACTATACAATTATTTTTTTTTTACTTTTTTCAACATTTTATACTATGACTTTTTTTTTTTACTTTTTTCGAAATACTATACTGTGACTTTTTTTTTTTTTTACTTTTTTCGAAATATTATACAATTAATTTTTTTTTACTTTTTTCGAAATACTATACAATTATTTTTTTTTACTTTTTTCAACATATTATACTATGACTTTTTTTTTTTTTTACTTTTTTCGAAATATTATACAATTAATTTTTTTTTACTTTTTTCGAAATACTATACAATTATTTTTTTTTTACTTTTTTCGAAATATTATACAATTATTTTTTTTTTACTTTTTTCAACATTTTATACTATGACTTTTTTTTTTACTTTTTTCGAAATACTATACTGTGACTTTTTTTTTTTTTTTTACTTTTTCCGACATATACCATGACTTTTTTTTTTTACTTTTTTCGAAATACTATACTGTGACTTTTTTTTTTTTTTTTTTTACTTTTTTCGACATATACCATGACCTTTTTTTTTTTTACTTTTTTCGACATATTATACAATGATTTTTTTTACTTTTTTTCGACATATTATACTGACTTTTTTTTTTTTACTTTTTTCGAAATACTATACTGTGAAATTTTTTTTTTACTGTTTTCGACATATTATAAAAAAAAAATTTTCAACATATATTATGACCTTTTTTTTTTTTTTTTTTTTACTTTTTTCGAAATACTATACAATTATTTTTTTTTTTAACTTTTTTCAACATATACTATGAATTTTTTTTTCTTTTTTACTTTTTTCGAAATATTATACAATTATTTTTTTTTTACTTTTTTCAACATTTTATACTATGACTTTTTTTTTCACTTTTTTCGAAATACTATACTGTGACTTTTTTTTTTTTTTTACTTTTTTCGAAATATTATACAATTAATTTTTTTTTACTTTTTTCGAAATACTATACAATTATTTTTTTTTTACTTTTTTCAACATATTATACTATGACTTTTTTTTTTTTTTACTTTTTTCGAAATATTATACAATTAATTTTTTTTTACTTTTTTCGAAATACTATACAATTATTTTTTTTTTACTTTTTTCGACATATTATACAATGATTTTTTTTACTTTTTTTCGACATATTATACTGACTTTTTTTTTTTTACTTTTTTCGAAATACTATACTGTGAAATTTTTTTTTACTGTTTTCGACATATTATAAAAAAAAAAATTTTCAACATATATTATGACCTTTTTTTTTTTTTTTTTTTTTTTTTACTTTTTTCGAAATACTATACAATTATTTTTTTTTTTAACTTTTTTCAACATATACTATGAATTTTTTTTTCTTTTTTACTTTTTTCGAAATATTATACAATTATTTTTTTTTTACTTTTTTCAACATTTTATACTATGACTTTTTTTTCACTTTTTTCGAAATACTATACTGTGACTTTTTTTTTTTTTTTACTTTTTTCGAAATATTATACAATTAATTTTTTTTTACTTTTTTCGAAATACTATACAATTATTTTTTTTTTACTTTTTTCAACATATTATACTATGACTTTTTTTTTTTTTACTTTTTTCGAAATATTATACAATTAATTTTTTTTTACTTTTTTCGAAATACTATACAATTATTTTTTTTTTACTTTTTTCAACATTTTATACTATGACTTTTTTTTTTTTACTTTTTTCGAAATACTATACTGTGACTTTTTTTTTTTTTTACTTTTTTCGAAATATTATACAATTAATTTTTTTTTACTTTTTTCGAAATACTATACAATTATTTTTTTTACTTTTTTCAACATATTATACTATGACTTTTTTTTTTTTTTACTTTTTTCGAAATATTATACAATTATTTTTTTTTTACTTTTTTCGAAATACTATACAATTATTTTTTTTTTACTTTTTTCGAAATATTATACAATTATTTTTTTTTTACTTTTTTCAACATTTTATACTGACTTTTTTTTTTACTTTTTTCGAAATATTATACAATTATTTTTTTTTTACTTTTTTCGAAATACTATACAATTATTTTTTTTTTACTTTTTTCGAAATATTATACAATTATTTTTTTTTTACTTTTTTCAACATTTTATACTGACTTTTTTTTTTACTTTTTTCGAAATACTATACTGTGACTTTTTTTTTTTTTTTTTAACTTTTTCCGACATATACCATGACTTGTTTTTTACTTTTTTCGAAATACTATACTGTGACTTTTTTTTTTTTTTTTTTTACTTTTTTCGAAATACTATACTGTGACTTTTTTTTTTTTTTTTACTTTTTCCGACATATACCATGACTTTTTTTTTTTTTTTTTTTTTTTTAACTTTTTTCGACATATACTATGACTTTTATTTTTTTTACTTTTTTCGAAATACTATACTGTGACTTTTTTTTTTACTTTTTTCGAAATAATATACTGTGACTTTTTTTTACTTTTTTCGACATATACTATACTATGACTTTTTTTTTTTTTTTTACTTTTTTCGAAATATTATACAATAATTCTTTTTTTACTGTTTTCGACATAACTATGACTTTTTTTTTTTTACTTTTTTCGAAATACTATACTGTGACTTTTTTTTTTTTTACTTTTTTTTAAATACTATACTGACTTTTTTTTTTTTTTTTACTTTTTTTGACATATACCATGACTTTGTTTTTTTACTTTTTTCGAAATATTCTTCAATGAATTTGTTTGTCTTTTTTCGACATATTATACTATGACTTTTTTTTTTTTTACATATACTATGACTTTTTTTTTTAACTTTTTTCGACATACTATACTTTTTTTTTTTTTTACTTTTTTCGAAATATTCTTCAATGAATTTGTTTGTCTTTTTTCGACATATTATACTATGACTTTTTTTTTTTTTTACATATACTATGACTTTTTTTTTTAACTTTTTTCGACATACTATACTTTTTTTTTTTTTTACTTTTTTCGAAATATTATACAATAATTTTTTTAAACTTTTTTCAACATACTATACTATGACTTTTTTTTTTACTTTTTTTGAAGTATTATACAGTGAATTTCTTTTTAACTTTTTCCAACATATTATACTATGACTTTTTTTTAACTTATTTTAAAAATACTATACTGTACTTTTTTTTAACTTTTTTCGACATACTATACTATGACTTTTTTTTTTTTACTTTTTTCGAAATACTATACAATTATTTCTTTTTACTTTTTTCAACATTTTATACTATGACTTTGAATTTTTTTCGAAATACTATACTGTGACTTTTTTTTTTTTTTTTTAAACTTTTTTCGACATATAACATGACTTTTTTTTCACTTTTTTCGACATATACAATTAATTTGTTTTCACTTTTTTTGACATATTATACTATGACTTTTTTTTTTTTTTTTAACTTTTTTCGAAATATTATACAATTAATTTTTTTTTACTTTTTTCGACATATACTATGACGAAAAAAGTATATGTCATGCTCGCAGGTGCGTCCTCAAATCAAGTTACGTAACAGTCAGTAAAGCAAAAAAAAAAATCTGGTGTTTAACTATGTAAAGATGGTGTACATGCTGAAAGAAAGTGAAAGTGTAACAACAGTGATGCAAATTATCATTTTATTGTTGCTCTCATCTTCCATTACTGAAGATTAGATGAAGTTAAATCCAGAGTGGTAAATGCAGCAGAGTCCAGGTAGCCAGAAACCAAACAGAGTTCATCCTCAACTATTAATCAAGGCAACTTAGTTGGTGCAGAAACGATGCAGATAATCAGAAGACCTGGATAATATTAGAATAGTGATAACAGTGATGTGAACAACCATGGTAACATCATATCCTGTACATGATCAAAACCAGGATATTAATGTGCCTGCAAGCACACTCATTGTCCGCTTATCTCTCTGTAGTGAAAACAATGTCTTTCTACATCGTCAGCATCACACTACCAGTACAGGATGCATGTTCTTATAGCCTCTCCATCAGGCTAGTCGATGTACTCCAACATAAACACATAGTTCTCTCTGGTTGCCTTTAACTGAGATTTCCATTCCAATGATTCAACAGATCGTCTTTTGTACCTTCATCTTCTGTCTCTGGAGGTTTGTGGCTCTTCAGTGGATGATCAACCAAGAGTTCTACGTAGAGATGAAGAAAAAGAAGACAGACAGACAATAGTTAACTTCAACTCGTGTCCTTGAGAAAGTGTCACAGAATTATTTGTATATCTGTGATTACTGTATGTACTACCATCAGGCTATTAAAGGGACATTATGTAACTTTTTACACATATAACTCGTTTGATATTGCAAATGAGGGAACAGGTTGTAACCGAACCTAAAAATGAGACCTTCCGCAAATTTCTGTGTTTCCTCTTTCAGCCTGTAGACTGCTTTTTATGTGAAGGACTCGGGCCTGGTGGTTAGCTTAGCTTAGCACAGCATAAATACTGAAAGCATGGGGAAACAGCTGGCCTGGTAACAAGCAAAGACTCCAGCAAGTCACTGTGCCTGACCAAGAAATAGTCCCAACTCATAATGCCCTGTAAAACCACAACTTGTTGTTGTTACACTTTGTTTTTTATTAAACAAGATATGTAATAATTAGTGAGATTTAGAGGTGCTTGTAGGTGGATTTTGCTTCCTGCCTCATGCTAACCATCACCATCTGCTGGTGGCAACTTTATATTTAATGGACAAATATGAGAGTGGTGTTGTTCCTCTTAACTAACTAGCGAATAGGCGTATTTCCCAAAATGTTGACCTATTCCTTTAACACCCACATTCACATACCCACTAGCAAACATCACATTACATGTTTTAATATGGAAGTTGAGATGTGCTGAACACAATAGACAAAGACTGTGAGCAAATGTGTTATCATTCCCCGTTTGTTGTTGTGGTCATGTAAGCAGGCAGCAGTGGGTATGTGAAGCCATCCCTCTTACCTGCAAGGGTGGAATAAATTTGATGCACACGGCTCTGCTGTACGTCCAGCGCTTCTGTTAGCATCTGGTTTTCCACAGAGTAGTTGTAGGCTGGTTGGAAATGAAGATAGACACCAGTGAGTACATGTTCACACATACAAGACAAACACAATACTAGAGCTTGGCATTATCTTACCGTAATACAGAACAATGAACCACAGACAGAGCAGCACCACTGTGACACTGTTGAAGGACGAGACGGCAGGGTGTTTCTGTTTCTGTCAGGAGGAAAATACACATTAGATCAGAAAAAATGATGAAAACAATCTGTAAAACCTTAAAAATCACAGATATTGAAAATTTAGTAAACGGAGCTTACTTCACGTCGGATGTCTTCTTGCAGTTTTTTTAACGACTTACTGGATTCTCCAATTTGCTCCTTGAGCATGTCGAAGCGTTGGTCCATGTACTCCTGTTGAACACACACACACACACACAGTTCTACTTTAAACCCCATAACATATATTTTACCTTAAGTAGCTTTGAGTTGAAAATTAATCATCTTATTCTACACTATGACAGTAGTAGTGCTGTCAAAATTGGTCAAAAATGCCGTTCATATACAGACGAATCCGGCGACCTCTTTGTGTGTTCCGTGATCTAGCGGCGCCGCCATTACTGCGGTGGCAAGTCGTAGTGACTCAGTGTCTGATAACCGTGTTTACTGGTGACTTTCAGCCAAAAGCGTCTGTGGTTGCTCGTAGTAACTTACTTTAATGGTCAGCATAGATAACAAACACAGATGAGTATGTATTTAAAATGGATTAAAGTCAAATTGAAGGCTTTCATGAGGACACCTCAAATATATTTATATATTTATATATATATATATACATATACCACTAGAATCTTAAATATAGTTCTATAGGTTTGCACAAAGCTTTTCTGCACAGCACAGCATGGATTTGAGATAAAGGGATAAAGAGATAAAGGGTGAATGAATGAGGTGGAGTGGGGAGTGTAGTTGACAGTCAGACAGAGATTTCAGATTTTCAGGGACCAGAAAATCCTGTTTCTCTGCACTGCATGCAGCAACAGCAGCAATTTCCTACCTCAGTGTGGTTAATGCCACTCTGTTTATGAGAAACTTTTGCTACCACAAACTTCCTTTGTAAATCCAACCTGATATTGTCTTATTGACCTAAAGATGTTTCCTGTATAATATAGTGTGAAAGTGTGTTATTCAAAACTCACAGTCAGCTGTCTCCGCAGGACGGAGGAGGCCTCAGTGGCCAGGTTGTGCTGCTTGCTCTCCAGGGCGCACACATTGCAGATGTAGCGCCTGGACGTGTTGCAGTAGTATCTCAGCACCTCGTCCTCGTGCTGCGGGCATTTCCTCTCCAGGAGGTCACCTAGAGGACTGACCAAGGGGTGTCCCGTGAACACTGGCAGCTCCTGGTGGTCCTTGACGTGCTCTTTACATAATGACACTTCACACTTCAGACACGTTTTGATGGCCAGAGTTTTGTTCTCCATGCAGCAGTCGCAGTACACACTTTTTGTTTGCTCTTCCTGAAAATCAGACATTGAGATGTGGGGGAAAAAGGTGTGTTAGACATTTGTCCACTTCTGATTAGTTTTAACATTCCACAACTATTAGTATATTCTCTAAGTGTCACGATTAAAGAGATTGTAAATAAAAGTGCTCATAGTAGATACCCTTCTCCTCCTGTTCACCGTGAAGTCCTCTACGATGTTGGCCAGCACGTAGCTCTTCTGCACCCCAATGACCGGTCCAAAATATGTCCTACAGTCTGGACAACGGAAGGGAATGTCTGAGGAGTGATCCATCAAGTTTTCCAGACAGCCCATACACATGCTGTGTCCACAGGACAGCTGCCGGGGATCTTTAAAGATGTCCTGGCACACTGGGCACGTCAGCATCTCCTCAAGCTTTGTTTTCTCAATATCTTCCATTTTTGATCCCTCTTCAGTGAGCAAGAAAAGAGCAGAGAGGAAGGAGTTAACTGCAGAGTTCCTCCAGCACTCAGCTGCTGCCTTTGTAAACACGTCTGTTTCGTTTGTTATGAATAACCCACAAGCCTTAGCACGACATCACGGGAGCTAATAAGTAAAATGATCTCTACCTTTAAAGTTAAAGCTGAGTAACTCCCTCGATATTGTATGTCTGCTATCTTCCGTACACACATTGCTGAAAGTGAAAGTACTGCTGAGATTATATCTGTACATCCTGGTGGGGGCGGGTCGTAAGAGGAGGAGGATACAGAGTAACTTGCTAAACTAAATATATATAAGTTATACATTTTAAAGTTGGATACTACGACGGAGTTTTAGGGTAGTTTTATTAGGGTATATTATATATATATTATATATAGTATTATATTAGTATTACGATAATAAAGTCACAAGTTTACGAGAAGAAAGTAGTAATATTATGAGACTAATGTCAGAAGTTTAAGAGATTATTTTTTAATATTATGAGAATAAAGTCCTAGTTATTATTAATATTATATTATTAATTAATTATTATAAAGTAGTAATTTTACATGTTATTTTAGAGGGGAAATAGAGCAGCGTGCCGTCTGTGTGAAAATGAGGAATGTGGAGCATCTTGTGAAGTTATATTTAAGTATAGGTTTCACAAATAACAAAATACTTCATATTTTGGCACATCAGCACCACATTATCATCAGTATCAGGACCTTGAAAAGATTCTTGAATTATGACTTTATTCTTATTAAATTACAACTTTTTTCTCGTAAAGTTATAACTTGATTTTAGTAATATTGCGACTTTTTTTCTCGTAAAGTTATGACTTTATTCTCATTAAATTACAACTTTTTTCTCATAAAGTTATAACTTGATTCTAGTAATATTGCGACTTTTTTTCTCATAAAGTTATAACTTGATTCTAGTAATATTGCGACTTTTTTTCTCATAAAGTTATGACTTTATTCTCGTAAAATTACAAGTTTTTGTTCTTGAAATAGTATGACTTTATTATCATTAAATTAAATTTTTTTGTCGAAAAAGTTATGACTTTATTGTCATCAAATTACAACTTTTTTTCTCGTAACATTTTTTGACTTTATTCTCGTAATATTACAACTTTTTTCTCGTAAAGTTATGTCTTTATTCTCATATTACAACTTTTTTTTCTTGAAATAGTATGACTTTATTCTCATTAAATTACGACTTTTTTCTCGTAAAGTTATGTCTTTATTCTCATATTCCGACTTTTTTTTCTTGAAATAGTATGACTTTATTCTCATTAAATTACGACTTTTTCTCGTAAAGTTATGACTTTATTCTCGCAATATTACAACTTTTTTCTCGTAAAGTTATGACTTTATTCTCATTAAATTTCATTTTTTTCTCATAAAGTTATGACTTTATTCTCGTAATATTACAACTTTTTTCTCGTAAAGTTATGTCTTTATTCTCATATTACGACTTTTTTTTCTTGAAATAGTTTGACTTTATTTTCATTAAATTACAACTTTTTTCTCGTAAAGTTATGACTTTATTCTCATAATATTGGAACTTTTTGGCGTAAATTTATGACTTTATTCTCGTAATATTACAACTTTTTTTTTTGAAATGGTACGACTTTATTCTCATTAAATTACGACTTTTTTCTTGTAAAGTTATGACTTTATTCTCGTAATATTACGACTTTTTTTCTTGAAATAGTATGACATTATTCTTATTAAATTACGACTTTCTCGTAAAGTTATGACTTTATTCTCGTAATATTAAGACTTTTTTTCTTGAAATGGTATGACTTTATATTCATTAAATTACGACATTTTCTTTCTTGTAATATTCTGACTTTATTCTTGAAATCTCTGATTTTTTTTCCCCCTTCAATGTTGCCCTAATACTCGTTGTAGGATACAGGATTACATAATCAAAATGTCATTATAAGACAACAAAAATAAGACAATAATTGTTAAAACTGCTACTTGTTGTGCTACAAGGCTGATCTTGATTGACTGTAGTAACTATAATTTATCACCGACCTCTGGACAACTTAACTAAACATTAACATGATTAGCTCTGGCCAAGAAAAGTGTTCAAAGTCCAGTCCTGTCCTGCTGTTGTTGCATGTGGACTGTCATGGCTCACCTACAGTAGCTAACATGGCACAGAGCTAAGGTTAATGTTCCACCTGTGGGTTCAGCCAGATTAACTAATAAACACCTGTGTGGGTGTACAGTACTGTGTAGTGGCTGTGTAGGAGCTACAGAACCGTCTTAAACTGTGTAATGTAATACAACAAATGGTAAATTGTCTCTATAACTTAGTGAAACAGGAATAAATGTGTTTCTTCTCCACCTCACTAAGGTTGAAACTGGTCAACATTTTAAACTGTTGCTAGGCGACAAACTTTGCATCAGAAGTCATACAAATAAAAACGTATTTACTTACTCAACGTATTCTTTCCGTTTCTCCCATGTTATTAAGTAAGGACAAAACAAAACCCGTCACGGATAAAGCCGTGAACGTATTATATATTATTCTATCCTATATCGTATTCAATCATCTTTTCCTAACTAACTATCAGCTAACTAACTGACTAACACATGGCAACATTACACTTCCTGTTTACATCCCGCTAAGCATGATGGGAACTCTGGTGGCAAAAAATATATCCATCCCAAATAGAATAAGAAGACAACATTAAAGTGAGGTTTAACTCTCACACATTTGTGTTTAGGAATGTAAAACTTTGCGACTATGATAATGAGATTAATTAGAATATATATTCTCTTTTTCTCTCTCTCTATATATATATATATAATTATATAATATAATATAATATAATAAAATAATAATAATAATATATATTATATATAATATATATAGATATTATATAATATCTATATATATTATATAATATTATATAGATATTATATATAATTATATATATATTCTCTAATATTCCAGTAGAAGTTCAAAGTTACAGATAATATTTTCCTAGTTAAATCTACAAATATCTTGCAACAGTTTAAGGGTGTGTGTACATTTCCAGAACAGATGGACAATTGATTCAGTATGAGAATCACACAAGGCACAGCTTAAATCAATATCATTTTTAATTTAACAAAAAAGGACCTAACTAGATAAAATTGATGAATGATTTTAGATGACACTTCTTTGACCTTATTTACCAAAAAATATTTTTGTGGGAGATTCCAATCTTTTTTCCAACATAATTATTGGTTACACGACTATTGCAAAAAGTAAAACAGCAAAGTCAATATCTTCTGCAAAAAACAAAGACTAGTAAAACGATGAGTTTGTGCTCCCATTTTAATGTTTTTACTTAAGTTACTATTATTTATTTATATTAACCCCTGGCATGTTTTGTGTTTTATGTTACTTTTTTATTTATACATTTTATTGTTATGTTTGTTTGTTTTTATCTACCCCCTGAATTCCTTTAGATGTATTGTTTACCTACAGTATGTATTGATTTAATTGTTCTTTGTATTGTTTACAACTTTAAAATTAAGTCTATTGAAAAAAGAAAACAACATTAATGAAAATTATCTTATCCTTATTGGCAGTGGTGGAATGTAACTGAGTATATTTAGTCAAGTACTGTACTTTAGTACAATTTTGAGGTACTTGTATTTTACTTGAGTATTGCCATTTTATGCTACTTACAGTAATGCTTCTACTCCACTACATTTTGGAAGCCAGTGTTACACTTTTTGCTCCACGACATTTATTTGACGGTTTGAATTGTTACTTTGCTGATTTAGATTATTAATACAAAGTATAAATCAACTATTATATTCTGATATATTATTATAGATTAAGCTACATGGCAGAATAAAGTAGTCAAAATTACCTTTACCAACCATAACATGGGCCATTCTGCATAATGAGTACTTTTACTTTCGGTACTTTAAGTACATGATGCAAATACTTTTGTACTTTGACTTAAATAAGATTTCAAATGCAGGACATTAAGTTTGAGTACTTCTATACCGCAGTATTGATACTTTTACTTAGCAGATCTGAATACTTCTCACACCACTATTATAAGTTTTATTCTGAAAATAACAAACTAGCTAGTGTTTAGCTAAGACATGTAGTGACTTTACCATTGGTCTTAAAGTGATTTATACCTGATCTATAAAGCATTAGTAATTTATCTAACAATTGAGCCATTACAACGTATAAACATATCATAACGGGTGCTTTATTGTGAAAGGCTGATGTTAGAATCGACGGTCCGGAGGGAAGTTTGACCGACTCTATGCATGTGCACTTCCTATCCCCTGAGCAATAGGCTCTCCTAACCCCAACCATTCATCCCTCCAGACCATCCATTCTAGCATCAACCTATTAGAAAGTCGTCCTCTTCCTCCATAATGAATGTAGTGTGTTGAGGGTTCTCACAACAAAATAACTAAATTATCTGTGTGTCACAAAGATGTTTTTTTTATTATTAATAATACACAAGAAAAATGTTATCTAGCATCAGAAATTTAAAAAGCTGAACGTAGACATGTATTCAGGAATATAAAACCTTTTTTTAAACTTTATCAAAAAATCAAAAATCAACAAGATCACATTTGTTTGGCCATATGTACACTTATTATAGTAGTATTATCAATCCAAAGGGTTTCAACACTGAAACCAGATGTCTTTGACATCTAGGTCATGAAAGGAAAGAAGTCAGTACATATATTTAGTAATCATAACATCAATACAAAACAAAACACTTTTTGATTAGTTTAAAGTAAAAAAGACATGACATAAAGATTGTAGAAATCAAAAACAAACATCAGTTGAAGTCCTTTATGTATAACCATGACACAGGAAGGTTGGCAGGTGAGGATCTGTATGCTGCCCAGCCAAACAATCACCAGCTATCTTCTATCTGTAGCCATAAAAGTATAATATTTTACTGATGTATTTCAACCCATTTACAAGATAACAATCTCCAAGAAGCAGCAGAGAACTTCAGCATATAGCATGTAGTATGTAAAGGCCCTTACTCACCAAGTCGACAGTCGGACATTTTGGGGCCGTCGGTGAGAGAAATCACTCTGATTGGCTGTTCAGCTTAAACAAATCAGTGCATGAGAAGAGAAACGGAAGTGAGGAAAGCAAGCAAACAAGTAAAGTCAAGAGTGCATACACAGAAGGCTCTTCTCATTTTTACATCTTCATCTCATCTGATCATTCCAATACACGGATATTTTCACAACGACATGGCCATCTGGAATGAAGTTAGGTGGTGAGTGAGAGTGGTATTGCTTGTATAGCTGCAGAAATACGTAGAAATGGAGCAAATATGATTAAAACGGTCACTATATCAGTTGACAGTTGTGCATGAATCATCAAAAATCATGTGCCTCAGTGTCCTCCGGTGCTCCTAATGGCATCTGTAAGGTTTCACAGACCGGAGGAAAACAACCAATCAGAGCCGAGCTGGAGCCTTGCCGTCTCTGAGCAGCTGTCAATCACTCACAAAATATGATCAAACGATCAAACTAGGCAGCGTTGATCAAATATGAATCAATATTCTGTTACTGTAATGCTTATTTCTCGCCTCAAATGTTTTCAGAAACACCTTGTGGTGTACTGTTTAGCTGTAAAATGAGAACGTTTTACAGGCAATAAGAATGCTCAATAGGAACGCTCTCTCTCTCTCTCTCTCTGAAATGACCTGTGATTGGCCAAAGTCTCCCATCAAGGGCTAGGTTTTCTAAAGAGGAGGTGCAGTTATTTCTCAGAACACTTAAATTACAGTATGCTGAAAGATTATTATGGAATTTTTGCCCAATGATGCCAAAACATTCTGCCTACTGAAGTGTTAAGGGATAATGTACAGTGAGCGAGTCACTGTTGCAAAATAAACCCCGGCAAGGTGATGCGGCATCCCGACGCAAAGCAGAGGGGTGGCTTTATTTCGCAACACTAACTTAAAGGAACAGTGTGTAACATTTCGGGGGATCTATTAGCAGAATGTTACTATGTTTTCTTTAGTGTATAATCACCTGAAATCAAGATTTGTGTTTCTGTTACTTTAGAGCCCTTCATATCTACATAGGGAGCGGGTCCTCTTCACGGAGTCCGCCATAAGGCCACCGTAGTTCCCGGACATGCAATCTGCAACCTCACCACTAGATGCCACTAAATCTTCTACACAGTACATACTGTACCTTTAAGAAATCCATTTGAGACAAAAATGGTCCTCCAGAGTCCGAGATCAGAACTGCGTCCATAGCAGCGGTCTGCTATAAAGAAATAACAGACCATGGAATGCCGTAATTGGCCAATCAAAATCAACAAAGCCGGGTAATAAACCATAAACCTGGTTAACGTTGCTCGGTGGAGGGGATTCTCTTTGCAGACTGATCATGTGTTTCTCAGAAGGTCTAATGTAAAAAAAGTGTCAAGTATTTGTACAACTCTTGCACACTGTTCCAGTCCCACTATTGGTCCATAATCACAAGAGGCAAAAACATGGTGAGGAATAAGAAACAAAGAAAAATAAGACAAAACCATCGTATAAGTTTCTAAAAAAGCCCCCATGACTCTGTCCCCCTTCTTACTGATCATTAAAATATAAACTTTCTGGATCATGGTTTCTGTTTCTCTCATAGCTCTAACTTTACGTATATAAACGTTACATGACATGACTACAAAAGCGGTACAGTGTTTTCAGTCTGAGGTAGAAAGCGGTGCAACCCCCACAACCAGCTGTTGTTCCACTGCTACAATCCAGCAATTGTCCTGAATGAAGGAACAAAGAATCCACACTGGCTCAGTTTATGTCTCTCCAGATTCTTTACGATCCTGAACGTCTTGCCGCAAGTGGCGCAGTTGAACGGCTTCTCCCCGCTGTGAAACCTCAGGTGTGATTTCAGATTTTCCCGCAGACGGAAACTTTTGCCGCAATGCGTGCAGTTGTGCGGCCTCAGCCCTGTGTGGAACCTCACGTGGCGACGGAGGCTCTTCCTCAGTGCGAACGTCTTGGAGCACGTCGAGCACGAGTACGGTTTCTCTCCGGTGTGAAAGCGCTCGTGCCGCCGGAGAATCTTCCTCCGCTTGAACGTCTTCCTGCAGATGCTGCAGGGGTATCCGTCGCGGGAGTGGGAGACCACCTTCTGAAGCCGCCACACGCCGTTTTCACAGGGGGTGAAGCAGCAGAGGCGATGGCCTGTGTGAAGACCTTGGTGGCGGCGGAGGTCTTTGGGCAGAGGCCAGCCAGTTTTGTGGTTAGCATCATGACATTTGGCGATGGCGTCCTGAAGCTTCTTCTCCCACTTGGGCACCTTAAGCACGTCCACCAGTTGTACCGCGCAGGGACGCGTCTGCTTTTTGTCCGGAGAAGTCAGTTTCAGTTTCATGTGGAGGTTGTTCTTCGTATCCTTTGGCGTGTGGATCCGTTCCCAAACGCCGACCTGAGCAGGAGTCACAGCTCCATCAGATGAGGACGGACTGTAGGCAGTGCCCTTGGCGGTGCTGACGCAGACTTGCTGAGGCTCGGTTTGAACAGGCTTCTCTGAGCCGTCGGGTTTCAGGGCTGGAGACTCCAGCTTGAGGATCAACGGGCACACAAACTTTACCTTCTCACCAGAAATGACATCACGTGTATCTGGTTGGATCACGAGAGGCTTCTGTTTAGCTGGAGAGCTTTGCGTAGACCTGTGTCTTAATGTCTCCGTCCATGTCTCTGCAGAGACTGAAAAAAGATGCATTTTTTTTTTAATTATATTGTAAATTCCCATCATCCTTTTCTCATTCAGCTTCAACATCCCTCCACCCTTTTCCCAGTGCAATTACAACCTTTTGAGACATGGAATACACATCATCACTGGCGTCATCTATCGGTTAAAGGAATGTCTTTTTGTCATTCAGACATGACGGCATATTTATGGAAAGAGACAGGGTAAATGAGAGGGATCAGAATGTGTGTGCGAGAAAGTAGTGAGTTAAAAGTGTTACAATAAGGAAGAAGAGTAGTTTTTGGTTCTCTCACAGGCTTTAGATGAGACATTAAATGTATTGCAGTGTTCTTAGAAGGTAGTAAAAGATGCACATTTCTCAGTCTTTGCATGTTTTACTTTGTGCAGCCTTCACATTAAAGGGATAGTTTGGGTGTTTTGAAGTGGGGTTGTATGAGGTACTTATCCATAGTCAGTGTATCACCTACAGTAGATGACTCGGAAGCAAATCAATGTACTGCTGTGGACGGGGCCAGCAGCAAAACGTATTTTAGGAAAATAAAAGAAAGGCTCACCTAACTTAAAAACCCAATAATATTCGTTTAAGTGTACGTTATATTTAGAATATTGTCTTTGCTTTATTTTGCAATAAGGCAGGCCTTTACTTCTCCTTTCTGATGGGGAACTGAGCTGAAAGTGAAACTTATCCATGTTGCTTCCAAAGGTAGCAGGCTCAGATGACAAAAACAGTTTAGATACGTTTCACTTCACTTTCAGTGAAGTCAGTTTCAGTTCATTGTTGGAAAATATTCGAAATATCCCCGTCCACAGCACTGTATTGCTTTGCTCCAGTGCCGATACTCCTGATTGTTAGGCGTGGGAAATTTCAGCTCAGCACTGCATCAATCAGTTTACACAGAAATTAAATTTAATAGGCTAAACCTTCAATGTACCTGCACTCTTAAATGTCAGCTCGACCGGTATGGCTCCACCTCACGTGAGCTACTCTGCAGGTGGAGATGTGGATACTTCTCAGTGTGAAGTGTAAAAAAGGTTGGGTAGATGCACTGAGATGATGTGCAACCTCATGTCTTTCCTCTTAGGTATTGTATCACATAACTAATAAGTGCTACGTTTGATATTTATAGAAAAATCTCTGTAGAATTCGCTTTCAATAAACATCTATATTATGATATGATATATTACAGCGAGTATTTTATTTTATAAACGGCCCTTGCCGCATTTCCGTTGGATTTACTTCCTCTTTGCTCCGGGACTCTTACAGGGAAGGTAAGCATGTTCTCAGCTCTCTGTAGATTGATCTAATTATATAATTTGCAGTTTATTTATTCTTTTTGATAATGCTATTGGTTGGCTTTACTTCCCCTCTTTGCGCCGGGACATTTACTAGGAAGGCTATGAGAGCATGAATGCAAGAGAGACCCTGTGAATGTTTTGTTTCTTCAAACAGTTGCTGTTGCTGCTGGTGGGGAAATAAATTGCTCAAAGATCGTCCCAGGAAGTGTGTCCATACCTTATACACAACGCAACGCAGAATCAGACCCACTACAGTTGCAGTACTGTTTGTTTAGTCTGAATACATTTGCATAATTTAATTTAATTTCTCTGTTTGTTTAGTCTGCCTGTCAGTGTGTTTTAGCTTTGGATTTGAACTAACTGTCACGGTGCTTTTTCTTACCATGCAAAACGACTTCTGTTTGAGGATCACTATCAGTTGGAGACTCTGCTTCGAACCCGCTCAGCTCCACCATTTCTACAGTCTCTGCCACAACCTGTTGAAAGAAAAAAACATAAATGAGCATGTCTGCATTACACAGGGTGTTACGAGGACACCTAAGCCTTGAGGCAAATCATGTTATTAAAAATCAAATGACGAGACGTACTGTCTGCTATAACAAAAAAAAGAACAGGCCATGCTGAGATGATGTGCTCATGTAGGAGTCACAGTCTCACTCAGCCTGTTCCACAGGTTATTTACACCCCTGTAAATTCTCACTGACCCGTTCCTTCAGAGGCGACCACTCGGGGTCAACCTGGCCATTATCTTCAGTCAGGAGGATCTCTGATGGAATGAGACACCCCTCCACCACCTCCACGCTGCACTCCCTCAAACAATCACCATCTGAGAGGATGGAGGGGCCTGTGGAGAAGAGGAGAGGGGGGAGGGGTTAAGACAGAGGCACACAAACATTCCTTTACACTGGATTTGTAATTGGGAACACCCTGCAGGAGCTCCATCCAAGTTACAAAGTGTGTGCAAGAATTGAATGCACATATGCAACAAGCTAAATGCATACAAAATAAGCATCTTTCTGATTTTGCTCTGCAGTTAAAGCAGCTAGTTTGCACTCGACCCATGCATTTATCCAGAGTTGCCAAGTCTGCTTATATAAGCTACTTTGGGTACAAATATTGGTAGCAGTGTGTTGCGTTTTTTTGGGCTTGTTGCTTATTTAGGCTCCTGTCTCTCTCCGACAATTTGAAGGCAGTTTGTTATAATTGTAAGTATGATACACAAGCACATCATGCCAATCTGGTTAAAAAAAAAAAAAAGTTAAGTTGCAAGCTAAACATAAAACACAAAAATTAAATAAAATGTTCTATTACTTTCAGTTTAGTTGACAAGAAAAATGTAGTTTCAAGCTAAAAATGGATGCAAAAATTTAAATAAAATGTTCTTTTACTTTAAGTTCAGTTGACAATAAATATGTTAAGTTAAAAGCTACAAATTTATGCAAAAACTAAATTAAATGTTCAACTTGTTTGAGTTTAGTTGACAAGGAAAATGTAAAGTTATAAACTAAAAATGGATGCAAAAAATTAAATAAAATGTTCTATTACTTTAAGTTCAGTTGACACGAAAACATGTTAAGTTACAAGCTAAAAAGATATGCAAAAATTAAATTAAATGTTCAACTTGTTTATGTTTAGTTGACAAAAAAAATGTAAAGTTACAAACTAAAAATGGATGCAAAAATTAAATTAAATGGAACACCCTGCAGGAGCTCCGTGCAACAGTAAACAAAGTGTTTGCAAGAACTAAATGCACATATGCATCAAGCTAAATGCATGCAAAATAGTGCAGTGAAAGCAACTAGTGTGCACTCTTCCTCATGCATCTCTCCGTCCTGCAGCCTGGCCGCCCTGGACATAAACAGGAAGTCCTTTAAGCATTTAAAGCTAACACACCAGAGAGCTCAAACGGCGGATAAATGTCGTCCACTTGCACTCCGATGCTGCGCGTCGAGTCTCTGCTGGACAAACTATCAAGTGTCTCGTTTCGCCGTTTGTCCTCCGTGCGGCCCACGCCCACGTCCAGCACCGAGGCTCGGTATCTGCTCTCGAACAGTTTGGTTAACTCCACCGTGGCAGCTTTCACCAGAGCTCCGAGCACAGACTCCACCTGAGCCTGCAGGTTCACGACGCCCAACGACATCTCTTGGCTGCTCCTCCACTGCCGTGCAGAAACGTCAGCGCTTTTATAGTATATATGTAGTATAGAGGGAATTAAAAAATTTAGCAGAGGAGTTTATTTATCAACGACAACCACATGGCTTGCAAGAAGAAGGGGCGTGTCTCTGACTAACGCAGGCGCGTCAGATGCGTCATTACGTCATGAGGTGAAGGGGCGGAGCTAAACGATAAAAACAAACATCTTTTTAGCCATCATTCTTTTACTTATCTATTTTTTTTTTTTTTTTTAATCTTGCCCTAATTTGATGACACCCCCACTCCGTCTCAAGCACACACACTGTACACAGTGACATGTAATACACACCTTGATATTGATCTTTGCCTGATTCTGTTGTCTTTTTTTTGTTTTCTTTATTCATATTTTCCTTTTTCTTATTTATTTGTTGATAAAAAAAAAGATCTGAGATTTCGAGAATAAAGTCATAATATTGTGAGAATAAAGTCATAAGTTTACGAGAAAAAAAGTCGTAATATTATGAGAATAAAGTCAGAATATATACATATATATTTTATATTACATATATTGTATTATATATTTATTTATTATTATTTATTATATATGTATAATAATAAAAATTAACCAAACATGATTTTTTAAATATATATATATATATACATGTATAAAATCAATAGCATATATATATATATATATATAAATCATGTTTGGTTATTATTATTATACATATGTAATAAATAATAATACTAAATTCCCAGATAATTATATCTTCAAAATCATTATGTATTAAATATAGTTAAAAAAACAACTATATTTAGAATTCACACACACGTGCACACGCCTTTAAAAAACTATACAGTAATGGTGTTTCTGTCCAAGCTGTCATTTATTTAAGACTTTACAGTAAAGTTAAATTCCTCTTGTTACAAAAATAGAATATGGCTGTTGTCATATTTCATCATCGTAGAAAACATCCATATGATGTACAGCACTTTCAGTGTACAGCGGTTACATTGATTTCACAGAGTAGGCTGGTGATATCCATAAGACCCGTCAGAAAAGCCTGCTAGCATCTTTGGGTCTGACTTCAGTTGTTTCGATAGTGGGGTGAACAAGAAAATAAGTGAGAACAGATAAAACACATTCAGACTGCAACAGACTCCACAGGTGGACTCATACATAATGCATACAACATTGCAACCCCTCCAGTACTTTGGAAAATAAAAACTTTAATAATATAAAAATCAATAGCAGTAGATGGCAAGGTTTTTGAAAGAATTTCTTTTTTTTATTGTACCAGACAGTGTTACATGTGTTTAATAAAGGTACTGTGGGATCTTATCTTAGAAAGTACTTTGTTACATGGAGGATTAGTGAATATGTAGGTGGGGCGGGGGGGTTGGGGAGGGATAAACGAGTAGTGGAATATTGTTCTGGTGAGATGCAGAGAGAGGATGATGAACAGATGAGATATCAAAATGGACTGACGAGTTCAACATGAGAACTAGTTACAAAAGAAGATGAGGGAGTTAATGATGTTGACTCTTGAAACTGCATTGGTCAGACTTAATGAGTAAATTATGACTTAATGATTTAATAATCATCATCGTCATCATCATCATCATCATCGTCATCATCATCATCGTCATCATCATCATCGTCGTCATCGTCATCATCGTCGTCGTCGTCATCGTCGTCGTCATCATCGTCGTCGTCATCGTCGTCGTCGTCGTCATCATCATCATCATCATCGTCATCATCGTCGTCATCATCATCATCGTCATCATCATTGTCATCATCATCATCGTCATCATCATCATCGTCATCATCATTATCATCATGATCAGGATCGATTACACCTGACAGAGCGTCCTCGATCCAGTCCTCCAGCTCGTCTACAGTTGGCAAGTCCTCTCCATCATCCATGTCCATCCACACGCTGTCAGCCTGCAGAGTGAAGAAGAACAAATAAAGACGCGTAGATTCAAAACAAACATGGCGATGCAGTGTGGACTCACCTATATACTATTAAAAGTAGACTTTAACATGAACTCCTCTATAAGGCAAGCAAAATTGCAGGAGTGAATTTTTGCTTTAATTTTGCATATTACCCAACACATTTGTAATTAAAATCAAATTACCACAAATGAATCCAGCCTTGTGTAAACTGTATATACGGTATGTATAACAGAGTGCGGCAAAACACGCAAATGCACAGGCAATGTATGAATAAAGTACCAAAAATATTACTCACATCACCAGTATCAACAACACCAATCTGCGGGGAGGACAGGTCGATTTTGAAAGTCTTCTCCCAGTGTGGCAGAAGCTGCGGGGAAAAAGAAATATTGATTAATTCTGCTATTAGACAATGTCGATGAAGTAAGTGTGACATTTCAGTCATTAAATCTCAGTTAACTGTGAGTGAAGGAGTACCCAAAGGAGTCCCTCTGATTTCCAGTAGCCTATATGTTATTGCACCATGTTATATTCTTACCAGGGGGAAATCATCAGGGTCAATCCAGACAATGCTGAGGTCGGGGTTGTCTGTGTTGTCCTCGGCAACTTGCTTCAGGATCTCAAGGAACTCATAACCGTCTAAGGAGTGGAGAGGACAACAGAGAAACTAAACTATTATAGCGGTGAATCAACAGGGTGGCAAAATAGTGGTAATGGGTATTTGCAGATCATTTCATTATTCATCCTTCATTCACCTGCAGAAATACTGTATAGCTGCATGGGACAGTCTAATTAAAGAGGAACTATGCCCATTTTCAAAAAAAAAATTTTTTTTATTCCTATGGTCTAAGACAGTCCAAAAAATATTAGTAAACATGAACAACTCTCTCAAAAACATATTGGGATTTTTAATTTATGTGGTATTCCACTCTAAATTTAGCTTAACATCACCTCATCACCATCAGCCTAACCTCCACTCCCAATGTAACACTTTAGATTTGCTACTGGTGACTAGTTATAATTCATGCAGGGTTCCTTTACCTGGGTCAGACTCCTCTGCAAAAGCAACGATGTGTTCATCATCGAGATCGTCATCCTGTGGAAAGAATAACGACAAAGTGAACCCACTGGGTTGAACTTGTTGAAGTTACAATTTCAGAAAATTCATAAAGTGTTACTGGAGTTGTAATCTAATTAAAGTCACAATTCATGGATGAATAGTTGGACAAAAACAGACCTTTGGGCAAGTTTGTTTTGGTGACGAAAGTTTTAAAGTTCTTACCCAGATCTCGTACATGTTGTGGGGCTGCAGCTTCCTCAGGGTCGGTCTTGAAAAGCACAGAGGAATAAGATTTTACTCGTTTTGTTTTTCATTATGGACGGTTAAGCTTTTACCTGCATGATATCGTAGTAGCATAGCATTAATGGGACTTACCTGTCATTATCTTCAATGAATTTCACCAGCTCGTCCTCAGTGTAAGGTTTTCCGGGGATGACCACTGGATCATCCATGAAGGGTTCATAGAAGTCCACCTCATTGAGCTTCAGCTCCAGAGACTTGGCAACCTGTAACACACGACCAACAACTGAGCGTAAAGGACTCAGGAACCATGAAGTTAATGGTTTATAACAAAAAAAGTTTCATTCACAAAATATTTCATCAGTTTAGTTAGTATGACTAATGCAAATTATTTGTATTTTTGACTGTTTTGAGGAAGATACAAAGTAGAGCAGTTTTGAATGAAAGTTATTGTGTAGATACTGTATGCATTTTTTCGGTGTGTTAATGGGTTGTTTTAACACTTCAGTTCACGTTTTTCAGCGCACCGACAGAGGTTTATTGAATGCTCAGCCTCCAGAAGTGGCCAATCTGAAGACCAGTTTTTATTTGGACAGGTCTGCTAGTGTAGCTCTTACTCGTCAATACACAGATAAGGAATATATATTGTCTAGTATATGTTTTAAGTACATGGAATTAAGGATGTTGTTCTAAAATGGTTTGTTAAGGATATTAACAAAGAGCATTTTGTGTTCATCAATGGTCAGATATCAAAGAGGGCTATGCTTCCTTATGGAGTGCCTCAAGGCTCGATTTTGGGCCCATTGCTTTTTTCTTTCTTTCTTTTTTAAAAGTGTATACTTGATTTTGTTACAGCTGCACTGATCAACATTTTTATATCAGCAATGGATCAAATGATTGTGTGTAATGTGAAAGGAGTTGCTCGTAATTAAATGCTCTCATCAACCTCATTTCAGCAGCTACAGACAGCTGTTTTTTGCTTTGATAACCCCACTATACGCTACCTGCCCAGCACCAAAATAACAGATAGACAAAGCTTATTATCAGCTTATTATAGAAATTTTGTTCTAATACTTATGCTAGCATATTTATAAGTTTTATGTGAGTTTTAAATACATTTACAAACACTCATTGATATTCTACCTAGTCTTATTATGGTGTTTTCAGTGTATCTGTTCAAACTTAAAGGAGCAGTGTGTAACATTTAGGGGGATCTAATGGCAGAAATTGAATATAATATTAATAAGTATGTTTTCTTTAGTGTAAAATCACCTGAAAATAAGAATCGTTGTATTTTCGTTGCCTTAGAATGAGTCGTTTATATCTACATATAGAGCGGGTCCTGTTTCTACAGTAGCCCGGAACGGACAAAACAAACTCTGTGTTAACTTTTCCTGCTTGGGCCGAAGTCGATAATGTTACTTGCTCCTGAGTTTACCCCCGTCACTCCACTCAGCCGCCGAGAAACAAGACACGGGTAACCTCTGTTGGTCTTTAGGAGCTGCAGCATTTTTTTTCTCCACAAACTGCAACTTCCACTGTACATCCACTTGATATTCTCAAAGCTAAACTAACTGTCTTCTCCTCCACTCGCTCACTTGTTCACTCACAACATCACACACATTCGCCGCCGCTCTCTCTCTCTTGCTTCACCACTCACTTCCCACGTACACACACTCTATGCACTGACTCTGCTCAGTTCTCCTACACGTTTGGCACATGGCAGAGGTTTAAATTGGTTGCAATCTGCAACCTCATCACTAGATGTCATTAAATCCGACACACTGCTCCTTTAAGATATTAACCATTATTACTCACCTTGGGGTTGAATGTGGCGAAGAAATAGATGTGGGGATGGAACTCTTCAGCAGCATCGGCGAAAGCCTCAAAATCTGAAATTTTATATGCATCCATCAAGTTGTTTCAGTAGATCGGCTCCTGTATGAAATATCTAAGAATGTAGACTTGTTGCACTCATCATTATTAAGGTAGCTCTTAATGTGCTCACTTGAAAATCACCTTAAAAATCAAATCAGTCAGCAGCTCAAAGTTAAATCAAGCAATCTGACCCTGGTCTCTGTTGCACTTCTTGATATGCAATCATGAGCAATTATGTTGAAAAGTAACTGTAAAAAACAAACAAATTGAAACAGGTTATCATGCCATCACAGTACAGATTCTTACGTTCTGACTTGTGACTCTTAAAGTAGCCCACCAGTTTGATGTCCTCTTCGACGTTTTCAAATCCTTTCAGTTCCCTATTATTGTCAATAATTTCCACCGGGTCCTCAAGAACCTATGAAGGAAAAAGAGGGTCATGGAGGATAAAGGGTGGGAGACAATGGGGTTGAAGGTGACAGAGAAAAGAAAGAAACCAGAGTTAGATTGGTCATCTTCAAAGACAGCAAACTGGGATTAGAGACTTTTTTTTTGCTAAAATAAAGCAGGCTATTAACTGGGAACTTATATCCTCACGAACATCATAGATGAACTCCACAATAGTGTCTGCTGCAAGCTCGCCGTCATATTCTATGACTTCATCGTCTGTGAAGATGAAGATGCTGTCGGACTCATCAAGACCTGGGGGGAAAGACAAGAAGCCCCGACCGGAGCAAAGGTCACATAATGCTAATTAGACTTAATGGCCTCATCCTTCCCACATTTTTTTATGGTAGTGGCTAGAAGGAAGCCTGCAAACTGGGGAGACTCTCACGAGATTGTTAAGGTTAGGCATTGATCTTGAATAGTTAAGGTTAGGATAGGTCTTTAGGCAGTGAGTCTCTCGAAAGTTTTTGCAAATCTCAGATCAGATTTTGCAATTTGCGTTCTCCCTTCTAGACGCAACCATTTTTATACGTATCTTCCATAAAACAGGAAATATTAAAGTAAAGTCGGCCACATCCCACTGAGAGCTACATTATCTCTAGTTATACAGGTTAGTTCAAATTAATAGCCATTATAGATTAAAGGTGCTATTGATAACATTGATAACATTCAGCCACTAGATGTCGCACTCTCCCTCCTCCGCTTCATTGCATTCACTTCACAACAAGTGGTTGCCAGTTCATTGCACAACCTGCATATTTTATGATCGTGTGGAGTGAGACTCAGACAGTCATGTCAAGTGAAAAATCTTTCGTGGTAGACAAATTCAATTTTGCAACATGTTGTGTGATGGTGTTTAGAGATTCATGTAACGTAATCTATGGTAATCTGAGGATATGACTATCTAGTTTTAGGTAACCTTTTGCTTGTTGTTTAAGCAGTGATGTAGTGCAGGGTATACACAGGTATACAGCGTACCTATTTATTTTCCAGTCGGCCACCCACTTCTAAATCCCCTCTGATGCGCATCTTCATTATATATTGTTTGAGGGAACTATAACGTTAGGTAACTAGACGCAACCGTCACTAATGATAAGATGCTAACGTAGCTCATCAGGGATTGAAGCTGTTATTTTTCTGATTTTGACAATCTAACCAGTGACAACTCATTAGTTAAGGTTGTAAGGACTGTTGGTAGTTGTTGCAGCCTCCTTTTATCGCTGAGCACTTAGGATTGGCGCGGGAGTGAAACCGGGCGCTTACAGTCAAACTCAGCATTTTTTCCACACTAACTGACGACCCAGAGATACCACGTGATACCAACGTTGTTATACTTTTGGCTCAGAAGCCTTGTTAGAAGTGAGAACTGAATGTCAGATATCTTCCACAGAGATAAACAAAACATTCATTTTGGACCTGTCAAAATTTTTTAAATGATTAATTCACAATCATAATATTTTTTTTTTAGGGAAAAGCCATACTTTTATTCAGCACCTTTCTAAAAGCTCTGTAGATGTATTATTTTAAAAAAAAATGATTTGTCTACATAAAAATTGTATCAATAAAACCTGTAATAGTTTGACTTGAGATACTGATACTGGCTGGTCTCATTTTGCATAATGGGAAGTGTCTGCAGCTGTGTTGATTTTGTTGAGTGTTTACCTAATTTCTTTGCAACGGCTTTGTCTTCCTTAGCATCAATGAGTCCGACTCCGATATCCTCATCGTCAAACTCATCCAGGACCTGGGCTGCAAGCTGGAAGACAAAGACACCGTCACATAACCGAGGTCACGATTTGTCAGTTCAGTATAAGCCTATAAAACATGAACACAAGTCTGTGTGAGTGTGCAGTGAAACGAGTGTCCATCTCATGCACATTTATACCTTTTTGACAAAGTTGTCTCACTCAGTAGTTTCATTACCATAAAAGCCTGCTTTTCAGAGCGCTGCTTATGCACTTTCTAAATCTGTATGAAACTTGAACCTCATGACTGACAGTCGGTTCCACCAATGGCAGCGCCACGCTCGCAGCCTGTCTGCATAGAGGAAGTGGTTGTCTCAGTGTGTTTGGAGGGTAGAAAGCACACACACACACACACACACACACACACACAAACACATACACACACACACATGGGTGCACACTGGTGTCAGAGATCTTGAGCAGCTGCTTTTACTGGCATAAATAGTTTGACTAAGCAGGCTGTCCTGCAGGTTGTTGTGCAGATAATTCTTGGCATTTCTTCTAATTTAATTGGAGTTGCAGATGGGTGGGGCGCAGTGGTGCGGTTTAGATAGTAAGTTTGTAGCTTAGCAGCAGGTGAGTATGAATATATGCAAACTTGTATTTAATGCAAAAGTATATACACTTAAAATTATATACAGTTATAATACAAATTGGGTCTTTAAGTGCAGTATTTTGGTTCTACTGTGACTTTTTGCATTGAACTATATGTTGTTGCAGACCCCACCCTTTTGGCATTTAAGTAGGCTAAAATAAGCTTTTTAAAGGGCAAGTGATTGAGGTGAGGTAAGTCTTCATACTTCATACTATCCAAGCAACTGAAGGATACATTTAAAGATAAATTGTAATAAACAGATGTGAAAAAAGCACTGGTAATTAATGCTTCTAACTATTTTCCATTTTCCTGTATAATCACTTTAGAAAACCAATAAATTAAGTGAGAGGTACATTAGATATAAATATAGAGGTTGCTCATCTTGATTTGAATATGTATTATAAATTACTTTGATTTCTCAAGAAGTGGCATCTTTTTTTTCTAAATTTGTTTAACGATACAATATAAAAAATATTTCATAGCTTCATATCTGCATGTCCTCCAAATATAAAACATGCAAAATTGGCTTTCCTCAGTGTATGTGCTGTAATGTGGCTGGTATCATTTCTTGGATGTAACTGAACCTCTCCAACAAACTCAGTATGTGGGATGGGATTTCATAAGATGTGCTTGTTTTCCAACTACACAACATGCAAAATACACTGCAGCTGTACACAATTTCATTTTTTTTTTTCAATACTGACATTTTGTACCTGAGACATACATATATATGACAAAGATATGAACACAGCACTTGATAAAATGTAATTAACTATTCCCTATTACTGCTGTGGATCGCAAATTATTTCTCCTCATATTGGACAGTGCGGAGTCATCCCATTTTGATATCTTAGGGGTCTGAGGAGGAAATATATACATCCATGTGTACATGTTTAATAGTACAGTGCATTTAGTCTGGAGAATGCAGGCCTATTAATGTAAATATTGCAAAAATGATTAACACATACAGTAGACTCCAGTCACAGTGTGAGGCCACCTCAGCAGATGAGAGAAAACACTTAATTATGACTTCCTCGCTCCCATCACGTCACTGAACTTTCACTAACAGACCGCCTTGACCTCTGAAATTTTCGGCCCTTTGCTGCTGTCTGTTACTAATAATAAACCCTCATTAAATTTAAATCATAATACATTCATAAGGAGAAACACAAGCCTTCAGGGAGCTCGATCCACCACAAAAGCAGCTCGGGATAAATATAGCGCCAGAAGCCACACCAGCCCAGCTAGGGACTATTTTGGCGAGGTGGCAGTGATGCTCAGCGCTCTGGGATCCGCTGACAAGTACAGTACTGCAAGTGTCAATCACGGCGCCGAGCTGAGCCGGCACTACTGGAGCCAGAGCCTCCAGTGCTGGCCTCCGGCCCTAAGACCGAAGCCTTAACCCACCCTTACAGAGACACCAGAGGTTGCTGAGAGGATGTGATACGCTAAGGGGAGCGGCGTGTATTAATGCTTTCCTTTCTATAATTATCTATCACTGTTATTTTCCTCCCTGATTCATTCATTTTGTTGACATTAAATGACAAGATAGATCAGAAATTTGTTGATTGATGAATTTTTTGTTAATTTGTGCATTCATTTAGTATGACCACACCTGTTGAAGGGGTTGTTGATTACTTATCCTTTAGTGTCATCCCACTCAAATAGATGCCCAAATCTGTTTTTGAATTTGGATTTAATTGCCAAGACAGTTTTTTTTTATGCCTGTCTTGCATGTCAAGTCTAAAAGGAGCTACCAGCGATGCTTGGAGCTCTCCTTGAAACAACAACAATGCATCAAGTATATAAGGAAGCCGCCTGGCCATGCCAAATACCATAAAATATGGCTGCCACATGATCCAGCGTATCTATTCCATAAATCAGTCGTCACCTCTATTACTTATTTTTTATAGACTTGCAACTTTCACAGCAGCTATTAGTCCAGTACTTCTTCAAACGATATCAATTCTGTGTAAAATGCAGTTTGCGAACCAGCTCTCTGTTTTTTGGTGAAAAAGAAGGCTGCTGTATTTCCGGGTAGAATCAACTTCAAATTGACAAGGACAAGAAATTAAAAAATGCAGCATATGAGTATGTGACATTTGATATTGAAGTTGTTTTCCCCCCCTGAGAACTGACCCGGGTCAGTTGGGGTTTGATGCGTTTGTGAGCTGATACTGCAAGCTTGCTGAATGATGATGTAATGTCTCTCTGTGAGGAATGTGGTGAAACTGCTGAGTGTCAAGGCTGACGGGAGAGGTATACTTAAAGAGGTGTGTTAAGTACATCAACTCTCTCTCTCACTCTCTCTCTCTCTCACACACACACACACACACACACACACGCGCACACACACAAACGATGTACACAAGCTCAGCCTTTTGCCAGAATACATGATATCTCGGGTCCTCACAGCTCAGCTCTTTGCCTCGTGGTGGACGACACTGACGACACACGGCAGGCTCGTGACACATTTTTGGGACTTCACCTATCAGCATTTCTGAATTCAGCAAAGCTATTTTCCACCTTGCAGCATCACTTTCCCAGGATAACTCCCCCCCTGTGGTTCAATTTCACATTTAACACATTTCAAATCTAGCAAACAAAAAAAGCACATGTATTTTTTGCCAAATATTCTCTTTCCTTTCCTTGTCAACACATTTACACCTGTACTATGAATAAGAATCTCTTTTTACATTTTAATTAATTAATAGAGTTAATCCGTCTACTAGCAGAAAACTGTCACACACTTCACATCAGCCTGATTCAAATTCTGTGCAACCAAATATCAAAATACAAACTCTACTAGAACCTTCAACCAAACTCTTAATAGCAACTTTGAGTTCAAGACTGTGTGAAGTTTGTGTGTGCTTCGCATTATGATCCAGCACTAGTTCTAGTAAGCTATCGTCCTTATTCTACCCATAGTTCCCAGCTCAACCCACCTCAAGGGTCAACTCCTCAATCTCAAACTGTCTCTGGGCGACGCGGCTGGATCCGGGATGATCATGGTAGTACACCACCATGACATCGTACTTCTTCATCACGAACTTATAGTTCTTGGCGTTGAGGTCATGGACGCGGTCCTTGCCATCATACTCGGGGAAGTCCAAGCTCTCCTTGCCCAGCGATAGGCCCCCAAAGGACAGCAAGACTGTCACGAACACCCAGGTCCACTTCATGGCTCCTCTCTGAGATAGTGTAGATGTATTTACAATTTCAGAAAGTAAAAGAAGGGGCGCCGCCGAAACGAAACGGAAAAGTTTGGTAAAAATATCGAGAACCCCTTCCAATCCGCGTCACCCAGAAGAGAGCAAGACCAACTCTTGCATCCACCTTATTAAAAACCGCACATGGGCAACTGGCAGTGGGGCACAGGGTGCAAGAGGGGTTGGGCTTAGTTTGACACAGGTGCGAGTGTATGTCTATGTGGGGTGTAATCGGGAGGGACGAGGTGGGGGCCGCTGCAGGTTGCTGGGGTGACAGCTTTGTGTGTGTGTGTGTGTGTGCGTGCGTGTGTTTGAGTGTGTGTTACAGACCTGTAAAAGTGGGTGGAGTTAGGAGACGAGAACCTGCTCTCTTTCTCTCCATATCCACTGAGAACAAGAGAAGGCAGTGATGGAGATGGAGAGAGATGGTGCTAAAGAAAGGAATAAAGAGATAAAATGGTGTGTGTGTGTGTGTGTGTGTGTGTGTGCGTGTTGATGAGCCCGTCTGCTTTGCGCCAACCGAAGAAGCAGTGATACAGGATGATGGATTTAGAGGCGGCTGCGAATACAAGGCACTCTTTTCCCATATTAAGTGAAGATGGAGGCTTGGATCCCAGCTAAAAATAATGGATGTAGGACAGAGAAGTACATATCAGGAGGGGGTGCTGGTGTCTGATTTGCTTCTGCTGGCACCGGCGCTGCGCTAGAATGTGGCGCCGGGTCACCCAGGGACAGGGAGAGAGGAGAGGGCGGTGCACCTGCTGAGGATTCAGTGTATAGGTGTCACTTAGCCCTGACTCAAGAAGAAAGTGAAACATAGAGTTTTACAAGGGAGGAGGAGGGGGAGATGTGGCAATTTTTTGGGGATCTTTTTGAGCCTGATCCATCTGTACATCCAGTACACGTCTGTCCTGTGCAATATGTCCAGCGTGTATGCTTGAGGTGATATATTACTTTACAGATTGAAAGGGAGGAGGTAATCTATAAATAAATAAAGGCTACATGGTATCGTAATACTCCTTCAGACCCCCCGAAACACACACGTACAACACGACACACCCCTCTTTTCCTGTAGCAGGATATGCAGCCTACGGTGTTAAAGCGGAAAGATTTAGTTTGAAGGGAGTCGTTGAAAGATGCACCGACTGTATGTGAGTGGCAGTCACAGTAGACGGGGTGGTTACATGTGGTGTCAGTGACTATAAAATAAAAAAAAAGTAAAAATAAAACTGAGCGGTGGCTCCCTGCGTTACTGTAAACATGTAATAAAAATGATATGAAATGGGTGCTAAAATTAAGGCATATCTTGAGGTCAAAGGTCAAGGGACCCCTTTAAAAATGGCCATGCCAGTTACGCTAAATTTTGTTAGTCTCCTTCACGACAAAATCCTCTGAAAGATTGAATAGCGGCCGGGCCCGACAGCGGGCAGTCGGATTTTTAAGAGGTTAAAGCTTCAGTAGGCAGTATATTTTTGGCATCATTGGGCAAAAATTCCATGATAACGATTCAGCATATTGTAATTCAAGTGTTCTGAGAGAAAACTAGACTTCTGCACCTCCTCATGGCTCTGTTTCCAGGCTTTAGAAAATCTAGCCTGTGACGGGAGACTTTGACCAATCACAGGTCATTTCGTTGAGAGAGAGCGTTCCCATTGGCTGTGCTCCGGTCATGTGACCAGAACTTGGCGTTCCTTCACCAGATTTCACAATGGCAGCGGCGGCACAAACTTTCTAATTTTACAGCTAAACCGTGCACTACAAGATGATTCTGAAAACATTTGAGGGGAGAAAGAGGCATTAACGTAAAATAATATTGACTCATATTTTATCAGTGCGGCCTAGTTTGACCGTTTGGTCGGAGTTCGTGAGTGATTGACAGCCGGCTCTCATAGACGGGAGCTGGACAGCAGACCTCAGATCCGCTATGACTGATTGTTTTCCTCCGGTATGTGAAATCTTGCAGATGCCGTTAGGAGCACCGGAGGACAACGGAGGACACCGGAGGACACCGGAGGACACAGAGGCACATGATTTTTTTCAGGTTGCCTGTTTCAAGTTACACTGTCACAATATAGCGACCGTTTTATAAAAATAACTTTTTTTAATCATATTTGCTTCAATCTCACCTTCTTCAGCTTTAATAAATAATCTATACAGTGTTTGGAGAATCGATACAATATCACAAAACATAACATCACATTACTCATGTTGTGTCGATATTTTCTTACATCCCTACTTAGCAGTATCCCGGGCTACCAAATGCCTGGACGACATCCATAACTGGATGAGCAACGACTCCCTGCAGCTAAATGGCAGCAAGTCAGAAGCCATTGGCTTATTGGCAAACCCCATCAGACGAAAAAAAAAGGCTGGTATCACCCACATCACCATCAACGGTCACCCCATCCCTCTTTCGTCACTTGTCACAAAACTTGGGTGTTGAGCTGTCCTTCGATGCACACATTAAATCTGTCTGTCAAACTTCATTCAACATTTCCAGATTAAGACCCTCCCTGAGCAAACGTGATGCAGAAAAACTGGCCTTCATCAGCTCACGCAATGACTATTGCAACTCTCTGCTGCCAACCAAAGCTATCCAGAGGTTACAATATGTCCACAACAGTGTCATCAACAGAATATAAAAATCCCAGCACATCATCTAAGTCCTCCACTCTCTAAATTGGCTCCCAATAAACCAACAACAAGGCCATAAAGTGTACCGGTCCCACTTACCTTCAGGGGCTCTTCAACCTGGACACTCAGATCTGGCAGCTCAAACCTTCTCGCTGTGCCATGGACAAAGCTGACAAGCTTGGGGGATCGTGCCTTCTCGTCGCTGGGGCCACGCTTCTGGAATCAGCTCCCAGGATCTATTCAGGCCTCAGACTCCACTTGCTGTTTTTGTTCTCAGCAGCCTTCTCCTCGGGTCCTGGTTTGCATTTTCCTTTTAAACTTGGGTCTCTAAATATTCAGTTTTATTTACGTTTTAACTCAGGTCTTGAAATATTTTGTCTATAATTTTATTCATCCTATTCTAACGCTTTTAATCGCACGGTTCTTTTGTGTAAATTGTTTTAACATTGTATTATGATTATTTTACCCTTTATGTGAAACACCTTGAGATTTTGCTGTATTTCAAACTGTGCTATATAAATTAAATAAATTATTATTTATTATTAAGTGAGTTTCATTTACATCTCATGCAGTCACGTTACATCTTCCATAACAGCTTTGATAAACATTTTCTGTTCCTATATCAGACATGATGGGGAAACATGTATTTTATCTTATTTTATCTTTTATTTTTTATCTTTTTATATGCAAATAACAAACAGCATGTCTAGGTAGCTACATATCTTGTTTTACAGCTTATATATATGTCTATAAATCTGTACTTCAGTGATAATGTTGGTCAAAGGGTCACCTTAAGGGGGCGGGGTTAGTTTTATCACTGCTTCCCGGCGGGCGGTGCTAAAGAGCAACAACCTTACATAACATGTAACAGGAACAACACTGATTGTTTTCACTTTACGGATAAGTAGAAGTTAAATTGTTACCTACGGGAGGTGTTGAAGGTTGAAACAAAGTGCCAGCTGTGTGTCGGTATTAGTTTGTTCATCATAACTTTATATTAAAGGAGTTAAAGGTGAGTCAACGTCAGGTAGCATAGCAGAGCGTTAGCTTCAGTTAGCAGTCTACAGTGTTTAAAAGCGCTGCTATCTCGGCTACTTAGTCCAATTGTTGGAGTTAAATATAATAGAGAGGTAAACAAAGCCTCATTAAAGTCATACGGTACTGGAGGGAGTTACTGATGAAAGACACTGAGAGATAATATCTGTTAAACTACTATTAACGTTAGCTTAGCCTGTCAGCTAATGTAGGAAAAGTAGTAGAGTGCAGATCAAATCAAACTGACAGTCAATTAAAGATCACCTAATGAGAAATTGGTTCACTGTTTGTTACAGTTATATAATTAACCTAATAGTTATTAGAGAAATATCCTGTGAAAATTACAAACAGCTGGAATTAACAATATTTGTCCATATTGATTATTATTTTGGTTAATTGGTGGCTCTTGGTGACATTCAGCTAATTTAGGAAAAGTAGTAGAGTGCAGATCAAGTCAAACTGCCAGTCAATTAAAGATCACCTAATGAGTAATTGGTTCACTGTTTGTTACAGCTATATAATTACCTAATAGTTATTTGAGAAATAGCATACAGAGCTGGAACTAAAAATATTTGTCATTATCGATTAATGTATTGCTTATTCTTTTGGTTAATCGATGGCTCTTAGATTAAACTTTACTGTCATTGCACAATAGTACAAGTACAACAAAATGCATCTAACCAGAGTGCACACTAGTAAAGTTACTGATTAAGACAATATATACAAATGAGGATATATGTTGTGTATGTACATAGGCATATACATATATACAGGTTGTAGTTAAGGTGCAAAGAATAAGAGCTTATCTATAAGTTGCATACTGATAAGATATTGTATACAAAATTTTGTATAACTGTATTATAAAGAATAAATGGTATATACAGGTGGAGTTATATTTATATCTATACACAGAGAGGTTATGTACATAGAGCTATATGCATATAGGACTAAGTGAAAATATATAAGATTAGTATAAGAGAATAGATTTTATATATACCGGTGGAATCATAAGTTTTATATAAATATATACAGGAGAAAAATAATTTTCTGTTGATTGATTAATCGACAGTTTCAGCTCTAATAACAATAACAACCATTAATTTTTATCAATAAATAATAACCATTCTCCTGAACTGCATAACTTTGAATGTTTTTACAGATGGCTGCAGCTCTGGCCAACAGAGCGATAGGAGCCATCGTAGGATCAACAGTTGCAGATGCAGCAGGTAATGATGGTGAAAGTCTGTCATTCTGTATTGTCTCTCATGTAGTCATTACAATGCCTTAAAAATTGTTTCCATGTCCTACCTCCTCTTTTATATTTGTTCTCATTCGCTTTGGCACAATTCCTGAATGAGAATATTTTTTTTTCCAAAACAATAAGTTCAAATCTCTGAACAAGTATTTTGTTGCCCATCTTAACATCAGCAGGCACTTTTCTGCTCAGCTTCTACCTTTTTTCCCATTACCCATAAAGACAGTATCAGTGGTTTTGCATGATGTAGCACCTTTTCTATACTCAGCTAGCCATTTGATTTCAAGGAACGTCTTGTTCATGATCAGAATGAAATTAACCTGCCGACTCGTCCCCCACAGCGCAGCCCCTCCACTGGGTGTACGACCTCCCAAAGCTGCAGGGGATTCTGGCTAAGGAGCCAAACCCTGAGTTCCGCCCCGAGTCGGCCAATCCTTTCTACAGGAGGCAGACGGGCCAGCAGAGCTGCTACGGAGACCAGGCCTTTGTCCTGCTGGAGTCCCTGTCTGAATGTGGAGGTAGGCGGCTTGCTTCTTCATCTTATCGACCCAATAGACTGCTTCCCGGTCACTTCTGCAGTAGACCCTCAAAGCAAATATATTAATGTTATGATTGTATGACTTTACAGTGTGTATTTTATGTTTGCCCTCGTCTAAGTTGTGTATTAACCTATATGGCCAGGTCTAAATGTTGACGATCTGAAGCAGCGCACACAGAAATTCTTTGGGCCTGGATCAGAGTATGACACGCCTGTCAACGATCCTTACAGAGAGAGAGGAGGTAAGAAAAACTATCCAGTACAAGTGGAGAAGTATTTTATGTTGTTGCAGAACTCTTTTCACTTAGTAAATTGGGAATACTGATGATGTTGTGTTTGTCCTTGTGTATATGTACCAGGACCAAGACCTCAGCTGCCCATCGAGGGACCGTGGAGACACGCGAGTTTGAAGAGCTTCCTGAAGAATGTGGATGCAGGCAAAGAGGAGACTGGTACATCTGCAGTCATTTCATTACAATAACTAAGGCTCAACTCAGAGAAACGGCTCTAACTGATGCATTGTATTCTCCACAGGCTGTGAGGACGACTGTCAGATTGATGGAATAGCCAAACTTGGCTTTTTATGCAGGGAAGCCTGAGATGCTGGAAAAGGTTGAACAGGCAGTCCGTGTCACCCAGAACAACGACGCATGTGTGGCAGAGACGCTAGCAGCTGCAAGGTCAGTATGTTTTCCATGTGCATCAGCTGCTCTAACTTTATTGCTTTCACTTTATGAATCTGGGATCTGAAACAAATAATAAATGGCAAAACATCATGATTTTTTTAAATTGCAAGGCACAACAAGTACAGCGGACCAAATACAGGCACACTAAAGACGTCATCTGTGACGGTGGAATAAACACTGTTGAAGGAGGCTATACTTAGTATCAGAATGTGCTTGTCACGTCTGTACTTAAAATCTTGTGACATACAGGAAGTTTCAATGTATCCCTTATGGACAAAATAACCCCAAAATACTTTTTAAAAATATATACATTTGAAGTATAATATCAACATATATAATAAAGATTTCTGCTGATATGTAATAAATTTGGAATTTCTGTCGTCCACATAGAAAAACTGCTGTGGAGTAGCATTTATGTTTGGAAGTTGTTGCAGTTTTCATACATCTCATCAGTAATGGTGACCCATCAGCACTGTGAATGCTACACAGCATAACTTTCAACATGGTTTTAATCCTCAAAATAAATGTTTTAAATGTAGATATTGTTTGCTTAGTTATTTATTGTAATGCAAGGTGAACATGAAATGGTCAACATACTGTAGAATTTAAAATGTAAAGTTTCATGTACATTTCAAACTTTGAACGTTGATGTTGGAATGGAGCACAGCAGAAATCCTCAAAATTAAACACAGCGAAATAAAAGTGCAGATGGGGTGCCAAACTAAAATTGAAATGTATAACGGATTGTGCATTGACGTATTTCCCAGGTTCCTGGAGCATTTCATCCTGAATGGTCCGGATCCAAAAGCCTTAGACTTGGTGCTCGGTCAGCTCAGTGACCCGAACAGGAAGCAGCCTCAGGATCTGGACAAAGCCATCATCGGTATGTGAGGCCTGCAGCATTGTTACTTCACTACATCAAAGTCATGTGACTGAGTCATGGGATTAAAGGGTTTCCTTTGGTGCAAGTTTAATATACTGAGTAGTTACTATGTTTGGAATAATTTGTGAAGACGGATTTGAGTGATGAGTTTGCCTTCTTCTCTGATTGATTCCAGGTCACATTCATCAGGTGAAGGAGAATCTATCAAAGACTCCTAAGGAGCTAATCCCCGCTGTGTTTCCAAACACATGAGGTACTATTCTCACAAAGCTCGTTTTAACCTCTTTCATCAGTAGGTCGCACTTTAATAAGCAAAGATCAGTAATCAAGTATTACCTGTAAGCAGTCATTTACTGTAGATTAATATTGAGACAACTAGTTACAATGTCATTCACATCTGGTGCTGATGTTCGTTCAGGTTTGCCTGGTGCGTTCCAAGCAGCGCTGCATGGAGTCCTGACGGCCAAGCACTATGAGCAGGCCATCAGAGATACCATGAGCTGCGGGGGGTGCACCTCGAGCAGAGGGTCCTTCATCGGAGCCTGTCTTGGAGCTCAGGTATGACTGCGTGCTAATCTTACATTCATTATATTTTATATTATACCAGTATTGTATGTCCGATGATTTATAAAAATGTGCTATTTGAATGCTCACAGGTTGGATTTGAGGGAATTCCAGCTTCCTGGACATCCAAGACCAATCGTTTCGACTCCGTGTTGGAGCATGCCAAGAAGATAACCAAACAACACCAATAGTCTTTTTTTTACAATCCGAGGTGGCTGAAAACAAAATGAAAAACTGTTGAGCTTTCACAGAACAGTGAATGAAGGTTCTTGCCTAAACTGTTGGACGGCAGGAGCCAGATGGTTTTGTCTCTGTTAAAGTGAAACATGTTGGTTCAGATGTTCAGTAACTGAGTTTGTCTTCAATAAAGTAATTCTGAAAAGAAAAATCTGTTATTGAGAATCTTTTGTGCAAACGTGATGGTAAAGCTCATTATTATGAAGATAATAAACTAATAATAAAGCACTAACATGTTTTTATTCAAATATTATTCACATCATCGGTCCCTGAGATTCAGTATGACGATCCTCTGCTGCCATAGCTGACTGATACTGTGGATAGTTGGATTTAAGTGAATCTCATACAGTAGGTATTTTTATACTTCCACCAGGCCACCAGTATTATAATAGAAGACAACTTTTTAAATATTTTTGCTGTTTCAATTGTGGTTATAAAATGTGTTACTATTAAAGATCACCTTTGTGGGCTGACTGGAATTTAAAATTTAAAGTGAATATTTTTCAAAACAACATCAAAAACTTTGGCAATTGTCAGAGTATTTCTGGTATAAATGTATTTGAAAAAAAAATAAAATTAAAAAAAGATTTGTGATTTTGGGGGCTAGTCAAAGCATCCCACAATTATTTTTTTCAGCATGTTAACTCGAGGATATATAATTACACATTTTTTGACATGGACACTCCATGCTGTTGTACGAACCTTTTCCATGTTTTGTTTTATTTTGTACAGAATACAATAGGTAAAAGATTGTTATCTCTAACAATTGTTCGGGAAATATTTTTACAAAGCAAAATGGTCAAATTCCAAGCCCTTTTTCTTTTTCATTTTTGTAATGTTTTACATTACATTTATTTATTTAAATTTTACAGCAATGCTACATTTTAGTTGATTATAGAATTGTAGTGTTAAACCCCAGGCAAAGTTGAAATAGTAATAGTTAACTATTTTGTCCATCCTAACACTTGGTTTGACTTTTTTTTAGACCAACAAAAAATAAATCAAGTATTTTTTTAACAAAAATTATATTCCATGCAGAAGTAGTGGGGCTTTGAAACAAGACTTAATCATCATGTTGGATTTTTTAATGTATATTTAGGGGATATTTGTATATTTCTGTTATTAAAAATAACGAAAAATGTGTACATTTCTGTTATTAAAAATGTCACCATTGTATACATTCATTGTTATATAATCTGTGTTATTCCCATGGTTTCAAACAAGATAAACAAACGCACTAAACTCCTGTATCTCCCAAAGTTCGCCGTTTCACTACAACCACCAAAACAAAGATTGTCCCCCCGCAGCCGCCGTCCTCTGTCTGATGACACAGTTAGCAGTGGAGAGTGAAACATGGCCGGTAGAGGAGGAAAACAGAGCCGCTCGGGTCCTGGTCTTTCGGGTAGAAAAGGTGCAGATGAGCAGGAGGAAGAGGAGCAGCCGCTGCAGGCTGTTCTAGTCGCTGACAGCTTCAACCGGAGGTTTTTCCCGGTGACCAAAGACCAGCCGAGGGTAGGCAGCGAGCTAAGCTAACGAGGAGCTAACTGATGATCCATGCTGTAAACAGAGACAGAGACAGAGCTGCTCTCACACTGATGCGTTATAACAGAGCTTATATGAGCAGCTGTGTTGGTTTTGTTTACTAATACTTGGGGTCTTTTCTCCCACCATGACTGTACAGTTACCTCACTCATGTGTCTGTCTGTATCTGTCATGTTTCCTGATGCTGACAGGCTCTGCTGCCGCTGGGTAACGTTGCCATGATCGACTACACGCTGGAGTTCCTCACGTCCACCGGAGTGCAGGAGACGTTTGTCTTCTGCTGCTGGATGGCCAGTAAGATCAAGGAACACCTGCTGTAAGTTTCACTGATGCTGTCTGTCTACGGTCCAGTTAACAATCCGGTCCCTACAGAAGGACAGGAGGAGTCACACTCACAGCTCAATGAAGCACCTTCTGTAAGGTGGAGGGTAGAAATACACGACTAACACGAGTATTAGGGCCACATTCAGGGAAAGAAATATATCTGAGATTATGAGAATAAAGTCAGAAGTTTACGAGAAAAAGTCGTAATATTATGAGAATAAAGTAATAAGTTTATGAGAATAAAGTCGTAATATTATGAGAATAAAGTCATAAATTTACGAGAAAAAAGTCGTAGTATTATGAGAATGAAGTCATAAGTTTAGGAGAAAATAAAGTCATAAGTTGAAGAGAAAAGTCGTAATATTATGAGAATAATGTCATACGTTTATGAGAAAAAAAAGTCATAATATGAGAATAAAGTCATACGTTTATGAGAAAAAAAGTCATAATATTATGAGAATAAAGACATAATATTATGAGAATAAAGTCATAGGTTTACGAGAAAAAAGTCGTAGTATTATGAGAATAAAGTCAGAAGTTTACGAGAATAAAGTCGTAGTATTATGAGAATAAAGTCGTAATATTATGAGAATAAAGTCAGAAGTTTACGAGAAAAAAGTCGTAATATTATGAGAATAAAGTCATAAGTTTATGAGAATAAAGTCGTAATATTATGAGAATAAAGTAATAAGTTTATGAGAATAAAGTCGTAATATTATGAGAATAAAGTCATAAATTTACGAGAAAAAAGTCGTAGTATTATGAGAATAAAGTCAGAAGTTTACGAGAATAAAGTCGTAGTATTATGAGAATAAAGTCGTAATATTATGAGAATAAAGTAATAAGTTTACGAGAAAAAAGTCGTAATATTATGAGAATAAAGTAATAAGTTTATGAGAATAAAGTCGTAATATTATGAGAATAAAGTCATAAGTTTAGGAGAAAATAAAGTCATAAGTTGAAGAGAAAAGTCGTAATATTATGAGAATAAAGTCATACGTTTACGAGAAAAAAGTCGTAGTATTATGAGAATAAAGTCGTAATATTATGAGAATAAAGTAATAAGTTTACGAGAAAAAAAGTTGTAATATTATGAGAATAAAGTCATAAATTTACGAGAAAAAAAAGTCATATTATGAGAATAAAGACATAATATTATGAGAATAAAGTCAGAAGTTTACGAGAAAAAAAGTTGTTGCTTAAGTCGGCATCGATGCTGGCTCGCTGTTGGAGGGTTTTATAACCCACTTCCGCTCCCCGCTAATTGGTTTGGGATGTCACTTAATATGGCGTAGCCTCCACACGAACGCGCAAACGGAGTGGAAGTGGGTAGGGAGAGGGTGTAGGCGGTGGTTTGGAATTGGGCCTGTGTGTTTGTCCACATCTGTGCATATTGGCCTCAATGAAAGATGTTTGACCTGTCACCTGTGTGTCTTGACAGGAAGTCGAAGTGGTGTCGACCCACGTCTCCAAACACAGTCCACATCATCACCTCAGAGCAGTACCGCTCCCTGGGGGATGTGCTCAGGGATGTTGATGCAAAATCCCTTCTACGCTCAGACTTTCTGTTGGTCTACGGAGACGTGGTGTCGAATATTGACATCAGTCAGGCGCTGCAAGAGCACAGGTAAGAAAGATGTCTGTTTTAAAATAGTCACCATCATATTTCTTCACCACATGCTTTGGAGCTTTTACTGTCCCCAACATCCCTTTTTCGTTTAAAAAGAAACGCTCCATTTTGTGTCACTGCATCTGAGACATATATGTCTGTAAAGGGGAGACTCGTGGGTACCCATAGAACCCTTTTTCATTCACATATCTTGAGGTCAGAGGTCAAGGGACCTCTTAAAAATGGCCATGCCAGTTTTTCCTCGCCAAAATTTTGCGTAAGTTTGGAGCCTCCTTCGCAACAAGCTGGTACGACATGATTTGGACTAATGGATTCCTTGGGTTATTTAGTTTCATACCATCTAGCTTTAAAATTGAGCCCGCTACAACCTCTGAAAGACAGAATAGTGGCCATCAGATTTTAAAGAATTTAATCTAACCATTTTGCAGTACCTCCGCAGCCCAGTAGATGGCACTCTGAGGCCACCAGTGGTTGAGAATAGCTGCTTTATTCAACAGTTTTCCTAAAATTAGATTTAAAAAATTGTAATATATCTCCCTTGCTTACAGTATCGTGATATATCGCAATATATAGAATCGTAACCCCCCGTATCATGGTATGTTATCGTATAGACAGATTCTTGCCGATGCATAGCCCTGTTACTATGTGGCGTTTTGCTTGCTCACAGGTATCGCCGAAAGATGGAGAAGAACATCTCAGTGATGACGATGATGTTCAAGGAATCATCTCCAGGTCACAAGTCCCGCTGCGAGGAAGACGATGTCATCGTCGCTATGGACAGCAAGAGCCAGCGGATTTTACACTACCAGAAGACACAAGGGCTGAAGAGGCTGCAGTTCCCCATGGTAGGAGGAGTTTCACATTTTAATCACATACTTGGGCTAGTTTGGATTGATGGTTGATTGGTCGCTCCTTTTTGTTTGTTTTGCAGAACATTTTCCACAGTGGAAGTGATGAGTTTGAAATCAGACACGACCTCCTGGACTGTCACATCAGCATCTGCTCCCCGCAGGTTAGTTTCCAAACAGACACAGGAGGTCTTGAACTCACCGTTAGTGATTGAGGTAACAAGTTTTTCTCATTTTTTTTTCAGGTTGCTGAGCTCTTCACTGACAATTTCGACTACCAGACTAGGAATGACTTTGTCAGAGGGATGTTGGTCAACGAAGAGGTACAGCGCAGCCATCGGTGATTGAAATTAGGATCATGTTATGCTACAGATGCCATTCAGCGCGTAATTCATGTTATTTCTGTTTAGATTCTGGGCAACCAGATACACATGCATGCCACCAAGGACGGTTACGGCGTCCGAGTGTCGAACCTCCTCATGTACGACTCTGTGTCGTCGGACCTCGTGCGGCGGTGGGTCTACCCGCTCACCCCCGAGGCTAACTTCGTTGACCAGAAGGGACGAAGCTGCACGTTTTCTCGCCACAACGTCTACCGAGGCTCTGGCGTCAGCCTGGGCCACGGCAGCCAGATGGCGGAGAACGTTCTCATCGGCTCCGACACTAGCATCGGCGCCAACTGTTACATTTATAACAGCGTCATCGGGAACAATTGCACCATCGGTGAGCTCCCTGACCAGTGTGATTGAGGTTATATATATTGTACGTAATACAAGTGGTGTTAATAGTACCCTTTTTTAATCACAACAGGTGACGATGTAACGCTGGATCATGCCTACATCTGGAATAATGTGCACATTGCCAGCAACGTGGTGATCAGCCAGTCTGTGGTCTGCGACAAGGCTGAGGTCAAAGAAGGCGTGAAGCTGAATAAACAGTGTGTCCTGGCGTATAATGTAAGCAATGCATGTATTGTCATCATGTATTCGTCACTGTGATTACCAAACCTAGATTTTTTTAGTATAAATCTACCACTTTCTGTGTACCATTTGGTGAAATCTATGACTGTCTCCATCTCATCACTTAATTTGCTTGGATCTGTTTTCAAGGTGGCGATTGGACCAAACATCTCTCTACCCGAGGGCACCGTGGTGTCCATGCACCATCCAGAGGAGGAAGAGGAGGAGGACGACGACGAATTCCTGAGTGACGACGCCGAAGTTGGTCACAGCAAAGACAAAACAAAACTGAAAGGTGCGTATTGACTGCGTACCGACGTAAACGTGAATGAACAAAACGCTTGTTTGTTTGTGGTGATGAGCTGTTTTCTTCTTCTGTCCTCCAGTGTTTAACCCAGCGGAGGTTGGAGCGGAGGGAAAAGGTTACATCTGGAAGGCCAGCAGTCTGGACGACACAGAGGATGAAGAGCTGTCGCAGTGTCTCTGGGGTAGGGTAGCAGCGTAGCTGGCTTGTTAAGTTCATCATTCCCATGATGCTATAGTCCGTGTCTCAGCAGCGTGGCGTTTTCTTCCTGTGCAACAGGTTTGGTGTTGAATCCCGACCCTGAGAGTGAAAGTGAGGACAGCGAGCCCGATGATGCTGACGACCCGGTGATCCCGTCCCCCGAGATGGACGATGTCAACGGTGAGAGTTGTTCATTTCAGCTGTATGTGGAGCTGTAGGAGCGCCACCTACTGGCCAAAGACACAAAATACCAACAAAAAAAGCAGTGATCATAGTCATCCTCTGATTAATCTGATTACTCTCACAAGCTTGATAATGTTTTACAAATACATCCCAGAATGGAATGAATTCATCACTTAATGCTGCAACTAACTATAATTTGCATCACAGATTAACCTGTTGACTTTTTTAAAATGAATGTAGTAATTGTTTATAAAAAACAAATAACAATGTAATTTAGTACTAATTATTACTAAACATGGATAATAAAGTTTCCGTAATGAATGCATATTTACTATAATTAAATGGGTCTTTCCTCTGGAGAGCAGCATTTTATTTTAAACCCTGACAACTAACTAAACATTGTCTCTTTTTTAATCTATAATTACTACCAAATTTAACAGTTCTTTCCAGGAAACCTTTTTAGAAAAACATGATTAGAAATATGCAAAAAATGGTTATAAGCGTTACCACTGGTATTAAAGTCAACAGAATCTGTTTAAAATCATGTCTTTATACTAAGATGATCGAATGGCCTCTGATTTTCTCCCTGTTGTGTGTTTGGGTTGAGCCGTCCTCCTTTCTGACTCTTGTTCTTTGGTCTGTTCATGTGTAGTCTTCCATATGGAGGTGCTGGGGACTCTGCAGAGAGGCTTGGAGGAAAACATCAGCTTTGACAATCTTGTCCTCGAGATCAACTCTCTCAAGTAAGGAGGAACTTAAAAATTGCCCGCAGTCCTATTTCTCTCTTTCAAAACTTTTTTGCACATTCAGTTTGACGCCCTCATTCTCTTCAGGTACGCCTACAACATCACTCTGAAAGAGGTAATGCAGATTTTAACCAGAGTGGTGCTGGAGTATCCTTTCCAGCAGCAAGGCCCACAGCTTACCACGTCACAATACGCTGGTCTGCTCATACCGGTAAATATGTTATTTTTTTTCTACAGTGTAGACGCTGCTAGAAGTAAAGCTCCTCAATTTTTAGTTCTCACTTTTGTCTTTGTGCTCCTCTCAGTTGCTGGACAAATGGGCGCCGGTGTTTAAGAACTACGTGAAGAGAGCACAGGACCATCTGGACTGTCTGTCTGCCTTCGAGGAGCACTTCCTGGAGCAGGAGACTCACTGGGCTGCTATGGTCAAGGTCAGGGTCAATCACCATTACCGCCACTACACTCAGTAATCTGCTGAATTTTATACAAGTTGAACTGACAGTCATCGAATATTAGGAACCATGTCATTCTGCAGCTTTACGCTGCATTCATCAAGCCTGGTTTGAACCTGGTGCTGAAGATGCTGTGTTTTTATTTTCCATGCAGGTCCTGATGAGCATGTACCAGCACGAGATCCTGGAGGAGGAGATGATACTACGTTGGTTCTCCCAGGGAGCCACTACCGACAAGAGCAGACAGCTCCGCAAGAACCAGGGGGTAGGTAGCTGGGTTCACATAGGACACTATTTATAACATCATTTCATAATTACACTGTAAAGGGTTGAAGTATGGATGATGTGGTAAGAGAATGTTTACCAGCTGGTGTCAGCACAACAGAACATATACATAAAATGCATTCAACAATGATTTAAGACAGTGTAGAGGAAGATAAAATGAAGCAGAATCAAATTAATAGAAATGGACAAAAAAATATATTAGACACTAGGATAGGTCACTGCTGTTTAACCAATGTGACTGGATATATTAATATAAACTATGTATGGAGGACCAAACCAGACTTGAAAGGAAGAAAAGAAAAACGTCAGTTAAATAAATAAATAAATAATAGAGAAATAAAGTCATGATTCACGTAGGTGTGGTCTTCAATTGATCATTTCCTTTTTCTACAATATCTAAATACTAAAGAGAATCACAAAGCAGTGACTGGTTTGAACTATAATCTTGTTTGCAAAGAGGAATATGTCATGTGACCAGTCTAGCAGCATGTCTTGCTGAATATTTGACAAAATTCTGTGACGCTCCCATTATTTACATGAAATAAATTACATCACAATCCAATTTGCAATTTGGATATTTCTCAAATTACTTGAATGTATTTTGAATTTTTGTCACTTTCTCACAACCCCGTCCTGATAAATGTTTTCCTCCAACAGCTTCAGAAGTTCATCCAGTGGTTGAAGGAGGCCGAGGAGTCATCAGAGGAGGAAGGGGAATAACGAGGAGCACTTAAATAAAGGACAAATATGAAAAACTTGAAAACTGTTGTTTTGAATAAAGGGATTCAGGCAGTTGGTTTTACCCTCCACAGCAGCTTTCTGCCACTAATATCCACCAGGATGTTTCTCTGTACAGTTCAAGCCGATATACATTTTATCACACAGCGCCACGTCATGTAAGGGCTGTGTGTTATGAGCGTCAATATCCAAATAAAGAAGAAAGACCCTCAAACTGCTTGGAAATGTATCACCTATCTCACTTTTCTGTCAACAACACGTTTAGGTTTTAAAAGAGGATTTATTAAATACAAAAACCACACCACTTTAAAAAAAGATTGTGTACAACAGTATTTAGCGTCCTTTATTGTCCACAGTGACTGTCATAAAACAATACAGTAAAAACATGATGATCTAAGAGGTAGAAGATGATATCTGCTAAATAGATTCAGCCCAAATCACCTTAAAGTTGGATTTTAATTCCACCCTGTCTGGACATTAAGATGAACGGAATCTTGGACTGACAGTGATGAAATATTTGTAATTTCTTTGATCAGGTTCACAGTTAAAATGTTGCAATCAAAATGTAAAGTAAAAGATTGTGAAAAGAAATGACACCACATAACCCCTTAAACTGATTTTCTCTTAAATTATGTAAAAAGAAAAAATACAATTTCATTACAAAAATAAAATGTTCCCTTGACAAAGGAACCTTTCTAAAGTTAATAAATCTAATAAAGTTGAATATCCTGTGTGCTCAGGCTTTCTTTTTAATCACTTATCACATAATACTTCTTTTGATAATTATGGTCCAGTGACTGCAGAAGAAATTAGCGACAGCTTAGAGGCCACATTGGGTTTCAAGCTAATTTGTACTTTTCATAGCTTGACATGCCATTAGCCCTACAAGATTCATCTCGTGGCAAGGCCCCATTCACCCTCCTATAAAGTGGACTCTTTTAGGCCTACAGACCCTCTAATTATTGTTTTCATCAGACTAAACTGCCGTACTCCGCCTGTGCTCGCATCATCAAGTGTAGGATTTGGGTTTATATAGTAGAGAGCTTCTACAAGATACTAACACGGTTACAAATCTTTTCAGTGGTCCATTAAGTACGGTGGCTACGAGGGGCAAAACAGAACAACATTAGATAAAACACAAATAAAAATAAAAAAACAAAAAAATTCAACATAATAACACTTAAGAAACTTAGAAAATACAGAATTAACTTGGGCTCTGTCTAATTGCGAACAAAAATTGTTGTTGCTGTTAATTTGTTTCCAGTTTTGATGTGTTTTCTAATTTGTAAATGTTTTCTAAAATGTAATTTTAGTAATGTATGTTTCTAATACGGCTATGTTCCAAATCGCATACTTTTTCTTTTTAATTTTAGTACATACTGCAGCTGCCCTTAAAAAAAGTATGCAATGTTGCATGCAGTATGCACAAAGAGTACAGAAGCAAAACTCTGGTCATTATTTTTTTTTTGACAACTCCTGACATTTTGGACTGAAAACACTTATTATATTTTTAATATTGTATTGTTCAACACAGGCCATTTCGGTAGAATATGACAATAGGATAGAAATAATTTAGTTTTATGTTTGTACGGCACTTTTTAGGCAGATGTTTTACTGGCGTCCGATAGTCCAAAAACGGCGGAAGCGTAGCTCTGCTGCTGGAAATGAACAATTGACTTTCACTTCTTGGTCATATACGTTCTTTGGTATGAATACAACTGGGACATACTACTTCCTCATAACATTGCGCTTTGAACACTTTGAGGATTGTGGGTCAGAATAGCCAGAAAAGCATGCTGGGTTGCATACTGCAAAATGCGACCAGATGTGGTGCAACATCCTGTTTTTTTTTGGCACACAGCACTTGACATACTATGTATTGGGACATACTTAATCTTTTTCTGCCCTACCAAATAGTATGGTTGTGTGGGTATTGGAAAGCACAGTTAGTTTTGTCCAAAATTGTTGTGTTTTGCCCCTCACGGCCACCGTAGTTAAGGCTTTGATGCACCTACTGACATGACATCAGGATGGTGCTATGGAAGATAAAACACCTGAAGCAGTATTGGGACACCCATAAACCTGTCATACAGCTTTTTTAACCTGCAGTATCAACGTCTACAAGCCTACTTCGACCTGTCTTCCCTTTTTCCCACCAAGCCGTAAATAACTCCGGCTAGAAGAGAAGCCCCCGTGATGCCGGTAACAGCGGTCAGCGTCTTCCACATGCTTGCTGATCTCTCGTGCCGGTCCATGAAGCTCCTGTAGTCAGTGGGCACCAGGATGAACTTGCGGCCGTCCTGCGGGGCCTGCAGCCTCATCACCTGACCCCCCTCCAGCACCACCTCACCAAAACCAGTCAGGGTGGTCCCCAACCGCAGCAGCTCCTCGCTCTCTTCCATCGCCACCGGTTTCTCCCCGCTGAGGCCCTGCATCACCACGTTCACCAAGCCCTCCTCGGCACGTCTCACTTTGAAATAAACCCTGTCCAGGTAGAACCCAGAGGCCTCCAGAGGGCTCTGAATCTTCACGTACAAGTTGGTGATGTAGGCTCCAGGGCTGACCAGACTGAAAGGCACTGAGTTGTTGGTTTCTTTTCTGTTCGTTGTCCGAGAATTCCTGGAAAAGTAAACTGTTATTAACAGGTTAGTAGATTAGATAGAGACAGATAGAGGTTTTATTTTGTAGTCTAAATGTACCATGTCTTGGTGAGGGAGTTCCAGTACTTCCAGTGCTCCTCCACTGCTATCTTCTGGATCACACCAAAGCATCGTGGGACAAACTGGCTGGCCAGAGGCTCCCCATCTGCCTGCACCATACCTCAAAACAGACATGAAGGAAACTTTAAAATATCTGTGACTGATAGTAAACTTAGAAAAACGTTGACAATGTACAGACTGAGTGGACACAGCCTGGACATAGAAACAGGCCTTCACAGGCAGAGCAGACTACCCCAGGAGGCCAGGCTGTGTTCACATTGTCATACAAGAGAGGTGGAAACAGAATCTCATTTCTTACTGTGCTGTGAGAAATATAAGGATGTGAGAGATGTTTTCTTTGAAATAAATAACATATGTCCTATGAGTTCATACATCTCCTCGATGCTCAGAAAATACCATACTTATGTGGGGAGAAAAAAATCAATGTGCAATATTAGCTGCAAAATATGTTGACTGTTGCCATACAATAAGAGGTGCTACAAGCTCCGAACATGTTTCTGATTGACTACATCTGTAAAGAATGTATATTTAAAATGTATTTGGTATATTGTGATTGTGATTATTTTTTGTGAAATGTAATTATTCGTTAATATGTAATTTAGTTTTGGCAATAATGTAACCTGAACATTCATGCCAATAAAGCTTATTTGAATTTGAATTTGACTGATCCCATTCAAAACTGCATTTAAAAAATGTTAATTCTAGACCTGTTTGTACCTTCAACAGCAACATATTGAAGTCGCTTGTGAGGAGACGCTCTCAGTACTCTGACCAAATGTTGGTCTGGCTTGAAAAGGGGTATTTCCTAAAATGAAAAAAAAAAATATCAATAAGCATTTCATTCATCATTACAAGACTAGAGCTGTGTTAACACTTTAATAACATTGATGTAGTCTGGTCTACTTGCCTTCAGCTTTTTCAACTCTTTTTTCTTTTCTTGGTATAAATGGTAGAAAAGACTAGAGAAGGCAAAGCTGGAGCCGACACCAATCAGCACCAGCGAGTTTACAGGGAAGTCACTCATACCTGTATATCTGTATCTATATGAGAGGAAGTTATAAACAAACAGAAGACAAAGTACACAAGGTCGTTATCAGTGTGGAAGTACGTCATGTGTTTCTGAAGAATAACTGCATTAATGGAATAAAACGTACCTGTTAAACTAGCAGTTAAATCTCTGCTTCACACACACCTGCAGGTTGGGCACAGAAATCGAAAACAAAAGCTGTTGTTTCATTTCCTTGTTTGCTCATGTTGCGTCACTTTTCATCAGCCAATAGGAAATAAGCAGCAGCATCAGCCAATAGGAAATAAGCAGCAGCATCAGCCAATAGGAAATAAGCAGCAGCATCAGCCAATAGGAAATAAGCAGCAGCGTCAGCCAATAGGAAATAAGCAGCAGCATCAGCCAATAGGAAATAAGCAGCAGCGTCAGCCAATAGGAAATAAGCAGCAGCATCAGCCAATAGGAAATAAGCAGCAGCATCAGCCAATAGGAAATAAGCAGCAGCGTCAGCCAATAGGAAATAAGCAGCAGCGTCAGCCAATAGGAAATAAGCAGCAGTATCAGCCAATAGGAAAGCAGCATTTTTAATGAGGGTTTTTGACCACCAGGTAGCAGCAGTGTCCTGGCTGAAACCGTAGACTGTATATAAAGAGTATATGGTTGAAACAGGTATTATTTCTTGCAGACTTACAGTAAATTTACACTGTTTAACATAATGTTAGCAATGTGTTAAGACGTTTTTGCCCCTTGGGTTTCTGCAGTCTACCTGAACTCTCTATTTGCCATTTGTCATTAAGCCCACACTCACTTAAAACCAGTTGTGGAAGATATTGTCCAATCATTTACTTAGTAAAAGTAGCAATACCACACATAGAGTACTCTATTACAAGTAAAAGCCCATTCCAAATTTTACTTAAGTGAAAGTAAGGTAAAATTCTGTAGTTTAATCTGTAGCCATGCATCATATTTTGGTAGCAGGTAGCAGCAGTGTCCTGGCTGAAACCATAGACTATATAAAGAGTCTAGTTTATTACTTTCTTTCTTGTGTGCTCCAGCGCACCTAAATTTCATCTCAGCACCCCTAGAAAATACTTATCAAACCCTCTGACATCCCAGCCGACTGTCTTTAAGAGGTTGTAACAGGCTCAGTCTTAAAGCAAGAGTGAAGATATTGGTATCATATGAAATTACAAAACCTAAGGCATCCATGTCATGTCAGCTTGTTGGGAAGGAGGCTAAATAACGCTCTGGCATGGCCATTTTCAAAAGGGTCGTTTGACCTCTCAACTCAAAACATGAAGATTTTCCACCATTGCTTGATGTAGGAGAGTCTGAAATTGGTGCAAAAACATTTAAATCACCAGATTGCAGGAAATTACATATATATATATATATTTATAATATTTTTATTTAAGAAAAGAATATTATTCACAGATATTTAACACAGAACATTTTTACTTTTCTCCCACGGCCTAGACAAAATAATGTATAATAACATACAGTATCCACACAGGGGATGATGGTTCAATATTAAGTAATAAAGTTAATAATAATACAATTAAATAAATTAAAATATAAAAAAATAATGTAAATAACCAAAAGCTAAAATAAATCAATCAATCAAATAAATTAAAATAAATAAAATAATGTAAATAGCCAAAAGAAAAAATAAATAAATAAAATAAAAATTACTTTCTTTCTTCAGCACTTTACTTTAGTAAAAGTACGAAAGTATTGGCAACCCTCGTGCTTAACCCTCTGAGACCCACAATAGACCAGTTTTTGTCTTTTTTTAGGGGGGTACAGGGGCTCTTTAGGGGGAGATAGCAGGTCAGCAGTAGATGTCACATAGAAGTGGTGTACATCATCTGAAAGCTGGGAACTTGAACATGAATTTAAGATGCAGCTCAGCACTGTGTGACAAGTTTTTCTAGTCATTAATAAGAAATACAAATGAATGAAGGAATGAATTAAAATGAATTGTAAAAGTGTACAAGGGTTTAGAACATTCCCGTGCCATTCCCATGCTCTATTATGTCTCATAAGTTGTTGCAGCAATTTTTGGAGTTGAGGAAATGGCTACTATGGGTACTAACATCATCACACATGAATACAATTGGGCTCATTAGATCCAGAAGAGTCTCAGCTTTACGGTGATACCCGATTTATGTAATTCCAAGACTGTTTAGGGACTCCAGTATGCAGAAATATTCAAACACACCATTTTAGAATAGAAGAAAATAACACATTTATACTGCATGAAAAAAACTGCATGGTTTTTGCCATTGATTATCATAAAGTGGGCATGTCTGTAATGGGAAGACTCGTGGGTAACCATAGAACCCATTTTCATCCACATATCTTGAGGTCAGAGGTCAAGGGACCCCATTGAAAATGGCCATGCCAGTTTTTCCTCAATAAAATTTAGTCCAAGTTTGGAGCGTGATAGATACCAGATACCATATATACGATATATAATATGCTGTATCAGATGATACAATACGATATACTTTATTACCCCCTTAGGGAAATTTGTCTTGGACTCACGTGCTGCACACATAATATGACACTTGAAATATCGACTTATCATATAGCTGCCTCCATAGTAATAATAATAAACAGACAACATATATCAAAGCAACATGAACTAAAGCACATCACAACCACACATTACACATATTGCACAAATTACACAACCAGTGATAAGAACAAGCAACATATCGCATGACCCGTCATCATATCATGAATCTGTTGCACAAACTCCTCGCATCCTACATGAACCCCTGCAGCCTCAAGCAACATTATTTAAATTTTTTATTGAGTTAGGCATAAATGAGTTTTTAAAGCGGTTAAATTTACATCGGGGTGCTCTATATCGCCTGCCAGAGAGAAAAGCTCACACTCGGCGTGGAGAATATGTGACGGATCAGACAATATATTCTCTGTTCTGGCCTGAGAACAGACTGCTCATATATTGACTGGAGGGACTGGTGTTCATTCCTCCCCATAACCTTCATGACAGTCTGTACCAGACAAAGAAGCTTGGATTTGAACTGAACAGAGAGATTGCTGTACCATGCTGACATGTTCAATTATTATACAACCTGGTAAAATACAAACATAATCCTCTGATCCACCCCAAACACCCTGAAAGTATAGTCTTTGCTGTAAATGAGAACACAAGGTCTTGTCGAAGTGAATGCCAAGGTATTGGAGACTTTTACTTGTATCAGATTTTTTTACGCTTTGGTATTACCTTTGTCCTCTGAACACTTCTACCCATTGGTGACTCTTTTTAGGGGTGCTCTAGCACAGTCTGAATGATGTAGTCTTGAATGTGATGAGTAATTTTATGGAGACTGTAACAGGATGCGTACGTCTCTGAGGTGTGAGCAGCTCCACGAAGGAGGTTTTTCTCTCCTCAGATTGTTTTATTATGATGACATTTAGCGGCCTGAACATATCAATCTAATCTACCCAGTGTTTCACAAGATATGAATAAAAAAACAGAGTGGTGTTTTCTTCTTTCCTCCTGTTAATCATCTTATGACCTCTCAGTTTTACCTCGTATGACTCCCTCAAGAGATCCATATCACCTAAGTACACTGAAGCAGTTAATCCTCTGATTATGTCTTTACTGTAAGTTGCCAGCGTTGACCAACGTAATACACCAATACATCATAAAGGAAAGCGTCACAGCTTCCTTTTTTTCTCTCTCTTCTCTCTCTGTGTACTGACTAGCTGACTATATCTTGGCAAACAGTGTTTGACTGTGAATAGCACCTGTTTTACATACCAGGTCATATTTTCTCCTGTCATTTGAATGCTGGGTTCACAATTGTTTCCAGCAGACCTTTTTTTTCTCCAGTCTGTGAAAACAGTTGCGTATATTGAAAATGTATCTGCACTGCAGGAAATACTGGAATGGACCTCTGTTGGTCCACAAATAGCGGGGAATCTTCAGGAGCATCTTTTGACACCATGACTTTACAGTTTAATTCAACACCAAGAGAAGAGATGAGGAGAGACACAACACAAGACCAAAGAATGCCTTTATTTAGAGCTGCTTTTGTCCCTAAGTTGCTTAACTCCCAACCCATTCAGGCGTTGCTTCATTCCTCTTTGATATGTCCTTGACTGCTCACTGAAAGCAAAACGGCATTCAGTTCAGAATAATGACGTCGGTCAGTATCCGTATTGTTGGAACACCTGTCACTCACGCAACCTTGGTGGAGCGTCTCCAAACCTGCATGGAACAAACCCGTCTGATGACACTGACAACACGGAGGGTCTCATATCTTTGTGGAAATATGCAGCGGTTGCACAAATGGATTGATGCAAAACAGAGCAATACATCAAGACAATATGAAAAGTCTGTCATAATTTGTTTAGTGAATAGTCTTAGCCTAATGAATAGTCTTGGCTAATGAATAGTTGCTATTGTTATTTCATCAGCAAAATATGTCCCTGAATCCTCCTGTCTGACTTCCACAGCTCTAGATTCTGTCATATTTGTTTTAAAGATGCACACACACCCTTTGGCCTCCTTCCTCTCACTGAGGAGTGAGAGTAGACAAAAGACACACTGCTTCAGAGCCGCCAGCCTGACAAACTAAAGAGGAAAAAGATGAGGCTGTTGGGAATATCAACATTTTCCTCAGACCTATTATAAAGTTACGAAGAAAAACAATATACGACTAAAATTAGTTATCCAATAATAATGGATGTTTAACACAAATGTCTGCATTTATTGTACATCAGAAGCCTTTGAGAGAAGGAGACTCTGTGGCCTTGAAAATGGAAGGTCTAGTGCCCAGTAACACCAGTAGAGATGTTGACATGTGACCTCAGTAAGAAGTTTGGTTGAGTCTGCAGCCATGCTAGCAGAGGCCTGTACTACGAAGCAAATTCAACATACCCAGAGTACCTTCTCATTATCTGGCTTAACTAACCCTAACAACCGCGATCCCGCTTAACGATCCTACGACGCTGGTTATCAACTCGGTAAATCAACCCGGGGTTTCTCAATCTGGCTATGAGCGCGTTCACATGAACGGGAGGTGTTTGCAGCATAGGACCAATCACAAAGTCTACTGGACAAATCTGCTGTCAGCAGAGCGGCACATTTTACAAACCAAGAGCAAACTATAATATTAGACAAATACCAAGAAGTTAAACACATAATCCAGACTAATAGTAGGAGACAATGGGAGAGAGTAACTCCCTTTTGGTGTGGATTTTGGGCTTTATAACTTTGCAGACCTCTTACATGCACAAAAAACTATATAACACACTAAAGGAAAGGGAAAAAGCACAAAAGCATAATGGGTCCTCTTTGAATGATGGATGACGTGCTTGAGAAGTGTTTGGTGCACTTTCAACGCCCCTGAGATAATAACAAAAAACATGTTTTTAACGAAGAAAAACAGAGCTGTTTTTCTTAGTTCCTTAGATGAGATTTGTTTGATTGCGTCCTTTGACAAAATTAAATAATATTCCTCGTCTCGTTGTTTCATTCTGTCATTGAAGCAAACACACACATACACACACAAACACACACACAAACACAAACACACGCACACACATACACACACACACACACACAGATTTACATTGCTTTTGGTTTCCCTGCTGAGAAGAGAATTTCATTCTGTGATCTTCATTTCCGTTTGATGTGTTTGGTGCACCTTCAAACTGCCATAATTTCTCTCCATTAAAATATCCAGCGTGTTGACTGACAGCTCGTAGGTCGATACAGACATTTCCATCAGCACCTCGTTGTGCTCCACAGGTAGCTTCTCAGGGTGCAGCGTTATATTTCAGCTTGAATTTACGCAGCAATTACCAACATCAAATAATTCCCGCATTCGTTTGGAGCGATTAACGCTTTAGTTTCTGTAAACGAGACCCCTGCAGGTTCTGATTGGCACCACATCTCAATTGTGAAGTGTTGTGAACGATCGCTTTACAGCATAAAACAGGAAGATGTTGCTGATCTAATCTAATCTAAAAGCTTCCATTGTTCCGAGCAGAGAAAGATGACAAATAGAGAAATTGTAAACATGTTTATTCTCTTCGGAAGCAAAGATCATATTTATGACAGAGGGTTTATGAGAAATTGAAAACACTAGAGGGTTTGGAACATTATGATAGAAGTAAATGATGGTTATCCCCATGCTATGTTGTGTCTCATAATTTGTTGCAGCCATTTTTGTGGTTGATACCATTTGTTACACAGATTTGGTGCTAAATTTAACCGTTTTAACGTCATCACACATGAATACAGTTGGGCTCATTTGATCCACAGGAGTCTCAGCTTTACAGTGATACCAAATTTATGTAATTCAAGACTGTTTACTTGCCCGAAACTGCCTGTGATTATCATAAAGTGGGCATGTCTGTAAAGGGGAGACTCGTGGGTACCCATAGAACCAATTTTCATTCACATATCTTGACGTCAGAGGTCAAGGGACCCCTTTGAAAATGGACATGCCAGTTTTTCCTCGCCACAATTTAGCTTAACTTTGAAGCGGCCTATTTAGTCTAACTCAATTTAGCTTCCCTGTAGCTCTAAAACTGAACTTCCTGCAGCTTCTGAAAAACAGTAAAGTCGGTCGGGATTGCGGGCGTGCCTCAGAGGGTTAAACATGCTTTGCATTAGTAAGTAAGTCAAGGATGTGTGCATATAGATCAGGCCTCAGAAAGCAACACAGGAAGCACAAGATACCAGGGATAGAAAGGGGCTTTCTGTCCTGAAATTCCACAAGATTTATCCAGAAGAGCTCAAAAGCTCAAACATCTACTTTCATCCGAGACGGAGGTTATTCTGACATCCATCAAAGCTTTCGTGAACCTCGGTGACCCGCTCGCTGATCGTAAAACCAGACCAGTAAAACGTACAAGGTAAAGCACATGCTGCCACTGGAGGAGTCAGTCAGTGCATGGAAACAAGGAGCGGTCCTGTGCATTGTTCTCAGTTAGAACATGTATTCCTCATGGTTGGAAGTAAATGACTCAATCCTCTTCACACTATGCACACTGATGATGGCAACCATCTGACCAGAGACACTGCATGCTTTTGCACATTGCAGAACTTCTAGAGAGGGCAGACATATTTTTCAGTCTCAGTTCCCACACTATTTTTTTTTGTTGATGAATTATGAGCTTTATAACTCTCTATTCCCCCAACCACTTCACATACATATGTGCACCATGCATCATTCTCTGAGCACATACAGCAGCATTATCTTATCTGTCTGCTTCATATCGGAGAGCCTACTGAGAGAAACGGATTTTTATTGCATGTAACTACACGGTTCACGTGATTGACTACAGTATATGGTCTTCTATATGGTGTGAGCCAATAATAATAATAAAAAGAAGACGTCTTAATGGTTCTTGTGCGTATTTTGTTGGACACAGTTGAGTCACAGTCAAGCGCAGCTGATGACCTAATCTATAGATGCAGTCATGTTTTAGTAATATTCCTCAGCCTTTATTTTTCAGCTATATGCACTACACAGATGGGTGACAAATAATAAAAAACAACAACATAAATTGTCTTATGTAGGTGTTCATTCACATCAGTATCATCCTCATCAAACTATTTATGCTCCACACATTTATTCAGATTTTTCCTTTAATATGTCACCTGTCTGTCTGTAAGTCCTCAAAGGACTCATATTTCTGAGGTACTCAATGAGGTGGAGGAAGTACCGGTTATATCTACACAGGGAGCGGTCCTCGTCACAGAGCCGGCCACAGTGTCTCTACAGTAGCCCAGATCAGACAAACCAAACACCGGCTCTAGATAGGGCCATAAACGTTTACCAGTTTTTGCGACCGTAGTTCTCCTACACGCTTGGCACACGGGAGAAGTCTCACTTGGTTGCAATCTGCAACCTCACCACTAGATGTCGCTAAATCCGATACGCTGCACCTTTAAATAAAAGTAGTCTACCTTCTGCATTCAAAATTTTTCAAATATTCATCAGCAGTATCAAAGTGAAAATATGGGTTCTGCAAAAAAATGGCCCCTGTGACTGATATTAGTATATATATGACACTGTTGATTGTTAATACTGATGCATCAAGTATAAGTAGCATTACACTGTCGAAGATTGTTCAGTCCAATGGTTCCCAACCTTGGAGGGGTCAGGCCCCTAATTCATAAAGTGAATCTGGGGAGAGGAACCACGAAAAAAACAAGTTCTCACTCATCTTCAACCTCTTATCCGGGGTCAGGTCGCGGGGGCCACAGCTCCAGCAGGGGACCCCAAACTTCCCCTTTCTCAGGCCATATTAACCAGCTCTAACTGGAGGATCCCGAGGCGTTCCCAGGCCAGTGTGGAGATATAATCAAAAAAAGAAAAAGTTATGTTTGTTTTTTTCTGTGAAGTATTGGATACTTTTTCTTCTGTTTGAGCCTCAAACTGTTTTAAAAAAAAAATCAAACCATTTAAAACATATAGAGGGGAAACGTCTCTTTGGTAGAACTGCTAACAACTCATGGACATCTGAAACATAACAAGGGAACCGACGAAACACTGTTGTATTTGTAAGTCACAAGCCAAAAAGAGGGTGGAAGGGTGGAAGCCGCAGGTTTAATCCTTTATTATGAATTGTGTTTTACAACTTTTATCATGTTTTTTTAATGTAAATTCCTACATATTCTGTTAAATAAATGTAGTGGAGTCAAACGTGTAGTATAAAACTAATAATAAATAAGTACAAGTACCTCAAATTGTAGCTACTTAAAGATTCTCTATACAATATCCAGAGCCGCTCTGCACTGCTCTCATACGGCGGTTACAGCTGATCACGCCGCCTCGACCGACGTCGCCGCAGCAGAAGCACCCACCCTCCGGTTCCCCCCTGGTAAACACTGTTAGCTACGAGCTGCTGGCTCAGCTGTCGCCATGTTGGGGTCAGTTGCAACATCTAACTTCTTCCATTCAAATAAATACTGTGATTGATATGTCATATGTAATCATCTTTAAATTGTTTGGTTAATTAGCAGACAGATACAAGTTAAATATATAAATATTTAGTTGGTCGAGTCCAGATAGTCTCTGAGTAACTGAGAGAAATGCAAAAAAGAGTTGCAACCGTCCCCTGTCTCCCCTACTCGGTTACTTTCCACCACTGCCTTTGTTCCTAAAGTAGAAACTCAGGGAAGAGAAATATGCAAATAGCAAATGCAAAGTTGTGATATAACACAACATTGCAGCCATGTAGAATAAATATGGTAGCCTATTACAATAGACTTTTTTCTTTTTTTTTTTTTGCATTATATGTTTGCTTATAACAAACAGGCTATAGAAAATGAAACAAAGGGTCGTGTCTTTATTTATAATAATAATGATAATACATTTTATTTATATAGCGCTTTTCTGGATACTCAGAGACACTTTACACAGATAAAATGATCTTAAAAACAAGGACATCTTTAAAATATAAAAATATAAAAACACAATATTTATGGATAGCCATGGGCTACAGTAGTTCTTTCTTTGAAGTTATGTGTGTTTACACAATCATCTGCTGACATTCACAGGTGATCTGTCATTGGTTACTTGTTGGTTGTTCAAGGTAAAACCTGAGAGGGAGGAGGAGGAGGAGGAGGAGGGTGTCAGGAAAGGAGGAGGAGGAGGAGGAGGAGGAGGAGGAGGAAGAAGAGGAGAGGAGGAGAGGAGGAGAGGGAGAGGAGGAGGATGTGAGGAGGAGGAGGAGGAGGAGAGGAGGAGGAGAGGAAGAGGAAGAGGAGGAGGAGGAGAGGAGGAGAGGGAGGAGGAGAAGGGAGGAGGAGGAAGAGGAGGAGGGAGGAGGAGGAAGAGAAGGAGGAGGAGGAAGAGGAAGGAGGAGGATGAAGAGGAGGGAGAAGAGGAGGAGGAGGAGGAGAGGAGGAGAGAGAGAGGAGGAGGAGGAGGAGAGGAGGAAGAAGAGGAGGAGGAGGAGAGGAGAGGAGAGGAGAAGGAGAGGAGGAGGAGGAGGAGGAGGAGGAGAGGAGGAGGAGAGGGAGGAGGAGGAGGAGGAAGAGAGGAGGATGTGAGGAGGAGGAGGAGGAGGAGGAGAGGGAGGAGGAGGAGGAGAGCAGGATGTGAGGAGGAGGAGGAGGAGGAGGAGAGGGAGGAGGAGGAGGAGAGCAGGAGGTGAGGAGGAGGAGGAGGAGAGGAGGAGGAGGAGAGGAGAGGAGGAGGAGGAGAGGAGGAGGAGAGGGAGGAGGAGGAGGAGGAGGATGTGAGGAGGAGGAGGAGGAGGAGGAGAGGGAGGAGGAGGAGGAGGAGGTGAGGAGGAGGAGGAGGAGGAGGAGGAGAGGAGGAGGTGAGGAGGAGGAGGAGAGGAGAAGGTGGAGGAGGAGGAGGAGGGAGGAGAGGGAGAGGAGGAGAGGAGGAGGAGGAGAGGAGGAGCGATTCACTCCACTCAGAGCGCAATAACGCGCAGAGCGCAGAGAGGAGGAGACTCACAACCAACCTGCGGAGGATTATCACGACTTTCTCAATTCTTTTACTTTTTTTTTTTTCACTCTCTATTATCTATTATATTTTTAACGCATCAACTTCTCTAAAGGATATGTCGGTGGCAGTTTCACAGAGCGTGTTCATCCTTCTCTCCTGCATGTTGCTGGACCCTGTGAGTAGATTTACAACACTTTCCACTCTTCTCAAGTAGTTTTCAATGCGTCAGTTCTTTGCCTGATGTTTGAATGTATGGTTGAGCACGTAGATCGATCTAGTAGAGCGTTGCCTTCAAGTATAAGTTGATGCGCACACTGGTGCACCCTGGTACCGGTTTTGGATGCAGCAGGACGCACCAATGTGCCCAAAATGAGAAGCTTGATTCATTGACAGAGGGAAGCTGTGGAGAGAAGGATTTAGTTAGAAATGATAAGGGATGTACCCAGGAAATATTTGGCTTTAGTTTAGTAAGGTTTTCATCAGCATTGCTTTTGTTATTTAAAGATGTTTTGCAATACTTTTTCAACTTGAGCTCATTGTTTTTAAAGCTGCAGTGCGAAGAATTGGAGCAAATATGATTTAAAAATGTTTATGAAACGGTCTCTATATCCTGACAGTAGTGCATGAGGCAGGTAATCTAAAAAAAAAGTAATGTACCTCTGTATCCTCTAGTGCTCCTAATGGCATCTGCAAGATTTCACAGAGCGGAGGAAAACGACCAATCAGAGCCGAGATGGAGCCTTTAGGTCTCTGAGCAGCTGTCAATAACTCACAAACTCTGATCAAATGGTCAAACTAACATCTTCTACTGTTTGAGCTGTAAAATGAGAAAGTTTGTGACCAGGCAGCCATGTTGAGATCAGTTGAGGAAATACCAAGCACCGCCCACCAGCCGGAGCACACTTTCTAATTTTACAGCTAAACAGTACGCTACAAGATGTGTCTGAAAACATTGAGGAGAGAATTAGGCATTACAGTAACAGAATATTGATTCATATTTGATCAGCGCTGCCTAGTTTGACTGTTAGATCAGAGTTTGTGAATGATTGACACTCTCTCTCTCTGAAATGACCTGTGACTGGCCAAAGTGTCCGGTCACGGGCTAGATGTTTAAGCCTGAAAACAGAGCCATGAGGAGGTGCAGAAGTCTAGTTTTCTCTCAGGACACTTGAATTACAATATGCTGAAAGGTTATTATGGATTTTTTTCCGAATGATGTCAAACACTTTCTACCTACTGCAGGTTTAAGTTTTTAAAATCAAGAATGACTTCCTCTCCCATCATCACAGCACCAGTCTCCTCCTCACTTCAGGTTCAGCCTCTGCTTTGTGTGTCAATACCCTCGGGGGCAAAAACCTGCAAAAGACATTTGGTACTAAAGCAAAACACTGGGCCACACCGTAATTGCTTTTCAGTGACATTCATGTGTTTTTATGTCCTAGCTGATCTCTTTTCACGACTACGGTTAAGGTGAATTATCAAAAGGTGCGTGTAGGTCTCCCAACAGGACACCATGGCAATCGCCTCCTTTATTGTCTGCCTCTGTACTCTCTGGTCTCCAGCGTCCTTATCTACAACCGTCTCCTGCAGAGAAGAATGTATGATTCATGCTGCAACGCAGTCAGAGGTCAAAGCCCTGAGAATAGCGTTCTGGCTTTTACATCTCTATTTGTACACACTGGCAGTGTTGAAAAATTAAGTAAAGGACACGATGGGTTGTCATTGCTGGTAGGGAAGGTAAAGATGATGATCATGATGATGGAGTAAAGGATGTTTTCTCCTGATACTACCAACGTCCACGGCTTTAGGCGGCCCTGATCCATCACTGACAACATATTCTCAAATCATATAGTCCAGAGGTCCATCGTTGGACGTGCTGCGTAGCCTAAGGAGCGAGATAAATCATAACTTTAATGGGGGAGTCACCTTGTGCGGGGGGAAGACGATGGAGTCATATGGCTAACAATAGCCACATAGTACCAGTCTGATTAATTTCCATGGAGAGGAGACTCATCCACCTAAGAGGCAGCAATAAATCTTGTGGTCCTGCAGAGGGTCTGCATGCTGCTGCATATATTCTCTGGTGGTGGTGAACCCTCATGGATTCAAAGCTGAAGATTAACTCCACGTCTTCCAAAGCACGCACATGCAAATCTGAGGAATATGGTGATTGAATCACAGTCAAAAGATTGATTTTGTGTCTGCCATGTATGTCGCGTGGAGAGAATAATGGCAGCCCGGTTCAGCTCATCTCAGGAAGACCCCCGCTGGAGACAATAGATGTGTTTGCCTTGACACGTGTCGCCACTGTTGAGAGGGCACATGCATGCAGCACAACTGATGCGGGATCATGCACGATGTGGCCTAAGAGATATACAGAAAACATGTGTGAAATGTTCTCTTTGCAGGTGTTTTCAGCGCAGAGTCAGATGTGTGACATGGTGAAGGAGATAGACAAGGAGAGGGGCCTGTGCGAGGCTCAGATTGAGAACAAAACCACAGGTATGTTTTGTGTGTTCGACATGCCTTTATTGTCCTGGCTACACCTATTCTGTTTTATCCTAATTTGCTTACTCCACAAGTAGGTTCTGATTGAACGAGCTCTAAAGACAACAAAAGCTGTTCAAACCTCCCCTCTGGCTTTACATTACACCTTGCATGGGTGAACACTGTTTTCCACCTAATACCAGCCTGCTGTCACATGTGCCTCAGTTCAATTTTAAAGAGGACCTATTATGATTATTTTCAGGTGCATACTTGTATTTTGGGTTTCTACTAGAACATGTTTACATGCTTTTAATGTTCAAAAAACGCTTTATTTTTCTCATACCGGCTGTGCTGCAGCACCTCATTTCACCCTCTGTCTGAAACGCTCTGTTTGAGCTCCTGCCCCGCCCTCCCAAAAAGCCCAGTTGGCTCTGATTGGTCACCTGGCCCACTCTGTTGTGATTGGTCAACTGAACCAAACTCTTCGGACTCCGCTCCAGCTCCACTCTAACTATCATTGTTTGAGGGCGTGCCGAAATAGCCGTTAGGCAGGTATTATGCAAATGTGTTACTTGGTGACATCACCATGTTACGGAAGAAAAAGCATTTCAGGCAGTTCAGGAGCAGTGTATCTGTGGCGTGGACTTTGGGCTTTGAAACTTTGCAGACCTTTTACATTCACAAAAAACTATATAACACATTAAAGGAAAGGGAAAAGCAGCGGGCAACCTCCGGGTCAGAAAAGTGAAGCTAATGCGAAAGAGCCTTAAACTTGCATTCTTTCTAATAGCCAGCAGGGGGCGACTCCTCTGGTTGCAGAAAGAAGTCTGATTGTATAGAAGTCTATGAGAAAATGAGCCTACTTCTCTCTTGATTTATTACCTCAGTAAACATTGTAAACATGAGTTTATGGTCTCAGTCGTTAGTTTCAAGTCTTCTTCAATACAGCATGATGTTCATTTAGTAAATTATGGTCCCATTTAGAGTCAAATAGACCATAAAGCAGGGGATGCTTTAGTGCGTGGCTACCTAGTCAGTTACAGGTTGCTACCACAGCGTTGTCCAGTCTTAGAACTTTAACCCTTTCACAGTGTGTTTTCAGTTCATGGTCCCCTAAAAATGTCTTATTCATGTTGTACTTAGCTCCACCCTCTCGTGTCACTTCTGGTTGCAAAAAAACAAGATGGTGACGGCCAAAGTGTTGAACTTGAGGCTTCAAAAGGGAAGTCCACAAACCAATGACTGACGTCACGGTGACTACATCCACTTCTTATATACAGCCTATGGGAAAAAGCACAAAAGAATAATAGGTCCTCTTTAAAGTAAACTTTCTAATTGATCAAATTTTTTCATTAAACGCCATTAAGAAAAATACAGCAGCGAGTGTGCAATAATGAAACTCACTTAGCTGATTTGGTGTTTCAATTTATTGTTGATGAAGCTGGAATTACATGTTGCTAAGTGGGGCGTTGCGTCCTCACAGCACGCAGCACATAATTAGGTTCTACAGAGAGATAATGGTGCTTCATTGAGCCTCTATTACCTCTGTGTGTAACCGACACCTCATCGATTCTAACTGTGAAAACTCTGTTTACTTTCACACATTGAAAAAGTCATTAAACACTCATTATCTTTTTTTTAATTTAGATAAAATTTCACTCCCAATAGATTCCATCAAATGTAAATGCTGCCAAATCCTCAGAGTGATGATGCAAATATCGCTTGGTAAACCGGATTTTTTAATAGTGATGAAATGGAGAGCAGGTGTGGATGTAGAAGGGCCCACTGTGGACAGTCACAGTGGTCGGGGCGGGGAGCTGTTTTATTAGTCATGGCGGCGGCGTGTTAACTCAGGTCGTTTTGGCTGCCATGGGAACTCCAGCGCTCCACCTTCACCTGAAGCAGGTTGCTGTTTGTCTCTGGAATTGAGTCATCGCACAACAGCTGTAGACATACACTGTTGTTTTCTTGGTGCATGTGCTGTTTCCATGTTTGGCAATTACTAACACACATGTTTTTGGCCTCTCTCTCTCTCGTTCTATGTGTCTTGGGCAGGTTGCAGTGGGACGTGGGACAAGATCACCTGCTGGCCCAGTGCCGATGTTGGAGAGGTGGTCACCATCCCTTGCCCCAAATATCTCTTCTACTTCTCAAGGAACGTTCCCACACGTAAGAATTTATAAAATAGGCTGTCTGCCTCCTAATTAAAAAAGGAGAATATTTGAATATCTATTTTTGAGCATTGCAATTTAAAAATATCATGACGTTTTTGTGATTTATTATTTGTTTCATACTGTTCAGAAATGAACAGTATTCTCATCAGTAACACAAAGTGAAAATACTATAGTAAAGGATAACATTCATTTTACAGGTCTTCAAATTTTATGGTAATTAGGTGATAATTAGTAAGTAACCTGTTTGAAATTTCTTTGGAATTACTGCCAAATTACCCCAAAGTTTACCTCAAAATTGATCGAAAATGACTTTATCATATACAATTATATTCCGCTATTTCCCAATAGCTGGTAATTAATTTAAAACACAAGAATACAAAGTTATTTGATATGCTTTATTTCCATGTCTGCTGGTAAATAGATAATAATTAGCAAATAACTTATTTGAAATTTCTTTAAAAACTCCCTGAATCATTACATCAGCTACCACGTTAAGGTAAGACACACAATGGTGAGATTTGTGTCTTCTATTAGTTTTTGTTTTCCCCCTCCGATGAAGAGCAGCCGCTTCTCAAGCTTAAGGGCCCTATTTTAACCATTGTATGCTATTTTAGCATTTAATGGTTAAATAATATCTCAAAACTGGGACAACCCATATGTAATATATAGTGATAGCTCCCTGATTACGTCAAGTCCTAAAACATATTTGTAATCTTTGGGAAATTATGACTACCTCACCTTAATTGTCACATAATGTAAAGGATGCCTATTCATGGAGTAATAAGTAATGTGTAGGATATTTAAAGGACTGACAGCGATGCTCCAAACGTGCCATGCTGTTGAGTCTTTGTCGGTATCATCACGCTTCACGCTATAGACCGGAAATAGGACTTACAAAGTACACTGAGCAGCATCCTGGTGGCTTATACTCATGATATCATGATCACCTGTTGTTTCTATCTTTCCTGACACCACATCTCATGTATCACAAAGAACACAGTTAAACTGAAAACCCATGACACAGCTGAGTCACAAAAAGACAAACAACTTCTCATCCGGGACACCATCCACGCATCAAAGACACTTTCTGTTTATTTGTGCTCCTTTAATCTATGAGAAGCCTCACAGGGAAGTAATAGTAGTAGTACTCATAAGGGAAGTCACTCTCTTGAGGATTTAAATTGCAGCGTGTTGTTCCTGAGATGAGTTTCCTGTATATCTCCATTTGTCATTAATTACCACACCAAGTCCCCTCAGTGTAATTACACGGAAAGAGTTGATTGTATTCAGCCGGCGGAGAGGCCTCAATTTCAACATGGTGCCTTGAGAAATGTTCCTTTATTGGAGTTGAAGCAGCTTGAAGTTAGCTTGTAAAAACACTTGTACAGTTCTTTGATAAGTTGTACTTTTTTATAGTAACAATGGATCAGATGGCTATGTGTGTACCGTGTGTCAGTTATAGTGACCAACCCACAGAGAATTGCTTCCAGGGATGACGTATTTTTGTAGGCCAACCTGGAAGTTAGCATCTAACTAAAAACCCATTCCAGGTTTTAGGACTCATTATTGTAGCACTCTATTACAATTCTACAATTTAATTTAGTAGACGCTTTTGACCAAAGCGACGTACATCTGAGAATTCATACAACACAAGCAAGGATCTAGATAGGAGAGAACAATGTGAGTAACTGCCAACAACAGCTTCAAGTCCGATCGGACACAGGTGCCGACAGGCAGTGCACAGAAGCAATGCACTGAGTGTATAGAAGCAGATATATATATAGATATATATAGATATATATTTATATATCTATATATATCTATATAGATATATAGATATATATATATATTTTTTTGTCATCATCCTCATTAACAATATCAACAACGTCATCAATGTCATCATCATCATGAATATCCTATCAATGGGAGAACCAGGGGCCTTTCATTGGCCGAGCGTAGTGGGCGGGAGGAAGCGTAGACCTGGACGAGGGAGTTCAGGTGGGCGGGAGCCGTTTTTGTTGCTGTTTTGTAAGCGAGCAACAGGGTTTTGAATTTGATGTGAGCAGCAACTGGGAGCCAGTGGAGGGATATGAACAGATGATCTGCAGATGATCTGGATCATCTGCAGAGGTTTGAATGTGCATACACGGAGGGCCTGCTAGTAAGGAGTTGCAGTAGTCTATTTAGCTCTATAATAATAATAATAATAATAATGTCAGGGAGAGTGGAGCAGGAGGACCCAAATGCAGGAGATCACAGACTACAGGAACTTGGCGAAGTAATTTTAATTCAATCTCTAATGCAGGGGAAGGCAAAACTGAAACTCTCATAACAAATCAAGGATCCAACAAAGACTGAAGGGAAAACCAGAGGACTTAAATACAAACTGATCTGACGAGAGGATGAAGTGCAGGTGGAGAGATGGGCGGAGGAGCTCAGGGGAGGGGAATGAGGTGATTAGGCCGAGGAATGGGCAAGGAGCTGATTGGCTGGGGAAAAACACCGGGAACAAGAAAGGAGCTGATTGGTTGGGAAGAAGTAACGAGGATGATTCAGAGCAGGTGTGTAGACGGGCAGAACTCTGGGAGTGTGTGTGTGGTTGATGGAGACTAAAACAGAGCTAAAAGGAGAATGAATTTTGGATTCACATTCACCAGGTGGCCAGAAACACGACTCAGCTTTTCTGCGACACAAGTAGGGGAGTGAGCGTTATGGAAAATCAGTTGGGAACCACTGGCGTAGAATAAAAAAGCGAGAAAGACCACTTTGGATGGGTCCAATAAACACAGGACTTTCAACCAGGAGACCGGTGTTCGAGAGTGGTGTTTTGTAAGATACGTTAGTGACGTTTGTGACGTGTATTTTAGTGACATTTGTGACGTGTTTTCCGTACTTATGTTACTTGTTTCTGTATTGTACTTAGTTTATGTACTTATTTAAAGACCGATCATAAAGACCAATCAATCAACTTAGTGGTCTTGTTGCCTAAACCTAACTGCAGACGTAACCATAGTTTTGTTGTGTGGCTTACAAATGACATGCGAAAAGGCTAAATGCGTCATCACGCGTGGAATGTCATTATAATGTCGTGTCATTTATATTGTACGCCTTCCCGTGAGATTGGGTTGTTCTGTCAGATTTGTACCTGTCTTTGGTTGTGTGTGTGTGTGATACCTGAAACAACTTCACAACCCATAGTTGCTCCATCATCCGTGCTGTGCCTTGAACAAGTATAAAGTTACAGATTTCAGCCGTAAGTGATCGCAGTGCTTTTACACACCTGAGTGCCGAGTCTGCACACATGGTGAGGGGGTTTCTGCCCCTGTAATCCAGCCAGTATTTCCCCCATCATATTTCAGGACATGAGAGGGACTCAAACCGAGGATTTATCATCAGGATGTGCAGGCACGGTGCGGAGGAGAGGGGTTTTTCTGGGAAGCTGTGATGTGACCCAGATGGGAGATATAGTGACCCGAAAGATGAGAGCACTCCAGGGAAAAGAGAGGGGACACATAAAGAATCACCAGATTTGTGGGGTTGAAGCCAGAAGAGGTATATTTCACCGACATGTCAAAGGTTCACAGAATCAACACGCCCCCCGCCGTGCAGGAACCAGGATGAGCAGCGAAGGGGGACTTAAAAGAGAGAGTTGGGATTATACGTGGCCCTGTGCTGCACCGATGTGCATGCTATCAATTATGCAGTAAATCAACAAATCAGTGCAGGCCTCTGCTGGTTAAACCTGCTCCGCTCTCAGGTCACGTAAGGAGGACTTCATTAAGGGATGATGATGATGATGATGAAAGGTCTGGGATTTGTGCATTGTAAATCACTGTTGCAGTCGGGTCAGAACCTTTACAGGAACTACGAAAAACAACCTTGTTTGTGCAACTTGACCGCTGTGCGTTTTGCAGTTTATTCGTTTTATTTTGAACCCTGAGAGGTTAGAGAAATATGAATGTTTTTGTGAGCGTGGCAAAAAAGTCAATTTAGCTTATTATCAAATGTATTCACTGTAGACTCAAGTTATTGACACATCCCAAGCTATTCGTTTTATTAGCCTCACACACTCAAAAAAACAAGCATTACGAAACACCGCGCCACAGAGATTCAGGGCCAAGTCATAAATTTAGTTGAGATAGAGTTCGCCACTCTCATGAACTCTTTACCTAGTAGGTCTAACACAAACACACAGTCATTCATCTCGTTCAATAACAAGCTCAGAGTGACAGAGTGCCTGGCTGTCAATGGTTTCACCTACATGCCATTAGCTCAGCTGAAGCTAATCCTATATAATATGAATGTTCCTCCAAGATATTAGGAAGTATAAAGCGTTGGACTATACAACATTGACAGAAAAGCCCAGATTAACAAAAAAAAAGCCTTGAAATTAAAACAATGATGGAGCGATTAGCTCGTTTGAGCTCTTCTCGTTGTCGTGCATGACACTGAAAATCCTCGCAGTCATGTTTTGGGGGGATGATGAAAGCATTCTTCTGGCAATCCCTCAAACAAGCCAAATCCAGTGGTGGCATGGGCTGAAACAGCAGGGGCTTATCATCGCCTTTGTGTCTTGTCATGTTGTTTGAGGAAGCTAAGCCTCCGTCTTCTCTGCAATACGCCACTCAGGTATTTGTGAGCTGACCATATTTTAATGCCAAATATATTCTAAGACTCTGGATTGTTGGTCATTTCCCAACTCGGGCTTGATTTGATAGTGGCTGTGGAGCGATACGATTGGGAAATGTGAGGAATGTCCTACATTTTTAGATTTCTACAGCAGCATTCAGTGCCAAGGATTAATTTGTCGCCAACACACGCAGCTTCCTTTCTTCACGGAAAGGAGATGAGGAAATGCTACAAATAAATATTACACAATATCAGACTGAGATGTCAATCTGTGCTTCTTAGAGCCGGTTAGAGGATTAGATATGCCTCACTGACGTTGTAAGAAGGGATCTCTATCTAATGATGATAAGTGTCTTATCTCAACTTCGATGCATTCTCTTCCTGTTATAAAATGATATCTTCAAAAAAAGTCAAACTCTGTAGCTCTACATTTGACCTGCACATGTAGCACATTTGACCTGCACATGTAGCACTTTTGACCTGCACATGTAGCACTTTTGACCTGCACATGTAGCACTTCTAAAGGATGTTATATGATCCAATACTAAAATGCTTTTCCAAAGGATTTTGATATGCATAATAATTTCTTAGGATTATAATTTTTTTTTTTTTTACATTTTAGCCTCTATAGACAGATATATGAGACAGACAGGAAATATGGGATGAGATGCAACAAAGGTCTCTGACCTTAACCAGGCCACCAGAAAGTAAAGTGAGACAAAGGCATGTTTTACCCTCAGGAGCTTTTTAGCCCTTTCAGCATGTTGTTTCTGTTTTCCCGCCTACAAACACCTTGTTTCAAGACATGGCTGGTGGCTTTTTCAAGCAGAAAAGTTCTGACAAACCATGGCTGTATTCGAAACCGCATAGTAAACTAGTAGTACGTACTGATTTGGCCAAAATGTAGCATGTACTATGTAGCAGGTAGCATGTAGTATGAAGTATGCGAACAAATGCAAAATTTACAGCATGCCAAAAGTACTCGGATGTCATACTGATTTGGAAAAAATCTCTAGTATGCATCGGACCAGTCTACCTCGTCCTACTGTATCCCACAATGCAAAGTGCTGGACCACTACAGGCTACAGTTACCACAACAACAACAACAGCCCAAAACGGCTCGTTTTTTACATTTTTCGTAGCTATTTCATCATTAAATTCAATTCTGAACATTGTTGAGGTGAGAAATCAACTGTGTAGATCTTGAATGTTTACAGTTTTACAATATTAGATGGCGAATTAAACATTTGCTCCAACTTTTTCAGAGTTAAGAAGCTCCAGAAACTGCCGTGACAGCTAGCTAGCCAGCGCCTGCCGGGGTCGCTGGCTCACCAGCCGGGCGGTCACGCTCACAGACCTCTATGAGCTGGCTGGAGCTCTCTCTAGAGACCAGCCTGTAGACGAGAGGCTTTTATTTCCTTGTTGACGGATAGTTTTTTTTAATATAACACAAATGTCCATTATAAATTAACGGGAACCTGTGGTTATGCCTTTTTGGAGTTGAAAAGCTCCACAATCACCCGCGGGTGTAGCTCGCTCGCCAGCCGGCCACTGATGCCGGACACAGACAGCTCTCTACTGAGCCTCTAGTCAACTGTACTGTACAGAGCTCCTCTCAGATGAAAGTGCCCTCTCCTCTCTTTATGGTCACTCTAATGGACTTGGACCTTTCACTTCTGCCCCCCACGGGCAGGCCAGAGTAAAAATATCTCTCTGCTGGACTGTTCGCCTGCTGTGTGTGTGTGTGTGTGTGTGCAGCCTGAGAGTAATTAAGAAACAGATGGAGGCAAATACACATGGGAACCGTCCTGGCGAGTCTGAGCCGGTGGGACGACTGATCCCCTTCAGTCATTCCTTCCATTTCCTTTTAGTATTTGGGTGTATTCCAGCGAGACACATACATCTCCGGTGTGACATAATTAAGTGTGAGTAAATGTAGGAGAAGTTTAGCCTTGTGGCTCATACACCCCCTTCCCTCCCATAACACACACACAATACTATACTTATGATTATATAAATAGTGAATTCTACTTGAAACACATTGAACATGCTAGAGCAATGAGTTGTATTCGTGCAAGAGTAATGTTGAATATTCCCTCTGTCCCTCTGCTCATTAGGTAACCTGTCAAAGACCTGCACTGAGGGTGGCTGGACCCCGATCAGCATTGACTCATACATAATGGACTGCGGATACAATCCCAACAACACCATAGATGATAACACGTCGGTATGGCAACCACAAAACTCTTCCACTCCCATGTTGTTTTCTGGTGCTTCGTGTTAAATGTCAAACTCAGTCCTGATGAACTGTTTTCAGTGAGCGTAAATGTATTTTTGCAGGGAGAATTCTTCGACGCCATCAAAGTGGGCTACACCATCGGTCACAGCGTGTCCCTCGTTTCTCTGACGATCGCCATCACCATCCTGTGTCGCTTTCGGTAAGGATGCAACTTAATGTCCCTGCGTAAAGGCAATCAAACACCTTTTTTTCCATCATTTAGAGCGATAAAAACCCTTCAGATCTCTCATTTCACACCACGCTTCCTGCGTTTTATAGAGGTTTTATAGTGTTTTTCACACAGTAATGTGTCTCTGCCAGATTTTGTGGGACAAAGACATCCAAATTTGACATTATCTTGCTGTTGCGACATTTCTCAAACAAAGCGCTCAAATGCAAGCAGCCATAAAGTCAAACCACTTAGACTGTTGTTCACAGCATGTTCCCCTTTTGGACCTTCAGTCCTGGGGTTGCAGAGAAAAAAGTGTGCATGTTGGCATGACACACACACCACTGATTATTGGAATAAGTTTAAGTGTGTGGCTTCTAATAAACAACCCAGTTTGTTCAGTTGGGTGTGTTTTGCATTTGGAGTGTTTGTGTTTTACGGGCTAAACAACAAGGGATGTGTTTACACCTTGGGGTTATGAAATGCCAAATATTTTGGACTCTCAGACAGGATGTGAACAGCGTTCGCTGTTTATATTCAGCTGCAGACGGCCGTGTTCAGGCAGCTGGTTGACGCTGCGTGTCATCGCCTGATGGGTTTACACAATTCACCCACCGATCATAAGCTCACCGGGAAGGCATTTGTCTGAGAACACCCAGGAGAGAGAATTTACATTAGTAACATTTTCTCTGCAAAAACAAACCCCTGATTTGTTCTTGTTTACCTCTGTGCTGAATGTCAAGGGTGTTTCACGTTTGTTTCTGCATGATAAATATACGTTTCACTGGAAAACTACGTCCTACATCCAAGTAGGAAACATACAGATGGCCTTTCATGACAATTATAGGTTGCTTTATATTTAAATAACAGCAGGAGCACATTACAAGGCAAGCTCAAACACTTTATTAGGCTACTCCATCAAAAAGTAAGCACAACTACAAGCCAAGTGTACCCTTCTGTAGGCCTATAAGGCAAGAATACTTAATTATACTTTTCTTAAGTCTATCTCGATCAAAAGATTAAGTACAAGTAGGACTATAAGCCAAGTATACTTAGACTTCTCTATACTTGTCAGTATGAGCCAAGTATACTTAGGCTTTTCTGTATACTTGTCAGTATAAGCCAAGTATACTTAGACTTTTCTGTATACTTGTCAGTATGAGCCAAGTATACTTAGACATTTCTGTATACTTGTCAGTATGAGCCAAGTATACTTAGACTTTTCTGTATACTTGTCAGTCTAAGCCAAGTATACTTAGACTATTTTGTATACTTTTCAGTATGAGCCAAGTATACTTAGACTTTTCTGTATACTTGTCAGTATAAGCCAAGTATACTTAGACTTTTTTGTATACTTGTCAGTATAAGCCAAGTATACTTAGACTTTTCTGTATACTTGCCAGTATAAGCCAAGTATACTTAGACTTTTCTGTATACTTGTCAGTATGAGCCATGTATACTTAGACTTTTCTGTATACTTGTCAGTCTAAGCCAAGTATACTTAGACTTTTTTTTTTTACTTTTCAGTATGAGCCAAGTATACTTAGACTTTTTTGTACACTTGTCAGTATGAGCCAAGTAAACTTATCTATACTTTTCTTAAACTTATCTTAAGTTTAAAATAAGTATACTCATAGCACACTTAAATACACTTCTTTTTAGTAAGGGATAGTCATGTCCAGTAAGCGCAACTCTCCTCAGCTAAAATACACATTCTTTCTGTGAATGTTTGCCCCCCGTAAATTAAGTCTGCAGAGTTTCTGTTGGATATTTCCTTGATATTTATTCCGATTGCATGCTTTGGTGCCGTAAACACACACTTTATCAGATGATTTTCGGGATAGGTCATGTAAACAGTTCATTTGAGATCTTTAATCAGAGGGAATTCATTAAAAGAGAATTATGCGTGTCGCTTTTTCCTTCTTGATTTAACTGCTGATTTGTCCTATTTTGCAGGAAGCTGCACTGCACAAGAAACTACATCCACATGCATCTGTTTGTGTCTTTCATACTGAAAGCTGTTGCTGTTTTCATCAAGGACGTGGTTCTGTATGACGTCTGGGAGACAGACAATTGCCAGTCGCCTGTGAGTAGGTTGCACTCTCCTCTCTGTGCCCTTGAACGCCACCGTGTCACTCGTCAACATTTTATTAGTGAATTTTACAAGTTAACTCGTCCCTCTGATGTACGAGCAGCCGGCCGCTGCTGTCCTTTTGGCTGAGGCGAAATGCATCTATTTAATTACTCACTCAGACTTGACTGACTTTAATGCTTTGTCTCTGAGTTTACTTAACGTGTGAGCGCTCAAGTGTTTGTGGGTGTAGCAGTGTTTGCCTTCCACTCCTGAGACGATGTTTCCTCATTCATCTGTCCAGCAGGATGTTGTGAGAGTTCCGGTTTGCTGAGCTGAGCATTAAGCCTGAACTACAGAGAGCTTTGCCAAAAAATCACATTTGAACAATATCAAGAGCCGAGTTAAGATAAGGTGTGAGATAAGCTACCGGATTGGGTACTGTTCCATATAATGAGGCTTTTTTTTTTTTATTACTATTTGATTGATCAAGTCACCAACGTCAGAGGTGTTTTCTCAGGCCGTGCTCCAGCTGAACCCACTGCTTTATTACCAGAGAGGATTAGAGCAGCAGACTGTAAATCACCTGCTTTATTATCTCTAAGTGCTGATTGTTAATGGCTGAGTTTAGGTATATCCTGGATTGTCCTGGTCCAAACACAGCTGCTAACCCTCTCAACTGTTTCTGTACTCAGGGTTAAAAAAAAGACTTCTTTTGTAGAAATCAACATATTAAAGGGGGACTCCAAACTGTATGTTCTGTAGTCCATTCATCTTGTGTATACATGGATGGTTTTCTTAAAATAACAAAATAATATTGGCATTTGATTTTTCAGTGTTCGATGAACACCATTTCCCATAAGTCCTAGACACCTCGGTTTAACATCCTCGTCTCAACCAAGCCCCCAGAAAGAGCGCTGGTCGTTGATCCCAATTTTCATAGTGGCCAAACGGCGGCACTACAACTTCCGTGTCCGTCATGTGATGCCATTGGACCCAAAAAGACTTTTTCCTATAGACTTACATTAGGAAAGAGACTTCTGTAACTCAGCGGAATTTTTTTTTTTTTTGAGGTGAATCAACTTCCCAGCATGAACACTTGAATAGTCCTTATTTAAATCATTAGGTCCTAAAAGTTGTAAAAAGCACTAATAGCTGAATCCAGAGTTATTTCCCTTCCTCCGTTTATGTGAATGAGACCCAGACCGAGGCTGGAGCGAGGGTTGCTATATGGTGCTTATAGTGACTGATAATGCCTATTTAATAGACAACAGTGTAATCGGCTGACTATGAGATATAAAAATGAACATGAATCTCAAATACTTTGTCTGCAGATTTAATCAGTCTAGCGATTATAATTACTATAATCAGCACAACCATAACCCCTGTAGAATTTACTCTAATTATATGATGCTCATATTACAGTAATTGCGATAATGACTGTCTCCTCGCTGCTGCTTTTGATTGCCAAGTTTGACAAAATTGTTTTCTCATAAGTGAATCATCAATACTAATTTTAGAGTAATTCACTAAAAACGTTCTCCGTGCATAGCCTCGTCCACTGGCAATTATATTTGTCTTCATCATTTTGAATTGTAATCAAATTGCTCGACATTCAATGGTAATGCAATAAGCCGCTAACATGCTAGTTTCTCCTGCAGGTGGGCTGCAAGGCAGTGGTGGTCTTCTTCCAGTACGGGGTCATGGCGAGTTACTTCTGGCTGCTGGTGGAGGGCCTCTATCTCCACACTCTGTTAGCCGTTTCCTTCTTCTCTGAGAGGAAGTACTTGTGGTGGTACATCCTGATTGGTTGGGGTACGTGTGCCAGTCTCCGTGCCATCTGTCGATGAATACACACCTAGGCTCATTTGCGAGGAGATTAGATCCATCCGTTTGTCCAAAGTGGCAGCCAGAAATCAAATGCCCGTCAAGAGCAGGCAACGTGAATGTCTTTTTGTCTTACAGCCACACATGATGAAATGTAAATGAATTTATAAATACGATTTTATACATGCACAGGAAATGCTGTGCCTATTTCATGTGCATATGAATGAGTCCTGCTGCCAGTTTTAGATTAGCAGCAGCAGGCAGCTGCCACTCCACTCCACTGTTATAATTCAGTCTAAGCGTCCTGCTATGCTTTTGGTGCTCTTGATAGGAAAACATTGAATTAATCCATGCATGTACGGCAGACATAATATGTGAATAACATGTGAAACAACACATCAGACAATTTGGACTTTTTAATATTTTTAATGGATATATGTGGCAACAGAGATTTTGACCGTGCTTATCATAAATACATCTTAAAAATATTTTTGGCCCTTCATTTTCATCTTTCAAACACTTGACTTTGGCCTTTTCGGTCCTAAAATTCCAATGTTACTTGCCTTTGAAATGTATACTCAACAACCATTCCCCAAATTTCTGATGTTCTTTTTTTTCCATCACAGCAATAAAGTTACTCTATAAATAGACCTGAAATGTTGTGTCTGCCAGCAGGAAAATGGAAACAAGCCTGTGACTTTCCTGCAGATACCCAGGATGAGCCAATATTGGCACAGAGAGCACATATGAGTCAGGTTTAAAATGATAGCTACCCAAAAGGCAATATAACTTTAGCTATAAAATCATCCAAAAGATTAACAGTGGGCTCAAGGCTCACCGTCATATTTGGTGGTGTTGAGTCAGTGTGGTGTTTGTTTGGACATAATTAATAGTTTGTGACATAGAGATCATATTAATGTTGAAATAACTTGCAACAAATTCTGTTTATGTTTCTTTTTTTGCAGGCGCGCCAACCATCTTTATCTCAGCGTGGGTGATTACAAAGGCTTATTTAAATCATCTCGGGTGAGTTAGTCATTCGTCTTTGCTTTAATCTCGTTGATTAACATTACTTATCAGTACAACAGACTTAAACAATACACATTTACACACTCAGAATGTAATAATAATAATAATAGCTGGTCTCAGTGGAGGTCTGTGGTGAACTATTAATCTGCAACATGCAAAGTAATTAGCCGTAACGTTACCTCAGACAAGAGCTCAGTGTTTCATGGCTACCTTACAAAACCAAAATATGCAGTAACTACATATTTATTCAAAATAAAATGTTCTTTACCATATAAAAGTTATCATAGTATGTGTTAGTAATGTGGAATTTCCTAAAAAGAAGAAAAACTCTCAGGCTTTGTTATGTTTAAGCTAGCTAGTGAGGCTTTTCCCATCTTCATGTGTCCGTAGTCAAAGAACATATATGGATAAGAAGTGAAAATCAGTTCAATTGCAACATTAGCGCCCAGCAGCAAAGCTACGCTTCTGCCATTTTGGACTGAAAGCGACTACAGGACGCTAGTAAAACGTCCGCCTAAAATGTGCCGTACAAAAGCAAAACAAAATTATTTCTATTGTATTGTCATTTTCTATCGAAACAGCCTGTGTTGAACAATACAATATTATAAATATAATAAGCGCTTTCAGTCCAAAATGAGGTTGAGAGTTATGTTTCTTTGCGTCTATACTCTTTGCCATAGTTACTGCTTTCTGCTCTCATATAGCACAGCTCAAAGGTTTGTTCTATCTCAATTTATTCTTTTATTTTGTGAGAATTTGTTGTTTTTGTCGCTTCCGACAGATGCTGGGAGATAATCGACGACCGCCCATGGTGGATCATTAAAACACCTATTTTAGTCACCATACTCGTGAGTCACGGCACCTCTTTATGAGTAACGTTTCATACGCAGCTCTTCACAATGCAATCACATTAATCAGTCCTTTTAACTCTCTCGGCAGTTGAACTTTTTCCTCTTCATCTGCATAATCCGGATTTTGCGACAGAAGATGAATTGCCCCGACATCGGAAGAAAGGAATCCAATCAATACTCGTAGGTTTTCAGCGCAGAATGTTTCTATCATTGCATGGGTTACAGTCATTTCTTATCAGGTGACATTGAATAAATTATCTTTCTGACGCTATGTTGTCGGTGGTGAGTAATCATAGCTCTCTTGACTCTGGTTTTTGTGCGTTTTAACAAGCCTTCTCTTCACTGTCCCTACTTTTTTTTTAGGAGACTGGCTAAATCCACTTTGTTGTTAATACCTCTTTTTGGCATAAACTACATCATTTTTGCCTTCATCCCCGACCACATCCACCCACAAGTGAGGATGGTGTTCGACCTTATTCTGGGGTCATTTCAGGTAACGCCACATAACAGCATGCAAGGTGTTACTTAGCAGTCTGTCAGCTTCCCAAATGTCAGACAGAAGCAGCACTACTTCTTGTGTTTTAGGTAAAGATTTGTGCTGTAAAGTTACATCAGCTTGGTAACATGAAGACAATTTGTCTGATTAAGCAACTGAATTATTTGTTTAGCAGACATGTTTAATTTTGTACGCATGAATTATGAGGTCGCTGATTTACCGAGTATCAAATTGAATGTGAACGCTGAGAGCCAAGTGCAGCGATGGAAACCTAGCGATGGAAAGTATTCTCAATTTATAACCATTTTAGCTCAGAATGATATCTCCTGGGAACGTTTCCCAGAGATCTAAATGATGAACCTCCTGTCTGGGCCTGAAGTTGGTCATAATCTTACCGTCATTATTCATACGCAAGCATTTTGAGTGTTCTTCCAGCTGTACTAGCACAAAATCCTTTATTGGGCGGTAACGTTTTATCTCTCTTCTCTCTTCTTCAGGGTTTTGTTGTTGCTGTTTTGTACTGCTTTCTGAACGGAGAGGTAAGAACATTTTAAAAAACAGCTCTTTTAGATGTTAACTGTCCTTTTATGCCAGCACATCAAATTTTCAGTCCCTCTCCTGCCCTCTTAACACCCTCTCTTCATCCTGTTTGTCCACCCCCCCTCGTCTCCCCTGCAGGTACAGGCGGAGATGAAGCGTAAGTGGCGCAGATGGATGCTGCAGAGGTTCCTGGGCACTGACACGAAGTACCAGCAGCCCTCTATCGGCAGCAACGGCAACAACTTCAGCACCCAGATCACCATGTTGACCAAGTGCAGCCCTACAACGCGCCGGGCGTCTGAGTGTCAGGAACACCTCTCTGCCATCTGAAACCCATTTACGGTTAACACCCCTCTCCGTTTGTATCGTTGGGTACTGAATCGTACACACATGCACTGTTGCAACGCAGTTGATATTGGTTACTGAAGGTTAATATGACATTTTAGTACTGAAGCTAATATGTGTTCATTGTAACTTTATCCATTACCTGTAAAAAAAAAATTTGTGTTTTTCTTGCAAGGGTGGAAAGGCGTCTTACAAAACACCCATTTAGTAAAATGGGTTATTAATTACCTTCACATGAAGAATTAGTTTCCATAAAAGACTGTTGTAATGCAGCTTTGATCAGGAAGAAGCGTCCACTGTTCTGGAGGTTGACTGGCAGGTATCTGTTATTTACATATAAACTCGTCTCACGCTGATACATCTGCAAACAGATTAGTTCGGACGACAAAGTAGAGCTTTGCTGAGATCACACATGACGAGTCAACCCCAACGGGTTACTGACAAGTTGTTGAAAATCAATTCTCAGAATAACATTAATAAAGTCTTTTCTAATGAACACACTACAGGATGCTGAAGGGAGAAAGATAGTGAATGTGAAATTAAAGTGAAATGGAGCTCTTGGCCAGCGGTTTACATCTGATGTTAAGCAACAGTTGGACAGAGCCAAAGATGAGCTGTGTCCTATAAGAAGCAAGATGTTTATTAAAAGGGTGTGTTACACAAGAGGACTCCAAGCACTTAACCTAATGGCCCATGTTGCTGAGGGGACCAAAGGTAACAGCATTACTGTAATGACAGTGTCAGGCTGTCATGAACGGCAGTAGTCACAGAGGAGGGATCTATAGCGCGACCGACGTCCCTATCCCGTCTGTGACAGTTTTATACGGGCCATACACTCGGCTGAATTACTGCCGGATAACATTCCAGAGGAGACTCTAAAGCTCCCGCTTGTGAAATTTATCTCAGATTACAAAGGCTTTTAGTTTTGGTATGAGTGCGCGGTCGCTGAGCAGACGTTCATTTTGACTGTTTCTGCAACTAATGGACCAGATGTATTCCATTATTAGTCCACACGATACACAACATTGTGAATAAATATGTGGCAACACTGATTAACTTCCATTAACTGGATTGCATGGATAATTCATTTCATTGCATCGATTGTTAGCTTTCTATTTTATTCTATATTCACAGAGTCAATCAATATTGTTATTGTTAATGTACTATACTGTTTTCTGGCCGGTCGGCCCACCACTTTGGGTCCAGATGGAAATATCTGGACAACTACATGATGGATTGCCATGAAAATTGTGTACATTCATTGTTCCCAGAGGATGAATCTTAATGATGATCTTCTTCTTATCTAGCGCCACCAGCAGGTCAAAGGTTCCATCATCTACCAGATGATATTTGGGCAACATTTTTTTTTACAGACATTCATTATTACAAGTAGATGGACCCTAATGACTTTCTCCTCTAGCGTCACCGAGAGGTTGTGGTTCAACATCTATTGGATGGATTGTTTAGTTATTTATTATTTATATGTATATACAGTATATATATGATATATATTTTAAATATTGTTTATTTAGTTCAGACATTCATGTTCTAAATGAATTGTAATAGTAATGGTTATGCCTTAAAGGACCAGTGTGTTGCATTTTGGGGGATATATTGGCAGAAATTGAATATAATATTCATAACTATATTTTCATTAGTGTATAATCACCTTAAACTAAGAATCGTTGTGTTTTCATTTGCTTAGAATGATCATATCTACATACGGAGCGGGTCCTCTTTATGGAGCCGGCCGTCATGTTTCTACAGTAGCCCAGAACGGACAAACCGAACACTGGCTCTAGATAGGGATATTCACGTTTTCGTGTTGGGCACGAGAGAATTTTCAGTTAGTTGCAATCTGCAACCTCGCCGCTAAATGCCGCCAAATCCTACACACTGCACCTTTAACTTTTCATTTAGATTTGTTTTGATTTATGACATAATAGAGAGCTCCAGGGATGATACATTTTTGTAGGCCAACCAGGAAGTCTACATCGCCCTTGGTTCCCTCGACAAAAACCCAATGGGATTGTTCCATTGGTTTTTGATTATTGCAGAAAAAAAAGCTCTGTGGCAAACAAACGTTTATGATACTTACACGTTTTGTTCAGCAAGATATTCTTCACAAATGAACACCGTTTTTATGATTTTTTGAAGTGTGAATGCAATCGGCAAAAGTAAAAAGCTAACATTAGGCTATAAGAACTACACCACGGTCGCATGAACGTGAGTATAAACGAGGCTGTAACAGCGGACGAGTCGGCGTGATGACGTTTAGTAGTCTCATTTAGCCACTTGTTAGCAACACATGTTAGACACATAAAGGCCTCAAAATGTATGAGTGGGGTATTTATTGATGTATTTTATGTCTCAGAGCAAAATGTTAAAATCTCTTCAGGTTGCGTAAACAACAGATCTTATTTCAGGCATCTAACTAAAAACCTATTCAAAAAACCCATTGACTTCCAGACAGCACTCTATAACTGCAAAACTAATGGCATCCTCATCAGCCTCAGCTATACTTTGAGTATAGTACTGATTAGCAAATGCGAGCGTGCTAACATGCTCAACTAACATGGTGAATGGTAAATATAACCTCTAAACATCAGCATTGTCATTATGAACATGTTAGCATTAAACACCCAGACGCTAGCTTGGCTGTGTATTCTTAGTCTTGTTTGATGTTATAAGATTTATCAAGTTCAATGACACCATGCATGATAGTTGTTATTCTCTCTATTTGAGGCCACCTCCTGCTAAAAAAAAGGCATTTTCAGGCATTAATTAATATGTACGGGCAGTGACTGTATCACATTTCACGTGGGCGTCATGTTGGGGTTTGCTGTTTACTTTAGTCCCCCTTCTTGTCATGTGTAAAACTAACTGAAAGTACCTCAGACTAACTGTCACACTGTTGTATATACGATGTGAGACTGTAAATACGGCTAAAGAATTGGTTCATGATGTGTTTTGTGGTGATGACTTAATAGTGCTCAGGTTTCAACTGGAAATCGATGTTTACATTTAAACGTTTCCCCACTCGTGCTATTTGCATAATGTCACTGAAGAAGTGTCTCTTATTTGTTGTACCGTGTACATTTTGTGTAAATATGGTGTAATGTACAGTACGTGTGGAATCAGCTGTAAAGATGTTGATGAATAAAACCATTTGCACTGTGGACAGGCCTTCTGTGTCGTTCCAACTAAAAGCAATACAGTCAACCATCATCTTTATTTCTGCTTTAAATAAAGCAAACAGGTATTAAAGAAACTTTATGGAATAATATAACAACAAAAAAACAGATGTACAAATCAACATTTGAGCTTTTCATAAAATATATTTGGTGTGATTCTCATGTCCCCTCACTTAGACTCAACATGTACCTGTCTCCCTCTGCTGTAAAACATAAGGAAAAACACTTTTTCATCTTCAGAGACCAAATTCATTTGTGAAACATTCTGTATCCTAAGCCAATTTTGGGCCAATTTTGAATGCTAATGTTACTTCATTAACCTCACGGCACCACCAGCAGTTATAACTTGGTGAGGCGCAGAGTGTTGAGACGCGCTGGAAGAATAGTGGATCCCTCTGCGTAGCTGATCTCTCGCAAAATCCCATTCCAGCACTGGTCTGACTCATCGTATCTGCGGGGAAACATAAATATGTCAGTGTTTGGTGCCCTTATAGCATCACAAGATAGCTTACAGTAATAACAAATGCAATCTCAATGTCGTTCATCATCTGCAGAGAATGATTTGACATGAAAGGGACTTTTTGGGTTAGCTCCATTAATAATAGTATATGGGAAGAAAGGAAAAGTATAGGAAGAGACTGTAATGAGCTATGTGTTTATGTATAGAAATAGACCATAGCATAAACTTGGACTTGACTCAGCAGGAAAAGGCACATTAGTAATGATGGTTCAGTTCCATTTAGGTATGCCAGTGCAGTGTGAGAGTGACTAACTGGAATGCAGCCATTGTTGTGAGATATTATAAGTCTGGTGTTTCTCTATATTTTTCTTATTGTCAACAGATCTCATGAAAAGACCTAAACCGACAATGCATTAATCTGTCTCCCAATACTTTACCTTGTTTGTGTCACTCAGCTTTCAAAAATATAAACCTTTGGTCACACAAATGTTGTTTTACTTTCTAAATAAAGACTCTTTCTAAAACAGAAGGTCATTGTAGTTGTTAGAAAAGATTACTTAAACAGGAGATAATAGTGTATTTTGGGGGGTCTATTTTCAGCTGCGGATTAATACACATTTGGTGCTTGAGTGAGTATGAAAGGAGCTTCCTCTGGAGTAAGCCATATCAGGCTTTGGCCAACAGGTAATACTTGCTAGCAGTGGCGGACTCAGGCTGTCTGAGGGGCAGGGGCAAAAAATAATAAAAAGGGCACCAGGTGCAGGAGGTGAGGCACCAGCACACAGAACGTTTTCTAACCTGTAGGGCAGCCTAAATGGAACTGCATCTTGTTTTCTCCATGTTAAGGCCAACATAGAGGGGACTTCAGCACATTTCCTTCATTGGTAGGGCACCCTAGAGGGCACATTTTATTTACCATGGGGGCGTCCAAGAGGGAACTTTTGCTGTGGTTTGTTCGGGTCCACCAGTGCTTGTTAGTATCAATTAATTGTTGGTTTTGGTCTTTCAGAGGATTTGTTAACAATTAAACAACATAGAATATGACCAGACACATCCTTGAAGGTTATTCATTAAAACTGTGCTTTTCCTCTAAGTCTATGAGATGACGATTTCATCTGAATCTGAGTGTGGCTTCAGATTTTTCTTTGCTGTGTTGTTTAAATTTTTTCAAACAAATCAGGGGGTACCATGTCATTTTACTTGTAGGATGAAATTTCTCAGTAAAACTTTTTTATTTCAGCCATTGTGATCCCATTCTAATCACTCATCACGTGTATTGAGCGAGTGAAGGCAGGCTCTCACCTCCAGATGTCAGTCATCTCTGTTGGGACGGGCTCCTCACTGGTTTCACTGGGCATCATGGAAAAGCCCCCCACAGCATACAGGAAACCTCCCATCGAGATCAGGCTGAGAGAGCTGCGCTCCTGAGGGAACTCTGTGAACTCAGACCACCTGGAGGACAACAGGATAATAACACACACACACACAAACAGTGAAGTGATGATGAAGCTGCTATATTACTGTATGACACCTACAGCAGTGCAACGAGTGCTATTTTATGACCTAATGATCTGCTATTCACCCTCGATGAGTCATTTCACTACTGTGGACAGATGCTTCACCTCATAACGATGAGATAAAGTGGGTCATATAAAAAAACAAACAAACTGTCGTCTCACTTGTTGGTGGCGATGTCATACACCTCCACAGAGCTGGTGAGGCCTGTGTCTGTGACCCCCGTCATCACGTAGATCTGGTCTTCGTGGACGGTGATACCAAACAGGGAGCGGGCCGTCGTCAGAGGAGCCAGGTCCTTCCACTCAAACTTAGTAGGGTTGTAGACACAGACTCTTTTCATACATTTCCTGCATGAAACATTTAAAACAGTGTGTTAAAGGGGATCGATTGACTGATTATACACATGAAATTCTGTTGAGTTGCATTATGGGAAGTGTAGGATCCAGCGTTTTTGACTCATACTAGAGATTAAGAGTCAGGATATCTCAGGCTTTGCAGCCTTGATTTTGATCATTGTTTTTTTTTTTTTATCTTTCTCTTGTGAGTCCTCCATCTTTACAGAAGTGCGAAACCAAATCACTGGAGTACCCCTTTAAATACTGTTTGATTTAGTTCTTAAATGTAAAACTCTATGTGATATCCAAAGTGATACTGATACCTTGAGGTTTTGGTTGGCAATATTAATTGCACTTTCAAAAATGTTATATTCCATAAAGGTATTTTTAAACGGACCCACGGTGTGAAAATACAATCCTGAGGTGTAATCAAATGATAAAATATCATACAGATTATAGAGTGCCACATACTTGCTTTCAGATTTTCCTCCAATGACGTAGACGAGACCTTTGTGTGATACGGTTCCATGGCCGTACACTGCATAAGGCAGAGGGTCAGACTCTCCCCATTTGAATGACCTGTACAGAAAAAAAGATGTTACATCATCCTGAATTGACTATAGAGGATGAATCTGCAGACTCATGCAGCAACAAAGAACATTTATCTCCGAATTTGGTGATTTAATTTTTCAGACAAACTAAATAAGTTAAAAGTTGAGAAAGGCCTCCAACTTTTTCCGACTAAATAAACCAATAAATCAGCTGAAAAAGGCATTGTTTGGAGATACCTAGTTTTTACAGGAAATGTAATGAAATACATTTTATATCGATTGCTATATCTATGGAAATATATGTAATGCCTTTAATGTGACTATGAGAGGGATGGCTTTACGCTTCATTGAATTGAATTGGGAATTTCTGACTATTTAAAAGGAGGCTTCATTAGTGATCAATAGGATACTTTTCCAGAAATGACTTCTCTTGCATTAACTGAGTGTTTTCATTTAAATAATAAAGACAAAACAAATCATGTGTAAGATTCCATATTGATTTTTTTCTTTTATATAACTTTATTTTCCAAGAAGTGTGCCACCATCGTGATATTTAACCAAGGTAGACAGGGAAGAAAGAAATAGACCAAAAAAGGATAAAAGGACATACAACAAAATTAATAAATAAAATAAATAAAATAAATAAAATAAATAAAATAAATAAAATAAATAAAATGAAAATGAATAGATAAATAAATAAATAAATAAATAAGGTTCCATATTAAATCTGGTATCCACACTTACTGATGTGAGCCACCATCGTGACATATAAACAAGGTAAACAGGAAAGAAAGAAATAGACCAAAAAAGGATAAAAGGACACCCAACAAAATAAAATAAAATAAAATAAAATAAAATACAAATTAATAGATAAATAAATAAATAAGGTTCCATATTAAATCTGGTATCCACACTTACTGTCTGTCATAGATGATGACTGAGTCCAGGACGTGCTCGCCTTCCTTCACCTCCTTTCCTCCAACAACAAAGATGGAGTTTTCAGCTTCGGCCAGGCCGAACAGACAGCGAGGGTTGGGCTGTGAGGGCATCCCTAACCACTCTGAACTCACTGGGTCAAACTGGGGATGAAAACAATGAGAGGAATGAGAGGCACAAGGAATGAGAAAATAAGAGAAAAGTGACGTGTTTTCAGGTTACAAAGAGCTACCGATGGTCTACCTGCAGGAAGTAAGAGCTGAATGGCTCGTCTTTGTCCTCCTCGTTGTAGATAAGTCCTCCGACCACAAACACCTGGTTCTCCTTGGTCACGAGGCTGCAGTGGTTCTTGGGAATTCCTGTCGACTCTGAGACCACAAAGCATTCATTCCCTGGCGGGTCATAGGCCACAGTCCCTGTGTCGTTGATCATAAGTATCAGGTCCAGCTCAAACATCCCAAATCGAGGGTTGTTGTTGAGTATACCCGGCAAGTACCCTTCTTCCTCATCGTCCTCATCCTCCTCCTCACTTCCTTCTCCCCCCTTTGCCCCGTCGCTGCCTTGCTTCCTGGGCTTTGGGAGGCGCCCCTGGTGAGCATCCTTGACGAGATCCAGCTCCTTCTTGATGTCCTGGCTGAACCGGAGGAACTGGTGGCGCTCCACTTTCTCTTTGAAGTAATCCAACGGTATGAGCCTGAAACGGACGCAGTGCAACAGCTCCGGCAGGTCCTTAACGCGGTTTGTCTCGTCATGTTTGACCCAGTCCATCAGGGATTCGAACACCAGCTCCTCTCGCTCAATGTTGAGGGCGTCTGAGGTGATGATGATGCCCAGCTCGCTCGGACCCAGCTGCAGGAAGTCCTGGTCCCTGACGACCATCTGGTAGCGCTCGCAGATGAACTCTTTGGCAGCCAGAGCGAGCCGGGGACAATCCAGCAGCGTTCCCAGCCTGAAGATGGCCAAGCAGTTCCCCAGTACCAGCTTCTCTTGGAGGTAGGACACGCACACAGAGAAGATGGAGGGGATCTGGTACATGTTAGCAACCATGAAGATATCCTGGACGTTCTGCTCTGTCAGATTAATATCCGAGGTGTACAAGTAGCGCAGGATCATCCCCATAACACGTGGCTCCACGTCCTTGAGGACAATCTCGTGCTTCTTGCTCTCCTCCAGGTCGGACAGGAACATGGCCTTGAAGAAGGGGCTGCTGGCAGCCAAAACCAGGCGGTGGCACGGGAACTTCTGCTCCTGGATTTGGAGGACGCAGTCCACAAACTTGTCATTCTCCAATAGGTCACACAGTCCGTCCTGAAGCAGAGTCTGTTGGTACATCCGAGGCTGCTCCACCGGGTCTATAGCCATGGCAGCCATCTTATTCTGTCTCCTTGTCCCGGTTGGGTTTCGTGGGCACGCTTCCTCACTCCCCACTACGGAGCAGGGACTGTCAGCGTGCACAGGGCTGCTCAGATCGCTCTGTAGTCTCCACGGGTTGGTCGGCTGGTGGCTGCAGCTGTCCGTGGCTGTCAGTCACTCGGTAAGTTGGGGGGGTATTTATAGACAGGACCCTCACAAAGCTGAGGAATCCATTTCAGTGGACCTATCCACTCCTGCACCACGCAGACCCCCACAAACAGCTGAATGACTACGCACGGGGGTGGCAGCGTGTTAAATCCAGCAGGACGTCTCACCAGGCGGCCTGACTGGCTCACTTTGATATTTTCACACACCTTTTTACAAGTTGACTGGCTACACTACGGAGCAGTTTGGGGGTACAGGACAGTATTTAGGCTATTATAGGTTACAGTAGCCCTCTTCCCTGACACCAGAAAATAGCACGTTTTAGAACAAAAAGCATGGGCTCAACACTTAAACGTATTGTTTATTCATTATTGTTCATTGTTGCACAGCAATGTGAAGACACACTTCACCATATATACCACATCATTTGACGCAGGTGTTTCTTTTTATTATTTAACAGGTGATATACTCTAAAAGCCCTTCCATTTAAACCACCAGAGTGTCCCTCTTACATTTCTAAATAAACTTAACAAATGGATGAAAATGTCAGTTCCAACACATGAAATAAAACACCAGGTCCATAAAAAAAATGGTTCAAATGAATCATCTTTCAGATAAGTATCATAACATATGGAATTAATGAAGCTTATGAGACGTGCTCACACATGATATACATGTGGAATATGTGTGATCCATAGAGATACATCCAGAGTGATAAACAACACTGGCACCTATTGGCTGAAGATGAGATAGAAGTCTAGTGCTGAAACACATTGGGAATATGTTTTATTACTTGTAATTCTGACTATGTAATTCATTTAATCAGATGTCAGCTCCTTGGTTTGCTTAAAGGTTTACTTGGAGGACATAAGAGTATCTATTTTTCTACTTCTTTGTCTTTATATGTTCACTATTTTGAAATTTGACGAAAATATCTTACATGTTTGAGTCATATTTTATGAATTAATGCCTGCTGTACACCCGTTTGTGCGGAAATCTCTTGCTCATGACTTTTTATTGAGTTATATGGATTTCTAAATGTAAGGGAACCTTTTTGGTGAACTACTGAAGGAACAATAATGGTATCAAGAGTCACCTGTCGATTAATAATGAGGAACTCAGATTAAACCTTCAGACCTCTCGCAATAGGGGGTTTTTGACTTGGAAAAGCACAGGTGAAACTAATAACATCAATTAAAGCTCTGTACCATGTATCTGTGCCAGTATACCAACACATCAGTGAGCCGGTATGAAGGTCACAATAAACGTTAATTAATTACACCTGTGCATTTCCAGCAAACTGTAAATTATTCCCCAAACAAAAAAACACTTTAAAGTATTGTGTGACATGCCTGATATGTTCTATACCAGTTGAGGGAGAGACGCTGCACACCCACACAGGTGTTTCTAATTATTCTGGCAGATTAGTTCTCTGCTCAGGTTGCTGGAAATGACATGCTGCCACCGAACAACACGCACTTATAAGAATAGACTTTTGTCATAGCAGGAAAAGCACAGGTATTACTAATGACATTAATGATTCAGTGAGTCATGACAGTGTGACAGTGAGCCAACATGCACAATACAGGACCCTGAAACTGAAGCAGCTACACGGGATTTAGCCACAGTAACAGAATATTGATTCATAATTGATCAGCGCTGCCTAGTTTGACCGTTTGATCGGCGAGTGATTGACAGCTGCCTCCGTTGAATGAACAGCCAATAGGAACGCTCTCTTTCTGAAAATACCTGTGATTGGCCAAAGTCTTCCGTCACGGGCTAGATCTTTTAAAGCCTGATAACAGAGCCATGAGGAGGTGCAGAAGTCTAGTTTTCTCTCAGATCAGTTGAAATACAATATGCTGAAAGGTCATTATGGAATTTTTGCCCAATGATGCCAAAATATACTGCCTACTGCCACATTAACTTGATTATTTACACCTTTGCTTTATACTGTGACGTGTTAATATGAACAAAAAGGATTTTGGTGAAGGGGTAGTTGTCCCATCATACTGGAGAGTGAAGGAGATGTCAATCAAGTTCAGATTGTACACGCCCACACAGTCCTGAGAAAAGATCTAATCAGGCAAACTAAGTGGAAAAGTTTTTTTTATCATGCTTCTGTGAATTGCAGTAAATGATCATCTTTGGTCAAACTGGGCCATCTTGTGGCGATTCACACAAATTAAACCCAACGCAGTCTTTAGTAAGTTATTAGAGCTTCAGTAGGCAGAAAGTTTCCATAGTAACCTTTCAGCATGTTGTAATTCAAGTGTCCTGAGAGAAAACAAGACTTCTGCACCTCCTCATGGCTCTGTTTTCAGGCTTTAAAAAAATCGATCCCATGACAGGAGGCTTTGACCAATCACAGGTCATTTCATTGAGAGAGAGCGATCCTATTGGCTGTGCTCCAGCTGGTGGGCGGTGCTTGGTATTTCCTCAACTGATCTCAACATGGCTGCCGGGTCACAAACTTTCTAATTTTACAGCTAAACAGTACACTACAAGATGTTTCTGAAAACATTTGAGGCGAGAAATAGGCATTACAGTAACAGAATATTGATTCATATTTGTTAAGCGCTGCCTAGTTTGACCGTTTGATCGCAGTTCGTGAGTGATTGACAGCTTCTCGGAGACGGCAGGCTCCAGGTCAGCTCTGATTGGTTGTTTTCCTCCGGTCTGTGAAATATTGCAAATGCCATTAGGAGGACCGGGGGACACAGAGGCACATGATTTTTTTTCAGATTACCTGTCTCATGCACTACTGTCAGGATATAGTGACCGTTTTATAAAAAATAACTTAACTATTTAATCAAATTTGCTCCATTTCTACCCACTGCTGCTTTAAAGCATTACCACTGATTTAAACAAAATTAAATTGTTACAATATTTTGTGCTTCTACATCCAAGCAAACGACAATACATCCATTTTAGTCTCCTCTCCATACCGCATGAAAACAAACTTTTGTCACTTTTGGATGAAACAAAACTTTATTCCAAGTCAAACATTCGAAACGACACCGTTGAATAAAAACCCCACAATGAGAAAAAGGCAATCTGCATAAACTTCTTTCTCTCTCTGGCCGCTGCACTGAGGACAGACAGCAGGTTTTGGTGACAGGCAGGATAAGAGAGTGACCCATATTGCCTTTCATGGCGAGCCTCATGAATCATGTGGGTGGAGGGAAGACATGCTTGAAATGTCACACCCACCCCCAGTAATCTCCTGTATGGTAGTGGAGTAAAGCTGTCGTTCTCTGTACATTCAGTTTTACAACATTATAAGAGATCTAATACATTCTCCATCAACTTTAAAATAGACTACATTGTGACTTGCATAATTGCTTAGTGACAGTAGAGCAAATATACATCACAATCAGCTGCAAGCTATATGTGGAGGACCTCCACAGCACCCTTTGTTTGTTTTCTTCATTGCGCTCCACACCTGGCACCCTGATTTCAAGTTTTATCAAGTCTTTAGTATGGTTAAACATTGTCTACAGCAAAATTGAGACACTATTCTGACTAAAAATAATCATATTGACGATGATTTTTTAAAAAAAGTAAGAATATCCAAATCTGAAGAAAAAAAAAATTAACACAGGAGACAACCACACAAGTAGTTGTTCCTTTACAATACTGTATATCTTTATATATACTATTAGGTGTAGCATAAAATATTCAGCAGGCTTATCATTTGTTAAACAATCTTTTGTTCAGGTAAAATACAAAATGCACCATCGGTGAATTTGTGCCAAAGGACGTGGCGATTATCTACAGCAAGTGCACTTGAAGATATTTCACAGTTCAAAACATTGCCTCGCTTCTGACAAGCAAAAGCGAAAGAAAAACACACACAGGCTTGTGAACAATACAAGGAGCTGACTGGCTGTTACAGTCTGGTTAGGTGCAGTTCGCAAGGCTGAGGATGGAACAATGTGTTGACCGTAAAGTATGCGACAGTCAGTTCTTTTTCTGTCCGTTTATTCTGCTTTTTCTTTGCCCCCGTCTATTGGCTTCGCCGGCTCCGGGTCGTCCAGCAGAGCTTGTTTTCTCTCCCGTTCCTTCACCAGCTGCACGCCACAGTAGGTCACGAATAACACTGAGAGGGTGGACAGAGGGAAACCTGGAGGAAAATCACAGAGAGGGAAAAATAGGAAGTGAAGGGGGGAAAAGGAGAAGAAAGTATGACTTTAAAGATGCTATTTATAAAATTCAGCCACTAGATGTCGCATTCTTCCTCCTCCGTTCCGTTGCATTTACTTCACAACGAGTCGTTGCCAGGCACTTACCGTCAATCTCTGCCATTTATCCATATTTTTTCCACACTAACTGACGACCCAGAGATACCACGTGATACCAACATCGTTTTACTATCGGCTCACAAGCCTTGTTAGAGGTGGGAACCAGACATTAGATATCTTCCATAGATATAAACAAAACATTCATTTTGGACCCGTCAACATTTTGTAACAATTAATTTACAATCATAATAATTTTTTCAGGAAAAGCCATACTTTTACTCGGCATCTTTTTAAAGTCTCTGTGATTAGAGTTATTTTTTTTTAAATATTCGTCTACATAAAAATGTTATTAAAAAGACTTTTAAAGGAATGCAGCTTTCTTCGTGCCCTGAGTAAGATGTTTAACTATAGATAACCTTGTGAACAACCTCTACGTTTGTTGTTAATATTCTTTTATTCTATGTGAAAGAAGAGATTTGGTTGCTTTTGTCTGTCTGAGTTGTTCTTGCTTTGACTAGAACTGACAGAAAAGCCTTAGTTTGATTTGATATAATATACTCTCGTTGTTCCCCACCTTTGAAAATCAGCCGTCTTCCCACCAGTTTGGCAAACTCCAAACTGTTCAGGGAGAGAACGTTGTAGAGGACGATGGCCCAGAAGTTGGCGGCATTGAACACACCCCGGATCCTGCGTGACATGGCTTCACCCATTGCTCCCTAGATGCAGTTGGACACAGGTGCATTAAAGGATATGCCACACATTTACACATAGCATAATTCCATATATTGACTGCGAGTGATTTTTTTTATCTTAATTTTTCTCACCTCTATGGTAGAAAATGGCGGAATGGAGAAAAACTTGGCCACCCACAGCTCAAAGTTGAGGCCGAAGCAGTTGAAAAAGGACCAGATGTAAACCAGCTCACACGGGCCCAGCCACAAGGTGGTGATGGCGAAGGTGCAGAAGGTTGCCAGGAGCTCCCTGAAGATCTTATCGTGATCCCGGCCAATGTAGTCATAAACATACCTGCAAAAGTACAGCTCAAATTCAACTTGATGAAGAATCAAAATTGTCCTCTATATATTGTAGGTTCTGTCATTTAAAGGAACAGTGTGTAACGTTTAGGGGGATCTATTGGCAGAAATGGAATATCATTTTAATAAGTATGTTTTCTTTAGTGTTTAATCACCTGAAACTAAGAATAATGTTTTTGTTAGCTTAGAATGAGCCGTTTATATCTACATAGGGAGCGGGTCCTCTTCACAGAGTCCGCCATGTTTCTACAGTAGCCCAGAATGGACAAACCAAACACTGGCTCTAGATAGGGCCATTCGCGTTTTCACGTTTACCCGTCAGCCACTGTAGTTCTCCTACACACGTTTCAGTTGGTTGCAATCTGCAACCTCACTGCTAGATGCCGCCAAATCCTACACACTGCACCTTTAAACCCATGATTTTTAAACTCAAACACTCACTTGCACAGCCAGTCATTGATGCCTCTGTCAAAGTGCCTAAAAAAGACAGACATTTTCCATGTAAACATTTTTACACAATTTCACGATTATGCATGGTCAACAAAGAAAAATTATTTCTTAAAGAGGACCTATTATATTTTTGTGCTTTCCCCTTTAGTGTGTTACATAGTTTTTTTGTGCATGTAAAAGGTCTGCAAAGTTACAAAGGCCAAAGTCCACGTCAAAGGGAGTTACTCTTCCCCACAGAAACACTGCTCCTGAACTGCTTGATGGAAGTCCCACCTTTTCTTCCGTAACGTGGTGATGTCACCAAGTAAAACATTTGCATAATACCTGCCTAGCGGTTACTTTGGCATGCCCTCAAACAGAGGGTGAAAAGAGGTGCTGCAGCACAGCCGGTATGAGAAAAGTAAAGCGTTTTTTTTAACATTAAAGCACGTTAACATGTTCTAGTAGAAACCCAAAATACAAATATGAACCTGAAAATGAGCACAATAAGTCCTCTTTAAGATTAGTCAAGTCACACGTACGTCTCAGCGAAGACATAGAGCATGGTGATACATTTGGGAGGCTGAGGAGGGTCCAGGTGGTCCAGCGTAGCCACAGTGTTGATGACACCAAACATTATGGCTGCTTTCACCCAGTCGTACACCAGGTTGGAATAAGCCAGACCAGCTGCAAAGGTACACATGGAATCAAAGCTAGTACATTGATGGTAGTCATATATCAACTTCTACTTAAAGAGGTAGTTTATGTTTGATAAAGCACATAAAGCTTGGAGTAAAAGTGATGCATAGAGCCAATATTGGATATTAGCCCTAATGACCACAGATAGGTGAAAACAGTGTGGAAACATAATATATCTAACGCACCAAGACACCAGTCAGAAAGCTTGGCGACCAGCTTCATGTCACTGGGGATTGTCAGGATGTAAAGGTAGTGGAAGAAGACGTCCACCACCAGGATAACACCCAGATGTAACAAGGCCTTGGAGGTGATGTTCCACATCTCCCTGTCCTTGCGGGTCAGCTGGGTGTTGTTCACCTGTGGAATTAAAAACATTCATGTCATTGTTTTGTGAAATGTTATGACCATCCCAGCATCTCAGCAGATGTTTAACCAGGTTGGGTCCTTGAGGATTTAGAGTGGGCACATATACTCATTTTTCACCACTTTATACTGAATCCTAAATCTCCTCACCTGGGCATAAAACCTGTCGAAGGTCATGATAGGTCCAAAGAAGAAGAAGGGGAGGTAGAAGTTGTATCTCAGCAGGTCAGAGAATGTGAAGTTGCCATCCTTCTTTTCACAGTTCTCTAAAGCGAAGCTCATACAGCGCATGATGCTGAAGCCGCAGCCTCCATAGAACAGGATGTCTTGCAGGTCGAAAGAGCCGGTCACCAAGGCTTCCTGAAGAAACAGTCAGAGTTATTCTGAGCCTAAAACATCATCATTTTGCATACTATGGACAATACCTCTAGGCATTGGAACAAGCACTTTACTACATCACACCTTGTTCTCTATTATATATTACTATTGTTATTGTTATTATTATAATAGGAGTAGTAGAAGAAGTTGTAGGAACACATCTAACACTTTATGACATTGAATCATGTTATCAATATCACTATATAATACTATGTTACTACTTACATTATCATTATTGAAATTTATATTAAAAGTTATACAGTATATATATTTATATATATATATTTGTCTCTTAAATATATAAAATATAAATATACTAAAAATATATATAATAAATATATTTATATGTAAAACCATATACTTTAACATATTTTGTGTGCGTGCATCTATATCAATATGTATTTATATGTAACACCATATATTTTAACATATTTTATGTGTGTGTACATATAGAGCAATATACTGCACATATATTTATATATAACATCATAGAATAACATATTTTATGTGTGCATATTCAGTATATATATCAATAAAGTCTTCCTTTAATGCATTTGTTTAAAATGAGCTATAACATTTAAATTCCCACAGCTCATTCTATATCAGACTATCAAGCATTCAGTGTTTCTGCATCTAAAGCGTGGTAGAGCCTACTGTACTTTGAACCTGGAACCAGCCACTCACCTGCCAGGAGTTATAGGGCTCCAGCTTGAGGGAGGCCAGCGTGGTAAGGCCGGCCACGAAGCACAGCCATTTCATCTTCATCAGGGCGACGCTGTAGAGTATGATGCAGTGAGACACCACCAGAGCCATGAAGGTCCAGCCCATCGTGATCAGGACTGCCAAACCACCGTACACACCAAAGATCAAGGATCTGTGCTGTGGGTAAGAGGGGCCAGCGTCAGCGTGACGTCAAGTCGTGTACTTTAGTTGTATTCAATGCAACACACGTGAGGAATGGCATTAGAACAACAATGGATATACTTTAGGATGGAGATTGTGGGGTGAAAACAAACAAATCTACTGTCCATGTATTAGTGGTTTAAATGAAACACATGACGAATGTTATAAAATTCACAAGTTTATTAATGTTACCTTACATCCATCTATACCAATCTTCATTGTAAGCATGGAACAAGACAGAAAACATGTTTAAAACATATCAAACTGTTTTAAATATGTCAAAAAATATTCACAGGAAAGAATAACTGGTGCACTCACACAGTAGGGCTGCCTCCTCTTAGCCGATTACGGATTTATTTCTGCTTTTTTCATGCCGAAGGACTTATTTTGTGTGATTCTTTGCAGAGAAACTCAGTTTTACAAATCTGTCGATTAAATCAACTAATCGATTGGTCGACAAAATTGTGTGAGGGTCAATCGACAAAGAATTTCTTCGGTCGAGGACAGCCCAACTCAACAGACAACGTCACACTTTAAGGATGCAACTCATGCTCATGCATCAAGTCAATTCTGTGTTAGACCTTGGGGTGTAAATATACAGTATGACAAATGATATTTTGCTCAATACAACAGAATTGAAATGAACAGAATTGAATTACTTGTACAGCCCAAGGCCTATTGTTTACATCAGTACAATGCAGCTTTGCATTTAATATGTTTATATCACATATCAAATTAAATCTGGTGTATATGGCCGTGATTGGAGCAAAGCTTGTGTTCAAACACACCCAAACATATGTATATACATACACAATACATATACACATAATATGAGACATGCCATTATACCTGTATGCAAATCAGATTACAGTGCTAGCCGGCGGCCGTTCACACACATGCACGCACCTTTGGAGCCAGCAGGGTGAATATCTTGGCAAAGATAACGTGACCGGCGAGAGCAAAAAGGATATGATTGCGGAATGTAGAGAACCACATCATCCACTCGAAGTCCGCAACGTCCTGTGGCGAAAGGAAGATGCATTACTGACATGTAACGGCTGCTCTCTTTTGACATCTTAAGGCATCAGCAAATACAATTATAGAACACAATGAGACACACAAAGGGATTATACAGTATATATATGAGCAATTTACCATTTTCCTGCCAAAGTAATGCCATCCTGGTTTCACGCTTTCTTTGAAGGCCTTTCTGTTTATATTCTCTGAATAAAGAAAAAAAAAAACAGGATGTTCACCAAACAAAATGTAGTGCTTAATCAATAAGGTTTTAAATGTTCAACTCGTAGCAATATATGGTCACATAGGAGACATATTTGGTGTAATTGTTGGATTATTCACGGTGAATTTAAGGTGTGAGAGCACATTCAGTCCATTTGATAACATCACATATTACATAATGTACTATTTTTGAGGCTGACATCTACACTCATACGCTCGTAATCTGGTTGTAGGAGATTAGTTCACTGCATGAGTGAAACGCTAACACACAAATGATAAAAATAACAATAGTGTGATAATAATCTGAATCATGGCAGGGATGTTGAGGCATTCAGTTTTGTGGCAACAAATGCGACTGGCAGGCGCTCCTCCAGCTTTGCACCGATTACGCTAATGGACATGAAAAAGGATATGAAAATGTGAGGGTCAGTCAGGGAAAGCCTCTTACTTCTGGGAACTCAGCCAAGCTTCTATTACGAATATGCGGTGCTACTGTACTGTAGCATGCAGACCTGAGCGGTTAGAAATGCCCACACACGGAGCGGCCAAGAATGACCATTTCTAGAGAATCAGGACACAAATGATGACCGACAACATGACTCTGCTCTGGCCAATCTGTCTGCACAGACTGTGGCAGGCAGCACCATTCACCAGATTACACTCGGTCCATTCAGATCAGTGGGCGAAGAGGATAGTTTACTGTCTGAGTACGTGCAAACATTTGGCAGTATTTCAGCATGAAAGGTTTAGGATTCAGTGCGATTGAGTCTTAGTCTGAAATATGTCCATCAGGCAAATAATTAGAGAGTAATTGGACCATCTATAAATTGTCTTCATATTAATAGGAACGTGGAGGAATTCCTTAGAGGAGGGGACGGGGGGGGGGTCTCTTTTAGTCTGCTAAACTAATTTTGTTCTATGCAGTTTTAGATTAAATAGAGCAGTGATATTATAGGCAGGGTTGTTGTGTTTTAAGCACATTTTAATACTAAATTGACATTGTTACATGGTAAGTGATTTTTCAGTGAAATTTATTTGGACTGAAAGTGTGTTTTTAGAGTATTTTTACTAGGGCTGTCAATGCAAATTTGTTTTAACGGCACTAATTTCTTTAACGCATTAACAAAATTTGCAATTTTTAGGTTGAAGTGGGCTCAGTTTTAAACCTAGAGTGAAGATACAGTAAATACTGGCATCATATGAAACTACAAAACCTAAAGAATCTATTGGTACCAACCATGCTAAACAAACTTGTCGCAAAGGAGGCTAAATAAAGCTCCAAACTTACGCTAAATTTTGGCGAGAAAAAACGATCATGGCCATTTTCAAAGAATGAATAAAAATGGGTTCGATTGGTACCTACAAGTCTCCCCTTTACAGACATGCCCACTTTATGATAATCACATTCAGTTTGGGGCAAGTCATAGTCAAGTCAGCACACTGACACACTGACAGCTGTTGTTGCCTGTTGGTCCTGAGTTTGCTTTGGATTTGAGCATATTTTTTATGCTAAATGCAGTACCTGTGAGGGTTTCTGGACAATATTTGTCCAAAAAAGTGTAATTAATTTGCGATTAATCACGATTATCTATGGACAATCATGCGATTAATCGCAATTAAATATTTTAATTGATTGACAGCCCTAATTTTTACTTTTAAAGTTGGTAAGGCAATGGAGCAGCTGCTCAAAAGTGTCCATTCACTCTGATACCAGTGAATATGAATGGACCTCAGTGAGCTTCGATAAACTCTAGCATTGTGTTATTGTTGTATGTGCTTTGGACATTTCTTGTGCACTCACCACTTGAAGCGTCAGATATCCAACTGCCTGCCCATATCAAGGCCACGGCGAGCACAGCTGTGTAGAGATACAGCTCATATCTGGGGAGGGCAGCCTTGATCCCCATTGTGAATCCTTACACTGGAAGCCTGACGGGTTGAAAAGCAATCAGCATCACAATATTAGACCTGACTGAAGGCAAACGGAAGTATGAAGACAAACAGATAAGTCTAAATGATTGTTAAAGTGTGAGCAGGGTTTACCAATGTTTAGTGTTTTTCAAATGTCATTAGTTAAAGTAGTGGAAAGCACCTACATTTACTAAAATACTGTTTGAGGTACTTGTACTTTACTTGAGAACTTCCAGTTTCTGCTACTTTATACTTCTACTCCACTACATTTCAGAGGCAAAAGTACTTTTTACTGCACTACATTTAGTTGATAACTTCATAATAGAAATGTACTCAACAAATACAAGTATGATTATAAGATGAGATAAAAAGTAATTAAAATGAGCTTCACTTTTACCAGCTGCAACATTAAAGTTATAAACACATTAATAAATTAATAATTGCAATAATATAATATATGTTATTCTGTAATGGGACATTCTGCATAAAGAGTACTGTACTGTATACTACTGATACATTATTCAGAAGGAAAGTGTTAAGTTTTAGTTGAGAGGTTGAGACATCAGTATGAAAGAATGCAGTTTGACAACCTTGTTTTAGAAATACTGGTTGGGCTGGTTTAATAAGAGGACAGAACAGAGAAGGTTGTATTTAGACTACTGCAGATTGTTCACTTTAGTCATCACTACCATTCATATAGATTCCCTTGATGATTTCACAATACAGCCCAGTGGAAAAACAGTCTAACGCCTATACAAAAAAAAACCTATACACCTGCAAAAACTCATGATGATGATTAAATGTGAAACTCCCTGCATGCCAGGCACACATCAACACAGGTTAATCATGACAGATACAGATCAAGGTGCTTTAAGGAGGTGACATTTTTCCAATAAGCCTTTAGGATCGACAGGGCAGTGACTTAAATAGTACTGCAGAGCTCCTCGGAATCAGCACCGTCAGCTGCGCAACCCTACCTCTCCTTTCCTATTATAGCTCTTGCAGTTGGTCTGCTGTATAGAGCAGGGCAGCTGCAGTGCTATGTGATCTGAGAGGCGCTGGGGACTCACTTCACACAATAATAAGCACTGACTGGAATGACCAAGAATGGTGCATCGGAGTAGGAAAACAGGTTACTTTGCAGTGAATAACGCACTGAGTGTGTGTGTTTGTGTGTGTGTGTCACACACTTTGAGTTGAAGTTAAAGGAGTTGGACTAACAAAGTCCTGTCCATGCCAAGATGTTACCATGGTTAAGCAGGACCCCAGCAAGGCGTCATGCATACCAAATACAGGTTTACTGTTTCACTGCTCCATGCACACAGAGCCCAGAACACACAGGCTTTTTTTGTATTGATTGTTCATATTTAATGTACAAATAAAACAGTTTTTACTAACCTTGTATCTGCTTCTCACTGTCAAGATGGGGGGGCAGCAGTGTCTTCAATACTGAGAATGAGTAAAAGGAAGAAAGGGGGCGGTGGTGGTGGTGGTTACAGCAGGTTTTCTAATTCATCCGTCTTGTGGGGGCTTGCCGCTGCCTGCGATCACCAACCTCGGCCAGTCAGGATGTTGCGGACTCAACGAAAGGAGGAAGAGGAGGAGGGGGAGGAGGAGGAGGAGGAGGAGGAGGAAGAGGAGGGGGATATATTTATCCTTCACTACAGCACCGCAGTGAGGGGTGGTCCACACAGAGCCCATCAGACCTTACAGGAGCGCAGAAACACTGTGGGAGAAAGAAAGGGTAAAAAAAAGAGAGGAGGAAAGCATCAATCAATAGCAGCATATCTACAGTATATGCATATTATCAGAGAGACACTATACCTCTGATGATTCTTATAATGGATTAGACTTGAGAGGAAGACATGAGCAAATATCACAGAATGCACAAAAATGAAACATATTAAAAAATAACAAACACTGCTGCAAATGTATCACCGACTGAGTTTTTTTTCATTAAACCTGCAGTAGGCAGAATATTTTTGGCATCATTAGGCAAAAATTTCATAATAACCTTTCAGCATATTGTAATTCAAGTGTTCTGAAAGAAAACTAGACTTCTGCACCTCCTTATGGCTCTGTTTTCAGGCTTTAAAACATCTAGCTCGTGACGGGAGACTTTGGCCAATCACAGGTCATTTCAGAGAGAGAGCATTCCTATTGGCTGTTCATTCAACGGAGGCAGCTGTCAATCACTTGCGGACTCCGATCAAACGGTCAAACTAGGCAGTGCTGATCAAATATGAAGCAATATTCTGTTACTGTAATGCCTATATCTCTCCTCAAATGTTTTCAGAAACATCTTGTAGTGTACTGTTTAGCTGTAAAATTAGAAAGTTTGTTACACATCAGCCATGTTGAGACCAGTAGGAACGCTCTCTCTCTGAAATGACCTGTGATTAGCCAAAGTCTCCTGTCACAGGCTAGATTTTCTAAATCCTGAAAATAGAGCCATGAGGAGTGAATTACAATATGCTGAAAGGTTATTATGGAATTTTTGCCCAATGATGCCAAAAACGTGTTGCCTACTGAAGCTTTAAAGGTCCCATATTGTAAAAAGTAAGATTTTCATGTCTTATATTATAAAGCAGGTTTAAGTGCTATATACATACTTTTAAAGTATTGAAGCGCTTAATATACGGAGAAATACACACAGCCCGTATTCATAAATTGTGCGTTTGAAACAAGCCATCAGGATTTCTGTCCATTTGTGATGTCACAAATCTACAATATTTAGACAATTTCACAGCTTTAAACGTAAACATTCAAAATGTGTCGTAGTTTATTTCCTGTAGCAGTGTATGTGAATGACATGAGCTGACAGGAAGTAAACATGGACCCAAACTGTTTCCTAGCAACGCAATTCCGTTGCCATTCCGTTGAAATGCACTAAAACGGAGCGTTTCTGACAGAGGGTAAATACAGGTATATTCAGACAGACAGTATGTGAAAAAGAATGTGTTATTTGAACATTAAAGGGACTGCTTGTAACTTCTTACACGTATAAATCACCCGGGTCGGTGCTTGCATATGCACGCGCGCAAATGCGAGCGCGCATATGCGTAAAGGTCGAAGGACGCAGGGGAGACCGTAGCTTTGGTCTCCAGGGCCGTAGTCTCTGCTGTCTATCTAGTGAATGTACAGTGGACGTTTGTGCAGAAATAACTGCTGAGGCTCCTCCAGCCCAACAGAGGTTTTCCGTGTCTTGTGAAGTGACGGGGCTCCGCAGCGAGTTTCTTTATCGTCTCTGACCGTTTACCGGTGTCTCCCTCCGGCCTCAGTCAGGAGGCTGAGGCAGGAAAAGCCAACACTAGGATCAGCAGTGATTCATGGAGAGACCTTCGTCTGGTCAGCTAACATTACTGCCAAGCAGCTGAAATATAGAGTGATATTGTGGTTTTAGCTGACGTGTGTCGCCTCACTGTTTTTAGCGATGCTCATTCATGTCTATTTACAGCGAGCACAAGCTCGAGCCCGACTCTGACTTTTGTTGACTTAACGGCCACAGGTGTCGCTGTTAACAACCAATTTCTGATTCTTACAAACAGTCCCTTTAAAACATGTAGACATGTTCTAATAGAAACCCAAAATACAAGTATGAACCTGAAAATGAGCATGATATGTCCCCTTTAAATACAAATTCAGTGTAGTATTTTTTTTTTTTTTACCATTATGAAAGCAGGGGTGTCCACTAAGCATTTCCTTAATTTAGACACTAGGTGGCGTGCTCGACTTATTAAAATTAGCCACACATACGGGGAAAGGACACACACCATGTTTTTTTTTTTTTGTGATAAACTTCAACTATTTGCTTGGATTGTTAAACGGGCTCCCTGTTGCTTGCTCCAAAATTACCTAAAAATCAAGGAGCTGGTATCATTAAACATTTTTAAATCTAAAATGAAGGCTTTAGAAGCAGACTCTATGGCATGCCAATGTTTTTAGCCCCCTTGTTGTACAGCTGACTCCCAGAAAAGTTCCTTTTTGTCCCCCCCCCATTTGTCTTTAGATAGTTCTCTTTTAATGCAAATTTGAGTGCTTTTGTGAATTGTATTTTATCTCTATTTGTGTGTCTGGTTCTGCAACTTTGTGTTCCTGCTGCTGACCGTCTTGGGCCAGGTCTCCCTTGGAAAAGAGGTTCTTAATCTCAATGGGACCAACCTGGTTAAATATGGTTGAGGAAGAGTTGTGATAAGGGTTGCATTAAGGGTTGGTTTATATCTACTTTTTAACTCCGGATGGATATGTGGGTTGTAAATAAACTTGGGATGCCTTTCATATATTTAATTTGGGATGTAAATAAATCTGGGATAGTTTATATATATTATATTATATTATCATTCTATGATATATGAGTTAATAGAGGAAACTTTGATGACTGCTATGGTCACCTCTGCACAGATTTACATTGCTTATCTGCTTTTGCCTATGCTGTAAACAGTTGCGCTGCCTTATCTCCGATGAAGACTACCCTATGTATGACTACCAGCTGAGGTGGTGTTTTCACATTTTTTATCTCCAGTAAAGATGATACATATCTTAGATACAGATGTTATTTAGATTATTAGTTAAAAAAAATTGGCAGAATGGTTCTTTGCTTTCACTATATTATATTATCATTCTATGATATATGAGTTAATAGAGGAGAAGTGAGAAAGGGGTATAGGGAAATATAAGTTTTACTTCTACGTACTCCTTTTCAGACACTATCACTTTTGTTTTTTGTATGTTTTTATTTATTTTTATGTTCGAAATAAAATCATTCATTCATTCAAATAAAGGTTAAATAAAAAAAAAAATCTCCATATTCCCCATGCACAAAGTGTATTATATTTGAATGTATTATTTTATGCTAAAGAGCTATAATTTGTTGCGTGCAGTAATTACAGAGAGCTCTTTAGAGAGTCCAGCCAGCTGCATGGAGTCTGTCTGCCTGAGAGAGAATCCATCACACAGAAACACACCGCCTCCTCCCACCTCCACTCACAGAGCTGCTACTTCACATGCAACTCAACAACACAAGAAGCCTCCATGTTGCACAGGGAGGAATGCAGTAGGAGCCAGTTTTCTTTAAGCTAACTTTACACAACTTGCGTTTTTGGTTGCATGTTTTTGTTGGAGAAGAAGCAGAATCCCTCCTCCTCCTCCTCCTCCTCGTGTTTGCAGCGTTGTGTCCAGACACGGCCTCGCATTGGTGGATTGACTGTTGGAGCTTCACAGCTAAGCTAACTTCACTTCGTTTTGTTTTTGTTATTGCTCGCACTTGTTTTGCAGGGATGGTATTTTTTTCTGGAGAGCCATAAATGACAGCCATTCACCGGCTTCCATTCAACACCGTGCTAGCTGGCTGGCTAACACCAACACTTCACCTCGGACGGTTATCAACAGCTAGCTTAGCTTAGCTTAGCTTAGCAGGCTAACAGTAAGCTAGCAGGCTAACAGAGCGCGCTAGTGCTGAAGAACTGAATAACATTGTGGGGAAACAAAAACAGGAATAAACCACCCGTCTAAATGGACCACATGTCCATAATAACCCAAGTTTCCAACCCGAAGGAGGAGGAAATAATATCCTTTAACCAGGAGAAAGGTAAGAAACAAGTCAATTAACTGGATCACTACTTTTCTTCCACTGACGTTGGCTAGCTTTTAGCTGGCTGCTCCAGCAGTTGGAGACACTGGTTGCCTGTTTTGTGATAGATCAGATAGAAAACTTGCGTTAGTTAGTAAACTCTTTAGTAAGCAACAAGTTTATCAGAGCCCCGGATAAGTTATCCAACATGAAGAGCGCTTCTCGGTGTCAAGACGTGTTGGTTTTATCCTATTAACGTTGGCTGAATTAACAGTAGTTGTCCACACACCTAGTTAAAGGTCCCATATCGTGCTCATTTTCAGGTTCATACTTGTATTTTGTGTTTCTACTAGAACATGTTTACATGCTGCAATGGTAAAAAAAAAACTATTTTCTTCATACTGTAACTAATAATCTAAATAACGACTGTATCTAAGATATGAATCATCTTTACTGGAGATAAAAATGAGAAAACACCACCTTAGCTGGTAGTCATACATAGGGTAGTCTTCATTGGAGATAAGGCAGCGCAACTGTTTACAACATAGACAAAAAGCAGATAAGCAAGGTAAATTTGTGCATCCTACGAGGTGACCATAGCAGTCATCAAAGTTTCCTGTCTTAAAGGTCCCATTTCGTGCTCATTTTCAGGTTCATACTATTTTGTGTTTCTACTAGAACATGTTAACATGCTGCAATGTTAAAAAAACAACTCTTTATTTTTCTCATACTGTCTGACTGAATATACCTGTATTCACCCTCTGTGTAAAACGCTCTGTTTTAGTGCATTGCAACGGAATTGCTTTACTATGCAACAGTGTGGGTAGATGTTTATTCCCTGTCAGCTGGTGTCATTCACATACACTGCAACGGGAAATAAACTGGGACACATTTAGAATGTTTTACATTTAAAACCTCGATTGGTCTATATTTTGTATATTTGTGACATCACAAATGGACAGAAATCCAAACAGCTTGTTTCAAACGCACAGTTTCTGAATACGGGCTGTGTGTATTTCTCCGTATATTTAGCGTTTTGATAGTTTAACAGTATTTATATAACACTTAAACCTGCTTTATAATATAAAAGACCTGATAATCTCACTTTTTACAATATGGGACCTTTAAGCCCAATGATGCCAAGTCTTTGCTTCTAATTATTTTACACTTTTGTGTTTTGGCTACATAGCTAGACTAAATGATGATGTGCTAGGTGATTCACTATATGAATCACGACCACAAGGACCTAAAAAAACGTTTATGGTGGTTTTGGTCTGCGGGTTAGCAAAAAAATTTTTTTTGGGGGAATGAAGCAAACATGCAGGCCGAAGAGAACTATCATATGTCAGTAATGTTTGGAAAAAATGTCTTGTGAATTAACAGCATTTTCCTGAAAGGACTCATATTGTAAAAAGTGAGATTTCCATGTCTTTTATATTATAAAGCAGGTTTAAGTGTTATATAAATACTGTTAAACTATCAAAACACTCAATATACTGAGAAACACACACAGCCCGTATTCAGAAATTGTGCGTTTGAAACATGCCGTTATAGGATTTCTGTCCATTTGTGATGTCACAAATATACAATATATATAGATCATTACACGGTTTTAAACATAAACATTCTAAATGTGTCCCAGTTTATTTCCTGTTGCAGTGTATGTGAATGACATCAGCTGACAGGAAGTAAACATGGGCCCAAACTGTTGCCTAGCAACGCAATTCCGTTACAATTCTGTTGAAATGCACTAAAACGGAGCGTTTCAGACAGAGCGTGAATACAGGTATATTCAGAGAGACAGTATGAGGAAAACAAAGTTTTTTCTTAACATTACAGCATGTTAACATGTTCTAGTAGAAACACAAAATACAAGTATGAACCTGAAAATGAGCACGATATGGGACCTTTAAGACAGGAAACTTTGATGACTGCTATGGTCACCTCTGCACAGCTTATCTGCTTTTGCCTATGCTGTAATCAGCGGCGCTGCCTTATCTCCGATGAAGACTACCCTATGTATGACTACCAGCTGAGGTGGTGTTTTCACATTTTTTATCTCCAGTAAAGATGATACATATCTTAGATACAGATGTTATTTAGATTATTAGTTAAAAAAAATTTGGCAGAATGGTTCTTTGCTTTCACTTTCACTTCTACTCCAACTGTCATTACTCTTTTATGTATTTTTTTTCACTCACACTTTTAACATGATCTGCAGTGGACGTCAAACTCTCTCCTTCAGGACCATAGCTGCCTGCCATAGCTGCCTGCTCATGTCCATTCATTCCCATTCCTGGGGCTACTCTGACACTTCCCGGGTCACGCGGGCCCATGGGGACGTGTATCAGTATCACATCTCAAACCTCACTTGTCAGACCATTAGTAATGTGAGAACTTGAGTCTTTCAAGCACAACAATGCATTCTCCTCTGAGGGTACAAAGGTATCCTTCAGTAACTACTATATGGATTCTATGTGACTTGAACATAATGTGTGCGTCATGTGAGATTATCTTTGCATGTATGTGGGAGTTAGGGGAGAACAGAGGATACAGGCAGGGATTGACCCACGCAGTTTGAATGTATGGCAGTAAATATATGCAGATTCCACTGCAGCGGTACACACTAACAGCTTGATATAGAGTGATGCAGGAATGAGCCCTAAAACACAGAAATTAGTTAGCATTTTAGCACTTCCGGTTCCCTCGTCTGGAAGTCTATGGTTTTTTTGAATGGGTTTTTAGTTGGATGCCTGAAATAAAGTCTGTGGTTAACACAAGCTTGAGTCATTTTAATGTTTTGTTCTATGATATAAAATACATTGATAAATACCCCACTTGTGAATTTGAAGCCTTTATGTGTCTTAAAAAAGGCGGTTGCTAACAAGTGGCTAAATGAGACTACTAAATGTCATCACGCTGACTCGTCCGCTGTTACAGCCTCGTTGTGTATACTTCATGCGACCGTGGTGTGGTTTGTTTACAGCCCAACGTTAGCTTTTTACTTCCAGTGATTGCATTCACACTTCAAACATCATAAAAGTGGTGGTCATTTGTGAAGATTATGTTGCTGAACAAAATGTGTAAGTATCATAAATATTTATTTGCCACAGAGCTTATTTTCTGCAATAATCCAAAACCCAATGGAAATATCCCATTGGCCTTTTGTCGAGGGAACCAGGGCGATGCTAACTTCCTGATTGGCCTTCAAAAATACTTCCTCCCTGGATCTCTATTATGTCTCATTAAAGATATTTTCAAAGTAGTTATTTTGTTTGAAAGCTATCAGAAGGTATATTTTAGGGGCTTGTTAGCAAGTCACAATTTAATGCTTGGAGGTTGTGCTAGTGTGCTGGGAAAAAGTGACTGTGAAGTAATGTAGGGTCATTGCGTATGAGTAGTGCTGATGATTAATCAATTAAGTGGTTAGTTCATCTGCTGATGGTTAAAATGCAATTGAGTGAAAGGTCTAAGTAACTGTGTTCCAGTAAAAATGCCAGACAGGGCAGGCTATGGCGTCATTAATGAACTTTTTGTTTTTGCTTTCCTTTGTTTCTTTGTAAAATGATTTGGTCCTTTGGCTGTTGGTCAGAGAACGATTAAAGCATCATTTGTCTTTATTTACAGACTACATGATTAATTGGAGTTGATAACGATCTAAATCAGACACAACACGCCTCCTTGTGAAGTCATGTTAATGCAATACTTGCATTCTGGTAGTATTTAGTACTATTTCAAATTGTTTACCCACAGAGGAGTTTAAGCAGCACTACACACACTCACACAGTTGGAATTCACTGTTGTACGTTAAGCTGCTGCATGAAAATCACACCTAATAATGGGCCTGAGTAGTAACAGTTGTCTGTTATGCAGCACACAGTTGAGTTAGAGGACGAAGTAGAGCAGCGATGTTGCTGTTTATTTCCTACCTCTTCCATTTTCTTTTAAGGATGAGTCACACAGAATACTTCCCTTGGGGCTAAGTCAAATATTACCATCATTAGAGGAATAATATGGCTTTCTTCTATTTGTTCTGGACATTTTCAAAGCAGGTTTGATTTGAGTATGAGGGACATATATGAAAAGGATTTGAAAAGATCCAGACATTTTTTTTGCATTTAACAAATGGAATATCTTTATCCACTGTCACAATCAGAGTGTACAGAAGCAGGATTCTTAGCTCTATTCCCTGAGTTTATTATACAGCCAACCAATGATTTGTCTGTCCCTTATCTGTTGCAAATCACTTAACATATAGCCCATCCCAGCAGCTGTCCAAGAGGAATTTGACAGGTAGTTTTCCATTGCTTGAACAGGCTCCAAACTGTCTGGACAAAAATTGACCACCTTTGCTCTCAGTGTTCCTCTACTGTCTGTCTTACAACATGTGCCTGCCTTTCACACTGGTGTGGCTGCCAAGCAGCAGTCTAAATATAGACTCGTGCCCTGTTGGCCGGGGCACCACTGACCTCGAGGCCAAGTATAACTACTTGCAAAGATGACAATGATCTTTTTTTATTCTTGCAGTCATACAAAACTTCAGTTGGAAAAAAAACAAAAAACAACAAGTTGATTTTCAGAAGAAGATAAGGACTGTGGTCGTAGTGGGTCTTTTTTTCTTGTTAGGATTTTTGCGCCAGGATTTTAATGCATCTATGAGATATGTCTCCTACATGATCCCGTCACCCTTATGATGAAAACTCCTCTATAGTCGTGGAATCCAAGATGTTTCTGTGGATTTATTAATGTGTGGTAGTGGTGGTGGTGGTGGTATGCATTGAGCACTGCAGTTGTTCTATGACTGTAACTATAATTTCAACCAGACAGGTTTTGTCAAATTCCAGCCATCATAGACTGTGATGCTCCCTATTAGTAATGTTTAGACCTCCATAAATATTAAGTATATTCAAGAGTTTGACCTGCAAATGAAAAATCTGCTGCCAATTAAGTTCAACATGAGTACTCTGTCGAAATGAGCACAGGTTCAGTGAAACCTTAACTTCACTGCAAAACAACCTGGGTGTATTGTAAGGGTGGGAAATAATCGATGCACCTGTGTATTGCAATTATTTTTCCAATGTTGAAATAGATTTTTTAATGCCAGAATTGATATATTTGAGTCTATGTGGACGTAGAAGGAAGTTACCGCCTTTATTGTTGTAGTCTGAGTAACGTGACATCATATCAACCAAAACATACCGCAACGAGAAAGTAGAAAACGGCGTCGGGTCCACGTGGATACGACCTGCACTTTCACATTTTAAATCCAACAATGTAAACACTACACATACAGTAAAGTATGGAAACACTTTGGGTTTCACACATTGCCAGGAAAAGCAGAGCTAGACATCGCGGCTAAAGCTGCATGCTTACTCTGTCATGGACACGTTGCCGCAATACGATAGCGTTATCGTATTGCGGCAGCGTGCCGTCAAGCCGGCCGTCACTCGCATCTCCGTGGTCAAATCAGGCGATGGTACAACTGTAGAGCACCCATATACTGACATTTATGTTAAATGCATTCAAACGGCCCCGATGGAGCTGACGATGGATGTATTAAGAGAACGGAGCTGACTGCAGAGCTAGCGACGGACTTAGCAGAAGTATACACTCATTCAATATCTATTAAATAATGGGCCTGTTGCAAGTTTTAGTTGTTGTCTGTGGTTAGTAAATGAATCAAAAGACCCGTCAAGCAAATTTGTTTACATTTTGATTATTTATATATATATATATATATATATATATATATATATATATATATATATATATATATATATATATATATATATATTGTGCCCTTGTTTAAAGTCAATATAACTTTACATTGTTTGTTGTGGCATTCATGGTAGAAGTTAAGAGCTTATCACACTGCAGAGGTAAGGCCGACTCTGATAGCTGCTTGTGTTAAGAGTGTGCTCAAACTTGTGAACATGTTGTGTTTTGAGGTGATAAAGTTGTTGCTTGTATTGCTGCCTCTGTCGACAACTGTTACCTTGCATAGTCGGTAGATGATTGTACTCTGCCTGACGTGTGACTTTTTAAAAGCAAACTTTTTCCAAACTATCGATTCGATACAACACTCTTAGTGTCTTAATCGTTTGTTCATGATGTGCTATTGTCTCCTTCCTTCACACACCTCTTAGTATGCAGATATATTAACGTCAGTGGGAGGCTTCACTCCATCATTTTCAGACTTTTTCTGTGCACTAGACTCTGTTAGATAAGTGTAGATATTGAAAGTTAGTCCACTGAGAGGTTTGCAGTATTTTTTAGAGAAATCCTCAACGCACCACCTACAGTAGACCAAATACAATGCTTTAAGATATCACCGCACTGCTTACAACACACGATGTGGGCGGGATTATGCTTTTCAAGTTCTCACTGTGCTGGATTAACACTCAGCCAAAGCTATACAATGTGTCAGCAATCACAAACCCACCTGTGTGTCTAGGTCTGGGACACAACACTCCTCGGCTAGAGAGAGAGGTGGCTTTTCTTGGTCAGAACCCTACAGGAAGTTGTTGTCGCACCCACTGATTAATGATTTATAGACAGTGTGTTTGGCATGTTGACAGCCTAGTGCTGGATATACTGTACCTGAAAGACAGCGAGGACAACCTTGAAATGTGTGAACTGAACTTTGACTGGTAACTTTATTATTTAAAGGTCCAGTGTGTAGGATCTGGAGGTATCTAGCAGTGAGGTGAGGAAATTGCAACCACCTGAAGCCTACGGTAGCCGACGTGAAAACGCGAATGCACCTCTCTGGAGCCATTTGGTGCAGAGCCAGTGCGTAGATTGTGTAATAAGCGGGATAATTTACAGCAAGTCGGTCATTCTTGTGAAAGAAACCCCTTCAGGGCGATGCAAGATGCAAGCTCGTTGTACATTATCCGTTACATATTTAATTTCTGCCAATAGATCCTCCTAATTGATACACATTGGTCCTTTTAAACGGAGTTTACCCTCTCATTAGTGAATTACTACCCTCCATCCACCCCAGGTAAGCGATGTTTGAGGCCCAGTTCTGCTCTGTGCATGACTCAGTAGTCCTTGGGTGTTTCTGAGGGTCTTTTGCGCACAGGAATCAATACAGCGGCCAGTTGTAATGATGAGTCACAGGAAGCTGGACGACTGCCTCACTGTCCCAGTTTTACAGTAACACAGAACTGAAATGACAAGGCAAAGTTAATAAAATAAGTCGTGTGCTTCTAATTAGGTTATTTTTAGATTCAAACCAAGCTTACTATGGCAGATATGATCAGCTAAAGCTATGGCATGAGAGTAATTTTGTTAATTACATTTGTCTAAACAAATCTCTAAATGAGTTTATTACTTTGGTATTTGGTTGTTGTTGTTGCAGTGTTGTGTAAAACTTTGGTATTTTCCAGTGGATTGGGTCAGATGGTGACCTTTATACTCTGGAAACACTCAGGCAGTATCGGGAATTTCCTATGCAGATTCCTGTTTTATTCCTCTTCTCTGTTGCAATTGCCCTTTTTTTGTTTTGGACACTAAGAAGATGGCATAGGGTTTTCCTGAGGGATTTATTTAGCTTACATTACTCCAAAGTGATTGGCATGCCATCTCTTGATACTGTGAAAATATCTTTGTATTGGAAAAATGAGAAGAGCCTCCTGTGTGTGCACTCTTGACTTTACTCGTTGGCTTGCTTTCCTCAAGTCCGTTTCTCTTCTCGTGCACTGATTCGTTTAAGCTGAACAGCCAATCGGAGTGATTTCAACATGCTGAATCGGCCGAAAAACCACCGACACGGCAGACTAGAGCCGACAGTGCGGGACACACCGCAAAAACTAGGCCAACAGACGCTCCCCGATGGCCCCTAATGGTCCGACGGTCAAATGTGTGTCAGGGCCTTAAGTTAAAATAGTCACTGTATGTCTAAATGTTGTTTCCTTGTTGATGGATGTGTATTGTACTTCAATTCTCTTGGGGTGAAGGAGCTTGTGTCACTAATGGGATATAGTCTAACTATCCAGCACAGCGTGCCCTAGCTTGAAAGGCGGTAATTAACGTGAATGGAAGCCAGCGATAGAGGGAAATGACAGAGAGATCGGGAAAGGCAAAGTGTTTCATGCTGTTGCTCTGTCGGTGTCTCATACCTTTCCTGCACCGATGAGTATTTTTAGCAGTGGAATATAGAATTGATGTAATCTTCTTAAAACAATAGTGTGGTAACTCCACTCATTATGCCATTGCATGACATGATATGAGGCTAAGGCTGCCTTTTGTTGCCTCAAGATACTCTGAGATGTCTGAGTGTTTGATGGAAAAACACTTGACAAAGCTGGCTGAACAGTTCTGGTATTTGTAAGTGTTGTTTAAAGTTTGTAGTTCTAACTAATACTTTGTGTACTAGACTAGTCATTTGTTGTGTTCTCTTGAGGCACAGTGTTTCCTATGACACATGTCTGTTGGGTATTTGTTTAAGGTCAGGAGCACAAAGTGGCACAATATCAAAATGCCAAAAGACACCACATAATGATATTTGCTCTTCGCTGGTCTTCAGTTGCAAAAGCATTCTGGTTGTGCGAGCCGAGGGGTGAGCAGGGGGGACTAATGGGTGGAGAGGAATGCAGCCTTGTATAGGCTCTGCGGGATCTGAGGGGCCTCCCACCTCCTCCCTCCCCTCACCTCCTGTGCATGTCCAGGCTGCTTCAGTCACTCACCTGCCAGCCGAAACATGGGGGGGAGATGTAAGCAAGCTTTCAAAATGGAGACTCCTAGGCCAATCAGGTGAAGGGATCCACAGCAGGGCAAAAAGGAGGAGGGTGGAGCGTGCAGCTTCCAACTTGTCACTATTAATAAAAGCCTGGTGTCTGATTTAGGCCCTGCTCCGTAGTCCTGGAATGAGGGGCGATTTGCAATCAGAGCAGAGCAGCGCTCTGAACTGTCGCTATGTGTGACTGATGAAGTCACCCAGCCAGCCAAGTTATTTTCTGATCAGTGGTTCTGCCAGGCCGGGTCAACAAAACCAACACTAATGCCATTTAATCACACTGTCAAGGTCTCACCTATTGTTGTGACTCAGTGTTGCTCACACCACCGTGGCCACTTAGGAGGATTGTAATGAACATAATAACAGTTTGTTCCCAGTTATTCCAGCAGCATCTACAGCTCAGCATGCAAATAAGCAAAAGTAAATGCTTCCCAGCCTTCAGCGTTTTTTATGACAGAACATCGATTTGCATATACACTTGTTCACCCTCTCCTCTCTCCCACTCCCTCCTGTTTGTTTTGACAGCGTCCCAGTCCAACAGCAGCCTAAAGAAGCAGAGGAGCCGGAGCATCTTCAGCACATTCTTCTGCTGCTTCCGCAACTACAATGTGGACCCGCCAGCCACCAACACCAGCCCCCAGCCTCCACCTGTTGAGGAGAACGGGTCGCCTCCCAAGGTGGGCTGCAGCGCCACTAAACACATGCCGTTTGTTTGTTTCTCAATCTTCGTGGACCTTTTTATTTGTCCTCCTTCCTACCCCTCAACGTGTTTTTTTTTATGTGTGTGTCTCTCTTGTGTTGTAGTGTGACCAGGTCGAGGTTATCCCTGTCCCTAGTGTATGTATTGCCTTTTTTTTCCCTTTTCCTTTGCATGCAGGCTGAGTGGGCTGGTGCTGGCACATCCTGTCTGTGTGGGCTCCAGTGCTCCTCAGAGAGCTTTTGCTCTGCTACCGTACTGCGGTTCATTTCCAGCCGATGGTAGCACCGGCTGCGAGGAAGGTGTATATGCACATATGGGTTTAAATGGTGCCTCAGTGCCTGATCTGCATGAGTGACACTTGGTGGTTTGTATGCTTTCAGAAATACTGAGACACAAACTGTCTAACAAGTTAAAGCTGTTTCTATTAATCGCCTCAGGTGCTTCCACGCAAGAAGTAAATCCATTTATTGTGCTACTTATCTGTGCAATTGAGTAATATCAGTGAGAGTGAAGCTCCATCAGAAGTGAAAGGATTTTTATACATAGTTCCCACATGACTTTATCCTATCATATTAGGGCTGTCAATCAATTTAAAAATATTTAATCACGATAAATCGCATGATTGTCCATAGTTAAGCTTGATCTTTCTCAAATTAATCACACATTTTTTATCCGTTCAAAATGTACCTTAAAGGGAGATTTGTCAAGTATTTAATACTCTTATCAACATGGGAGTGGGCAATTATGCTTTCTTTATGCAAATGTATGTATATATTTATTATTGGAAATCAATTGACAACACAAAACAATGACAGATATTGTCCAGAAACCCTCACAGGTACTGCATTTAGCATAAAGAAATATGCTCAATATCATAACATGGCAAACTGCAGCCCAACAGGCAACAACAGCTGTCAGTGTGTCAGTGTGCTGACTTGACTATGACTTGCCCAAAACTGCATGTGATTATCATAAAGTGGGAATGTCTGTAAAGGGGGGACTCGTGGGTACCCATAGAACCCATTTACATTCACATATCTTGAGGTCAGAGGTCAAGGGACCCTTGTGAAAATGGCATTTTTTCCTCGCCAAAATTTAGCCTAAGTTTGGAGTGTTATTTAGCTTCCTTTGCGACAAGCTAGTATGACATGGTTGGTACTAATGGATTCCCAATAGGTTTTTCTAGTTTCATAAGATGACAGCCTTCACTCTAGCTTTAAAACTAAGCCTGCTACAACCTAAAAATCGCAATTTGCATTAATGAATTTGAAGAATGAATGGCATTTTTAAACAAAAGATTAAGGTTTGAGTAATGTCAATGAAACTGAAAGAAGCTAACCTTTGCATGGCCTTTGTTTTATTTAATCTCCACAAGATTTGACAAAAATATAAGGTGATTTAGGGCGGTGCTATGTTTTCTGAGTAGGCAGCTGTAGCAGGGGGACATCCGGTGTTGAAGAATCCCATAGGGTGTCATTTTGAAGCAATGGGTCGCATCATTTCAGACATGGCTTTATCTCAGCTGCATTGTCACCCATGGACATGCTCTTCCTAACACGGTGTTGGCTTCTCTGCTCAGCCTTACACATTAATTTATGCAAAGTTTATGTCTTATATCACTCTCTCTCTCTCTCTTTCTTTCTATCTCAGACACCCTCACTCTCTCTCTCTCTCTCTCTCTCTCTCTCTCTCTCTCTCTCTCTCCATATATCTGATATATCTATTGTCTTCCCCCACAGCCACCAGCCAAATACCTCCTACCAGAGATGATAATATCTGACTACGGCAAAAAGTGTGTGGTGATTGACTTGGATGAAACGCTCGTCCACAGCTCGTTCAAGGTAAGAAGAGGCTCAAATAGATGAGATTCTGCACAGCTCTGCAATTGTCAGCTGTCAGTGTGTGAGCTGGCTAAGGCCTTCTGTGTTACAAAGATACAGTCACCAGTTGGCTTGACCATCAAAATCTTTGCTTAAAAAATGCAATTTGTCAATAGGAAAAAAAAATCACAACTTTCACTACCCTGAAAACTATACTTAGTGTACGTACGTAAAGCATACAAAATACACTGATCAGCCATAACGTCAGCATGGGCAACCTGACCAGTCTGCGGCTACGCAGCCCCATATGCAACAAACTGCAATGCACTGTGTGTTCTGACACCTTTCTATCGGAATCAGCATTCACTTTTTCAGCAATTTGAGCTACAGTAGCTCTTCTATTGGATCGGACAACACGGGCCAGCCTTTGCTACCCACGTGCATCAATGAGCCTTGGCCGCCCATGACCCTGTCGCCGGTTCACCGGTTTTCCTTCCTTGGACCACTTTTGGTAGGTCCCGACCACTGCAGACCGGGAACATCCCACAAGAGCTGCAGTTTTGGAGATGCTCTGACCCAGTCGTCTCGCCATCACAATTTGGCCCTTGTCAAAGTCGTTCACATCCTTACGCTTGCCCATTTTTCTGCTTCCAAGGACAAAACTTCAAGGACAAAATGTTCACTTGCTGCCTAACCCACTGCCAGGTGCCATTGTAACAAGATACTCAATGGTATTCACTTCACCTCTCAGTGGTCATAATGTTGTTAATGTTATGGCTGATCGGTGTACATGCATTGCAGTGAGAGTCATACATATTATATATCTGACGTTATCTTTGTCTTTATATCCAAAAGTCAGCCAATAACCTGCAGGAAGTCAAAGCTGTGTTAAATCCATTAAAACACAGTGTAAACAAAGCCAGGTGGTGGAGGATGTGCTGTAGTAAGAACAGGGGCTATAACAGCGTATTACAGAATAAAAGCAAGGTGGTAACAGAATAGTCTGAAGGCCTGCTGATGTTGGCAACCAGCTGCAGTTAATACATTTTCTTCTTAAGGTTGAACAAGCATTGTCACATAAAGGAAGTTGTCTGAAGTGCAGTAATAGTGGTGTAATAGTAGTGAATATGATGTGTGTAGACCTCATTTTGCTCCTATGCTTCCTTTTTTCTTTTTTTACCTCAGTCCATCCTCTCTCTGTCCACTTCCTGTCTGAGGGCGACTACCTCGTTGTCTGTAGATTACTAGAGAGGTTGCAGAAGGAAGGAGGATTTGTTTTTGGCATAAAAGAGATTTTCTTCTTCCTTCCAGAGATTTGACAATCTGTGAATTGCAAAGTTTCGGTGTTCCTAGCAGGACCTCTGCTGATCAGTTGTGGTACTACAACGAACACTTTGAATGACACTGATGTGTTTTCTTCTCACAGCCCATCAGCAATGCAGATTTTATTGTTCCGGTGGAGATCGACGGTACCGTTCATCAGGTATTGTACACACACACACACACACAATAAAAAGACGTTTTTAGTGAAGTACACCTTTTTATTAATTAGGGGCAAGAGGTCAATGTTGTTCCTCTGTGAAGATCCTGAAGAGAATGGCTGTGATCCAGTTCAAGTAATCCAGGATAGGCTGTGTGTATCCTGGTTGGCCTATTCATGATTACTTGCACTGGGTGGCAGCCGCTGAGCGAAGAGAGAGGAGGGCATCTTAAAACTGTGAGTGAAAATGATGTCTTTTAGAGAGGGTGGCAAGCTGAAGATTTTTGATAATGCAAGAAATGAGTAACAGGAATTTCTCTGTAGCAATCGTGAAAACATCTGGACACTGAACACTGCTATAAACCACACTGTGGAGGTCATAGTAAACTGCGCTCCTCTCACATTTCATACTTGTTGTCTGATTCTCGTGTTACACCGTGCATCAAGGCTGCACGATTATGACCTAAATGATAATCACGATTACTTTGATCAATATTGATATCACGATTATTCATTGATTTTTAGTGACAACATATTTTATTGCACTTTCACATTAAAATAAGCAGAGCGCTGTTTTCACTTCCATGCTGTGCTACATTCTTGCTAATGTACAAATTAGGGCTGCACGATGTTGGACATTGCAATATTTTTTTCTGCTATATATATTGCAATAAGAGAAAATACAGGATATATTCACCCTACCCTTTTGTCGGCTACATTTTAAAGTTAAATACTTCAATCTGATGCACTTCGAGAGAAAAATTAGCAACATTAAGAGCTAGATAAACAATTTTATGCTCTTAATTTAATCATAAACACATTGGTTGTATAGATGATATCTATACCCAAAAGTGAAGCCAAAACATCTTGATAACCGACTGATGGCTGTTAGTCTAGGAAGCGCTTGATTTGATATGCTGCAGCATTTTCTATGAGCAGAGCGCACATTTTTAACGTCAATATCTCAGGTGATCGTGTTCATTTAATTTTTGGAAGCCAAAAGTGTGATTGCGATTAATGTTCGTTAATTGTGCAGCCCTACCGTGCATGTTGTTGTTTTTCTCTAACCTGGCCTAAAATGTGCGGCGTGTCTTGCAGGTGTATGTGCTGAAACGACCCCACGTGGACGAGTTTCTTCAAAAGATGGGAGAGCTATTTGAATGTGTCCTCTTTACAGCCAGTCTCGCCAAGGTGTGTTCAGACCCGGACGTCTTTTCTGTGCTCATACGTGTGTTTTGGTTACAAACCAGTGTAGTAGAACAACATTTATCTATTTCCTTGATCTGGTATTTTTTTTTTTATCTACTCTTGTTATCTGAATTTTCACACTTCCTCTGCTTCACTGTCCATCTGTGTCTTTTGCATCTTAGCCAATAATGCATGGGTAAGTTTAATGAACGAGAAATAATCATGTTAAGGGCCTGCTGTTTCTGTAGTATTAGGTGTTCCTCGTGCTGAGTTAAAAATTAGGTGTCAGTAGTGCTTGTTGTCACATAGATTAGTATTTCCCGGGGCATCTTCCCTGTCAGGTAAACACGACCTGCTTTGCTTCCTTTTGGAATATTAGCGCAGCATTTGCAAGTTGTACTAGCGCTCTAGTTGAGACATTATTACCACAAAGATTTGCATCGCAAATGTGTTTTCACCACATGCAATTAGATTTTATAATGTGTATTTTCTGTAGTTAATACGTTGTTCTGTGTTTGCAGTATGCAGACCCCGTGGCAGATCTGCTGGACCAGTGGGGCGTGTTTCGAGAGCGACTCTTTAGAGAATCCTGCGTTTTCCACAGAGGGAACTATGTCAAAGACCTCAGCCGGCTGGGACGAGAGCTCAGCAACGTCATCATTGTTGACAATTCACCCGCCTCTTACATTTTCCACCCAGAAAATGCTGTAAGTTCCTGACCCACTAGTCACAGTCAGAAGCTACTTCTGTTATATAATTTGCCCTTGCCAAGGAATCATAGGCTCCCATTGTCTGCTACCTTGATATAGTCTATTATCTTAAATACATTAATATTGTACTTTTCATAACATGACGTCATAAATCAACCTCAAAATAGTTCCAATGACAATAAGGAAAGCGTGTTGCTGGTATTAACGTTTAATATATATCAAGTTACTTTTGAGATCTAGTTGCTTCTTAAAATTAATAATGTTGTTTGGGGGTCTGTTCCCATGTCTGAGTATGGTGGTAATCTTGTCGATAAAGTCTTAGTTGGTATTAAAGGGGACCGAACCGATTTATGCTTTTCCCTTTCCTTTAGTGTGTTAAATATTTTTTTGTGCATGTAAAAGGTCTGCAAAGTTACAAAGCCCAAAGTCCACGCCAAAGGGAGTTACTCTCCCCCACAGAAACACTGCTCCTGAAGTGCCTGAAACGCCTTGCTTGAAGTCCCGCCTTTTCTTCAGTAACATTGTGATGTCACCAAGTAATACATTTCCATAATACCTGCTTAGCAGCTAGTTTAGCACGCCCTAAATAGCTAGTTAGAGTGGAGCTGGAGCAGAGTCCAAAGAGTTTGGTTTGGTTGACCAATCACAACAGAGTGGGCCAGCTGACCAATCAGAGCAGACTGGGCTTTTCGGGAGGGCGGGGCAGGGGCTCAAACAGAGCGTTTCAGACAGAGGGTGAAGCCCAGCCGGTATGAGAAAAGTAAAGCGTATTTTAACATTAAAGAATGTAAACATGTTCTAGTAGAAACCCTAAACACAAGTATGCACCTGAAAATAATCATTATAGGTTCCCTTTAAAATAGAAGCTAACTGCAGGCTTTCTTTTCCATCTCCCAAGGTCCCTGTCCAATCCTGGTTTGACGATATGAATGACACAGAGCTCCTGGACCTGCTGCCTTTCTTTGAGGGACTCAGCAAAGAAGAGGAGGTTTATGGAGTCCTGCAGAATCTGAGAGGCAGGTAGCAGGACACACCACAGCGCGCCGCCTGCGCTCTCTCTCCATCCTCCGCTCTGTCGATCTCTGCCCCCCCTCTACAACCACATCTCTCAGACTCAGGCAGATCCTCCCACTCGCGCCCCTCTTGTCTCTGCCCCAAGGGGACGCCTCGGAGTCTCACTGTGGAAACCTTCATGTAAAAAACCCCCGTCTCCGCTCTCATCACCTGGTGACTGGCTGCCTTCTGAGTGCCATCAGAAAACAAACACTAAATATCCCAGGAGCACTGTGTTTCACAAAAAACCACACCAGAAAGTGTACAGAGCGTCTTACGTTGATAATATTGGGGACAAAATGCTAAGAGGAATGAACTCTGGTCTTTATTTTCAAACCAACAAAGTTTTACTATTTGGTGAAGTGCTTATTTTAAAACCAAAAAAAACAAAACAACATTTTGTCTGAAGTTTCTTTTGTGGTTCCACACAAAAGTCTGAGAAGATTTTGTCCTCGTATTGTTGCTATGCAGGCAGTTTCTGGTAGTAGAAAGGACTGTGATTCTCTTTTCTTACTGAATGAAGTGCCTTGTGTGAATGTTGTTTATATGGGGCGATATTTTGTACATGGCATATTTCCAGAGTACTTCAGTCTTTTCACACAAAATATGCTTTAAAGTGGACACGGAAGTATCTTGATAAAAAAGTTTTAGTTCTTTTTTTTTTTTGGAATATCAAACGCTGGGTAAATATCTCTCCATAGTATTCTCTTTTCTTTTCTCCTGGTATGCTTGTGCCATTATATAGATGTGACTTTGTTTCTTTCTGCTTTCATTATATGTAGAAATAATTTGTTTTAGGCAAAGGAGTACGTTTGCAATTGAGAACCTTAACGCCCCACCTGCAAGTACAGTAGTTCTTTTTATAGTTTGATCTGAAAGCTCAGATACAATTGTGCCATTTATTTACCCCCTTCCCCCCCATTTCATTTTATTATTGGCCAAAAAAATATTTTTTTAACAGGCTTCATATCTTTAACAGGCATTCAGCTATAACTGTTAAACCATTAGTAGTACGTATAGCATTTATAGGTTTTAATCTTCTGAAAAATACATGTGTATGTTTTTAATGTTATGAGGTCCTTGTTTGTCATGTTGTGCTTATCATATGGCTAGCCGCATTGTTTTTTTTCTTCTTTCTTTGGGGTGGCACACATAAGAGGTGCAGATTCACCCTTAGGGGATGATCTTTCTCCATAATTGTACACAGTTGCAAAGGTATCCCTTTTTGTTGTTTCAAGTGGTCTGGGATCTTACAGCGAACGGGTCGAGTGCCATGTTTTTCCTTTTTTTCATGAGGTTAGTGTCTTTAGGACAATATAGGATAGTGTCGGACGGAGTCTGGACAGCGTTAAGAGTAACACCATTCTCTCCTGATTTTACCGGTCCTCCACCAGTCCCGGTTGAAACCAGCAGAGATGATGTGTGGCGTTTACCTTCCCCAGACTCTTTTTAACTGCTCTTCACCTCAGTGCCTACGTTTTTTGAGAGGAGCCACGCAAACCGAATGCTGCAACATTAGCTACCATGGCAATAACCTTTTCTTGTGGGCGGGGGGGGGGGGGAGTTTCCATCCCAAGTGTTTGGTTTGGGTGTCTAGAGCACTTGACAAGGCTAGCCGGTAGACACTAAAGGCTGGCCTGGTTATCACGATGACTTTCATCCTTCATGATAGAACCTTCAAACTTTAATTTGATCCAAAAACTGGACTAATGGTGCCTTCAAATGAAGCTTGTGTTTACAACATGGGAAGTCGTATATACAATAGGTGTTCAAGTGGTTAAGTCGTGAGAACACCGCTGCTAAGCAACGTCAATATTAACGTTACTGTCGGCATCTAGAAGCCAAAGAGGCTGACGATTTAGCAAGCTAGCAAGTAAATGCAAAGGCATAATGACAGAGGAAAAAGACTTTTGGAATATCAACATTTTCCTCTGAGTTGTTATAAAATTACAAAGAAAAACAATATACGACTAAAATTACGATAAATAAAATTACTATGCACCGAAAAATGAACTTCCATGGCCTCCGCCATTTCTGACGTCAACAAACGCGTCACAACTCGTAAACTCTTTCTTTCAGAAAACTTTCCACTTATTAAGTTGTGGACTCTTCTCGTAAACACGACCCAATTTGAAGGCACAAATACACATAATTTAGTCTACAATAAAAATGAATTATTCAATTTTTTTAAATTTTTTTTCAAAATGAAAATACCGAAACAACTTGAATGTTGGTGTATTTCAACAACCGCCAAACGACCTTGTATAGTGAACCACATTGCCATAGTTCAGCTTTTGTTGTGGAAGAAAGTAAAAAAAAAAAAAATCTAAAACATAAGGACGCCTTCCAAACCTACAGATGGGTGCTCACTAAGTCCTGGCTCATCCAGACAGCCTCCACACGTTCGGGGCCAGCTCTACATGGAACACTACCGGGGCGCCGCAACAGGACTGTGAAGAACCTCATCGTGGCATTGATGCCTTACTGCCTGTGGAGGCACAAAGCAATGTTTCTTCATTAATTCCAACGTTACATCTACATGTTTTTAGCATGATCTCATTAGTACTTTTTCATATGGAGTGTGAAATCGGCTCGGCCATATGTGCGTAGACCATGTATGGCCGAGGTGAATTAACATTATGAAACAATAAAATGAAGCAATGAGGCATGAAAACGCTCCGTCGAGGGATTGTACGCTCCACCAAACCTCATTACTGCTTTCGTTTATGGGTCATGATGTTAAATCAAAAACACCAACGCTACTTCATAATTTCCAGCATTTATTTTTTTTTCAAGATGAGAGGCTGCTGCTCCTACAGGCGTGATGAAATATTTTCTTTCTTTTGCATAAGCATTTGTGCGAGTGTTCAGCTCATGACGATGGTTTCAGTGCAATGTCCTTTTATAAGAAGCGGTTGGTCGACTCTTCTCAACCTCTCGATGATAACCTTTTTCTCTGAAAATGTCGTTTGTACCGTTGTGATATTTTTCTACCTACCTTTTGTCAGTATTTGGTTTGAAAAAAGTTGCATATTACCCGTCGTATCCAGCTTGTTCTCCCTCCTCTTCCTTTCAGATCTGTTATGTCCCTGTCTTGCCTTTGGTAAGAATCCTCAGTCAGGTCTTTCCTATCAGGGGACGTGTGTGTGTGTGCGTGCGTGTGTGTGTGTGCGTGCACAGGCATCTTGCTTGTGCTTCCTTCCAGTTTTTCTTATTGTATCACCTCACTCATAATCACACATTCATCATTTTGTATTGATTTCACACCAAGGTTCTTCAACACTTGAGTTCAAGTCACTTTTTTGGTGAGGTCATTCACTTTTCTTTAAAAAAAAACAAACAAAACAAAAACTTGTCGGTTCTTGTTGGCTTACTTTGAGTGTTGGCAGCGTGTTGTCATCCTGAGCATCAGTTTTTCTTTCTTTCCATAAATAAAAGGCTTCATTGAAACAATGTTGTCATGTCTATACATTTATTTTTTAATTCAAATGTCTGATGTGGTACATGAATTAAGACCAAAGATCATCACTTCAAATTGGTGTGATTGAGGTTTCCGCTGTTATGCTTGATATGGTCTGATAACCACCCAGAGGTCATGATAATGTTACTCTGTTCTGATAGAATAACTTCACTGTAAAATAAACTTTTATTTAGCATTTAATTTCTTTCCAGCCATGTCACAATAAAGCACATTTTTATGGAGGAATGTTGCTTGTCTTCTGTCAGCAGACTAATGGCAACCAACACAATGTTTACTTCGCCTAAATGAGCTGGCAGTAGTGATTTCATGTTATCTTAGCATTAGCTTATTGGCAGTACAACAACTTAACTTAAAGGAACAGTATGTAACATTTAGGGGGATCTAGAAATGGAAAATAATAAGAATGAACGTATATTTTCTTTAGCGTCAAATCACTTGAAAATAAGAATCGCGTGTTGTCGTTAGGTTAGAATGAGCCGTTTATCTTCTACAGTAGCCCAGAACGGACAAACCAAACACTGGCTCTAGCGTTGTCACGTTGTTGTGTAGCTGGTTGCACTGCAACCTCACCGCTAGATGCCGCCAGATCTTACACACTACACCTTTAAACTTTACAATAAATTTAAAGGTCCAGTGTGTAAAATCTAGCAGTGAGGTGAGGAGATTGCAACCAACTGAAGCCTCTCCCGTGTGCCAAGCGTGTTTGAGAGCCACGGTGGCCGACACTATGTTCACTAGCTAGTCACTAACCGTGTCTGCTGTTTGGTGCCGAGCGGGTAGTGTTCAGCAGGTTTCCTGCAGCCCAAAATGAGGCTATGAGAGCTGTAAGAGTGAACTAAAAGTAAAGTTTTGGGTTGTAAAATCAAAACAATGAGCTGAAAGAGGTTAAAAAGCTCAGTAGGGCTGAGAGGAACTGCAGAGTGAGTATAGTCACTAAAAGTAACACCTTTCACATTCAAGAAATCCTGTGATTTATTGTTTATATAAAACATTGGTTACAGCCTTACAACCTTAAATTACAGTCAAAGGCTTTCATGCCATTCAACTGTAGCTAACCCATGAGCTGCGCCTCCTTCTGATTGTTGGACTGACGCTCTGTGTACCGAGGGTGTGTCCATCCAAAGTTCACAAGGTTAATCGTTTTATTATGTGGAAAAGCTGAGGTGACGCGGGATGCACCGATATCGGATATCAGGCCGATACTGACTCAAATAGCTGGATCGGATATCTGTGACAAAGGGGCCGATCTATTCAATTAAATTCTATGTTTATGTTCCATATACATTATATACTGGAATTCCTGTTTAAAGGGGAACACTGCCTAAATTAAGAATTCCAATATCTTATTTCCATGGCCGAGGAAAGATCATTCAATATTTGTGAACATGAGCTGCTCTCTCTCTCAAAGCCAGAAACCAGAGAAGTCTTGTGATGTCATAGGGTGAAGGAGCCAAGTTAAATTCCTCATTATAAGATGTTTGTTGATAGACTGCGGTTGGTATTTGTGCCCTATGTGGTCAACCACAGCATTGAATTGTTAATAAATTGGCACCAGTTGATGGTAATTATTAGCTTCAGGACGCCAAGAGCCGCAATAGTTTTTCAGCAGGCTTTTATTTGGTTACTTGTTCATTTTGCAAAGACAAAGTTGATCTTTTTCTTTACTTTAGGGTGCCGTGGCATGTCCTATTTTGGTTGTTTTAGCGTAGTTTATCACACACACAAACACTCACAGGCTGCACGTTGCCATCCGTGCATACATCGAGAGAACTACTGCTGGGCATCTAACCACGAGTAACCTGCTGAATGAGCGTAGCTTCATGTAATACAAGCCTCGTTGTGTATGTGTCTTGGTGATGGAAATGTGGCTTAAAGGAATTCAAGAAGGAAGCCGTAATATAGAGTATAAAGTCTGGAGCTGCTCCAGACTTTATACTTGAAGACATCACGCATTGGTTTTTTTGGCACTCCAGTTTTTGGATTTGGGAGAGAGTTGTTCATGTTTACTAATATTTTTTGGACTGTCTTAGACCATATGAAGAACAGTGGAATTTGGAAAATGGGCGTAGTTCCCCTTTAAGTTTTTACCAATTTGTTGCTGCATTAAAAAGGTTTACACTTGAATTGTAATTCCTGTTCATTTTTAAACTTTTTAACCAGGTTGCACATGTACGATTTTATTATTTTAATAATAAATAACAATTCAGTAAATTTATATTTATGTATTTATTTGTTACCTTTAGTTTTACAAAGTTAGGAAAGCAATGTTTAAGTCATGTCTGATGTTGCCTTGAATGATCCCAGTAACTTCCACACAATAAGCTTATTAATTAAACACTGGTATCGGATCAGTACTCGGTATCGGCCGATAACCAAAGCCCAGATATCGGTATTTGTATCGGGACTGAAAAAGTTGAATCAGTGCGTCCCTAATAGTGACTCAGCCCCAAACGGCTTTCTGCCTTTTCCTGTTTGCATAAAATAAAGTGATACTTGGTCTACTGTATGCACTGTAAGCTACTATTGTAAGCTTTGTTATTGTCATATAATCGGTGAACTAAGTACTACACAGTTGTATTATTCCACAAGGTACCACTGGATGAGGTTAATGTTAAAAGTCTTACATGACTACAGGTGCAAAGTTGCTGTAAAAACAAAACATGGAGACAGGCGTTCAGGTTTAAAACTTTTATCTTCATCTTCATTTACAAAAAGAAGTATGTAGTGATGATGAAGTCACGTGGAAAATAATCACACTTGATTGACTAAAAATCACTGATGAAGACGAAGCACATTGTTTTCATGTCGGCTTATGTTTCTCCAGAATTCATAAAATGGTCGTTTGAATAAAAATATTTAAATAGACAAAACATTAACTGACCAGAAATGAGGGACACAAGCCGTGTTAAAAAAAAAATCCAATGTCATCGGCACAAACTTGAACGTGTTATAAGTGGACCTCATACAAACCGATTAAAAGTGTGTATAATAGTCCCTGTAATGTGACTCGTATGGAGCATTATGAAGCCTTGTGTGTATGTACAGTATCTGTATGCGTGTACCCACCGCCCAAATACAACTCGTTTCCAGTTGCAGGTGGAGTCCTTTAGTTTGCTGTCCCTTGAGAAGATTGTAGTCATTTAAAGTAGCTGCTCAAACTACTGGATTTAAGCCAATAAGTTAATCATGAACTAAAAACTATAGAGCAAAAATAAAAACAATTAAAAACAGCTGAAGCGTGGCTGTGTAGTGGAGGTCCTTGTGTCCTGCGGAGTCACGTGCCGGTCGGTGACGTTCTTACTCGGCATCGAGGACCATAATGTGTACAAAGAGTCCAGCTGAGGGGAGGAGGTCTCCGTTCTTATTGACCAGAGGCACATGTCTGTATCCTGTGTGGGAGCACAAAGTGGTTGCAGTCAGTGATGAAAAAGAGGAGAACACAAAGAGCTCTTTGTTGCAGAACTGAGCTCTCTATGCTCGACCAGAGACGGAGGATAGCTCCCGTCTCTGTTCATTTATGAAGTGTGAAAACAAAGAACCGTCAGTGGGTTTCATTAACAGGAAATTTTGCAAATATCCGCTGACGGTTGCCGAACTTACCCATTTTCAAGCTGTTGAATGGAAGCGTGTACTGCCCGACGAATTCGTTACCAGACGTGGAGTCGTGATCTTCCACGGTGAAACGCACCAGCGCTAGCTCCGGCACGAACACGTCAAACTGGAAGTTTTCATTCCATTCTGGGTTAAAACCTTCAACAGAAAAAGAGGATATAATAATGAGTGACTTGATGTATCACAGAAGTTACGCATCATTAATTTCTGACACATTCCTACGAGTTATTTGGTGATCGTTTAACCTGCCTCGTCTACTTCTGCTTCAAAGGCTGCCTTTATTTCCGTGAATACATTAGTTGTGTGCAGGTTTTACATGTTAAACACAGATACACAGGGTAGGTGGAGCAGGAGTTTGTTGTGGCTGTATTGCGTTCTGGTGTCTATTGAGGCTACTATTGGTATGTTCTACCATGGCTCTAGATCAGAGGTTTTCTAAGTGGGAAGCGGGCCTCCCCATGTGGGCTCCAAACAGTTTCAGGGGAGGCTCAGAGAATGGAATTGAAAAAATATCACATTAGTTATTAAAAGAAGATAACAGACTGGCCTAAATGTGTGTGATTTGGTTAAAGACATAGTTAGGAGATACAGTAGTTTTGGGGAATTTTAAGTTTTTTCCCACTTCCCTAGAATCAGAAACTAATAAATGCCGCAGGATAGACCTTTTTTTACGTGTTTGGTGTAGTCTGAAGTTATGACAAACAGCATTATTAGGCTATCTTGGCTCAACTGTTGATCCCATAGGCCAGGGGTTCATCAGGACCCCTTACAGGGGAGGTGCAGTAAGTGCTTCTACTTAAAAATAATGAACTTATTGTTGTGTGTCACAATCATTTCAGAGTTTCTATTGGCCCAAATCTAACGTGGGTGGGAGTAATGGACACAATATGCTAGTTTTATTGGTGCAAACAGTTCCCATCTGTTTTATTGTTAAAACACAATTTGATAATTTATAGCAAATTATTTTGCGGGCCCCCTGACAGTGTGCCACGGACCCCACTTTGAGAATCCCTGCCATAGGCATCTGGGAATTGAGTGAAACTAAGCAAGTAGAAGGGGGAGTGAGGGGGCATCTTTTTCCAAGCTTTGTCTGAAGGGAGGCCCACAGTCTCAAGACATTAAAAACTCCTGCTCCAGATGATCCTAAAGCCTAAAGTATATGACCAATATTTGCTCTTTGTAAACTGAATTGACAAATAAAAGTACAGAACACAACACTTGTATATAATGTTTGAAAGGAAAGGTACCATTGTTTTCAACAGCACTGGTCTCTCTCTTAGCAACATCAGCCGGCACTCCGTACACCTCCACCTTAACCAGCGGGTCCACTATGGAGGATTTCTTCTTGTTCACTTTGGGGAGCTGCTGGGCTGATATAACCTGAAGACAGGTGGGGGGTTAAATCAGAAAAGATCTGAGCTCTGCACAATACTGAACAGCAGGAGTTTGAACAGGAAACGACATAATGTCAGCGTGTGTTATTACAGCGAAACACTCACCATGATATGGAGCGTCGTGGGCTTCAGCCAGTCTCCTCGGGTCAGGGTGATGGGGTCGAACTCCGTGGCCGCGTCCCTCATGTAGGCCGGTTTCAGGATGTAGCCGCTCTTTCCGTTGACCAGGAATCTGCCCTGGTTAACATCCATTTCTTTGCAGGTGGTCTGGAAGTTTAAGGCCACTGAAAAGGAAATAATAAGATGATGAATCAGAAATGTCTCCCACTTGTTAAATGTCACGCTGGACTGTACACGTGAGAGTTTGTAATTCCCTCCCTGTGTCCCGTGTTATGTACCGATTTGGCAGCCGGCGTTCCACAGAGGCACCGGGTTGTAGTTGGAGGAGTCGGTCCGGGAGCCTGCTGGATAGATGCGGCTCAGCTTGTCCATGTTATGGCGGATGTAGGAATTAGCTGCAGAGAACACGTCGAGACAGAAGAACAGAGTTATCTACCGAGCTGAAAGCTAGTTTCTCCTAGCGCCAGCCGGTTTCATCTGGTATCAAAATCCTTTTAGAAAAATAAATGTTTAATTCAATTTTGTTTTTTACAACTTTGCAGTAGATATGAATTAAAATAGCTCTAAACAACTGTTTGCACTATGTAAATACTTTGTGTTGTAGCCAGGGAGGAAATTAATTCATGTTTATATATTGGTTTCAAGGTCTAAAGTTTAGAACTTAACAAGTAATCTAATGAGGTTTTCAAGAGACAAATTTATGCTTTATAAAATAATAGGGCTGTCAAATTTATAATGTGTTAGCGCAAATTTGTTTTATAGCCACTAATTTATTTAACGCATTAACGCAATTTGGGATTTCGGAGGCTGTAGCGGGCTCAGTTTTAAAGATAGGGTGGAGGATTGGCATCATATGAAACTAGAAAAATTTACCAACCGTGTCATACTAGCTTGTCGCAAAGGAGGCTAAATAACGCTCCAAACTTGTGCTAAATTTTGGCGAGGAAAAACTGGCATGGCCATTTTCAAAGGGGTCCCTTGACCTCTGACCTCAAGATATGTGACTGTAAATGGGTTCTATGGGTACCCACGAGTCTCCCCTTTACAGACATGCCCACTTTATGATAATCACATGCAGTTTGGGGGCAAGTCATAGTCAAGTCAGCACACTGACACACTGACAGCTGTTGTTGCCTGTTGGGCTGCAGTTTGCCATGTTATGAATTGAGCATATTTTTTTTATGCTAAATGCAGTACCTGTGAGGGTTTCTGGACAATATTGGTCATGTTTTGTGTTGTTAATAGATTTCCAATAATAAATATATACATACATTTGCATAAAGCAATTATATTTGTCCACTCCCATGTTGATAAGAGTATTAAATACTTGACAAATGTGCGATTAATTTGCCATTACATATTTTTATCAATTGACAGCCTTATAAGATAAATTTAAGATAAATCTTGACACTAAAACACTTGAGTGAATGCAGCCTGAAGTCTTCCTCACCCGACTCCTCTGCCAGCCCCATGGCCTTGTTCTCCTTGAAGGACGACATCTCGTAGAAGCTCAGGTTTTGTCTCGCGTCCTCAAAGCCGTGGAAGTGGACGCTCTTGCAGTAGACCACCATGTCCGACAGCTCCTTCGCTAGTTTCAGCTTCTTTTTCTTCTACAGCGTTAAATGGAAATTAGGTGTCAGTATAAAATAACTCCTAACGCTAAAAAATGTGCTAACTGAGATCATTTATTTGCTCTCTCTTGACCCCCACCTTTCTTTGCGCTTCCTCCTTCTGTTCATCCTCATCATCATCGTTCGAATCATCCTCCTCCGTCACGTCCGTGTCATCGGCCATAGCCGCTTCGGGAGCGAAGGTGGCCTCCAGTTTGTTTAGCCTCTTCCCTTTGATCAGGAACTTCCCCTTCAGCTCCTGGAGGGACGTGCACACACACATGAACAGCGTGGCCCCGTGAGTGACTGGTGGCAAAGGACAAAAATAAACTCTACCCAACAGAAAAGAGTGGATTCAAACCTCAGGAGATGGAAAGTCTGTGGGCATGCCGTCCCCCAGGGGGGAAGTGACGAGCGCACTGCCCAGGATGGAGCTCATGTGATGGGCCATGACTTCCTGCTGCTCCATGCTGCAGTGGTTCTCCAAGGAGATGATAACTGGGTAATCGGATGTCTGGGGACGACCAGACAAGAGAACTCAGATCAAGAAAACGTACGTGAGAGAATGCTAAATGGATGTAACTGGATACTAAACACACCTTAAAGGCATACTCCTTGATGGCTTTGATGGCGTCTTTGAAGAGGATCTTAGAAGTCAGTGTGTAGCCGTGGTAGATCTCTGGCTCGTCATCTGATCCGTCCCAGCAGTCCAGCTCCACGCAGCGGCAGCCCTTCAGCAGAGCCCTGAGGGAGTCACAGCCAGTATCAGTGACTGGATGGTTGGACTAAAGAAAGGCTTTGCAAAGCTGCCCGAGGGTTGTCGCTGATAAACCCCTAAGTATTAAGGCGACAGATGGTTAAAATGTATAAGACATCAACACCTATGAAAAATGCACTATAGCTTCCTAGAGCCCAAATGTCTTGTTTAGTCAGACCCACTGGTTGGCAACCAATAATTGTAATGGGTTCTATGGGTACCCACGAGTCTCCCTTTTACAGACATGCCTAACTTATGATAATCACATGCAGTTTTGGGCAAAAAACAGTCTTTCATGTCCACCTTCCATGCCTCCGTCAAACAGATATCTATCAGGTGATGTTTTTCTGGGATGCAGTGGTTTTTGACAAGCATTTTCTACTGACTCTGGCTGTACAACTGTCTTAGTTCACTCAGCGAGAGCACACATGAAAAATTATTTCCTGTCCTCAGCTTCCTCACATTGGGGATAGAGAGATAACCAGAGACCAACAGTTAAATTAATATCTGCAGACTGATTTTATCAGTCCACTGCAGCTACAGCAGCTGCAACCAAGACCCTGAAGGACAGACTCTCACAGGCTGGATGAAAGCCGTTACCGACCTGACGTAAGCCTCCGTGCTGCTAGGCCCTTTGAGCTGGTCCTCCCTGAGGTAGGTGTTGTGCGAGGAGGAGATGAAGTAGTTGTTGAGGGGCTGGCTCATGTCCTGGTACACCTCTCTGTGATCTGGGTTGAGGACCAGGGCCTCTGGATGGTGCATGTACATGAGGAAGCCATCTTTGGACAGCAGCTTCTTCTCCTTGGCTGAAAGAACATGAGGACATGGATTCAGAACAACAGTAACCAGGGAGCCAGACGTTTATCCAGTGTGTCAGTGTAATACATGTCTCCCTGCTGAAAAGACTATGTGTGAATCAGCTGAGTTATGTTCTGCACCTCTTGGCATTAAATAGGTTTCCTAACCTGACACAAAATGTCCTCAGCTGAGGTGCATGTATGTGAAACATTCATGTATTACATTACTTATATTTAACAACACTGAATAGACTGTTATCACTGAATATTACACGGCTTTGTTGAATACTGGATTCTGATTGGTCAATCACGCAGTTATACGGTCTTTTATTTCATTATAGCAGACCGTTGCTATGGACGCAGTACTGATGTCGGACTCTGGCAGACCGTTTTTGCGTCAGATTATTGATTTCTTAAAGGGACTATTTGTAACTTTCAGAAATGCTTGTTAACAGCGACACCTGTGGCCGTGAAATCAACGAAAGTCAGCGTCGGGCTCGCGCTTGCTCGCTCTAAATATACCTGAACGAGCATCGCTCAAAACAGTGAGGCGACACACGTCAGCTAAAAGCACAATATCACTCTATATTTCAGCTGCTTGGCAGTAATGTTAGCTGACCAGACCAAGGTCACTCCATGAACATGATTTAGATCTGATCCTAGTGTTGGCTTTTCCTGCCTCAGCGCAGGCTGAGGTAGTGGGGCTCTGCAGCGTGTCTCCCTGCTCTCTCCGCCTGCAGCCGGAGAGAGCAGGGAGACACCGGCACCCGGTCAGTAACGAGACGATAACGTGTCTCTCTGCAGAGCTCCGTCACTTCACAAGACACGGAAAAGCTCTGTTGGTCTGGAGGAGCTGCAGCATTTATTTCTGCACCCATGTCCACTGTACATTCACTAGATATTCTCAGAGCTACACTAACTCTTCTGCAGTGTGGAGTTAGCGCGCGTTCACGTCTAGAGGTGGAGCGAGCTGAGCGAGAACGCGCGCTCTGTCTGAGTGAAGACAAGCAGGCAGAGGAAGAGAGGCAGCGACCACACGCGAACGCGCATATGCGAGCGCGCTTGTGTCCTGACCCGGTACATTTAAACGCTTAAAAAGTTACAAACAGTCCCTTTAAGTAAGTAGCCGTGTAATAAGCGGGATAATGTACAGCGAGCCGGTCATTATTGTGAAATAAACCCTTCTGGAGCTTTGCGTCGTGGTCCGCATCTCCCTGTCTGGGTTTATTTCACAACAATGGCTGGCTCGCTGTACATTATCCCTTACATATTGTAGTTGCCATCAAAAGGCCTGTCTAAGGTTAGCAAGCTTCCAAGCATGATATTTGACTTGGAAAACTGCTAAAGTTGTAAATCTGTCATCAGGACGTAGTCTGTCACTTTCTGTTTTGGATTAGCATAATATTACCAGTCAGTGAAACTCACATGTTATCCGTTTTTGTTCCAAACTTCTTTGTTTCATCTAAAACTATTCACCAGAGCAGAAAACTGGACATTAAACAAGACTTTGGGCTTTAGAGATATTGTTTAGGTGTACTATATTAACTTTGGACAGAGTTAGGCTAGCTGTTTCCACCTGCTTCCAGTCTTTATGCTAAGCTATGCTAAAGTAACTGCTATTCCTTTAATCCAGGTCTAACTGTCAGAGCAGTATTTCATAATATATGATAATTAATTAACAGAGACAGAGTACATTAATAAACATTGCTGTAAATGCACCAGAGTTAGACAAATTTGTTCATCTGTGAAACACAAGCTCTCATTGGCCAAATAATTCCCTTTTACTCAGCATAGGATTCCTGCTCATTTTTTAGTTTTTCGGACACGAGAGTGAGGCCTTGCAGTTCACGTGTTAAATCATATTACGGACCAGGATTGAGGAACACCGCTCATCCACACTACAGAGTCACAACCTGAAACAAAAGCCCTGTTATCTCAGAACAGGAACTGACCGTTTTCATCTGGCTCATGCTTCTGGATGATGTTGTGCGCATCATCCAGTGTGGCTTTCTCTCTCTGCTCTTTCTTCAGGAAGTCCACCAGGTTTTGAGGACTCATGAGGCCCGCTGTTTTAGCGTACTCTCCGTAGATCACGTCTATTTCCTCCCGATGGGTCAACAGGTCATAGAAATGTTCAATCTCCTCTCCGGCCAGGTATCCAGACTTGGATTTGTCACATTTCTGTGTGATGGAAATGAAAGTTGGTCACAAACACTTTATATTTTACCTGAACGTTATATTAAAAAGTGATCTTATTATTAGTATGAATAGGATAGGGGTTAAGGTTAACTTTTAATAGCTCCTGAGCATATCTACTGTTGATTTGGACATTTAGGAATCATTAAAACTCTCTAAGGGGCATCACCTGGAAGAGCATCTCTGCGTAGTCGTCATCCACCTCGATGTTGACCAGACGCAGGAAGTCCTTGAGCTCCGACTGACTCAGCTTGTCGTCTTTGTTCTTGTCTGCTTTCCTCAGGCAGCTGAAGATCCAACTGAAAAGTTCGTAATGTTAAGGAGCATATATATATATAAACACATCTTTCTGTCTCGGCTGTGACTACTAGTGCCCGGCGCCGTGCAGCGGGAGAGTTCCTAGTCATGCTCACAGTCTAACCTCTAACCGCTACCACGATAAAGGATACTGCTCTGTCTTCTGCTGGGTGCTGAGGTTGTTCATGTTGGAGACCATTTTCTCCAGGCTGTTGACCCACTGCTTGGCCTCCTCCTCCGAGCTGGCGATGAGGTCCAGGTTCTTGCGGCGGCCCTTGAACATGATGGAGAAGCAGCGACCCTCCACCTGCTCCTCCGTGTACTTCCTCAGGCCCTCTGACTGACGGCCCATCCGCACCGCCGAGATGTCATCGAGTGAAACTGAAGACAGGAGACGAATTGCAAATGTTATTTTACACTTCCAGTTAGGGGTGTAAGAAAATATCGATACACATGAGTATCGCGATATTATGTTTCGTGATACTGTATTGATTCTCCAAAACGCTGAATCGAATTTTATTTAAACTCTTAAAATGTCTCGGACGGCAGAAGAACTTCTCTTTCGGAGGTTGTAGCGGAGTGAAGATACTGGCATCATATGAAACTAGAAAATCTAAGGAATCCATTAGTACCATGTCATACTTAGATGTCATGAAGTACGCTTAAAAACGATCCAAAATTAGGCTAAATTTTGGCAAGGAAAAACTGTCATGGACATTTTAAAAGGGGTCCTTCGACCTCTGACCTCAATATATGTGAATGAAAATGTGTTCTATGGGTACCCACGAGTCCCCCTCTTACAGACGTGCCCACTTATATATTATGATAATCACATGCAGTTTGTGGCAAAAACTTCCAGTACAAATGTGTTATTTTCATCTATTCTAAAAGTATGTATTTGAATATTTCTGCATACTGGGGTCCCTAAACTGTCTTGGAATTACATAAAGTGGGTATCATTGTAAAGCTGAGACTCTTGTGGATCCAATGAGCCCCATTGTATTCATGTGTGATCATGTTGGTCCCCATAGTAGCCATTTCATATAGTGACTTTTTTTTTTTACTCAGATTTTATACATATGGTGATGTGAAAAAAAATCGCAATATATCACCTTGCTTACAGTATCGCAATATATCACAATATATTGAATCGTTACCCCCAGTATCATGATACGTATTGTACTACCTAGATTTTTGTCAATACACAGCCAAACTTTCAGTTTATAATTTAGTAAAGGAACTTCCAATATGTTTAGTTGTGCTTAAAAAAAAAAGGCAGTTCTTTTTGGTATCTTCAGGCATCACAGACCAGCCTGCTTGGTAAACAGAAACCTGCTGTTTGCAGTTTACTGACGTCACATTACAAGTTTGTGGAAACTGAATTTCAACAGCTTCCTTACTGACTCGCTAATGTGCAAAGTTGTTGGATGCACCTTGAAGGGCTGCATGTCATCACACGTGGTGATAGAAATTATGACATACTGCAGTTATCAACCTGAGACTACATGAGAAGAGTTTATGGGTGTAATCCAAGATACATAGCTGGAGGTATTGCAACCACTCCTCCACACACTATAAAAAAAACACAATCTTGATAAACACACCCATAAAAAACATATCACTGCTATTGTGAGCAACCCAGTTGCGCATGATAATACAGACAGAAATAAATCTTTTATAGCCCTACGATCAGTCGGAATAATCCATCTGATCTGAGAAAAGACGGTTTTACTTGTGTCACCCCTGCAAAATGTGTTGGATGTTGTTAGGTAATAACTATATATGTCATAAATGAGGAAGAGGTGTGTCCACCACAGCAAAACACAGATGTGTGCAAGAGTCTTTTTTTTTTTCCTGGCGTGTCTCACACACATGCAGGTGGGAAGCTGGGACGGCCGCAGCACTCACAGGTCTGGTTGGACTTGAAGGTTTTCTTGGACTCGCGCCACATGGTCTTGCAGTCCTCCATGAGTCTGAAGTAGCGGGTCTTCTTCCAGGACGGGGAGCGGACCTTGAGGAGGTCTCCACCCTGCAGGAGGAACTGGAGGTGCGGATCTCCCTCCATACCTGTCAGACAGAGATAGAGAGATGGATTGATAGTTTATTGATCCCGAGGGAAATTCAAGTTTCCAGGATCACAGTTCCATAGTTAGTAGTGCAAAATACAAAGTACAAACAAATATACCAGATATAAAAATACAAGGAAATTAAGAAAACTGTTAAAATTGAATATAGTGCATGGTAACAGCTGTGATACAGGACTATTAAAAAAGTGAATATAGTGCAGAAGAGACTGTTAAAAATGAATACAGTGTAGGGTAACTCCAGTAGTTTAGTCTATGAAAGTTCACTGTTTGCATTATTATCTGTCCTGCAGACCATCCTCCTTTGAGACAATTCAACAGATTAATAACATCTGCAAAGCCCATTTTTACACAATCCATGTCAGCTGACTCACACCTTAAAACCCTGCTCTCTTGCCTCCTCCTTTACATTCATCTAATCAGAAAACTGCATGAAAGTAGTGGATGCCCACAAACCCACAAGCTGATTAAAAAGCCCTTTAACATGCAAAGTTTTATAGCTTTCAAAACAAGTTGAGACCTGCTGTGACAACAAAGCATGCAGAGTCTGACCACTGGATAACACACTTTGGTCACACCTGCTACAAGAAGATATTTCATATATTTCCTACCGATGAGCTCTGCGTTCATTAGTATCTCCTTCTGTCTTGAGGCATAGCGGTGTAATTCCTCAGATCTGCTGAACTTCGGTTCACTCTGCAGGCAGCTCATGGTGCTCTGAGCTGCTGAGCTGCTGCTGCTGGGACTCTACTGGACTGTGTTCACTAGGCGATGAGTCCCAGCGGCCAGTGTGTTGAAGGGCGTGTACTCAGCAGCAGCAGCTCCACTCAAAGTTCAACTAATCATCTCTAACAAGGACTCTGACAGCCAGCAAGGCACGTACTTCACATACAAGAGGAAGTGGTGCAAAACTTTTGTCCGGGTTTTGCTAAATGTTGGTAATGGTTCAAGTATGTTTTATTGGGGTTGCGTCCGAAATTCCATACTAACATGATATTTAGTATGCTAAAACAGTATGTGAGATATTTTTACATTTTTTAAATTTTATATTTTATACTTTATTTTTTCCCTTTTTTCGAGGTTGATTTCATATATGCAATTTACAGCTCGTAATTACGAACTGTAAAAAAAATGTACGTTTATAAACCAACTTTTAAGTAGTTGAGCTTATATATATATATATATATATATTATTATTATTATTTATTATTTATTATTATAATTTTGTTTTATTATTATTATTATTATTATTATTATTATATTATATATATAATTTTTGTATACCTTTACCTCTCCTGTGTTTCACTCTGTTTGCTGATGTTGCTGCTTTGACACCTGAATTTCCCTCCGGGGATTAATAAAGGTTCATCTTATCTTATCTTATAGACAGACTCATTAAGTACACTAGAGAAAACAACTTCAACATCCAAAATTGAAATAAAATTAAGAAAAAAAATAATAATAATAATAATAATGATAAAAAGAAAGAATAGAGTTAAAACAAAAAACAAAAAAACACACAAAACAAAAACAAAAAAAACAATACGAAAATAAGAGAGTAATAATAAATTAAATAAACAAATAAGTTGTGAGTAAGTAAGTATGTGAGATATTTTAGTATGTCCGAAACTTTTAGTGTGAAACCAATAATACGCGAATTGCATACTATTTCCGGTGAAATATTACAGTATGCAACGCTGGACACTACGGCGGCATACATATCCCACAATGCAATGCGGTAATAACAACAACGTTCATAATGGACGTTATTGGACATCTCTGTAACATGAATAACGCTTCAATTTAACTGTAAGTATAAGATTTCACTTTGAGAGGCGTAATATATATTTTAAATTCATTTTGATTCTCACAAACCGTCATTGTGGTCACATTAGGTTGGCACTGGTCACCATGGTTACACGTCTCCAACCGGCAAGGAGGCTCTCCGGAAATGACGACATAAATTACAGTTCAGTGCGTCCTAAAAAAATACATACTAACTAACTACTGTTTATTCACACTAAAGTATGTTGAACGAATATTTTATAATTTTTTTAAATATTTTTTTTATACTGTAAGGTATTTTTGCAGCATCTGAACATACGAATATATTGTATTGAACTTTTGAAATAAAATATAATAAATAAATAAATACATCTGACCAACGACTTGACCAATTCTGAAGACAGTTAGACTATTTTTGAAGACAACCAAAGACCCTGTCGTTAAATAACATCCAGACAGTGAAGCTAATAATAATCAGATATTCCATAATAGTTAACCTTAGTTTACTTTAGCTGCTAGCTAATAATCTCAAATGTGGCAATGCATTGATTAAAGCAGCTAGCTAACATTAAAGGTCCCATATCGTGCTCATTTTCAGGTTCATACTTGTATTTTGTGTTTCTACTAGAACATGTTTACATGCTGTAATGTTAAAAAAAAACGTTATTTTCCTCATACTGTCAGCCTGAATATACCTGTATTTACCCTCTGTCTGAAACGCTCCGTTTTTTGCGCATTTAGACGAAATTGCAACAGAATTGCGTTGCTAGGAAACAGCTTGGGTCCATGTGTACTTCCTGTCCGCTGATGACATTCACATACACTGCAACCAGGAAATAAACTGGGACACATTTAGAATGTTTATGTTTAAAATTGTGTCAAGGGTCTAAATATTGTATATTCGTGACATCACAAATAGACAGAAATCCTGACAGCTTGTTTCAAATGCAGAGTTTCTGAATACGAGCTGTGTGTATTTCCCTGTTGATTGAGTGTTTCGATACTTTCACAGTATTTATATAGTACTAAAGCCTGCTTTATAATAAAAAAAAACATGAAAATCTCACTTTTTTTTATAATATGGGACCTTTAAGGTCACTACAGAATACGTTTATGTGAGACTAAAGTTAGCGGGTTGTTAGAAAGAAATACAACAAATGTTTACAATGTGGCTATGTTAATTTATTGAATTGTTTATAACGGCTGAAAAAAAAAATATGTGTCTATTTTGACAACACATTTAAAATGTAAAATATAAAGTTACAGCCTTGTAATGTTGACTCTTGGGCTCCATCTAGTGGCGACATTGCAGTTCTGCAGGGAGCTGTGATTTGGATTTACCTCAACCCAGGTCAGGTTTACTCACTTTAACAAGGCGTGTTATGTGCTGTAAAACAGCTCAACAATCCAGTGAATGCTAAGAGGACAGAAATATGGACCTATTTATCACCCCTCGATAACAGTGTTTGCAATAGTGGGTTTGCTTTTCTACTCTGGTTAACTAAAAACCGTGTGCCCTGTTTTGGTTTGGCAACACTGTTTGCACCAAGGTGAAACTAAGGTGCATTACAGGAGCCACACCTTTTAGCTCAGTATGAACTAACAATTATACGGGTGATCTTATTCGAACACATTTTGTTCAGTATAAAACAGTTAATGAGGTAAAAAAAACGTTTGATTGCATCGATTAAAATGTATGAAAAGTGATTTTACTCACATGTCATTCAGGCCTATTCATTGTAGGAAAAGCCTGGAACAAAAGTTAACTTCCAACAAATGCAAAATTTATTTGTTAAACAAAAATGTCTCCTACCGTTGTTTTTCTTTTCGATCCCATTCGTTTCCATCCTTTTATGAATTGTAGTCTCTCTCTATTTTATTTGTTTATTCCTCCTTTCATCCAAAGTTGCTCCTTCTTTCCATGTGCGCAATGTAGGTAAGAAAAGGGTTGGAGTTGGAGTTGGGATTGTTGAACCGAGGACAACACCAGAGGCGGCGTCACAGGTGGATCTCTCTCTCCTGGCGATCTGAATGGTGTCAGCACTCCTGTAGGCTCACACACCGGTTTGACAAGCCTGCATGGAAGCTGCACTGCTGATGTCACAACAAGGGTAGGTTACACCTTGTTGCCATTAGGCATGGGCCTGGTTAACACAACATACCGACTGAACAGAAGGCATTTAAAGCATGCCACATCATGCAGACAAAAATGAAAACTTTTAATCCACACTGTTAAGAATTTCCCAGTAAAATAACAGTAAAGAACTGGCAGCAGGGTTGCCATTATGTTACTGTAAAATTAACATTATTATACTGTTGCTGAAATTTACAGCTTTGCACTGTTAATGAAAAATACAGTTTGAACTTTATTAATTTCACAGTATTTTACAGTTAATTTACTGTTTAAAGATACATTATAAAGCTGTTTTTCACCTTTCTTTTACATTATCTTACTGATTTGTTTTAATGCACTATTTAGGTTGTATTTTTTACATATAACATTATTTTTTGCCTAGATGAATAGACTTAGCAGGTTACAGACATAGGAATAGTCACACTAAATACAATTAAAGGCACTTGTTAGTGGAAAAAGGCTATAATAGACTTGTTGACACTTTTCCCAAAATGTCTGTCTCTAGCTGGCTACAAGCACAGAATGCAAACCACAACAACATGTGAGTGAAGAAAAGAGCTAATTCACTGATTTTACAATCATGTACAATGTTCAAGCCTCACATGTGCAGATCAGGTCCCAGAATTAAAAACATACTGCATGAAACTGTTACTGATGATACTTTAGACAGTTGATCAGCAGTAACGTGCTGTTTTTTAAGAATGCATTGTAGTTCAGTTAAAAAACGGCTTATGAGCGTAATTTAACAGGTTTTCTTTTGTATTAACAGTAAAGCACTGTTTTTAGCAATAACAGGTTAATACTGTTGAAATCCTGCTGTAAATTAAAGGCAATTGTTTACAGTGCATGCTTCTTTATAATCCTGCTCTCTAAAACACTTGCAGGGCCAATTCCTCACCTATAAAGGAAACTCTAGATGTGAGCAAACAGGGAGGGGATTGGTAACCTGAGAAGCACACAAAAGCTTCAAGATCCTGTGATCAGGTTTACTTGTAAAAATGTACTAAAAAATGTTATAAGTGATAATTTGTACAAAAATATAACAGGTGTGATTTTGAACAAAATGCTACAAATGCGCTTATTCATAAAAAACTGTCAAGAACTATATTTACAAAAATATCAGAGATGTGATAACTTTGACTTTCAAATGTTGAAACAGATTAACAGAAATAAATGTTGCATGTTTAAAATGTATCTGTGTTTCCTACCATCATTGTTGTGGAAATAATTGTTAGCAATTATTGTGAGGAATAATTAACATTGACATGTGATCACATCTATTATTATTATTATTATTATTATTATTAAAAGGTGATCTGTTCAACTTTGTTATTCAGGAAGTTTGTATCAAACAAGTAGCCCTTCGTACTCAGTACCCTTGAAGTAGCTCTCAGTTTCAAAAAGGTTGGTGACCCCTGATTTATACAGTGTGGAAATTTCCTATATCACTTCATGTCTATGTTGACTTCTTCTAAAGCAGCTTTTATGCAATTGTATTCCCATGTCCCTCATTTAAACACAAGGTAAACATGATCAAGAAGGCTGAAATGGCAGAGTTGGCCCGCTGCCCGGCCACACATTGGAGCATATTGGTTACACTGAATGGGACAGATGAAGTTTTTTTTGCTTTCCTTTTCATGTGCAGCTTTAGCCTTGGCAGGATAATAGCACTGCAATCACTGGTGCGTTGGGGCTCTTGTGGCTCTCAGCACTTCCCTTTCAGGCCTGGCTTACCCTCAGCGCACTGTCAGCATCAGGATGAGTGAGCTTTAATGCAGCATCAGGGGGGGAGAGAGAGAGAGAGAGCTTCCGGGCAAGGGCCGACCACTTCCACAAAAAAAAACCCCACGAGGTTCAGGGAAACACGCAGGAAAACAGAGGGCAGCGTTGTCTTTAGATTTGTATCATTGCCCTTGATGCATATTTGAGACAAGAAAACATGAATTTTATCTTGGTTTCACATTCCATTCACTTGCACCCTTCATCTGGGAGCTTCTCTGCTCCATATGAGTCATTTGGGCTCAAGTGCTTTGCTCAAAGGCATCTTGAAGTACCTGACGAGGCTGGAGGGAGTTTCATATTTACTTTCTCTGTGCAGATGTTTTTACCATTTCTTGTTCCTTCCATTTAGCCACTTCATTGGCTCAAAGCAACAACAACAACAACAAAAAAAGCTTTAGTCATGCCCTGGCCAGCTGCATGGCCAAACTTTGTGTTTTTGTAAAAATCATTGCACCCAGGTAAAGTCCTTTTGCAGCAACGGTTTGTGTATATCAGTGGAATGCATCACACTTAACTTGGATGGTATGTTGAGTGATTTCTCTCTTGTTGATCAAGTCTCTTTGCTTGATGACTGTGCCCATAGAACAAGCAAGAACAGGCCCCACTGTTTCCTCATACGGATACCAGCCATAGTTCTGCTGCTTTTCTCCAAAACATCGTCATGTCTCGTGCAGTGCAGTGACATAGATCCTTGGTTCTCAACCCTTAAATTTATACACATTAGGACATGGACCCCCATTTGATAAGATTTTGCTTCAGAGACCTCCATCTGAAAGAATAAGACAAGAATTCTACTTGTCAATTACAGTTGAGGAGATAACTTTGGATAAATGAAACCTATCAGAATAGTCACTCTTATGACTTCCTCTATAGTCAATTAAATATTGAAAATAAACTATATTTTATATTTTTTTGGGGGACCACCGGGGGTCCCCGGACCCCTGGTTGAGAACCACTGACATAGATTATGCAATTCCTGGGGTTACCAAAGGATATAGTCCAAAAGAGGAAGTTACATAGTGAACAATACATACAAAGACAATATGTAAACAGCTGTCTGATGTGTGTACCTGCCGCAAATATTTTTTTAAAAAGGACACTGAGCTATGAACACTGCATTGAGTTTTAAGCACAGCACACTGTCCATCTAGTTTTAGTTTAAACTTCAAAATTCCAAACTCCAACATGGAGATTGAAATATTAAATTAGTCTGCAATAAACCTTAAACATAACTGTGGCCTGTCAACTATTCAGTTGTGGAAAGTGACCAAGTAGTCAAGTACTGTATAGCTACTTAAGTACAATTTTAAAATATTTGTGCTTTTCTTGAACATTTCCATTTCATGCTACTTCATTTTTTTTCTACAGCTCTATATTTTAGAGCAAAATATTGTACTTTTTACTCCACTAAATTCACTGTGTTTAACAGCTTTAGTTGCCCTACTACTTAGGCCTACTTTTCAAAATTTTACATGCAAATTATACAATTACTTTATAGCAATAATGAATTGTTATAGGTCAAACTATCGAGCTTTTTATAAATCAGTTAAGATTAGCGCCACAAGTACTGCTTATTGTTGATGTTAATGATAAAAAAAATACAACACTGACAGGGTCCATTCTGCTTAATGAATACTACTTTTACTTTTGCTCCTTTGGTAACAATTTGAATGCAGGACTTTTACTTTTAGGCTAATGGGGTAGTTTCTATAGTATAGTATTGTTACTTTTACTTAAAGTAGGCAGATTATTTTTGGCGTCATTGGGCAAAAATTCTGTAATAACCTTTCAGTATATTTTAATTCAGGTGTTCTGAGAGAAAACTAGATTTCTGCACCTCCTCGTGGCCTTAAAAAAATCTGTGACGGGAGACTTTGGCCAATCACAGGTCATTTCAGAGAGAGAGAGAGAGCGTTCCTATTGGCTGTTCATTCAACGGAGGCAGCTGTCAACCACTCGGGAATTCCAATCAAACAGTCAAACTAGGCAGCGCTGATCAAATATTAATAAATATACTGTTACTGCAATGCCTATTTATTATCCTTAAATGTTTTCTGAAACATCTTGTAGCTGTTTTACAGCTAAACAGTTCACTACAAGATGTTTCTGAAAACATTTTATACGAGAAAAAGGCATTACAGTAACAGAATATTAATTCATATTTGATCAGCGCTGCCTAGTTTGACTGTTTGATTGGAATTCCCGAGTAGTTGACAGCTGCTCAGAGACGGCAGGCTCCAGCTCGGCTCTGATTGATTTTCATTATGTAAAGCCTGTGTTTAGATGTTTGAACGGACTTGCTCCTCTGCCTTTTTGCAAATACATCCTGAGACTACAGAGCTGTAGCAGATCCACCAGAGCAGCTTCAAGTGACAATTGTAAAGTTCAATTCTTCAGAGCATCTTTTGCTCAGACAGCTTTTTCTGTGAAAGGAGTGAAGTCTTGGAACTCGCTACCTGATAACTTGAAATCTGCTGTAAACTTTACCACCTTTAGGGGAGAGCAACCAAATCCTGTTTAATTTTTGTTGTTATCTGTACCCATTCCTGTTTTAATCTCTTATTTTCACAAAAAGCCCTTCTAGGGACAGGTGTTGCAAATTAGCATCCGCTATAAGCACTATGATACTGGCATCAGATAGCTGTTTTAAGTTGTCTGTGTACATTGTATTGGTCCCTATTAAATAAACCATGAATGAATGAATGATTGGTTGTTTTCCTCCGCTCTGTGAAATCTTGCAGATGCCATTAGGAGCACCGGAAGACACAGAGGCACATGATGTTTTTCAGATTACCTGTCTCATGCACTACTGTCAGGATATAGTGATATAGTGTTTTATAAAAATAACTTTTTAAAATCATATTTGCTCAAATTCTACCCACTGCAGCTTTAAGTAAATGATGATGATGATGATGATGATGATGATGATGATGATGATCACCTATTCTTGTTGTATTTCCTTTATGCCTTTGAAATTTGACTCTACACAGCTGGAAAACTGAGCAAGAAAAAAAAAAAGTAGGCACACACTCAGAGGCGTTAGCACCCTCTATTGGGTGTACTACTCTGCACACCTTTACAAGTGCAGAGTGTAAGAATACAGTATCTGCTAAAATATTTCAACTAACCGGCATGTCATGCTCCATGAACTACAGTTCAGTAACTTATCACTGTGTTTTATTACTTTCATTTTAATTCTCGCGAAGTTCCACATTCACAAGTGTAGATTTACCCCCAAAAAAGCCTAATTTCTTTGTATTTATGAAAGAAATGGAATTATATCTGTCAACAATTTCTTCCTCACAAAACAAAAAAGCAATGAAAACAATGAATGCATGCAATATCTTTAAAGTTTTTTAAGTGAAATTATTGTCATACTCTAGCGTGGTCTTTTTTTCTTATTATTATTATTTTATTTTTTTTATTGTGTTTTTATTTATTTTTTTCATTTATGTTGGTTTTGTTTCATTTCTGTTGTCCTTTTATGTTTGGCACAGCTCTTTGTTTATGTTTTCGCTATGCTTCTTTTGAATGTAAATGTTTTAATGTTTTCTGCTGTTCAAGAATCAAGATTCAAGAGTTTTATTTGTCATTTGCTCCTATAATAAGTACACTAGAATTCTGAGCAGTTTACACCAAGTCAGCTTTAAGAAAAGAAAAAAAGGTAGAAAAAGGCACAAGGTAATTACAGTACAAAATAAGTAGCACATTCAACTCAATAACACAATAAATAAATAAATTATTAAAATTGAAAACGCCCTCAGTGTAGTCAATAAATAAACTAAACTACCCTCTGCATAGGAACGATACCCCCAGAATACAAATATACAGTATATATGCTCCATGACCATGTTAAAAGAACTTGTAGCTCTCATATAAATATTATTATATTGCAGATGCCATAAGAGCACCGGAGGACACAGAGACACATGATTTTTTTTCAGATTACCTGTCTCATGCACTACTGTTTTCTGTTTCCAAGTTTTTTCAGGATTTTACAGACATTTTGGCAGACTTTAAGGAGAGGAAAACATGCACATTCTCAAAATTGTTTGGGGTGCTAGGAGTAGATCCCCTCCAATATGTACTTTTTTAAAAAAATGACTTGTTCCCTCACACACGTTTCGGTCAACAAGGACCTTCATCAGGACATTAAAGGGACCATCTGTAACTTTCAGAAATGCTTGTTAACAGCGACACCTGTGGCCGTTAAGTCAACGAAAATCAGCGTCCTGCTCGCACTTGTGCTCGCTCTAAATAGACATGAACGAGCATCGCTCAAAACAGTGAGGTGACACACGTCAGCTAAAACCACAATATCACTCTATATTTCACCTGCTTGGCAGTAATGTTAGCTGACCAGACGAAGGTCTCTCCATGAATCAATGCTGATCCTAGTGTTGGCTTTTCCTGCTTCATCGTCTGTGCCGGGGCTCTGAAGCAGCGGGGCTCTGAAGCAGCGGGGCTCTGAAGCAGCGGGGCTCCGCAGCGAGAAACGTTATAGTCTCACGACCGCAGCCGGAGTGAGCAGGGAGACTCCGGCACCCGGTCAGAGACGATAACGTTTCTCTCTGCGGAGCTCTGTCACTTCACAAGACACGGGAAACCTCTGTTGGTCTGGAGGAGCTGCAGCATTTATTTCCGCACAAACGTCCACTGTACTAGATATTCTCAGAGCTAAACTAACTCCTGCTGTGTGGACTGAGCGCGCGTGCACATCTAGAGGTGGAGCGAGACAGTGAGAAGGCACGCGTGAAGGCAAGCAGGCAGAGGAGCAGAGACTTCAGCCACTGTGATCTTTACAGATTGGTGGGTTGGCCCTCCCTTCACACCAGGCGGCTACAACACTGGCTGCTCTTGGTCTACAAATCCATTTTGGGAATGACCCCTCGCTACCTCTCCAATCTTCTGTACATTTCCGACAGCAATCGCCGTTTAAGATCCAGTGACTTCATTAGGCTCATCATTCCAAAAGTCCGTACTGTGTTTGGTCATAACTCCTTTCATTTTGCCGCTGCAAATGACTGGAATTCACTACAAAACACGCTCAAACTAACAGCTCTCACCTCTCTCAACATGTTCAAACAAAAGCTGCAACAAGTCATAGTTGATTGCTGTACTTGCTGACCAGCCCTCACTTCTCTCTCTCTCTTCCATTTTTACAAAGAACATCCAGTAATCCGCCTTTTTTTGTACATAGTGTTTATTAATTTACCTATGCTGTTTTTAGCCATTTTCTCATGTGTTTGTCATACTGTATTGTATCTGTGCTGTTTGTGTCACTTGTGTGGACGTCATCATTGTAAATGAGAATTGGTTCTCAATTGATTTTACCTGGTTAAATAAAGGTCAAAAAAAAAAAAAAGAGCACGCATATGTCCCGACCCGGTACATTTATACGCTTAAAAAGTTACAAACAGTCCCTTTAAAACTAAAAAAAAAAAAAAAAAAAAAAAAAAAAAAAAATGTTAATGTCCTGATGAAGGTCCTTGTTGACCGAAACGTTGACTAATAAAGCAGAGAAAAGTGTGTGAGGGAGCAAGTCATTTTTTTTTTTAAAAGTACATTTTGGCAGACTTTTGCCACACTCAAGGTGGCGACGTCTCTGTTCCACCTTCTGAGTTTGTACGTAAAACGTCATGACGTCAGTACGTGCGTGAGGTTGTGTTGACAGGAGCGGTCGGAGTTGTCAGCGGAACAGCAGCAGCAGCAGCAGCAGCAGCATCAGCGGAGCCCAATGGAGTAACCACAAAGATACTATTATCCAGACATACGTCTCTTATTTAGAAAGCCTTGTTGTTTACACCGTTAAAACAACGACATCATGGCAGACGACCAGTCCTCTCAATCCTGGACCATCGACCGGGATGACTACGAACTCAATGAGGTGTTAGGTGAGTAGCTTAGCTTAGCATGCTAACGTTAGCATGCTAGCCTCCTCCCTGTCTGTCTCTACGGCAACTGCCAACTGCCACTAGCTAACTAGCTAGCATTGCAAGGCCAGTTAAGCTAAGTTACATGGCAGGAAGGTTAACAGCTCTGCTAACTTGAAGAGAGTTCCCCTTTAAGCGAGGCCAAATTAATTAATTAATTAATTAATGAGGTTTCTGCTCGTTAAGGAAGCTAACTCTAAAGTGAGATGGTTCCTTAGCAAAGTTAGCATGAAGCTAAACGGCTAGCTAATGCTAAGTTAGTTAGCCTGTAGTGCGTGAAGATTCGTCAGTTGTTGGAGGAGGGTGGTGCTCTTTTGCTGAAGGTGTGACACAGATTATAGTGAGACATTCATACTTTACTGTAGTCCATGACTGATAGATTTGCACAAAAGAGTTGGACTGAATGATGCTGCATATTACAGTATTGTATGATACTATAAATGGCATTGGTTCACAATCTTAGAAACTAGTTTCTACTCAAATGTATTCTTTCATTGCACACAAAAGATTTAGTTGAGCCGTCATACTATGACTGCTGTCTTTAAAAGTCATCCATACTTTACTGTAACGTGACTGATAACTGTGAACAAAAGAGTTGGACTGAATGATGCTGCATATTACAGTATTGAATGATATTGTAAATGGCATTAGTCCACCAATCTTAGAAACTATACACAACCAGCACTGCTCCCAATAGACCACTTACACACCAAAAAAACTGACAATAACCTGATATTTTCAGGTGGAATTTCATTCATTTCATTTCATTCTCACTGTGCAATACAATTTTCCACTTGTGCAATTTTGTTAACAGTCTGTTTATTGTCAATACTGCATATACTGCTCCTATTTATTATTATATTTATATTATATTTTTAGAGTTGGACTGAATGATGCTGCATAGTTTTTTTTAGAATATTTTATTTTCAATTTTTTTTGTTAACCAAATATACAAAACATACAAAACACAAACTCACACAAACATGGCTCCAAATTCCCAGCCTATCCCACCCACATACAAACTGAAAAAGAACCATACTCAAAAGGAGTAGGCTAGTTAACTATCAATTGAATTAAAAAGGATATAGAAAAATAAATTAAATACACAAATAAAGAAATCATAAATAACGAGATGCAGTGTTCTGACTTATTCAGATGACTAATGATGTATCAAGTCTGACAATTTTGTTATATCAAATCCAATATAGTTGTTGGTAAGGAGTCCATATGGGAAGGTAAATCCTGTAAGTTTTGTCATAATGTCAAGAAGAAGTCCTGCCAAAAGATGTTAAGTTTTGTACATGACCAGGTGCAATGCAAAAACGAGCAATGATGCTGCATATTACAGTATTGTATGATACTGTAAATAGCATTAGTCCCCAATCTTAGAAACTAGTTTCTACTCAAATGTATTCTCTCATTGCACACAAAAGATTTAGTTAAGCCGTCATATTATGACTGCTGTCTTCAAAAGTTCAAAGGCTCTTAAGCTCTCACAGTGTGATGGTTTCATTAATCTTGTTCACAGGGAGCGGAGCCACTGCAGTTGTCCAGGCAGCATACTGCAAGCCGAGGAAGGAGAAGGTGGCCATCAAACGCATCAACCTGGAAAAGTGTCAAACTAGCATGGATGAGCTCCTGGTAAGAAGCTGCAGCAGCAGTAGTGTGTGGGACCAGTATCTGCAGTCCAGATGTACTTGACGTCAGATTTGCTGGGAGTGGCGTGGGCTGGTGGGGTCAGATCAGTCAAGGACAGATCAAAAGCTTGATACCTCACAACAACCATGGAGTACTAAAGCTGGGTAAAATCAATAAGACAGACCATGAAGACAAACTAAATGTTAATATGTTCCTGTGCAACGATGTGTTTCCCCGATGAGCACTGAAATAACTTAATGCTGATGTTCAAAGATGACAGGAGAGTTAAGTCAGTTTCCTACACAGACTTCATCACTCTGATATGTAGCTCATTGCCACCAAGTTATCAGCTGGAATCTGCCAATTTCCTGTCAAAACAACAGTAAAAAAATGGGTTCTACAGTAAACAGTGGATAAATACTTTAGTTATGTAATAATTTAACATGTAGCCTGTGAATAGGATATAGATGCACGTGCAACAGAAAGTTAAATCTTTGCTGGATATTTCTGTAGAGTGAACAAGCAAGATTTTGCCGTCTTGCACTTAAATCACCAGGCAGTGTTTTATGTGTTAGTATTTTGTGAATCACCCATTTGATCTGCTGACAAACCAAACTTTGGCTAACACTGTAAGGGTGGGCGATATTGTTAAAGTCTGACCAGGGTATATCTGATTTTACATTGCAATAACAGTAATTCAGGGTTTCTGCATCATGTTATAGTAGAGGCGCCCCACCTCACCTGAAATAAAGAGCAACTCTGCTTACGTCAGAATAAATGGTCGGGGGAAACAAATACGCAAAGGCTGCGTATTTAATGAGTGAGCTGATTGTTGTTTAGTAACTAAATAGAAAATCAGATGAGATGTCTCAGGATCTCACTGACTCACCTCAGCAGGCGATTGAGTAATAGATCACTTTAGCTTTGCCGTAATTAATCTGAGCAGCATGTCGTAATGTCTGAAAAAAATGAAAACCTTGTGAGTTACTTTTCCCAAGCTGGTAAATGTAGAGATGAACAGTCAGTTGGTCACAATTAGGTTCAATTGTGTGAGGAAAAACACACAAACAAGCAGGATACACACCAGGCTGAAGTTAGTTTAAAATGGCATTGACAAATTTTCTGGGGAAACCTTGTAATTTTCCCTCTAATGATTAAGAAAAAAATGATAGACAAAATAACCAGAGGGTAATGTGTTTTTTTATTGTCTAATCCAGTAAATCAAATACCTGACAAATCAAGGTAATTAATCACATGCAAATTGTGTAAACCCAATACTTTCATAAAGCTGTCATTGTTTCCAACAGGTCTATTATAACCATAAATATTAAAGAGGTGGCTGCTTTTATTTATTTACTGAGTTATAGGTCAACCCTACCGTGCAGTTACAAGTATGACCTTATGTGCTTTTTTTTGCTGATTTTTAGTCTTTTCAGCTTTGCAGCAGAGACTAATTTACATGAAAATGAACATTAAATGAAACTTAAAGGGATAGTTTTGGTGTTTTGAAGTGGGGTTGTCTGAGGTACTTATCTCTTACTCATAGTCAGTGTAGTACCTACAGTAGATGACGGTAGGCACACCCCCAGTTTGGAGAAGCAGACAGGAGTTACCGCACGGAAGCAAAGCAATGTACTACTGTGGATGGGGCCGGCAACAAAACATATTTTAGCCACCTAAAAGAAAGGCCCACCCAAAAAAATCAATATCAAGTGTTCAAGTTCAAGTTAGAATATTTAAATCGCTATACCTTGCCGTGAGACAGCTATACAATATATGTTTCTGACGGGGAATTGAAGCCGTTAACTATGCTCTCGCCAAAGCAGCCAGACTGCATTGAAAAAAACTGCAATTTTAGTTTGAGTTGCTGAGCTACTGCTGCCTCGATTGGTTAGTTTGTTTGTGTTATTGTGTGACTTTGATTAGTTCGGATTTAGTTAATTAGTTCACGTTTATTGCTTTTCAAGAACTGTCAAATATCGACCCTGCAATGAGATGTTAATATTTCATTATATTGCCCAGTCTCCCTGGACTTCCCCCTACCCAGTCCTTATATAATAAATCAAGGGCCTGAATTCCCCAATCTCTGTCATGTCGAAATGTCTTGTCTTGGTGGTTCAGTGGTGATGTAACACAGGTTTTACTCCACTGTCTGGAGCACTGTGTGCTTCTGGTTTAAGGTTGGGCCATTTTAACAGGTCAGGACAACTGAGTTTCAGTTAGTCACCGAAAGCGTAATATAAATATTTAGTTAGTGATTTGCTTTTGCACTGCACTATTTCTGCTCCTTGTGTGTGACCTTGTATCCCATATTTCCTCCTCTGTGTAGAAAGAGATTCAGGCTATGAGCCAGTGCCACCACCCGAACATCGTGTCTTACTATACCTCCTTTGTGGTGAAGGATGAACTGTGGCTGGTGATGAAGCTGCTCAGTGGTGGTAAGTGCTGTAATGTTTAAAGAAAAATAAGCTTCTGACTCGACTTGGCTAACTCTTATCTTCACCCTGACTTTGACTTGACTTTCTTTGACCTCCTTACTTTGATAAAATCTCAAATAAGCCTCGACTTGAACTTTGACTGAATGTTTGGCTCCCTGGTGACTTAATCCAGTTGACATTTTCTGACCCAGTAGTAGGTTGTGGTGGTGTTGTTGCTGCTGTCATTGACTTTATACCTGGCAATTCTGGGTCAGTGTTTTTGTTGCATGGTTTTCTTACTCCCAGAGATAACAGGCCAAATGTAGACAACTTGATGTGACACTGAGATAATTGTAGTTCACCCACAATGTTTGATATCTTATATAACATAAACGTAAAAATGTCTAAATCCTAAATTTTGTTAATTTCTTTCTTCTTCTCCTTTCTTCTAACAAACTATAAACGGTGGCAAGACTGTACGAGGGCAGTTACTAGTCACCATCTGATTGATCTGAGTTATTGATCTCAGCATGTCCTTGTGTAAAATAGCGCTAACTGTTTATGTATTGTGGCCACTTATGTATTGCAATGTATGTGTCTCCAGTCCATAGATATTTATATCTACGTGCCTCTCTCTTCAGCTTTTTTTGGATGATAATATAGTATATTGTCTTTTTTCTTAAAGCAATATCGTCAGTAGGGATATTTTAATATCACCCTACCACGAGCATAAACCAATCTTTAGGGGGCAGGAGGTTTTGTTTACAGCATGTCTTGTGACTAGCCTCTGCCACTCTCTCTCAGGCTCTGTGTTGGACATCATCAAGCATATCATCTCTCGCGGCGAGCACAAGAGCGGAGTGCTGGACGAGGCTAGCATCGCCAGCATCCTGAAAGAAGTCTTGGAGGGGCTGGAGTACCTCCACAAAAACGGGCAGATTCATCGGTGAGTTCTAATGATGTGTCACCACCAGGCTGCGGGGAAATGCCTCGTTATTATCACTCCACACTGTTCCCTGGTAGGCAGTAGGTCCCATCACACACACTCCTGCATCCGTTCACTCTGGCACTGAGCCTTTCATCTCTGCATATGAGCGTGTGGTTTGAACTAGACCTCACTCCTTCAATATTTAATCCAGTGAAAATGCATAATTGAGGAGGTTTGTTTTACATAAAAGTTCCTCCCAGGAACACGGCGAACCGCCGCTGAGAAGAAAGGCCTCTTTATACCCTCAGTGCCTCGTTGTATGACGAGTGTAATTGTTTCAAATTAACAGGCTCATCCATCTTACAAAAAAAACATGATGTACTGCTACACTATTATGATTTATCTCATTGGATAAATCCATAAAAAGAAGAATTTGACTTGCTGATATCTTAAATGTATCTGCAGTTAGTGAGTGGACATTATGTCAGTAGACAGAGAGCAGCTGCAGATTGAGCTCAGATGCTGAGGCTAACTCACTTAGCCCTAATCAGGAGAGAGGGAGAGGGAGGTGGTTGGGGCCAGGTTAATCCACCCCCATTCTTTGTGCATAGTTTGCACACAATGTATGCAAACAGAAATCAGGTGGATTAAAATGAGGCAGATGAAAGGTGCAGCTTAAACTTGCTTGTGCGCTTGAGTGAAGAGTGTTTGTTCATGCACAGCCTAACCACTCCTCTGTTGGTGCACTCACTGACTTGTGACATCTTAATTGTTTATCATGTTTTGATCCTCCTCCTCTTCATGCACAGGGATCTAAAAGCTGGAAATATTCTCCTCGGGGACGACGGCTCGGTGCAAATTGCTGGTACAGTGCTTCTGCTTCCTCTGTTTCTATTGTGGTTTTACTTTTTTTCAGCATTTCTGCTAAGACGGTTTCTGTTTAGATTTGTGTGTTCAAAGTTCTGATACAGCTTAACAAACAAGGTCCACGTTGTTTAGGCCTGTAATTGTAAAATCGCAGGCCTTTTTTGCTGGAGATTAATTTGTCTAAATGTTTTAAATAGCTTTTCTCTCATTTCTCTTCTCTGTCGTGCATTCCAAATCACACTCCCCAGACTTTGGTGTGAGTGCCTTTCTCTCAGCGGGAGGAGACATGACCAGGAACAAGGTTCGGAAGACATTTGTGGGGACGCCGTGCTGGATGGCGCCTGAGGTCATGGAGCAGGTAGGATGCTAGTCTGTTGTCTCTCTGTAATGCCTCATAACTCGGTGCGGAAAGGAAGACTGGAGTTCACTTGGTTTCTGTTTTTAATCCGCAGGTCCACGGCTATGACTTCAAAGCAGACATCTGGAGTTTCGGGATAACAGCCATTGAACTGGCCACAGGAGCTGCACCATATCACAAATACCCACCGATGAAGGTAACTATGCGTGCACTTACTGGACTACTGGTACTTTGCAGTTATGTTGCCGGCACCTCTTGTTTTTGTCAATATTCTTATTATTATTATTATTATTATTATTCCTCTTCTTCTTCTTCTTCTTATTATTATTATTATTCCTCTTCTTCTTCTTCTTCTTCTTATTATTATTTCCAGGAAATCTTCCTTCCACTGCATGAAAATAAACTAAAATTTGCACATGGGTCCAGTCCTATGCTAAACTTCCTCAACTGGCTTTGTGGGCCAATAGTCCCGATGGTGGCGCTACAACAACCGTCTAAAGTTTAAAACTTTGAAAACTCATAACAAATGAGCCGTACATACTGTACTACAACTTTGCAACTTCCACCAAAATGTAGCCCAAGTGAGCGGAAATGTTCAGATGCTTCAACCTGGCAGGAATTATGATGTCCATCACTCTGTTTTTCTCAAAAACTGTAAAACTTATTAAACATCCCATATTTTTTGCTCAATTGACACCAAATTTGCTCCGCTGCATCTTCAGTCTGTCCTCCACAAACGATCCAGCCAGATTTTTGAATTATCAAAAATTTAGCCCACAGTGCATCAAAACGTTTTAGTGTAAACAGTAATGTACACAGCTAAATAAAGCTCCAATGTTCATGAAAATAAATTACCTTTTGATGTCATGATAGATGCACGGTGGTAATTTTCTGAATTTTATCTCAAAAACTGGATTTTTGACAGTATTTTGAATTCTATCCTCATTTGAACCATTGCAGTCAACATAAATCAAGCATTTTAAAACATCAGTTTGCTGATCTTTGCGTGTCTGTAGGTGCTGATGCTGACATTACAGAACGACCCTCCCTTACTGGAGACGGGCATCACAGACAAGGAGATGGTGAAGAAGTATGGCAAGTCCTTCAGGAAGATGCTCTCTATGTGTTTACAGAAAGATCCCGAAAAAAGGTCAGTTGGTACTCAAAACCCTTTTTTTGCCTCATGCCAGATTAAAGTCGTACTTGTTTTTCCTCAGTTGTGTAACGAATATAATGAACGACCTTGTGTCTCTTTCCTATTCAGGCCAACTGCAGCCGAGTTGCTGAAGAATAAGTTCTTCACGAAAGCCAAAGTGAGCCGTACATCACTATTATTAAAATAAACTGAAATACTGTTTGTGTGATTCAGAGAGAATCTTTATAGATCCTGTAAGAAATGTTCGTCTTTCTGTTACAGAACAGCGAGTACCTGCAGGAGAGGCTTCTACACAAAGGTCCAACAATAAATGAGCGATCCAAAAAGGTTTGATAGTCATTATGAATACACCGTGAATGCACAGAAGATTTATTGTCTATCTATAACATTGTGTTGCTCTGCACTGCTGTTCTGTCTTGTCTACGGTGTGTCCCAGTATTAAGTGTTGCATCTTTTTTTTTTAAATCCATTTGGCAGGTACGTCGTGTGCCCGGATCGAGCGGCCGTCTCCACAAGACGGAAGACGGCGGTTGGGAGTGGAGCGACGATGAGCTTGACGAGGAGAGCGAGGAGGGCAAAGCTGCCGTCGCAGCTCTGCGGGTGAGACTCTGCATGCCTGTGTCTTCAAATAGTCAATTCAGTTTACTTTATAAGGCCACTACACTGTTTCTCACTGCACACAGCATCCTTGTGACCAGCAGATGGTGCTGTTGGACTGTTAGTCTGAACATTTCTTGTGTGCTTTTGTTTAGGCCTCCTGCATCAATGTCAGTGTGGTTCAAACTTATTATTTTTGGTCACATTTTAGTCATTTTTATCCTTCATAGTTTAAGTCGACGACAACTCAAAACGTTTTAGTCCAGCTTTAATCAGATATTTCTACATTTCTGTCATCTTCGTCAAATTTAGTTCACTTAAAATTGTATCTTATCATTATCTGATGAAAAACAAAAGTTGAATGATAAATAATGTAGCTTTACAGTTAGTTCGAGTCATCCTGTCATCATTAACGATGCACGGTTCAGTCGCACTCACCGGTCCATTATGAGAGCCAATCAGCCCATCCAACATGTAGAAGTAATGTGTTACTCAACCACCCGAACCCAACCCGCAACCGCCAACTTAATGCATTGTAGTAACACAATTGTCAGGATTGCAGCACGTTGTGTTTCTGAGAATACAGTATATATATGTGTGATCTGAAGAGCTGAGTATTTAGAATAACTACACCAGACACCTGCTCAGATCACCTGTTCAAATAATTGTTCAATTCATGTCTTGGTGTGGGATTGTCTGTTCTCTTAACTGTGATTTCAGTTAAGCCCTGTGTTTTGAAGTCACCTTGTGTCAAATTCCTTCAATCCTACAATACTCCATCAGTATCCATACTGTACATTGGGGAGCTATAAAAGAGGAATTGCATGTTTTTAATCCTGAAAATCTGTCATGTCCATTCTGCAGTCCCCCAGAGTGAAGGACGGGTCCGGGAATATGGAGGTGAGTCCATTTGTGGTGGACATGACCTGAAAATCTTGATTTATCGTAATGCCTTACCAGAGCGATCTGCATGACTGTCCTATGTGTGTCCTTGTTTTCTTCCATTCATTCATATAAAACTGAATGGACGCCAGCTGATTTTTATTTGCAATCGTGTCTGTTAGCTTTTCCCGCCAGCAGATGGCTCCACGCAACATCTGCAGCCACCCGGTGCTGCACGAGAGAGCCCTAATGTGGCCCAGACAGGAGAAGATGCTCCGCCACAGGCACCCACTCAAACAGCGAGTCCTTCACATGCAGCCGCTGCTCAGGTAAAAACACATTCCCTACTCCCTACTTAATGATAGAAAAAAGGAAGAAACCTTCTCCTCTTTCCCATCAAAGGGAGAGTAGGTCTGTCATGAGCTCCATGAATGGGCAACAAAATGTAAATACTTGAAACAAAACAACCACAATAGGATCACTTTGGCAGCACATAAATCATCTTGTGCTGTCAAGCATTTTTACCTCCATGTTGGGCATTGTGACCAGAAGTGCTGTACAGTAAATACTTTACTGTTGTGCTGTTGCAGGATCCAGCTGCAGCCAATGCCAGTGTTCCCATCAGCCTCGTCCTGAGACTGAGGAATCCCAAGAAGGAACTCAATGACATCCGATTTGAGTTCATGTCCGGCAGAGGTAGGATGCATCCGCTAGCTTTTCCTCTTTTATGGTTTCTCTAAGAGGCTCCAGTCTCTATAAGTCTTTCTCCTCTCCATGTCTGCCCTCAGATTCTGCTGATGGAGTCTCTCAGGAGTTGGTCTCAGCAGGTCTGGTTGATGGGAGAGACTTAGTCATTGGTAAGTAAGAGATATAACACTGTATCATGGGATGCTGTACTATGTACATGTCTTCTGGGTTTAGCTTTCTGACATTATACTGTAGCATCTGACACAAAGTTCAAGTTTGTCGTCATAGATTATTTATTTCTGTAAGTTAACTATTAATGCTGTACTGGAGTTAGTACAAATAAGGCAAAGTCTATTTAAAAAAAAAAAAAAAAAATTAGTTGTAGTAAATGTGCTGTCACGGTATGTTCTGAATACAGCTGGTTTCTGATTTTATAGTATGCCTGTTATTTCCTGTTTTCACCACTGATCATAATGGAAAAGTCTTGTCATCTGTTGTTACATTAGCTGGTCATCTGACATGGTCTTCTCACTTCCTTTTATCTCCTGTCTAGTCGCTGCCAATTTGCAAAAAATTGTTGATGATCCTCATAGTAACAAAAATGTGACTTTTAAATTGGTAAGTACACAGACACATTTTAAAATTTTTCTTTTACTAACCAACCCTCGTTAACCGATTATTAACTGTTAACTGACAAGATTAGTGTGTTTCTTGCAGCGATGCTGTGATTGTGGTAGGGATGTCACGAGAACCGATACTTCGGTACCAAGTCGATGCCAAAATTCTAAAAACGTGACGATACGTAATCCTGTAACGTACGATGCCTGTAATCAGGGTCCGAAATTAACCCGAGCCAAGCGCCAAATGCGGGTGGATTTTCCGTTTGGCGAGCAACTCTCCGAAGGCTTCTGTCCTCTGCTCTCTGTGTGTGTGAATTGATTTCCAATAATAAATATATATATACATATATATACATTTACATCAAGCAAGAACATTTGTCCACTCCCATGTCCCAAGTTGTTGAGTATTAAATCCTTCACAAATCTGCCTTTTAAAAGGTACATTTTGAACAGATAAAAAATGTGTGATTAATTTGCGATTAATCGTGATTAACTATATTAATCGATTGACAGCCCTAATATAATTTTTTTGCGTTTTTCGTGTGATCAGTTAGCGTTTCCATAGATTTAAAAATAGTCCAGTTTACGATGTTGTTCCCTCTCTTCCAGGCATCTGGCGTGGAGGAGTCTGAAATTCCTGACGACGTTAAACTCATTGGATTTGCGCAGCTCAGCATCAGTTAAGTCAAGAGGGGCCATCAACAGAGGACAGAAACTACTGGTATTGCACAGCTGCATTGTAGTCAATTCCAAGAAACCACTGCTGCCAAAGAGAGGAGGAAGACGACATTGATGATGATGATGATGATGATGATGATGATGATGAAGAGACAGGAAGCTGGCAGGAGTGTGACACTACTGCAGGATGCATGAGGACCACATTGAGAAGAGGCTCAGTTCATTACAGGAATCACACTTGAAACGTTTACAGTGCGCTTATACAGTAAATGGGAGGAGAGATGCAATCAACTATATCAACTCCTTATTTCTTTTTCTTTTTTTTTTCCCCTCTTCATACATAAGCACAATCCAAACCATCTCCTGCCAGTACTGGAAGTGATTGCCTTTTTTTTCTTTTCTTTTTTTTTTTTTCAAATCAACTGTGCCACAAAACTCACAAGAGTGTCGTGCTTACTTTATATGGCACTTTATACTACACTGAAATTGAAAAGTGTAAATTCAGCCTTAGTTAGTCAAACTATAGATTTTACCAGTGTGTTTGGTGGAAAAATTGAGTCTATCTGATTATTAGGGGTATTTTATGTATGCCTATCCAAGAAAATCTCCCGTAATACTGATACGAATAACTTAGAAACACACCATAGCATAGTTTTGTAATTCTGTAAATTCAGATGGATATTTACGTAGAATATAAGATAATTACCAGATTCCTGTTTAAGGCAGCCCAAGGCGTGTGGTGTGGTGGTTTTGTCAAAACAAAACCAAAGAGTTTAGGCTCTGACTACACTGATGAACACATTCAAATAAACACATGTCAACAGTAACTGCTCTGTCCCATAGCTGCAGTAACACTTTGTCAGATGGCGTTTTCCCGAGGTATTCAAAGACAGGATTATTGTCACAGATTGAGCCCTGCCTAATATTCTTCTACTATGCAATAGGTGTTTTTTTCTTTTCACCGTGTGTGACCACTGGTTGCTAATAATATTTCTCTTGGGTTGAATGAATCCACTTTTTGTGCTTGTTCCTCACTAGGAGCTCATGAAGTCAAACGGGCAGTTTTAGAAACCTGCAGTGAGAATTTACTTAATTTTTCACAATAAAAGTGAACATTTAACACACCGGACAGACAGACACGGGTAATAATTGCAATTGTCAATGTTCCCGTGTAGAGAAGGGTCACATTTAGCCTGTTTAACATTACTGATCCGACAGCTGGGAAGAATCCTGAATGCTGGCAATGAGTGTCGAGAGCCTGGCTCTGCTCATCCTACAGGCTGACTGACAATTAACTTCTGTGGGGGTGTGCATGTGCAAAAACTGAAAATGTTCAACCAAAGTGAAATAAAGTTTAAAGGGGCAAACTTTAAAGATTTAGTCACTTGCCTCTAGTGGTATTTAACAGATATTTTTGGACTTGTTTGCCTCCACCACAATACAGTGGAGGTGAATGGAATGTTGTTTGTAGCCATGCTAGTGGCCAGACCGAAGTAACTTAAAAACTATTGGATGGATTGTCATAAAATTAGCGACGTATATCCAAGGTCCCTAAAGGTTGAATTTGACTCACTTTAGTGATTACTTAAATTTTCCTCTTGCGCCACGAGCAGGTCAAAATTTCAATCTGGTTTACGACCAAATGCTTACAAAACTAAAACCGTTTCCATCGGCCTCAGCTGTACTTTGTGTTTATGCATGCTAACACGCTAAACTAAGATCGTGAACATGGTAAACATTATACCTGCTACTTAACATCAGCATGTTAGCATTGCCATTGTGAACATGTTAGGATGCTGACATTAGCCTTTAGCTCAATGAACTAATGCACACCGAGAGTCAGCTTCCTGTATCTGTGTCAACGTGGGTTTCGCCACTGCCCCGCCCCTTTAGGAGACTAGCAGCATGTCTATAGAAAGGCGAAATCCCTCCCCTTCCGGTGGACCCCATGGGACTTTATTTCGGAAAAAATATATACGGTAGTCAACAGCGAGAGACAAATTTTTGATCCCGTTTGAATTGCGCCATGAATCACACATATGATGTTTGTCAATTTAAAACATAATTTTGCAAGTCAAGAAAGTCACAGTTCATCGTAGTATCATTTAGTTTTGTGTGAAACCGCTCCATGAACTACGTCTCTCATCTCGCACAATATACGTCACCAACGACCACGAACAGATGTAACAGTATCTTACCTGATGGGTTTTATCCAGCGACTCCTGGTCTTTTTATCAGACGGGAAGAGAAAGAACGATCAGACCCGTTGCTTGTGTGAGTACGAAACACACAAGCATCGTAGTTTCAGAGAGAGAGATGTCTCTTACGCGACTTTTGGGCGTGTAGTCTTTCTAATTACGTATTTTCAGTCTTATACTTTAACAGATCCTGTGTCTGATCGTGGCGCTATTCAAACAGGATCAAGGTCTCTTTTTTTCCGAAATAAGGTCCCATGGTGGTCCACCGGAATCCCTCAAAACCTCAACAAATAAAACTTATCTGCATGTCCGGATACCACTAGAGGTACATTTTTCATATATTGGCTGAAGTAACCCTTTAAACTCCTCCAGAGGCCAGTTAGCCTATGACTTTAGTTTTTTTGTCCCAAGGCAAGTTGTTTTGACAGTACTGTAGTCTCTTTGCTTTATAAACACTCACCAACAAATCACTGTCGTCACTCCCCGTGTAGCTGTATGGTTGTTATGTACCAGCGTGCAAAGGGGCTGCGATAACAGCTCCTAGCTCCGGTACCGATGTAAATGGTGTATGTAAAGATGTTGTAAATGTACGTATGATGGCAACTCCATGCACTGTCACGCAAACACCATGAGGTTTGTATGTAACGATGTAGATCGACTGTTTAAGTGTCAGATAAAGAGGAACATTTTACTTGTAAATATAGATTAAGGCAGATTGAGACTCATGTTCAGTACACAAGAGTTGAATTTGTTTTTGTAGTGTTTTCCACTGTTGGCCTTTTTGTCAGAGCGTCACTAATCATGCACAAACTATTTGTTCAATTGGCACCTTATTGATTTGTTGTTAACACGAGTATTTTCATGGGGCTTGTAATCACACACTCTGTGCTTTTGATGTCATGATATGCAGTTTTCTCACTGAAACCTGTCCAAGGCTAACGGATAAAAATGTCATTTTAATAAGACGGGCGGCACAGGTTACACTTTTCCCTCCCCGTGTGTGTGTGCGCGCGTGTGTGTGCGATTTTGGTGATAAAATGATTGATCATCAAAGGCGCTGAGCTTAAAGTCACTTAGAGTTTCCAAATTTCTTTCCCCTTTATTGTTTACTCATGAGAAAACCATTGTTCTGCCTCTCTAAGGAGTCACTGAATGATTAGTATTGATTTAATCACCTAATTGGCAATTTTCTTTTCTTTTTCTTTTTTACAGATCATTACATATATTTTTAAAAATATCATTGATTATGAAATGTGTACAATGCATAATTTGAAGTGGACTATTTGTGACAACATACAAAAAGAGATTCCTTGACATGTATAGCTTATTGAAAAAAAATGTCAACACACGCAAATGATTTTTAGTAGCTGAATAAAGTCACATGATGGAAGTCAATGGGTGAAATGTGATGTCTTTAAAGCCACGTTTTTGTTATCTTTGTTATCGTAGCTTTAACAGGTCAACCATTTTTGCTCACCACCGCTTCGGTTGGTTAAACATTTATTTGGACTTGAGCTTTAAAAAGAAAGTCTTAACCCGAGTTAGTTTCACACTTCATCTGCTATGTGAAAATGGTGGATTTTGGAGAGATTCTGAGAACCATCGGCGACTTTGGTTTCTTCCAGAAGCTGCTCATTGTCTTGTTATCCGTCCCAAATTTCTTACTGCCCATTTTCTTTTGTAGTTTTCTATTTGTCCAGTCTGATCCAGAGCGACACTGTAACACAGACTGGATCCTTCAGAATGACTCGAATCTGACCACAGAGGAGCAGCTGAACCTGACTCTGCCCCGGGAGGAGGACGGGACCTTCAGCAGGTGTCGGATGTTTATCCCTGTGAACTGGGACATCGACGCCATCAGGGAGTACGGACTGAATGACACCACAGGGTGCCAGAATGGATGGGTGTACTACAAAACGCTGTATGATGCCACCATAGTCACTGATGTAAGTCAAGTACTTATTATTTGGTATCACCTGCGCTGACTTCCCTATACTGATTTTCACTGTTGTTTTTGCAGTTTGATCTCGTCTGTGACAAGTCCAACATGGCTGAAATTGTGCAGACAATCTTCATGACTGGTTTACTCGCTGGTTCTTACATCTTTGGACCTACAGCTGAATCGTAAGTGACTTTAAAAAGATACATTAAGGAAAAATTTAAACCTTCAAACCTGTGTCGGTCACCCACTTCTCTGAACTTCAGGTTCGGCCGCAAGAGGACCACCCAGCTACCAGCCGTCCTCGTGCTAATATTCGGAATAGTTGTTGGCCTGTCTCCGAATATCTACGTTTACATGGTGTCACAGTTCATGCTTGCAGCTGCTATCTCAGGATATAGAATTAACTCCACTGTATTAGGTATGACTTCTTTCTATCTAACCACCATTTCTTTGATTTTCATGGTCAATATCACAAGCATGGAATTGTCCTGGTCCTTGGTTCTGCAGTGATTTTGGTGTTTAAATTCTGTTTGTAGCTACGGAGTGGATTGGGGTCACCAAAAGGTCCTTTGCCTCCTGTATGAGCCAGATGTTTGCGGCACTTGGACAGTGTGGCGTGGCTGGTCTGCCCTATTTTATCCGTGACTGGAGAACAGCACAGTATGTCATGGCAGGAGTGCAGGCCTTGGTATTATTGTATATATGGTAAGTGTTGTTTAATACTTTATTATTTGTTACGTTTTGCTCAGACCTGTATTTGGACGTTAACACACTTCCTGATCATACATATACGTTTTCTTCGCTTCATAGTGTTCACTTCATATACTGAGATAACGCAAAACCAGTGTGTTTACAGTATGTTCAGGAACATTGCTGTGTAATAAACCTCGTTGGTAGATCAGATTGTGAAACTAAAAAGACAAATTAATAACGGTTCATGAGTGACTCCAACATTTTTATTGCGATTCATCTTTTCAGGTGGATCCCTGAATCTGCAAGGTGGTTGCTCGGACAGGGAAGAACCGAAGAAGCGAATAAGTTGATACGTAAAGTTGCAGCAATGAATAAAAAGAAAATCCCAGATAATCTGCTGGACGAGGTAAATCAGATTCAATATTAATGACATTTGAGCAAATGAGACTTTAATGAAAACAAGACTTAACCGTCTGCAGCCACGCTAGTACTTCTGTGAGGCTGCACTCAGGCACAGCGGTGCTTTAAACTGAAACGCTAACTTCAGCATGCTAACATGCTCCCAATGACGATGCTAACACTTTTTGTTTTGATGTTGTTGTTTTTTATTAATTAATTAATTAATTAATTAAATTATTTTAATATTGACGCACCCTAAAACATGAACCAATCATGTCCTAGAAAAGGTTAAAAGTTCATTAGCGTATATGATCATCTTTTTATTTATCCTTTATTGAACCATTGCAGTTTATATTGATATTTACATAACAAGTTGAAGCTTTAATCTAATTATATACAATTAGATGATAAAAAAGTTTAGAACTAACATCGTGCTAACAGTATAGCCTCATATTGTAACTTCCTAAAGCGTCAACACGTGTGACATTTTTCAAACTTGTCTGTAATTGTTTAGACACGAAAATCATGACTCCTTTAACATAAAAAATCTCTTTGAACAGCCAATAGGAATGCTCTCTGAAATGACCTGTGATTGGTCAAAGTCTCCTGTCATAGGCTAGACTTTTTAAAGTCTAAAAACAGAGCCATGAGGACGTGCAAAAGTCTCTCTCAGAACACTTGAATTACAATATGCTGAAACATTATTACAGATATTTTGCTCAATGATGCCACATTAAGTGTCATCCTCTATATTATAATAATACATTTGCCCTTCAGGTAACTGGGGAACGAGAAGTCAAAAGTGGAGGATTCAAAGGAATTTTTAAATCAACAATCCTGATGAAGTATTTGTTCATTATATCCTTTGCGTGGTAAGTTGAGCACATTTTGGAATGTCGCTTTTAATTTAATTAAATACAATTTTTGCATCACGTCTTGTGGTTTGAAGGTTTTCATTAAATCTCGGCTACTTCTGCCTCGTTCTGAATGTGGGTAAGTTTGGTCTGAACATCTTCCTGGTTCAGTTTGTGTTTGGGATCACTGAGACTCCAGCACATCTCGTCTGTATCTGGGTCCTGGAGTTGATAGGGAGAAAGAAATCCATGATAGCAACCCTCCTGACAGGCAGTTTTTTTTTGCCTCTTGACGCTGGCTTTCCCTCGAGGTGAATTTCCTGTCCTTTGCATTCAGTACATGGAGGATACATCCATCTGACTCTCAGTGATTTAATACATTGTACTTACATTTTATTTACAGACAGCGCTGTTGTTATCACAGCCCTCACAGCCATTGGAAAGATCTTGTTGAACTGGGGCGGGTCAGTATGTATGGTCTACATTCAGGAGTTGTTTCCTACTTCTGTCAGGTACGCAAAATACAAGTTTACTTATATAAATTGGTCATTATTAGGGCTGTCAATCGATTAAAATAATTAATCACAAATAAATCACATTTTTTATCTGTTCAAAATGTACCTAAAAGGGAGATTTGTGAAGTATTTAATACTCTTATCAACATTGGAGTGGACATATATGCTGCTTTATGCAAAGGTATGTATATATTTATTATTGGAAATCAATTAACAACACAAAACAATGACAAATATTGTCCAGAAACCCTCACAGGTACTGCATTTAGCATAAAGAAATATGCTCAAATCATAACATGGCAAACTCAAGTCTAACAGGCAACAACAGCTGTCAGTGTGTCAGTGTGCTGACTTGACTATAACTTGCCCCAAACTGCATGTGATTATCATAAAGGGGAACTCGTGGGTACCCATAAAAAACATTTTCATTCACATATCTTGAGGTCAGAGGTCAAGAGACCAGTTTGAAAATGGCCATTCAAATTTTTCCTCGCCAAAATGTATTGTAAGTTTGGAGCGTTATTTAGCCTCCTTTCTGACAAGCTAGTATGACACGGTTGGTACCAATGGATTCCTTTCTAGTTTCCTATGATGCTACTAGCTTCACGCTAGCTTTAAAACTGAGCCCGCTAGAATCGTAAAATCACAAGTTGCGTTAAAGAAATTAATGGTGTTTTAAACAAATTTGCGTTCACGCGTTATTACTTTGACAGCCCTAGTAATTATATATATTCTACACATGTATATATTTGAAAGTGCACTCAACTCTTTCAGGCAAACAGCTGTTGGCGTTGGCTCCATAGCCTATAGAGCAGCAGGCTTGCTGTCTCCGTTGCTCAACATGTTGGCCATATACCACTGGTCCATACCCATCGTAGTCTTCAGCAGCCTTACAGTGACCTGTGGAGCTCTTGCCTTCCTGCTTCCTGAGACCACGAGAAAAGAGCTTCCAGATTCAACGAATGAGGCCGAGGGCAACAGGTAAAGCAAGCTGCATGATTTACTGAGGAACTGTGGTAATATTGTGGCTTTTATTTGGGGTCAGTTACAGGCATCCATCCATACTAGAACTGCATTTGACAACTTTGCACTCCCCAACATGTGATATCTTGTTTGTTTTATCCGTACAAAAAAACTAAATCTAAAAATTATAATTTGTGAATAATTTGAAACTATTCATATAGGTACACAGTGGTAGTGATTTAAACAAAGGTCACTCTTCTTGTTAGAAAAACTCAAATACGTAAAGGTTAAAGGTCAGGATTATGTAATCTAAACTAGGGCTGCACAATTAATCAAAATTTTATCAAAATCGCAGTATGGCCTACTGCTATTTTCAAAACGCAGGAGGCGCAATATTTGTTAAAGGCGAGATGTTTGTCAAAATACCATTTAAAATTAAATACTGTGGTGCTGCAGAGATGTCCTGACCTACACATCATATTCTACAGACTTAAGAAAACATCTTTGTTTTAATACAGATCCCTGAAAAAAATCACTCCATAATCATTTGAATGTTTTTCAATCAAAATGAGTATAATGATGTTAAAATTATCATTCCCTCTAATATCCACCTGACTGTTATCAGGCCATGAAATAGGCGTTATCAGTCGCTATAAGCACCATAGATGTGGATCAGTAGGTGCCTGCTACGCCTACTACATTGTAAAAGTGAAAGTGAAACTTAAAAGCAACACGTTTTAACATGTTGTAAAACTGCATGAAATGTCACTTTTTGATCACAAACAAAAAGGCTTCTTTAGGTTTAGGCAAAAAAACAAACTTCTTTGATAAGTTTAGGGGAAAAAATTGTGTTTTTCTGTTAAAATAATTACAAAGACAACTACACCATGTTGGTTCCCTGACCTCCACCACTTACGAAGTTTCACCATTTCCATACTATAGCGCCTGACTTCCGCTTCTGCTCCTGTCATATTTACTACAGTCGCTAGAGGTCGCTTTCATGTTCTTTTATACCTTCTTTCGGTGATCTACCATGTGAATAGATGATGTAGGGACCTACCATTTCTGGTGGCAAAGACAATGAACTATGCCTCTCAGGATCCTTGAGTAATGCAGCCATTGGCTGTGGACCAAGCTCAGCAGCCATTGGCTACTGTAGAATTCACACATAAGTGTGAAATTCACCCAGGACAAAACCAGAGGAATCTCTTTGTTCCTCCTCTTTCTTCACCTTCTCACCCAAGCTGACCTGCTTGAGGTGAGCTGCTGTTCTCCAGCTGCAAAGCAGCTCTGCTCTGATCAGTGGCCTCTTAGGAAACCAAATTGATAGTTTAGTATATATAATGAGACTATATTAACGTTTTGGTTATTGGTCCCTGATTCCAGGGTGGTGCCCCGTTTATTATTAATGTTTATTGATAATCTTTATTAATATTAATAATTATATTATTATTTATTAATTAATTAGCTAATAACCAAACCTGTTACTGCCAAATCCCTACAATGATAAAACCTACTAGTGGGTGTAGTAGGCCCCTATTGACCCATATCTATGGGGCTTATAGCGACTGATAACGCCTATTTAATGGCCTGACAACAGTCTAATCAGCTGTAATATCGCAAAAGCTATATATATAGATATTTTTTCACAATTGTGCAGCCCTGATCTAAATGTTGTCTTCCTTTTCATTCTAGGAATACGACAAGAAGTGACTCCAACATGGTTGAACACAACAGCAGAAAATCCACCAAACTCTAGTCGGAATACCGTTTTTTTTTTTTGTGCAACATGAGCTATACATCTTTTAGTCAAACATTTTATTTGGACGGTCTTGTGCCTTCGCTGTTGCTGAGTCACCCTGTGTGTTTGCTGTGAGAAGGTCTAACAAGTCTCTTTTGTTTTTGAGAAGGTCAGGTCAGCAGTATTGTGCCATTTAGCACCATAAACTGGTCTTATTGAGCTTGAGTAGCAGCCAAGTACAGCTTAATGACTGCTGTTAAGCAGGAAGGAGTGAGGAACCCGGAAAGGTAGGGACAGCACAGCAGCAAAAGCAGAGTGGAGTGCAGAGGAATAAGCTTAAATGCATAAATTGATCTGGAAATGTAAACACAGCGGGGGGCGAGAGGATGTTGCTGCTACACGTTTTCTATCATCACAACTGCATTGACAAACTTGCACACAGAAACTGTTCCAGTGTCTAAAACATACGACTTGTGACCTGTAGCTGTCCTTTAACAACTTCTTATCAGTCTGAAAACAAGCTGTTTTACTTCATGATTAGCTAACTGTCAGATACTTCTTACGTCAAAGTTACAAATTCACATGTGAGCCAACACGAGGATGACAAAGCGATATCTTTTTGTGACCCTTCGTCACAGGGTGGATGCTTGTGAGCATAAAAGAGTACAATAATAATAAAAATAAAATAGAAATAAGATGCTGACTCCATATCATGTAACAGGTTTCATGTAAGGGTGCTGGCAGAAACGCTTGATGAGTCAGCATATTGTATAAGTTGGTGAAAGATCAACAGCACTTTCTATGAGACATAATAAAAGTTATAGTACACTGTCTGCAAAGAATCATCAGTTATACAGTGCTTTTATTAGTAGCTGTGCTGGAAATAGCAGATTATACTGAGTTAAGACACCGTAAATTTTTTTTTGTATTTTGCAAGATTGCAAATTTTATGCACAAAAAATTGCAAAACCATTTTTGGAATAAAAAGTTATTGATCAATGAATGCTGAGGTAAATTTAATTGTGGGGCAAAAGCACAATTCTGAAGATATCACACAGAACGGTACACAAGTGACGTATCTTGTTAAATAATCATAAGGCCACCTCTTCTAAGGACTTCTCATCCTTCCTGAAACTTGCAGTTCAGGGTTTAAACATTAATGGGCATTGTATAAAGGTCATCCTCCAGCCGCATATCTAAACTGAAACCCTCTCTCTGAACATGGCTGATTTTGGAGTGATTCTCAGGAATATAGGAGAGTTTGGATTATTTCAGAAGACCATACTTTTTGCTCTTTGCTTTCCAAATGTCATTCTGCCTTTTCACTTTGCCAGTGTATATTTCATTCAGTCTGATCCAGAGCGACACTGTAAGACAGACTGGATCCTTCAGGCTGACTCTAACCTGACCACAGAGGAGCAGCTGAACCTGACTCTGCCCCGGGAGGAGGATGGGACCTTCAGCAGGTGTCGGATGTTTGTCCCTGTGGACTGGGACATTGGTGCCATCAGGGAGTACGGACTCAATGTGACCACAGGGTGCCAGAATGGATGGGTGTACTTCAACACGCTGTATGAAGCCACCATAGCCACTGATGTAAGTCATAGACCTGTCTCATAGTCATTTATAATATACAAATATTAACTGCATAAAATTCTCCTTTACTAACCATTTTGTTTCATATTTCTACAGTTTGATCTAGTTTGTGACCGGGCTAATTTGTTGGAAGTGGCACGAGCCATGTTGATGGCTGGCATTCTTATTGGTTGTCTCTTATTTGGACCTTTTGCTGAATCGTAAGTGTACTTGACATTGTACAGAATATGTGTTCTTGACGTTGCATCATCTTGTTCAAACAAAATCCCATCACACACTTCCACTCATAAAAAGGAGGTTATAGGCTATCACATATGCTGATCGGAGGGGTTTTATCTGTTACAGGTTTGGTCGTAAACGAGCAGCTCAGATTCCAGCCATTTTGATGCTCATATTTAGTTTAACAACTGGATTATGTCCAAACGTCTATTTATATTTTGCATCCCAGTTCATGGTGGGAATTGGCTACGGAGGTTATCGGCTGAACTCCGTCATATTGGGTACAGTATGCTCCTTCATCTCACTCTCCTTCACCTTTTACAACAATTCAGGGTTTTATGATTCATAATTTGAGATGTTCATTATAGATTTTGATATTAATTAATGATTGATTATTAAAGCTGAAGTAGAGGAACAAAGTAGTGGAACAAATATGATTTAAAAAAAGTTATTTTTATAAAACGGTCACTATATCCTGATGATAGTGCATGAGAAAGGGTAACCTGAAAAAAATCCTGTGCCTCTGTGTCCTCCGGTGCTCCTAATGGCGTCTGCAAGATTTCACAGACCGGAGGAAAACAAGCAGTCAGAGCTGATCTGAGATCTGCTCTCTATGAGAGCCAGCTGTCAATCACTCACGAATTCCGACCAAACGGTCAAACTAGGCAGCGCTGATCAAATATGAATCAATATTCTGTTACTTTAATGCCTATTTCTCGCCTCAAATGTTTTCAGAAACATCTTGTAGTGTACGGTTTAGCTGTAAAATGAGAAAGTTTGTGACCCGACAGCCATGTTGAGATATCTTGAAGGAACGCCAAGCACCGGTCACATGACCGGAGCACAGCCAATAGGAACGCTCTCTCTCAATGAAATGACCTGTGATTGGTCAAAGTCTCCCGTCACGGGCTAGATTTTCTAAAGCCTGAAAACAGAGCAATGAGGAGGAGCAGAAGTCTAGTTTCCTGTCAGAACACTTAAATTACAATATGCAGAAAGATTATTATGGAATTTTACTATTATAATTTATTGATGTGTTCAGGTTTCTTTTTTTTTTACTTGTCTAATAACCTTTTACAATGTTTTGTAAATTTTGGGCCACCATAATTCTTGGTAGGGATGTTCGTGTATGGAATTCAGGGTTAACTGTCATCGATTTCCTGTTTCTAGCCACTGAGTGGACCGGAACGTCCAAAAGATCATGGGGATCATGTGTGACTCAGCTATTTGGTGCACTTGGACAGTGCGTCCTCGCTGGTGTGATCTACTTCATCAGAGACTGGAGAATGGCTCAACTAATCGCAGCAGCTCCTCTTGCAGTTGTTGCTATTTACATATGGTGTGTGCATTGACTCTCTTTTTATTAGCCTCCTTTGTTTTAAAAGTAAATTATTGATAAGTGTCACTGCCCTCGCCTCTGACAGGTTTATTCCAGAATCAGCCAGGTGGTTGTTGGACAGAGGAAGGACAGAAGAGGCAAAACAGCTGATTACCAAAGTGGCAGCCATAAACAAACGCACTGTTCCAGAGTCTCTGCTGGAAAAGGTACTGATTCTACACAAACATTTTTATATTTTATATTTATGGTGAAAATATTATTACATAAGAAACACTACAACCAATTGACTGTGTAAGTTTTTAGGACAAAATTACAAAACAACTTACATGAAGAGTTAACAATATAACAGAGTTCATCACCTTTCTGACACAGTGTGAACAAAAACTGAATACTTTTTGAAAGGCTGTTGGATGACATGATTTGCAAATACAAGATAATGTAAGCATGATATTGTGTCCGCCCCCCTGTGCATTACAGATTGTTGAGAAAGAAACTGAGAAAAGGGGAGGCATAATAAGTCTTATGCAATCATCTGTGCTTAGGAAGTATTTCTTTACCCTAACATTGGCATGGTAAGTTACATTTTATGATACACATAACAACTCCAAGCCTATAAAATTGCGCATTGAAATGCATAATAATATATTTTACAATTCATATTTCAAATTGTTTTTGTTTTTCTTCAGGTTCTCACTGAATGTTGCCTACTTCTGCATTTCATTCAATGTGGGAAATTTTGGCTTGGACATCTTCCTGACGCAGTTTATGTTTGGTCTGACTGAACTACCAGCTCATATACTTTGCATCTGGCTGTTAGAAGCAGTGGGGAGAAAAGTGTCACTGATGTCAACTCTTCTGATTGGGGGCTTCATGTGCATCTTAATCATAGCTGTTCCTAAAGGTAAAGCACTTCAGATGGTGTTTCTCTGGTTTCTGTCTGTTTTTAGATACAACAGCAGCTAGTGGCTAGGTATGGCAACGGTTGTTAGTTAGTTAACGGATTGGTTTGCCATCAAATGTAGTACAGATATTCATGTTTACCAGATGGTGTATGCTAATGATGTAAGTGGCATCCTCATTTTTCTTCTAGCTCAACTAGTAGGTTGACATTTTTTTGGTTCAGAGTAAAATCTAAAAAATATTGGATGGATTGCCTAATTCTAAAAACAACCTCACAGGGTCGCTAGCATGTTTGCTTGTTCTACAGTATTTTTTTTTTATTTATCCGACACTGTGTTGTTCTCTTCAAGGTAATGCTGTTGCTGTTACCACATTAGCAATTGCAGGACGTTTTTTCTTAAACTGGGCAGGATCCGTGTGCAATGTGTATGTACAGGAGCTGTTCCCAACATCTTTTCGGTAAGCCGTCCCCATCTCCATCCAACAAGTTTCTATTCAAGATAAAAGCACTGATTAATGGCAATACAACCACTATTGTATGTTTGTGAAGATTCTCAGTCATCCAGGTCACAGTATCCGAGTAAGGATGAGAAGTGAAACGTCTTGAAGTCCAGTTGCTGCTGATTTAACCCTTACTCGAACCCCTATTGTACACTTTTATTATTTGTACTGTACTTAAACTTATTTTAACTATGAATACATGTTTCAGACAAACAGCGTCTGGTTTGGGCTCCATTGCGAGCAGAGCTGGTGGTTTGATGTCCCCGTTGCTCAACATGTTGGCCGTGTACCACTGGTCCATACCCACCATCGTTTTCAGCAGCCTTACACTGATCAGTGGAGCTCTGAGCTTCGTGCTTCCTGAGACCAGGAGAAAAGACCTTCCCGATTCAACCGAAGAGGCCGAGGGCAACAGGTAAAGCTGCATGCGTGACTTAGATAAGTCAAGACAGCATTTAGTGTAGGTTTTAAATGAAAAGGTGAAAATGACAAATATTTTGTAGGAATTAAGATTTTTTTATTTTTAGTTCAGTATGAATAACTGTGTTAACATTTCAAAATTAGAACAGAGCTACTTTTAATCAATCTTAAAGATGCAGTGTGTAGGATCTGGCGGCATCTAGCAGCGAGGTTGCAAAGCGTGCAGGAGAACTATACGGTTTACGAAGTGGAATCGTGAAAATGCGAATGGCCCCATCTAGAGCCGGTGTTTGGTTTATCCGTTCTGGGCTACTGTAGAAACATGGCGGCCGGCTCTGTGAAGAGGACCAAGGCCCCAGGAAGAGCGCCGGTCGTTGAGCCCAATTTTCGTAGTGGCCAAACGGCAGTACTGGAACTTCCGTGTCCGTCACGTGAGGCCATTGGGCCCAAAAATACTTTTTCCCATAGACTTACATTGGGAAAGAGACGTCTGTAACTCAGAGGATCATTTTTTTTTAGGTGAATCAATTTCCCAGTTATAAAACGCACTAATAGCCGAATCCAGAGTTATTTCCCTTCCTCCGTTCATGTGAATGAGACCCAGACCGAGGCTGGAGCGAGGGCTGGGAGGTGGAGTTAGCAAACCGTGACAACAGCGTGACGGCTGCGACCCCTTGACCGAGCGGACGCTACTCACCTGCTCCATGGGCCCAATGGATGTATAAGATCGACGGAAGATTCAGGGACTTTTCCAGTTGGAAATCGAGCCATTTTGGCATCATGCGCCACTGAGCAACTTTCATAGGAATGAACGGGGCTCCACCTCCAAATACATCTTCGAATAGATCCCCCTAAATGTTACACACTGTTCCTTTAAGTCACCGAAAATGAAAACTTGAACCAGATTCCCTTTTATCATTTGGGCTCAAGAAGGACGGTCAAACAACTCATTTTGTTTCCGTAGTTTTTTTTATAAATAAAAAAGTTACTTTGACAAACAAAATACATTACAGAAAAGGTCACATGTAACAAAACGCCCCACATTGGGACACCAATCCAACTGAACTAACATACTCTTCTGTGTATTCCTTTCTCCCACAGAAACAAGACAAGCCTGAAGAACCAAAGTGAATTAAACAAGCCTGCACAAAGCAAATCTACCAAACTGTAGTCTGAATACTTCAATTACTTAACGTTCGTTGTTGCTCTGTTAGCAGCAGAGACTCAGGATAGTAAATGTTTATTGGTCAGCTGGTCTGTCGGTCCACTTTGGTCCACCGTCATCACACATTGTTGTAGATATTCATGTTTTGGTGCCTCCATTTTGTACACAAGAAATATCAAATTGTGATTGGAAGATTGGCATGAAACTTACTGAGTACTTTCAAGCTTTACATTTTGGATACTCCATTGGTTTTCTTGTTGTGCCACCTACATGCCAAATTTAAACACACAAGATATCTCAAATCTTAAGAGCTGATAGCTGTGGAAGTTACTGACAAGGTAACAAACCCTTTTATTTTTAATGAAATGATGTCTTTACCTCTTGTGCCAGACTCAGGACAAAGTAGCATGTTTCTTAAAATATTTGCTGTTTTCTGAGATCAACTTTCTACTGAAATACGATTGCAGAAGCTGTCAATAAAAAGTCTTCACACTGATGGTCTGTGGATTTTTCTGAATGAGAGAAAATCATACTATTATTGAGTTTCCCAAATGTAATCTTTTAATCCTCTTGGGAGGCACAAACCAAATACCATTCACCTGTTGTATGAAGGAACTGGCCTTCTACCTCCGAGAGCTCAAGGCCCAGTTACGTGTTGGTTAATCTTGTGTGACAAAGAGAATTTCCAAACAGACGGGTTAAAGCATAATAATACAATTTATTCCGAACAATCAATGTTGCATAAGTAAAATAAAAGAGTTTACAGATATCTGGATCCAACCTACGTGTCCCTGACAACATACAGTGCATGGGTCAGTTCGCGAAGTCTGAACCCCGAGCTATCCCTGATCCAGCCTATTCATGGTTTACACAATATTAATATTCATGAGCTTATGGCACGTGATGTTTCTGCTGCATGTCTTCTTCTTGGTTATCTCTTTCTGACTCCTTCCTCCCTTTGGCCTTGAAAAAAGAACAGAGCATGCCATCTGTTGGAAATATATCATGATAAAACTGTTGTTGTGTAACAAACTTAATTATGTTGTGAGTTTAGCGAGTTTGGTGTTAAATACTAGGCTTAGACTGTCTACAGATAATTGACTGATGTAAGACGGGGCAAGAATGATCACATGGATTATCTCGTGATGGAATGTTGAGTGGGCCTGTAAAAGGAATAGCTACAAGGATGAAAGGGCCTTGGGGGTAAAAGCGGATGGGGGAAGGGACAGGATGACCATGCAAATAATGTTGTGTATTGGGTCTGCAGAAAGCCTGACCCCTTCCCCAGGGTTCGCCTGCTAATGTGTATAAAGGTAAACGTATAGCAGAGCTCGGGGTTCATTCTCTGCGAACTGAAAACCGTGTTGCATGGTATCAGGGACACATTGATGAATCCAGAACTTCTGTAATAACTCTGTGCAACTTTGATGAGTATATCTTCGGAATAAATTGATACTGATTATGCTTTAAACTTACTTGTATTTGTTTATGATTTACTCTGAGCTTGCAGCTGCTTAGAAGATAAACCAACACGCATGAAGGTGACGACTCCCTGAGGGGAATTCCTTCAAATTGGTGACCCTGACGTGATCTTCAGAAAGAGTGACGCGAGCCAGAGACTGGACGACTCAGTGAGAGAGAGAATAAGGGATCCCTGACTACAAGGCAAAAGGTAAGCAGAACCTGTTAAATCAAATCTGCATATTGGCATAGGCTCTAAATTTAATCTCTCTTGCTGAGTAAGACACATCTCTGTTTATTTAAAAACATCAAGTTGCATAGTTAAAAGGATCTGGGATCCTAAAGGGTCTGGGATCCGCTAATGATCTGGGATCTTAGTTAATAAGGATCTGGGATCCGCTAATGATCTGGGATCTTAGTTAAAAAGGATCTGGGATCCGTACTGTGGTGTTTGGAACACTAATAAACCGTATTGATAGTGTACATCAGAGGAAATTTAAAACTGCCTCAGATACCGGGCCAGCACCGCTGACGGGAGACCGTTAGTAGAAGCTTGTGTTGGTGGGATCTGTGGTGGGGGCATAACGACCCAATTACTCTGATATCACTACTGTTTGAAAACTAAAAGGAGGAAAGTTGCCCTTTTAGTAACGTCTGGGACGTTAGAAAAGCGTTTGGAACGCTGCGCTTGGAGCGCTAGAGTAGTGCGCTTGGAGCGCTAGTTTAGTAACGTCTGGGACGTTAGAGTTTAGTAAAAATAGCGCTTGGAGCGCCTGTATGAGTGTACATTAATAACTAGTATTCAGAGGAAAATTAAAACTGCCTCAGATACCGGGCCAGCACCGCTGACGGGAGACCGTTAGTAGAAGCTTGTGTTGGTGGGATCTGTGGTGGGGGCATAACGACCCATTTACTCTGAATCTAGTTACTGTCATAAACTGAATAAACCTGTGTGAAATAGTACTGGACAGAATGGACGGAGAATTTGACAAAGATTGGGAGGAGAAAGGCGGTTCTAACAAAAATGGGTTAACCTTCGGCCAACAGTGGGCGAAAGTAAGGACAAATGTGATATGCACCTTTGACCCAAGGAAAAGGGCAGAACGAACTAGGGATTTGGATGACTGGTTCAAAGGAATGATAGAAAAAGAGGAGTTTCCCAAAGAGGACTCTAAGGCAGCTGTTACCCTGGCAGTTCGAAAGACCATATTAAAGCAGCAAGACGATTTGGCTGAAAGTAGAAAACAATTGAAAAACAGCAACATGTTCACACGAGTAAAAGAAAAAAAACACGTGGAAAAACAAGCCAGCTTATTGGCCCAAGCTAATTGTGTGTATCTAGCCTCAGTGACTGAATTAGGCCATCAATGGCCTTCAAAAAAGGAAAAACAACAGCCTAAGACAGAGAGTACTCTGTACCCTAAACTAGGTGATTATCATGGCCCATTCCCCGATCCTCCCCCCATGCCACAACATCAAATGATAATGAGAGAAACACCAACTACACCTCCCCCATATGATGACAAAGACTTCCCTCCCACACCCCCTCCCCCAGCGGCTGATGTGCCCGACCCTCCTAAACCTCTCGTGACTGTCCAAATGCCTCAGTTTCAAGTAAAGGGGGGCAGACTATGGCTAGAAGATCCTGAGGGAAAAAGGAACAGAGAAGATTTAGAAAGAAGGACCCGGCTCCTAGAAATGGGCCTGCTAGGGTTAACCAGAGTGGGAAATCAGCCTGGGGTTGTGGATCTAATGGGGGAGACAATCTCAGAACAGAACTTAACATCTCCCATATCACCACTGATGGTCGACTCCCCAAGCAAACCCTCTGACCCTAAGGGTAGGCGGGTAGATGAAGAAGAAACTGAGCAGGGGAAAAGAAGAAGAAAGGAAGAGAAGGATAGAATGTGGGAGGAAATAAGAAGAAGAAGGATAGCGGAAGAAAGAGAATTACAACAAGACTTAGAAGAAGCATGCGGGAAAGACGAGCATAGTGACGGTGGTGACTCATCTGACACTATGAGTCTGTGTATGAGGACAGGACCCCTGTATACGTCCAGCAGGGAGAGGGAGAGATCGATGAGGCAGGATGAAAGAGAGAGGTCAAGGAGGGAAGATGACAGAGAAAGGGAAGATGGTAAGGAACAGTTTCATTGGCAAAGGTCTGGGGAAAAACCACAACTGTATGAGAGAGGAAATAATGGTAATGACGAACCTGGTATACTGTCTGGACGATTTACTGCCCAATTAGACACCGATGGTGGGCCACTACATGGGTATGATTTGAGAAGACGAGGAAAAGATAATAAAGTAATGAAAACAGGTAAAGAGTATATGCTCCCAATAATCCAGAGTACCAATGGCCCACGATATCAGCCATTTGGGGCTGGAGATAAAGGGGCTATTTTGGCTTTAATGCCCGAACTAACAGAAGGAGGAGGAGCATGGTTAAGAGCATTGGACGCGCAGACTCGGGGTGTGGAACTCTCTATGGGAGATGTGAGAGCACTTATGGGCGGGGGAGGAGTGTCAACATGGGTTCAAAGAGAATTAGAGGAAGAAGCAAACACCACTCGAGTGAATGATGACAGACCCTGGGCAAGCTATGCCACTCCTTTAGGGGACAGTATAAGGGCAAAATATCCCATACCTGCAGGAAAATTACATAGCTTGGTCTTCAAAATAAAGCCAGACGAATCCGGAAGACAATATCTAAATAGGTGTAGAAAAGAATGGGCAGATGCATCTGGACATAATCCAGATAAAGTAAATCACCAACACCCATTCAGGGCTGCAGTCCTAAAGTATGCACCCCACGGAGTGAAAGACGCTATGGATAATAATCCCGATATGCATGGGGCTGATGTGGGGAAATGGGAAACACACTTCCTACATCATTGGAGCAAACATGAGGATAAGAAAGATAGTGAGATGGGGGAAATGAGGGAAATAGTGGCACAATTAGCGAAACTACAGTTAGCCTCAGCTAGGGACAGTGCTACAGAGGATAAGAAGAACAAAAAACAGAAACAAATGGTGCAAACACCTGCACCTATCCCACCTCCCGCACCTGCCCCACTTCCAGTTTCACCATATCCGCAATATTACGCACCCCAGCAGTATGGCCCCCCACCACCTGCCCCGTTTCAATATGCACCTTATCAGAACAGACAGGGACAGAATAGAGGAAGAGGAAGGGGGGGAGGACGAGGAAGAGGAAGAGGAAGAGGAGGACCCCCTGGAGGAGGAGGTTGCTTCCTATGTGGAAGCCTGGATCATTGGGCAAGAGAATGTCCCAGCAACAACCAGCAGCAGAGTCAGGGTGGGCCACCCCCACCCCCACAGGCTCCCAACCAGCAGTACGCACCAGTTCAGGCTTCCCTCTATCAACAGCCCCCTCCCTGGGGACTATAGGGAAGCCTAGAAAGCAGAAAAGAGCAGGGATTGGCCGAACCTTGCTTACAATTAACAGTGAACGGAAAAAGAAGATGGTTCATGGTGGATACCGGAGCCCGGTATTCAACAATGGCAGAACCACAGTGCCAACTATCCTCTCACTATGTGTCTGTTTTAGGGTTTTCCGGCCAGGAACAACAGTTACCTTTTACGGTACCCCTCACTGTTAAAAATGGAACTCAGAGTTTGATGCATTCTTTTTTATATGCACCAGAATGTCCTAGAGATCTTTTGGGAAGAGATGTGCTGGCTGCACTGGGAGCGTCAGTACATTGTTCCAAGGAAGGAATATCAGTGGAATTCCCGAATGGACAGATAGTACACTGTTCCGGGTCAGCAGGGAAAACACATCAAATGATGTTAAAAGAACTATCAGACCCACAGGACATAGAACCCATGGCTGAGATATATTGGGTTCTCTTGGATGACCCAAACCTCTACTGGTTTTTATCTACAGTGGCAACCATGGATTCGAGCCCTTCATCCCTATCTCCCCGTTCCTGATCCTCTCCACTGCACACTAAATTATGACAGGGAAAGTGACTTACAATATCAAGATGAGTTTCAACAGCAGTTAGCTGATAAAGGATGGTGTTTACAGGTGACAGACATTATAATAGGACCACAAGGGGTGGCCGCTGTAGTGTCCCTAACCCCAGAGCAAACGGAATGGTACCGTCTTTCAGATTATGCTGTTTCCCATATCTCGTTAGCATTAGCTCCAAAACATCAAGCAAAAGACTTAGGAAATATGTGTAAAGAAGCAGGGCACCTCACCGGATGGGAGGAAACCACATTAAAGGGAGTATGGGTGGCTGACCAAGGAAGACATTACAAAATATCATATTTTGGGACCGTAAGGGGAAGATGTGAGAATGTCTCGTTGCAGCGTCATCACGGATGTGAAATGACCGATGGGGAAGGAGCTACTTCCATGTTGGCTACTCTCCCTTCCTCTTTGTGGTCTACAGGACCATTCGATGTGGGGAGATGCAATATGGAACCAGTGACCTTTGAAATGAACTCATACTGTCCCATTTGGAAACCACAATACAAACATAAAGTAGAAGCAGCAAAAGGGATCTCTCCTACCATTAAGGGCCTAATAAAAGCAGGGGTGTTAAGAAAATCGTATTCACAGTGGAATACGCCCATCCTGCCGGTAATAAAGCCCTCTGGATCGTATCGAATGGCTCATGACCTTAGAGTCATAAACAAGGAGGTGTTGACTCAAGTCACACCAGTGCCCAACCCCCACTCTGCTCTCTCAATGCTCACTCCGGCTCACACCTTCTTTACGTGTATAGATCTGGCTAATGCTTTTTTCTGTCTACCATTAGCAGAACATTTACAGGATATTTTTTCATTTACCTATGAGGGACAAAGATTAACCTATAATGTCTTACCACAGGGGTTTATCCTCTCACCCTCTATTTTTAATGAAACATTGAGACAACACTTAAAAGGGTTGGAACTCCCAGAAGGATGTTTTATTGTACAGTATGTTGACGACTTGCTGGTGGCAGCACCCTCGGCCGAGGTGTGTCTATCCTTAACGCATGTGTTGTTGTTAAGACTACATAGTTGTGGCTATAAGGTCTCTAAAGAAAAACTCCAGTGTTGCAGAGCGCAGGTATCATTCTTGGGAAGAATGATTACAGCTAAAGGCACTGCTATGTCACCTGCACACAGAGAGTCGATTTTGCATCACCCAAAACCACGAACGGTGAAGGAAATGTTATCATTTCTAGGTCTAACTGGTTATTCCAGACAGTACATTCCTAACTATGCAGGAGACACACAGTTACTAAGACAAATGGTAACTATGGCTGGGATGAGGAATCTTACTGCAGAACTGGAATGGTCGCAAGAAGGGGAGGAGGGGTTCATCAGACTGAAACAAGAGATGGCTGAGGCGGCTGCTTTAGCCCTCCCTGATTACTCCCAGCCCTTTCATCTTGACGTTTCGGAACAGCTCTCCACAGCACATGGTGTTCTATTTCAGAAGCAAAGAGGGGACAGGAAAGTACTCTATTACTGCAGTATTTTACTGGACACACCAGAGCAGAGAGCTAGTCCCTGTGTAAGATATGCAGCTGCACTGGCTAAAATAGTGGAGAAAGTGGGTCATATCGTCATGCACCACCCACTCCAAATTCTCACTTCCCATAGTACTGTAGCCTACGTTACATCAGCGTGTTTCACTCTCACTCCATTGCGACAAACCAAGATCTTACAGATATTATCAAAACCACATGTTTCCTTTGTACACGAAGGCTGTAACATGGCAGACAATATGGTTGAAGGGGGGGGAGAAAACATTTATGTGCTGAAAAAATCCGAACCTTTTGTGAAATTGAGACCAGGACTCGACGCTTTACCGCTAACCAATCCTGATCTTAGCCTTTTCACTGACGGCTGCTGTTTCAGGCACCCTACAGAGGGACTTAAAGCTGGATATGCTGTTGTATCCTGTACTGACGACGGTGCAAATCCTGTAACCATGTCATCTGCCCCACTTGAGGGCAAACAATCAGCTCAAGCTGCTGAGCTAACTGCCATGATATGTGCTCTTAGATTGGCCGAGGGTAAAACTGTCAATATTTTTACAGATTCAGCTTATGTATGTAACGCAATACACAGGGATATGTCAGGTTGGGTCCAGGCAGGATTCAAAACAAGCGGAAATAAATCTATGGCTCATGAAGGACTCATGAAAGACTTATTGGCTGCTGTCCACCTTCCGGAGAAGGTGGCTGTGGTAAAGGTAAAAGGACACTCACAGGGTAGTGATCCAGAGAGCATTGGGAATAACGCTGCCGATGAAGCAGCAAAGGCTGCTGCAGGGTATGTCGCTGAATGCATAATGTTATTAGCTGAAAACATAGGAAGTTTTATAGATGATGTACAAAAAGCTCAGGAGGACGCTCCCGAGCATGAAAAAAAATCCTGGGAAGACGCAGGTGCCTCTGATTGTTTCACTGGCTTATGGCAGAAGAATGGGGAAAACTGTCATGCCCGAGGGATGGATCCCGTCAATGTTGAAACAGACTCATGGTTTATGCCACGCAGGAGTAGCAATAATGATGTTCGCATTGGATGCATGGTGGTTCCCTCAAAAGAGGAAAGTTGTGGTGGATTTTGTACAACAGTGTGCTGTTTGTCAGGCGTGTAACATAAGACCCACGGACAAGCCTCCAGTGGGCACATATCTGAAACCACAGGGTCCGGGGGAACAAGTGATTATGGATTTCACTGACATGGGTGTCCGGGCTGTGGGGAAAAGGTTTCTCTTGGTAATTGTGGATGCCTTTTCCAGGTGGATTGAGGCCTATCCCACTGGAAAAGAGGACGCGAAATCAGTCATAAAATGCCTGGTTAACGATTATATACCAAAACATGGTTTTCCAAAACTAATCAGATCCGATAATGGTTCTCATTTCAAAAACAAAGACCTAAGGACGGTGGAAACGGTCTTAGGTCTTCAACATAAGTTTGGCTCAGTGTACCACCCAGAATCGCAAGGCAAAGTTGAACGGGCTAATCGGACTATAAAGGGTAAACTATCACTTTCAGATTTTAAATCTCGATGTCGCCAGACGGGCAAGTCGACTGTATTTTCTTTTTCTATTTGGTAATAACGTTGGTGATGATTCATCTTATGTTATACATTCTATATCTGTATGCTTAAAAAGAGCTGTATGAGACACAAATCTGGGAAAGAAGGTTATAGTAACTGCCATAGAGAAAAGGCGTCCTGATCAACTACCTGCCTATCAAATGAATATGTGTTCACCAACAGAAGCACAGGGGTTACTCAACATAGAGTTCCATGATCATGACTCAGAGGACGAGGTGGTAGATGATAACTCTGTGTAAAAAACTGTAACACTGTATATAGTATAATAATGATGAATGCCTCATGAGAATATATTTCTAGGACAGAAGTGAACTTGGACAAGTTCAAAAGAGGAATTGTTGGAAATATATCATGATAAAACTGTTGTTGTGTAACAAACTTAATTATGTTGTGAGTTTAGCGAGTTTGGTGTTAAATACTAGGCTTAGACTGTCTACAGATAATTGACTGATGTAAGACGGGGCAAGAATGATCACATGGATTATCTCGTGATGGAATGTTGAGTGGGCCTGTAAAGGAATAGCTACAAGGATGAAAGGGCCTTGGGGGTAAAAGCGGATGGGGGAAGGGACAGGATGACCATGCAAATAATGTTGTGTATTGGGTCTGCAGAAAGCCTGACCCCTTCCCCAGGGTTCGCCTGCTAATGTGTATAAAGGTAAACGTATAGCAGAGCTCGGGGTTCATTCTCTGCGAACTGAAAACCGTGTTGCATGGTATCAGGGACACATTGATGAATCCAGAACTTCTGTAATAACTCTGTGCAACTTTGATGAGTATATCTTCGGAATAAATTGATACTGATTATGCTTTAAACTTACTTGTATTTGTTTATGATTTACTCTGAGCTTGCAGCTGCTTAGAAGATAAACCAACACGCATGAAGGTGACGACTCCCTGAGGGGAATTCCTTCAAATTGGTGACCCTGACGTGATCTTCAGAAAGAGTGACGCGAGCCAGAGACTGGACGACTCAGTGAGAGAGAGAATAAGGGATCCCTGACTACAAGGCAAAAGGTAAGCAGAACCTGTTAAATCAAATCTGCATATTGGCATAGGCTCTAAATTTAATCTCTCTTGCTGAGTAAGACACATCTCTGTTTATTTAAAAACATCAAGTTGCATAGTTAAAAGGATCTGGGATCCTAAAGGGTCTGGGATCCGCTAATGATCTGGGATCTTAGTTAATAAGGATCTGGGATCCGCTAATGATCTGGGATCTTAGTTAAAAAGGATCTGGGATCCGTACTGTGGTGTTTGGAACACTAATAAACTGTATTGATAGTGTACATCAGAGGAATTTAAACTGCCTCAGATACCGGGCCAGCACCGCTGACGGGAGAACCGTTAGTAGAAGCTTGTGTTGGTGGGATCTGTGGTGGGGGCATAACGACCCAATTACTCTGATATCACTACTGTTTGAAAACTAAAAGGAGGAAAGTTGCCCTTTTAGTAACGTCTGGGACGTTAGAAAAGCGTTTGGAACGCTGCGCTTGGAGCGCTAGAGTAGTGCGCTTGGAGCGCTAGTTTAGTAACGTCTGGGACGTTAGAGTTTAGTAAAAATAGCGCTTGGAGCGCCTGTATGAGTGTACATTAATAACTAGTATTCAGAGGAAAATTAAAACTGCCTCAGATACCGGGCCAGCACCGCTGACGGGAGACCGTTAGTAGAAGCTTGTGTTGGTGGGATCTGTGGTGGGGGCATAACGACCCATTTACTCTGAATCTAGTTACTGTCATAAACTGAATAAACCTGTGTGAAATAGTACTGGACAGAATGGACGGAGAATTTGACAAAGATTGGGAGGAGAAAGGCGGTTCTAACAAAAATGGGTTAACCTTCGGCCAACAGTGGGCGAAAGTAAGGACAAATGTGATATGCACCTTTGACCCAAGGAAAAGGGCAGAACGAACTAGGGATTTGGATGACTGGTTCAAAGGAATGATAGAAAAAGAGGAGTTTCCCAAAGAGGACTCTAAGGCAGCTGTTACCCTGGCAGTTCGAAAGACCATATTAAAGCAGCAAGACGATTTGGCTGAAAGTAGAAAACAATTGAAAAACAGCAACATGTTCACACGAGTAAAAGAAAAAAAACACGTGGAAAAACAAGCCAGCTTATTGGCCCAAGCTAATTGTGTGTATCTAGCCTCAGTGACTGAATTAGGCCATCAATGGCCTTCAAAAAAGGAAAAACAACAGCCTAAGACAGAGAGTACTCTGTACCCTAAACTAGGTGATTATCATGGCCCATTCCCCGATCCTCCCCCCATGCCACAACATCAAATGATAATGAGAGAAACACCAACTACACCTCCCCCATATGATGACAAAGACTTCCCTCCCACACCCCCTCCCCCAGCGGCTGATGTGCCCGACCCTCCTAACCTCTCGTGACTGTCCAAATGCCTCAGTTTCAAGTAAAGGGGGGCAGACTATGGCTAGAAGATCCTGAGGGAAAAAGGAACAGAGAAGATTTAGAAAGAAGGACCCGGCTCCTAGAAATGGGCCTGCTAGGGTTAACCAGAGTGGGAAATCAGCCTGGGGTTGTGGATCTAATGGGGGAGACAATCTCAGAACAGAACTTAACATCTCCCATATCACCACTGATGGTCGACTCCCCAAGCAAACCCTCTGACCCTAAGGGTAGGCGGGTAGATGAAGAAGAAACTGAGCAGGGGAAAAGAAGAAGAAAGGAAGAGAAGGATAGAATGTGGGAGGAAATAAGAAGAAGAAGGATAGCGGAAGAAAGAGAATTACAACAAGACTTAGAAGAAGCATGCGGGAAAGACGAGCATAGTGACGGTGGTGACTCATCTGACACTATGAGTCTGTGTATGAGGACAGGACCCCTGTATACGTCCAGCAGGGAGAGGGAGAGATCGATGAGGCAGGATGAAAGAGAGAGGTCAAGGAGGGAAGATGACAGAGAAAGGGAAGATGGTAAGGAACAGTTTCATTGGCAAAGGTCTGGGAAAAAACCACAACTGTATGAGAGAGGAAATAATGGAAATGACGAACCTGGTATACTGTCTGGACGATTTACTGCCCAATTAGACACCGATGGTGGGCCACTACATGGGTATGATTTGAGAAGACGAGGAAAAGATAATAAAGTAATGAAAACAGGTAAAGAGTATATGCTCCCAATAATCCAGAGTACCAATGGCCCACGATATCAGCCATTTGGGGCTGGAGATAAAGGGGCTATTTTGGCTTTAATGCCCGAACTAACAGAAGGAGGAGGAGCATGGTTAAGAGCATTGGACGCGCAGACTCGGGGTGTGGAACTCTCTATGGGAGATGTGAGAGCACTTATGGGCGGGGGAGGAGTGTCAACATGGGTTCAAAGAGAATTAGAGGAAGAAGCAAACACCACTCGAGTGAATGATGACAGACCCTGGGCAAGCTATGCCACTCCTTTAGGGGACAGTATAAGGGCAAAATATCCCATACCTGCAGGAAAATTACATAGCTTGGTCTTCAAAATAAAGCCAGACGAATCCGGAAGACAATATCTAAATAGGTGTAGAAAAGAATGGGCAGATGCATCTGGACATAATCCAGATAAAGTAAATCACCAACACCCATTCAGGGCTGCAGTCCTAAAGTATGCACCCCACGGAGTGAAAGACGCTATGGATAATAATCCCGATATGCATGGGGCTGATGTGGGGAAATGGGAAACACACTTCCTACATCATTGGAGCAAACATGAGGATAAGAAAGATAGTGAGATGGGGGAAATGAGGGAAATAGTGGCACAATTAGCGAAACTACAGTTAGCCTCAGCTAGGGACAGTGCTACAGAGGATAAGAAGAACAAAAACAGAAACAAATGGTGCAAACACCTGCACCTATCCCACCTCCCGCACCTGCCCCCACTTCCAGTTTCACCATATCCGCAATATTACGCACCCCAGCAGTATGGCCCCCCACCACCTGCCCCCGTTTCAATATGCACCTTATCAGAACAGACAGGGACAGAATAGAGGAAGAGGAAGGGGGGGAGGACGAGGAAGAGGAAGAGGAAGAGGAGGACCCCCTGGAGGAGGAGGTTGCTTCCTATGTGGAAGCCTGGATCATTGGGCAAGAGAATGTCCCAGCAACAACCAGCAGCAGAGTCAGGGTGGGCCACCCCCACCCCCACAGGCTCCCAACCAGCAGTACGCACCAGTTCAGGCTTCCCTCTATCAACAGCCCCCTCCCTGGGGACTATAGGGAAGCCTAGAAAGCAGAAAAGAGCAGGGATTGGCCGAACCTTGCTTACAATTAACAGTGAACGGAAAAAGAAGATGGTTCATGGTGGATACCGGAGCCCGGTATTCAACAATGGCAGAACCACAGTGCCAACTATCCTCTCACTATGTGTCTGTTTTAGGGTTTTCCGGCCAGGAACAACAGTTACCTTTTACGGTACCCCTCACTGTTAAAAATGGAACTCAGAGTTTGATGCATTCTTTTTTATATGCACCAGAATGTCCTAGAGATCTTTTGGGAAGAGATGTGCTGGCTGCACTGGGAGCGTCAGTACATTGTTCCAAGGAAGGAATATCAGTGGAATTCCCGAATGGACAGATAGTACACTGTTCCGGGTCAGCAGGGAAAACACATCAAATGATGTTAAAAGAACTATCAGACCCACAGGACATAGAACCCATGGCTGAGATATATTGGGTTCTCTTGGATGACCCAAACCCTCTACTGGTTTTTTATCTACAGTGGCAACCATGGATTCGAGCCCTTCATCCCTATCTCCCCGTTCCTGATCCTCTCCACTGCACACTAAATTATGACAGGGAAAGTGACTTACAATATCAAGATGAGTTTCAACAGCAGTTAGCTGATAAAGGATGGTGTTTACAGGTGACAGACATTATAATAGGACCACAAGGGGTGGCCGCTGTAGTGTCCCTAACCCCAGAGCAAACGGAATGGTACCGTCTTTCAGATTATGCTGTTTCCCATATCTCGTTAGCATTAGCTCCAAAACATCAAGCAAAAGACTTAGGAAATATGTGTAAAGAAGCAGGGCACCTCACCGGATGGGAGGAAACCACATTAAAGGGAGTATGGGTGGCTGACCAAGGAAGACATTACAAAATATCATATTTTGGGACCGTAAGGGGAAGATGTGAGAATGTCTCGTTGCAGCGTCATCACGGATGTGAAATGACCGATGGGGAAGGAGCTACTTCCATGTTGGCTACTCTCCCTTCCTCTTTGTGGTCTACAGGACCATTCGATGTGGGGAGATGCAATATGGAACCAGTGACCTTTGAAATGAACTCATACTGTCCCATTTGGAAACCACAATACAAACATAAAGTAGAAGCAGCAAAAGGGATCTCTCCTACCATTAAGGGCCTAATAAAAGCAGGGGTGTTAAGAAAATCGTATTCACAGTGGAATACGCCCATCCTGCCGGTAATAAAGCCCTCTGGATCGTATCGAATGGCTCATGACCTTAGAGTCATAAACAAGGAGGTGTTGACTCAAGTCACACCAGTGCCCAACCCCCACTCTGCTCTCTCAATGCTCACTCCGGCTCACACCTTCTTTACGTGTATAGATCTGGCTAATGCTTTTTTCTGTCTACCATTAGCAGAACATTTACAGGATATTTTTTCATTTACCTATGAGGGACAAAGATTAACCTATAATGTCTTACCACAGGGGTTTATCCTCTCACCCTCTATTTTTAATGAAACATTGAGACAACACTTAAAAGGGTTGGAACTCCCAGAAGGATGTTTTATTGTACAGTATGTTGACGACTTGCTGGTGGCAGCACCCTCGGCCGAGGTGTGTCTATCCTTAACGCATGTGTTGTTGTTAAGACTACATAGTTGTGGCTATAAGGTCTCTAAAGAAAAACTCCAGTGTTGCAGAGCGCAGGTATCATTCTTGGGAAGAATGATTACAGCTAAAGGCACTGCTATGTCACCTGCACACAGAGAGTCGATTTTGCATCACCCAAAACCACGAACGGTGAAGGAAATGTTATCATTTCTAGGTCTAACTGGTTATTCCAGACAGTACATTCCTAACTATGCAGGAGACACACAGTTACTAAGACAAATGGTAACTATGGCTGGGATGAGGAATCTTACTGCAGAACTGGAATGGTCGCAAGAAGGGGAGGAGGGGTTCATCAGACTGAAACAAGAGATGGCTGAGGCGGCTGCTTTAGCCCTCCCTGATTACTCCCAGCCCTTTCATCTTGACGTTTCGGAACAGCTCTCCACAGCACATGGTGTTCTATTTCAGAAGCAAAGAGGGGACAGGAAAGTACTCTATTACTGCAGTATTTTACTGGACACACCAGAGCAGAGAGCTAGTCCCTGTGTAAGATATGCAGCTGCACTGGCTAAAATAGTGGAGAAAGTGGGTCATATCGTCATGCACCACCCACTCCAAATTCTCACTTCCCATAGTACTGTAGCCTACGTTACATCAGCGTGTTTCACTCTCACTCCATTGCGACAAACCAAGATCTTACAGATATTATCAAACCACATGTTTCCTTTGTACACGAAGGCTGTAACATGGCAGACAATATGGTTGAAGGGGGGGGAGAAAAAACATTTATGTGCTGAAAAATCCGAACCTTTTGTGAAATTGAGACCAGGACTCGACGCTTTACCGCTAACCAATCCTGATCTTAGCCTTTTCACTGACGGCTGCTGTTTCAGGCACCCTACAGAGGGACTTAAAGCTGAATATGCTGTTGTATCCTGTACTGACGACGGTGCAAATCCTGTAACCATGTCATCTGCCCCACTTGAGGGCAAACAATCAGCTCAAGCTGCTGAGCTAACTGCCATGATATGTGCTCTTAGATTGGCCGAGGGTAAAACTGTCAATATTTTTACAGATTCAGCTTATGTATGTAACGCAATACACAGGGATATGTCAGGTTGGGTCCAGGCAGGATTCAAAACAAGCGGAAATAAATCTATGGCTCATGAAGGACTCATGAAAGACTTATTGGCTGCTGTCCACCTTCCGGAGAAGGTGGCTGTGGTAAAGGTAAAAGGACACTCACAGGGTAGTGATCCAGAGAGCATTGGGAATAACGCTGCCGATGAAGCAGCAAAGGCTGCTGCAGGGTATGTCGCTGAATGCATAATGTTATTAGCTGAAAACATAGGAAGTTTTATAGATGATGTACAAAAAGCTCAGGAGGACGCTCCCGAGCATGAAAAAAAATCCTGGGAAGACGCAGGTGCCTCTGATTGTTTCACTGGCTTATGGCAGAAGAATGGGAAAAACTGTCATGCCCGAGGGATGGATCCCGTCAATGTTGAAACAGACTCATGGTTTATGCCACGCAGGAGTAGCAATAATGATGTTCGCATTGGATGCATGGTGGTTCCCTCAAAAGAGGAAAGTTGTGGTGGATTTTGTACAACAGTGTGCTGTTTGTCAGGCGTGTAACATAAGACCCACGGACAAGCCTCCAGTGGGCACATATCTGAAACCACAGGGTCCGGGGGAACAAGTGATTATGGATTTCACTGACATGGGTGTCCGGGCTGTGGGGAAAAGGTTTCTCTTGGTAATTGTGGATGCCTTTTCCAGGTGGATTGAGGCCTATCCCACTGGAAAAGAGGACGCGAAATCAGTCATAAAATGCCTGGTTAACGATTATATACCAAAACATGGTTTTCCAAAACTAATCAGATCCGATAATGGTTCTCATTTCAAAAACAAAGACCTAAGGACGGTGGAAACGGTCTTAGGTCTTCAACATAAGTTTGGCTCAGTGTACCACCCAGAATCGCAAGGCAAAGTTGAACGGGCTAATCGGACTATAAAGGGTAAAACTATCACTTTCAGATTTTAAATCTCGATGTCGCCAGACGGGCAAGTCGACTGTATTTTCTTTTTCTATTTTGGTAATAACGTTGGTGATGATTCATCTTATGTTATACATTCTATATCTGTATGCTTAAAAAGAGCTGTATGAGACACAAATCTGGGAAAGAAGGTTATAGTAACTGCCATAGAGAAAAGGCGTCCTGATCAACTACCTGCCTATCAAATGAATATGTGTTCACCAACAGAAGCACAGGGGTTACTCAACATAGAGTTCCATGATCATGACTCAGAGGACGAGGTGGTAGATGATAACTCTGTGTAAAAAACTGTAACACTGTATATAGTATAATAATGATGAATGCCTCATGAGAATATATTTCTAGGACAGAAGTGAACTTGGACAAGTTCAAAAGAGGAATTGTTGGAAATATATCATGATAAAACTGTTGTTGTGTAACAAACTTAATTATGTTGTGAGTTTAGCGAGTTTGGTGTTAAATACTAGGCTTAGACTGTCTACAGATAATTGACTGATGTAAGACGGGGCAAGAATGATCACATGGATTATCTCGTGATGGAATGTTGAGTGGGCCTGTAAAAGGAATAGCTACAAGGATGAAAGGGCCTTGGGGGTAAAAGCGGATGGGGGAAGGGACAGGATGACCATGCAAATAATGTTGTGTATTGGGTCTGCAGAAAGCCTGACCCCTTCCCCAGGGTTCGCCTGCTAATGTGTATAAAGGTAAACGTATAGCAGAGCTCGGGGTTCATTCTCTGCGAACTGAAAACCGTGTTGCATGGTATCAGGGACACATTGATGAATCCAGAACTTCTGTAATAACTCTGTGCAACTTTGATGAGTATATCTTCGGAATAAATTGATACTGATTATGCTTTAAACTTACTTGTATTTGTTTATGATTTACTCTGAGCTTGCAGCTGCTTAGAAGATAAACCAACACGCATGAAGGTGACGACTCCCTGAGGGGAATTCCTTCACATCCTCCCTGTCCTCGCAAACACTTCACACACAACAAATCCAACAATCAGGTTATTGTAGGTCATTGTAAGCACTTTTGTACATAATAAATCCAACATGTATTAGGATGACGGAAGAGGTCTAAACAGCGGAAATCGGAAACATCTGCAAATAAAATGGAAACTATCTGCAAGGAGGTAAATGGTAAAATGTGTTTTTTTGTGAACCAAACAGCTGCTAAGAGCTTGATTCAAGCAGAACAGTACAACAGTCTATTTTAAAGAGAGTTGACAGCAACCTGAACTATTTGAAATGCTACTGCGATAGCACCACCTCCTGGTCCGTTGACATAACTATACAAGTAAAGTCAAATTTAAGCATCCCAAGATCTTGACTGTTACAGTAAACACATCTACAGATATGTTTATTTTGATATTTTTTGCCGATCTCGTGAACGTGATATCTCAGGAACGCCTGGTGGGAATTTCTTCAAATTTTTACACATTCTTGGACTCGAGGTTGATTAGATTTTGGTGGTCAAAGGTCAAGTCACTGTGACCTCACGTCCGCTGTTAAGAAGGTTTGCAGTTCACTTGGAGTTCAGGCACAGCAGCCCCTTCATTTCATTGGACAGCATGTGAACGAGCATGTCAGGAGCCAATCAGCTACTTGGAGCGGTTAAGTGGTACATTGGCTCGTTCAGTTTTTGTAGTCTGGTCTGCTAGTTCACTGCAGTGACTTCGATGCACATGTGTGGGATGAATGTTGTCTTGCTGGCTGTGTAAGAGGTTATGTGCATCAATTAAGATGTAAGTATGCTTTATATGTGTGCCTTCAATGTACATGTAAGATTAGTGAGTGTTTTATTGTGTGTATTTTGATATATTTCGGGTTCAACCCCCCAGAACCCTATCCCTAGTCCCGTAAACCGCAACACACATCAGACATCACAATGGTTTTAAGACAAAAATTCAGATTTTTATTTTCAGAAATAAATGTATTTATTGTAATATAAATAAACATATTCTTTCTTTCTTTTTTCTTTGTTCATTTGTTAACCTTAATTCAGAAAATGAGGAAGGCACTGGTATTTTTATTTTTTTTTAATCATTTTTAATTATTTATTTATTCATTTATATTTTTGAGGGCGACCAGGGCCCCCCAGAAGGTGGCACCCTAGGCGCCCGCCTTTATGGCCTTTGCCTCAAGCCAGCCCTGATTCATATGCTAATTATGACAATTTCACACATATAGGATAAAAATGATGAAGTGATGACATTTTGGTCAGACAATGATGTAAACTGGAACTTTACTGGTTGGCGGAGGCATACAACAACGAGGTGGTAATTCTAGTGTTTTGGCGGAGGACAGCGGTTGGGAGTGGAGCGACGATGAGCTGGACGAAGAGAGCGAGGAGGGTTTAACTGCTGTGACAGCTCTGCGGGAGAGACTCTGCATGCCTGTGTCTTCAAACAGTTTAGTTTATAAACTCACTATACTGTGTTTCTTACTGCACACAGCATCCTTGGTGCCAGCAGATGGTGATGTTGGGTGGTCAGTCTGAACATTTCTTAGTTTAGCTGGAGTGTGCTTTTGTTTAAGCCTCCTGCCATTGTACCTGTGTAAATTACACAACAGGTATAATGAGGAAGCACTTGTTGACCCAATGAGCAAATCTGATAATGATTTATCAAACGCACAGAGAGCTGCAGAAGTCATTGGGTTTGTTAATTTTTGATATTTTGGTTTCTTTTGAGCACGGAGTAATGTGATCTCAATGCAAACCAAACTGTCTTCTCTTATATAAAAAATTATCCAACACACCTTCAGTGTTTGACTTCTTCATGAACAATCTATCAATTCTGCTTTAGGACTTAATCAAAAAGAAAGTGCTAGCAGAAAGGTTTGATAAGTCCACATATTGTAAAAGCACTTTCTATGAGAGATAAGAAAAGTTATGGTAGACTGTCTGCAAAGAATCATCATTCATTGTGCATGTGATTATATTATTAGCTGTGCAGAAAATATCAGACTATACTGAGTTAAGACACCCTAACATTCAAAAAAACTGTTTGGGAATTTTGCAAGATTGCTAAAATGTTTGTAATACGACCATTATGAAAAAAAGTTGTTCATCAATGAATGCTGAGGTCAATTTAACTGTGGGCTTCTGGCCAAAGCAAACATATGGTACATAAGCATTTCACTGTGCATAATACTTGTATAGTTGTGTATGTGACGAATAAACTTTAAACTAGAAACATATGTTATGAAGATATTACAAGGTACCCAAGTGACATAATCATAACACCACCTCTTTATGTAATTAAATATCCACTGTAATGGCAATTTTCATATCTGCAGTTGACATTCCAACACCCCGAGGAGTAGGCCAAAGTTTAACACTGTTCCTTTAGATAATCTCGGGGCCTCACATGTTCAACCTTGTCACCATAAGCATTAAAACAGTGACCCAACGGTTTTATCTTCTGTGACTATAAACAACAGAGGGCTAAAGTATGTGTTGTCTTGTGATGCTCCGTTGTCTGTTCTGTGCTGACGTAATGATACACTTTCTATTTTTCTCTTCTTTATGTATGTATAAATCCTGACTACTCTTTGTGTTCGGGGCTCACTTGCCACAGTCCACTCAGGTGGCTGTGCTCGTGAGTCCATCTGCAGAAGCTTTTCTTATTAATATATGCTTTTTTATTACATTTACTTGAAAGACAAGTTGTTACCTTGGTTTGTGTCTTGAAACCACAGAAACTGCCACCACAGCACTTAAATGATGTCTCGTCATTCCTGAAACACAGTTCAGGGTTTAAACATTAATGGCCATCGTTTAAAGTTCATCCTACGGCAGCATATCTAACTGAAAGTCATCCCTCTGAACATGGCTGATTTTGGAGAGATTCTCAGGAATATAGGAGAGTTTGGATTATTTCAGAAGATCACTCTTTTTGCTCTTTCCTTCCCAAATGTCATTTTTGCTTTTCTCTTATCCAGTGTATTTTTCATTCAGTCCGATCCAGAGCGACACTGTAAGACAGACTGGATCCTTCAGACTGACTCTAACCTGACCACAGAGGAGCAGCTGAACCTGACTCTGCCCCGGGAGGAGGATGGGACCTTCAGCAGGTGTCGGATGTTTGTCCCTGTGGACTGGGACATTGGTGCCATCAGGGAGTACGGACTCAATGACACCACAGGGTGCCAGAATGGATGGGTGTACTTCAACACGCTGTATGAAGCCACCATAGTCACTGATGTAAGTCATAGACCTGTCTCATGGTCATTTATAATATACAAATATTAAATTATCCGTAATTAACCATTTTGTTTCATATTTCTACAGTTTGATCTAGTTTGTGACCGGGCTAATTTGTTGGAAATGGCACGAGCCATGTTGATGGCTGGCATTCTTCTTGGTTGTCTCTTATTTGGACCTTTTGCTGAATCGTAAGTGTAGCCTACTTGAAAGTGTTCTTGATGCTGTATCATCAATGAAAATCCATCACATAAAGAAAGAGATGGTTATGCTGACTGAAGGAATTTTATCTGTTACAGGTTTGGTCGTAAACGAGCAACTCAGATTCCAGTCATTTTGATGCTCATATTTACTGTAACAACTGGATTATGTCCCAACTTCTATTTATATTTGGCATCCCAGTTCATGGTGGGAATTGGCTATGGAGGTTTTCGAGTGAACTGCGTCATATTAGGTAGTGTACTCCATTATCTTACATTTGAAGACGGTTTCTTTAGCCAGTTTCTGAAGCTACCTTTCATCTTAAAGATAATGGTCATCATCCATATACTGTACTGTATACTGCTGTAACATCACTGTAATTCTTGTGACAGTAGCTAAAGCATTTTAGCCAGCAAGTTTTTGTCAGTTTTGAGGCTCCATAATTCTTGGCAGGGGTAGAGGTGTCAGCGTAATGAATTCAAGTTTGACTGCCATTGATTTACTGTTTCTAGTCACTGAGTGGATCGGGACGGCCAAAAGATCATTGGGTACATGCGTGACTCAGCTATTTACTGCAGTTGGACAGTGCATCCTCGCTGGTGTGATCTACTTCATCAGAGACTGGAGACTGGCTCAACCAATCGCAGCAGCTATTCTTGCAGTTGTTGCTATTTACATATGGTGTGTGCATTAACTATTTTACTGTTGTTTTTAAAGTAAATTACAGATTACTGATAAATCACTGTCACAAAGGCTCCACACTTTACTGGACTCTGTGGGTAATACTCTCCTCCTATCACAAGCACGCATTCGCCCACTAAACATTTGCATAAGCGCAGCCTGGCAATCAGGTCTGGCCTATCCGAATATGTATGGAGTAGGCTGGATCCCGTGTCCTGTGCAGTTGGGTCTATTCTCTCTTTTTTTTGCAGCATTTGATGGATAGAAGGCAAGGCAAGGCAAGGCAAGGCAGCTTTATTTGTATAGCACATTTCAACAACAGGGCAATTCAAAGTGCTTTACAGAAACATTCAAGAACATTGCGACAAAATGCAAAAGAACATTAAGAAATAATTAAAACAGTTATAAAAACATAAAAACATTAAAACATTAAAAATTAGAAAATAAAAACAAGCTAAAAATAAAAGCTAGGATAGAAACTAAAATTGCATAAAACTCAAAAGAGTAGAAGTTATAGTGCAGTGTCAGAATAAAAGGCACCCGCAAACAGGAAAGTTTTAAGCTTTGTTTTAAAAGAAGTGAGAGTTGGAGCGGTCCTGCAGGTTTCTGGGAGCTTGTTTCAAATATTTGGTGCATAAAAACTGAATGCTGCTTCTGCATGTTTAGTTCTGACTCTGGGGACACTAAGCAGACCTGATCCAGATGACCTGAGAGGTCTGGATGGTTCATAACACAGCAGAAGATCAGAAATGTATTTTGGCCCTAAACCATTTAGTGCTTTGTAAACCAGCAGCAGCTGCTGAGACATCAGTTCTCTAATTCTTCTTATATTCTTCAGGTGATAGAAGGCTGTCTTTGTAATTGTCTTAATATGGCTGTTAAAGCTCAGGTCTGAGTCCATGACTACACCAAGGTTTCTGGCTTGGTCTGAGCTTTTTAACATCACAGATTGTAGGTGAGCACTAACCTTTAATCTTTCTTTTTTGGCTCCAAAAACTACGACCTCAGTTTTGTCTTTGTTCAGCTGAAGAAAATTCTGGCACATCCAATTATTGACTTGTTCAATGCACTCACTCAGTGCTTGTATTGGACTGTAGTCTCCTGGTGATAGAGTTATGTAAATTTGTGTGTCGTCTGCATAGTTATGGTAATTTATTTTGTTGTTCTCAAAAATCTGACCCAGTGGGAGCATGTAGATGTTAAACAAAAGAGGCCCCAAGATGGAGCCTTGGGGAACTCCGCATGTGATTTTGTTCAGCTCAGATTTACAATTACCTATAGACACAAAGAAGTCCCTGTCTTTTAGGTAGGATTTAAACCAGCTGAGTGCTATGCCAGAAATACCCACCCAGTTTTCCAGTCGGTCTAGTAATATATTATGGTCAACCGTGTCGAATGCAGCACTGAGATCCAGTAAAACTAAAACCGTAGTTCTACCACTGTCTGTGTTCAATCGGATGTCATTGAAGACCTTAACAAGAGCAGTCTCAGTGCTGTGGTTTCGTCGAAAACCTGACTGGAAGACATCAAAAGAGTTGTTTAGTGCCAGAAAGCTATTTAATTTTTGAAAAACTGTTTTTTCAATTATTTTAGACAAGAATGGAAGATTTGATATCGGTCTGTAATTATTTACTACTGATGAGTCCAGATTGTTCTTTTTGAGGAGTGGTTTGATGACAGCAGTTTTCAGGGCCTGTGGGAAGACTCCTGAAACAAGAGATGCATTAACAATCTGTAAAAGCTCTGAGACCATACAATCTGATACTTTTTTTAAGGCCTGTTGGCAGAATGTCAAGGCAGCATGAGGAGGATTTTAGATGTTGTATGATTTCCTCCAGGTATGTCTGATTTATTGGATAAAACTGTGTCATGGTATTTGCGCCAGGTTTAAGTGGACGCAGGGGAAACAAACATCCTGTACCTGCTATGGAGGAAGTGACTGCTTGTCTGATTTTGTGAATTTTTTCTGTAAAAAAGGAAGCAAATTCATTGCAGGCCCTGGAGGATAAAAGTTCAGAGGCTACTGACACAGGAGGGTTTGTTAGCCTGTCGACAGTAGCAAATAGGGCACGTGCATTGTTATTGTTTTTGGTGATGATGTCAGAGAAGAAGGACCGCCTTGCATTTTTCAGTTCTGAATTATAAATGCAAAGTCTCTCTTTATAGATGTCATAATGAACTTGTAGATTTGTTTTCCGCCACTGGCGTTCAGCTTTTCGACACTCTCTTTTTTCATTTCTTACCAACATGGTATTTCTCCATGGAGATTTTTTCTTACCAGAGACAATCTTCACCGTGGTGGGTGCAATGGTATCAATAACATTTGTCATTTTAGAATTGAAATTATCTACAAGCTCATTGACAGAGGTCCAGGGGAGGGTGGGTGTGGAAGAGAAAGCCTGAACAAATTGATCACTGGTATTTTCAGTGATATACCTTTTTGTGATTACCTCTGTCTTATCATTTCTGTGCACAGGAAGAGTACTCTCAAAGAATACACAGGAATGATCAGACAGAGCAACATCCATCACTACAACCTTGGAAATGTTCAGGCCCTTTGATATGATTAAGTCCAAAGTGTGTCCCCTATTGTGTGTGGGCTCTGTCACATGCTGACTCATTCCATAGTTATCAAGAACCTGACACAGTTCTTTGGCCCCTCTGTCCTGTTGGTTGTCAACATGGATGTTAAAATCACCAACAATGACTACACAGTCAAAGTCAACACAAATTACAGACAGCAGTTCAGTAAAATCATCAAAAAAGTTTGCACAGTATTTAGGTGGCCTGTAGATATTGAGAAACAAAGCTCGAGAAGAGGAGTTCAGCTGAAGAGCGACATATTCAAAAGAAGCAAAATGTCCATAAGATATCTGTTTGCATTGGAGAGAATCATTAAACAGTATGGCAACTCCACCTCCTTTCTTATGCATTCTAGCTTCGCTCATAAAACTAAAGTTGGGAGGAGTTGACTCGATAAGAACAGCTGCACTGTTATTTTGGTCTAACCAAGTTTCAGTTAAAAACATAAAATCAAGCTTGTGCTCAATAATAAAATCATTGATTAAAAAACTTTTTCCTGCCAAAGACCTGACATTTAACAGGGCTAGCTTTAATGTGCTAGAAGCATTATTATTATTTTTTGGGACATGGTTTGGCTGGCAAGGAATCAATGCTAAATTTGATAAATTAGCACAATCAGTAAAAATCTTCCTGTTTCTTTGCAGATTCACCATTCTTTTTCTACTACTTATTAGAACTGAGATAGAAGAAGCTCTCATCACACAGGGCCCCAGCTTATCCTGGAAACAGTCACGTGTATCATTAGCCTTAAAGCCTGGACCCAGCACATATCAATCTGTGCTTGCAACATTTTGTAAAGGAACATCCTTATCAGGCTGCGGAGACAGAGGCTGATTCCATTGTGGAGGGGATGGAGGTGGTGGGTGTCGTGTTTGTGGAGATGGTGCCAAAGTTGTTCGAGGTCGACCTCGTGGGGGGATCATGGGAGAGAAAATGGGTGTAGGGCGGGGAGTAAGTTTAGTTCCAGCATTGACCAGCTCCTTCATGTGGTCAGTGAACTCCAAGAGGGGGGAGGAGGGAGAAAGGGTGATAAGTGAGGATGAGGACGCCTCCTCTTGTCTCTGCTGTATCCCAGGGCTGGCTGGTGGTGGGGGGTGAAATGATTCTCCTTGAGGTCCCCTGGCACATTGTGTTGTGTCTTCGTCCAGTGGTGATTCCTCTTGTCTCGCGTCCTTGGCAGAGGGAACAGATGAATGACGCAGGAAGTAGAATAGGTTGGAGTTGAACAATTTTACTCCTGACTTGTTTAGGCAGAGTCCATCTGCCTTGAAGAGATGTCTGCGGTCCCAAAAAAAGTTAAAATTGTCAATAAAATGCACTGAGTGGGATTTACATGCTGTTGAAAGCCATGTGTTCAGTCCCAGCAATCTGCTGAATCTCTCGACTCCTCTTCTGATCGGCGGCAGGGGTCCACTGATAAACACCTGAGCATTCACAGAGCTGACCGTGTTTAGCAGACCAGTAAAGTCCCGTTTCGGCACTTCAGACTGTTGTTTCACAACATCATTCGACCCAATGTGCAATACCACATTTTTCACATTTGGGTGTGCAGTCACAATATCCAGGATTCTTTCTGCCAGATCAGAGACCATATCTTTGGGAAAACAGAGTACTTTGATGTCTTTACTCCACATGCTTTTCACATCTTTAACAGCAGCATCACCCACAATCAGAGTTTGAGTTTGAGGCCCAGTTGTTAGCTTTCCCTGTAGCCTTTTACCTTCAGAGTTGCTTTTGGTTCTTACCCTGCTGTGTGAAGAGTTGAGATTATCCAGGGCATCAGATCGAGATCCAGGGTCCTGCAACAGTGGAGCAAATCTGTTCTCCAGTTGCAAACTTCTTTGTTGGGGAGGTTTGTTACTCATCCTTCCTTTCACAGTTGTCCACGGTTGGACCTTACTTTGTACAGGGGTTGATGAGGCACTATGCTCGGATGCTAATGCAGGCCAGCCGGTCGCATCATATATCTGAGGGTGCTGGGTTCTGCCTGTAAGTTTTCCTCCCATTTCCCAGGGACATGATTTACGCTTTGGCTTTGCACCAAGAGCGTTCCAGGGAGGACTACTAGACGATTTATTGCCCTCTTGATTCTTGGTGGTCTTGTTGGTGCTAATTAGCTTTCTATTAGCCTGTTCCAGTTCACTGTTTTGAATCAGTGGTAGAGTGGTTTCATTCCCACATAGTCCATTCACCTCCGCATTCACTTCGAGCCGGATAATCTTTGTTTCCAGCACTGCTATCTTCTGTAGAAGTTTGTAGTAGTCATCCGTGGAGAAGGGAGGCATCTTGCTACTGATTAGCTTTAGCCAAGCACCTCGCTCCCGTTCACTATAGTACAGGCTTGTGCTGCTGATAGGCCACGCTCACAAAGTAAAACAGTTTTTAAAATAGTGGTAGCCTTCAGTTTCTTTCATAAATTAAACTCCCAGTGATTTGTAAGTATCCAGGACCCGTTTTCCAAAAATTTAGTAGCGAAAGATAAGCATAGCAATGATAAAAAGAAAGCAAAGCGAAGAGCAACTCAGCGAAGCGTCTGCACAGGAGGAAGAGCAGGAAGCAGGATAGAAGGCTGTCTCCTGCAACTGTTAAAGTGTATGAATTTCGTCCTGCCATGAGGGTTTTGGCGACAGACCGGTCATTGGTCACCCTCTTATGAAGCAGTCCTTGCAGTGGGCCAGGAGATGCGTGCCTCCTCCCTGCAGTAGGAACTGCCATTGGTGCTCAAGGCCTTGGTGAAGGGTCCCTTTGAGCCCTTGGAGCGCTCCTCTCCGGAGGCGTTGTCATTCAAGACAGCTTTGCTGCTTGCATTGAGCTCAGCAAAGAGAGTGTGTGAATTAACCGCCCTGTTAGTTCACCCCAGTTGCTTGCTCCTTTGTGGTGACCGCAGTGGGGCTACCTTCAGACCAAAGACCTGCCCTCTTTTTGACCCCAGCAGGGCTAGGCCATAACTAAACTACTTCTCCTCTGTGGCGGCATAGATTATAAAGAAGCTGGGCTGCTGTGACTAACCTCTAGCCGGTTGGGATCAGTGTGGTTGTGTCAATGATATGTTGCGGCAGGTCTTGCATTCATCACTGTTTCCATAGAGTCCAGTAGAGGGCGGAGCCTACAAGTTTAAGATATTGTAACCCTAGTTCTATAAGCACAGGCGGAGCCCTCTACCAAGGGGGCCCTGCCGCTCCTCTGCCACTTGCTGAGGAGGGAATAGGATGGCACGTATTCGGGTAGGCACATCCTGATTGGCAGGATATGCTTATGCAGTGGGCGAATGCATGCTCATGATTGGAGGAAAGTATTACCCAAAGAGTCCAGAAGAGGGCTCCGCCTGTGTTTATAGAACTAGGGTTAAAATATCGTAACCTTCATTTCTGACAGGTTTATTCCAGAGTCAGCCAGGTGGTTGTTGGACAGAGGAAGGACAGAAGAGGCTAAACAGCTGATTACCAAAGTGGCAGCCATCAACAAACGCACTGTTCCAGAGTCTCTGCTGGAATCTCTGCTGGTACTGATCCTTCACAAAAAAAATTTTTTTTTTTGCCATTGTATCAACACTTAAATTGAATATTACATATACCGGTAATAGCAAACACATGATGTGTATTTATGGTGAAAATACTATTATATATGAACATGTCTACAATATAATGAACAGTCTCTGAACTGTGCCAGAGAGGTCTTGACTCAACTTTTGAGGCAAACGTTGTATTGGATTATCATGGTTTGGAAACATTACAATCAATTCGACTGTACTGGATTGCAGTGTGTCGCCTCTCTGACACAGTGTGAACAAAGACTGAATACTTTTTGCAAGGCTGTTGGATGACATGATTTTCTAACATAAGCAAATGTTAGCATGATATTATGTCCGCCCCCTGTGCATTACAGATTGTTGAGAAAAAAACGGAGAAAAGGGGAGGCATAATAGTTCTCATGCAATCATCTGTGCTAAGAAAGTATTTCTTTACCATAATATTGGCATGGTAAGTTACGTTTTATGATACACATAACAACTCTGAGCCTATAAATTATGCATTGAGATGCTTAAGTAATAATACATTTTGCAATTCATATTTCAAATGGTTTAATACTTGTTCTGTTTTTCAGGTTCTCACTGAATGTTGCCTTCTACAGCCTTTCATTCAATGTGGGAAAGTTTGGCTTGGACGTCTTCCTGACGCAGTTTATGTTTGGTCTGACTGAACTACCAGCTCATATACTTTGCATCTGGCTGTTAGAAGCAGTGGGGAGAAAAGTGTCACTGATGTCAACTCTTCTGATTGGGGGCTTCATGTGCATCTTAATCCTAGCTGTTCCTAAAGGTAAAGCACTTCAGATGGTGTTTCTCTGGTTTCTGTCTGTTTTTAGATACAACAGCAGCTAGTGGCTAGGGAGGTAACGGTTGTTAGTCAGTGCACCTCTTTGGTGCACACAGGTGAAATATCTCTGGATGGGTTGCCATAAAATTTAGTAGGCTATACAGATATTCATGGTTCCCAGATGGTTTACCCTGATGATATTAGTGTTTTTTTCCTCTAGCTCAACCAGCAAGTTGGCATTTTCAACCTCATAGGGTCGCTAGCATGGTTGTTTGTTCTACAGTAATTTTTCATTTATCCGACACTGTGTTATTCTCCTCTAGGTAATGCTGTTGCTGTTACCACGTTAGCAACCTCAGGACGTTTTTTCTCAATCTGGGCAGGATCCGTATGCAATGTGTATGTACAGGAACTGTTCCCAACATCTTTTCGGTAAGCCGTCCCCATCTCCATCTGAGTTTCTCCATCTCACTGTTCTCACTGTGTTCATAAGAGTGATATATACAATAACATAGTAATATAGCACTTGCCTCTGATTCGTTGTGACACCAATATGTTTACTGTTGGCTTGTCTGCTAACAAAGGGAGAGCTGTGTCCGTATGCTCGGCACAAAGTCAAACATGTTTCCGGTGGGTGTTGGCCTTTGCCAGGGTTGTCCCTTGTCACCGATCCACAAATTATTTCATATTACACAAACATATGATAAAATAACAGAAATTATAGCATTACTAGTAATTAGTAAACATTACTAATTATCATTTCATTGTTTGTTAATAGTAAAATAACTATTTACTAAGTTTAATTAATTATCAATTCACCATTTATAAAATATGGTTATTATAAAGTGTTACCGAAAAGAAGGTTGCTAACACCATGATGGAATACTTTAAAGTATGTGCACGTCTGAGCTCTGTAAGTTTCTGTTTCAGACAAACAGCGTCTGGTTTGGGCTCCATTGCAAGCAGAGCTGGTGGTTTGACGTCCCCGTTGCTCAACATGTTGGCCGTGTACCACTGGTCCATACCCACCATCATTTTCAGCAGCCTTACACTGATCAGTGGAGCTCTTAGCTTCGTGCTTCCTGAGACCAGGAGAAAAGACCTTCCTGATTCGACCGATGAGGCCGAGGGCAACAGGTAAAGCTGCAAGCCGGCGGCGTCTCCCGATAACATCTTCATGAAGACTCTGTACAGTCATACACTTGTCCTTGTTAGTGTGCAGTATAACAACTGCATGTGTGAATTACTGTAGATAAGTCTGTTTGTAAATCTATAGAAACACTTTGACTTAATCCAGTTCTTAGTATAAAGACAAGACAGCTTTTATTATAGGTTTTAAGGGGGAAAATGATAAATAGTGCAAACATTTTGTAGGAATTTAAATTTTACTTTAGGGAGGACTGTCAAACAACTCATTTTCTTTCTGTAGTTTTTTTTTTTTTTTTAAAAGATTCAAATGAAATACAGAAAAGGTAGCATGTAACAGAACGCCCCACATTGGGACACCAATCCAACCGAACTAACATACTCTTCTGTGTATTCCTTTCTCCCACAGAAACAAGACAAGCCTGAAGAACCAAAGGGAATCAAACAAGCCTGCACAAAGGGAATCTAGTTCATATTTACTCTGCTAGCAGCAGAGACTCAGGATGGTAAATGTTTATTATACCCCTGCGACAACATAATCGGGGGTATATAGTGCTCCGCGTGCCCGTCCGTCCGTCCTTCCATCCATCCTTCTGTCCGTCTTTCCGGCCGTCCGTCCATTCGAGTGTCACACTTTTGTTTCCGGAGTATAACTCGAAAACTATTTAACTTAGGAACTTCTAATTTGGTATGATGGTTGACAGTGTGGTCTAGTTGTGTCTTTTGGGGGTTAGAAGTCCAGGATGCCCAACATTTTTGACATTTTGGCCAAAAAAATAGATTTTTTTCGACTTCAATTTGGTTACCGGAGTAGAACTCAAAAACTATTTTGCTTAGGAACTTCAAATTTGGTATGATGGTTGACGGTGTGGTCTAGTTGTGCCTTTTGGGGGTTAAAAGTCCAGGGTGCCTATTTGTTAATTAGTTCATGCCCATTTATTCCATTAGTTCCAAAAGGGCAAAACCTTTGGCCCTACTTTAGTGGGGGTCAAGCAGTGAGCGGGGGTATGTGAGCCATGCTTTCTTTTGCCTTGTTGGTCAGCTGGTCTGTCAGTCCACATTGGCCCATTGTCATGCAATACTGGCCACATTGCTGACGATATTCATGTTTTGGTGCCTCCCCTGAGCATTCCTCGAGCCACCAAATTTCCACCTGTACGCAAGACAAATCAAATTCTAATTAGAAGATTGGCATGAAACTTACGGAGTACTTTCATGCTTTCCATTTTGGACACTCCATTGGTTTTCTTGTTGTGCCACCCTCAGGCCAAATGTCAGCACACAAGATATCTCAGATCTCAAGATCTCACTTGAGATGTCAAAAATCTCAAATCGTAAGCGCTGATAGCTCTTGATGTTACTGACAACATTCATGCTCACAAGGTAACAAACCCTTTAAAGTAAAATTACTGTTTTTTTAAACGTACTTTAAAATAGTACAAGTACAAAAAATGTAATCCGTTACTTCCTCCCCTGACTTTGCATACATGATATTATGATGCTTTAACTACTGATACTATTGTCAACAACAGTTGTCTGAACTGAACTTTAAGAGCATGTGTTTTGTGCCACAGATTTTATCTTTTCTTCACATGTAGGCTATAACCAATAATAACAGACTATATGATAGCCTGTAACTACAGAGAGGTGTAATAGCCTTCAAAGATCAATCTCTTCAAGCACCAATAAAATGTAGATAGATAGATAGATAGATAGATAGATAGATAGATATACTTTATTGTCATTGTCATTGAAAACAACGAAAAACAGTTTAGCAGCTCTTTGCAGTGAAAAACAAACATTTGGAAATACAGCTGGCTTTTTTACAGAGCCGACCAGTGTATAGGTCACTGAGGGGGGGTAATGTAGGCTGATACTGTTGTTAGCAAGGTGTCATTTCAGGTCAATCATTTTTTTTTTTTGCAACACACATAGCTGTTGTTAAAAGCCTTGTAACTCAATCTATGATGACTTTTATAATTGTTGCTTCAATAAAAAATATTTCATGGTGCTGGTTGAAAACTTTCAGAAACACATGGCTCTGTTTTTTCAACAATTGTCAAGGTCAAGATGTGTTTTAGGCTCATAAAAAAATCAACATCTTCTGAAAACGAGGGTAACATTTTCAAATCAGGGGTTAATGCTTTTTATTTTGCCAGATATGTTGCACACAACACATCGCAGATTTCATTTATAAGCATCTTAATTTGGATATCTAGGATGTCTGCATGTTACAATTAATACACATTTGTGATGGCAATGATTTCAGAGAAACATCTCCACCGCAAATGAGTCATCTTTTAAAGTAGACATCTCATAAATTTGCTAGCAATTAGTCAAAGATGTGACGGCAACAGTCTGGAGTTTAGTTCAGGTTAAAACAAAAAGACACATGATGAGTAACATCACAATGCCTTCAGAGAATAATAAATCTCTAGTGTACACCAGGTGTTCACAGTTGAATGAAATAATAAGTCATCGGTTTGCATATGTAGTTCAATTTGGTTAAACATCAATGGATATTATTATAAGCTGTGCTGCAGCCCTTTCCAACCAACACAAAGTGAGATAACTGACATCAACATGGCAGACTTTGGAGAGATCCTGAGGAACATTGGAGAATTTGGATTATTCCAGCAGGTCACTCTGATTGCGGTTTGCTTTCCAAATTTTGTTGAGTCTTTTATCTTTGCAAGCTTTCTATTTGTCCAGTCCGATCCAGAGCGACACTGTAAGACAGACTGGATCCTTCAGACCGACTCTAACCTGACCACAGAGGAGCAGCTGAACCTGACTCTGCCCCGGGAGGAGGACGGGACCTTCAGCAGGTGTCGGATGTTTGTCCCTGTGGACTGGGAAATTAATGCCATCAGGGAGTACGGACTCAATGAGACCACAGGGTGCCAAAATGGATGGGAGTACTACAACCTGATGTATGATGCCACCATAATCACTGATGTAAGTAATGAGTGTAGAAACTGGAGAAAATACCTTCATGAAATCCTTCATTCAGTAAATAATTGTTTTGTTTGTTCTTTCTTTACAGTTTGATCTCGTTTGTGACAAAGCTATCTTGGTGCAGGTGATGCAAGCAGTGTTCATGGCCGGTGTTATTGTTGGCTCTGTCGTATTTGGACCTTTTGCTGATTCGTAAGTGTATTTTATGTAGTAAAATATTGTGTTTTTGATCTACGCCGTGAAGATAAAGAAATAATCTATAACGTCACACACAGCTCTAATGAATAAATATTGTGGAAGCAAATAGTATATGAATTTTAACAGCCACTGAATACTTAACATTTAAATTTAAACACCACTGAATTCATAGCATTGAAATAATTTGTTGCCAACAGTAACTAAATACTAGCAGGGTATCTGCATGTCTTGAAAAGTCATTGCATTTAGTTTCTTCACAAAAAGGTCTTAGATGGTATAAAAAGTCTTATAGTTTTTCTTATCAACTTTTTTTATTGTTTAATATGGTAACAAACAACCCCCACCCCTGGCGGCACCCCAATCAACATTAAAAGTCTTAAATTTAATTAACAAAAGTCTTAAATATTGCGTCTTGTCTGCCATAGGACGTAATGTTAGTTATAAATTGTTTTTTGAATGTGATTGCAGGCTGTCGGGAAACGATAAACACCTATAAACTACAGTTTCCGTCAGCACCATCAGACCTGTAGCAAACACTTTAACTGCAGCTCGCGGCAGTAGCAAGGGAGCTTGATTTTATTTGTCAATTTTTTAAGACTTAAATGCTTTTCAACTGATTTTCATGTATTTCTTGCTGCTTATCCAGATCCAATTAATTTAATGAATTGTATCATTAGGAATAATTGTTAGAAAATATTGAAAAATGTGCCATATAATGATATAATAAGAAATAATTCTATGCCATATTCCGACTGGCTTTCCATCATACTTTGGCCGGTATGATCGTAAAACGGGTATTAAACTGCGCTTATGTGGCATTTAAAAATGGTAAATGGACTTGCTTTTATAAAGCGCTTTTCTAGTCTTCCGACCACTCAAAGCACTTTACACTACATGTCAGTATTCACCCATTCACACACACATTCATACACTGATGGCAGAGGCTACTAAGGTGCCAACTTTGCCCATCAGGATCTAATCTAAATACTCATTCACACACCGATGGCTATGCCTGCCGGAGCAATTTGGGGTTAAGTCTTGCTCAAGGACAAATCAACATGTGACCTGGAGCAGCCGGGGATCGAACCACCGACCTTCCGATTGGTGGACACATTGTGGCTCTACACTCTGAGCCACAGCCGCCTCATAAAAAAACTCATAAAAAGTCTTAAATTTAACTTAGTGAACCATGCAGAAACCCCAACTAAACACGTAATGATCTAAACTAAATGTATTTCTTTTAAATCAATAACTATAACTATTGTGGGGACCTGCACTTGTAGTCCCAGGTCAGGTGGGAGGTGAGTATCTCCGATGTAGCTGTGAAGGTGTACAAAGATCTTTTGGCTGTGCGAGTCCATTTTTTGTCTCCACAATGTGATGAATACCAAGTACATGAACACAAATACACACAAACAAACCTAAAAATATAGACCTTATATACCAGGAGTTGTTAAGGCTGTTGTGTTGAATTAATTTAGTGCATATAAAGCTGCGGCCAATTCTAGTGTTCATTCATATTCCCCATGTGTTCATATTAAATCCCTATTGTTCACTAAATAAACCTTCCATTTAGTAGATTAAATTACGTGCTTATTAATTAGAGCACATGGTTATAGCTATTTCTGTCTTTTTCTTCATTAGCACCATTAACTGTTTTATTTCTCTGTGTTGATCATAACAGAAGCTGGTCTTTTTTTCTATACCATATCATTTTGTTCATCTCTTTCTGTTGCAGGTTTGGTCGCAAACGAGCAACTCAAATTACACTAGTTATATTGTTAACATTTACTGTAACAACAGCACTATGCCCCAATGTCTACTTATACTTAGCATCCCAGTTCATGGTGGGAGTTGGAAACGGAGGCTATCGAATCAACTCTGTTATACTGGATATGTATTGTATACAGGTAAAATTATGTATTATGTGTGGCATCAATTTTTTATCAGAAACTTCAGGTTATCCAAATCAAACTAACATGGGACTACAGACAATACACATAATAAAGACATTGGCATAACAACAAATTGATAGCAATGATATTATTGTTTGAAGTTTTTGCAAATATTGATGATACAAAGTGATCGACAGGTTTATATATGTATAGCAAAAGATATGATAACAGACCACCAATTGGTTAGTTAATGTTAAAAATGTGTATATCATTATAGCATAATTCCAATCATTCTTATGGCATATGTTTGTTGAAAAATAAAACAATCCAAGCAAAAAACTGGTAACTTAAAAATATTAAATTGTATATTTCCCTGATTGCAGCCACTGAGTGGATCGGACCGTCCAAAAGATCATGGGGATCATGTGCGGCTACGCTATTTGGAGCAGTTGGATATTGCACCCTCGCTGGTGTGATCTACGCCATCCGGCACTGGAGAGTGGTTCAACTAATCACAGCAGCTCCAGTTGCAGTGACTGCTCTCTACATATGGTGTGCATTAACCATTTTTCCATTGTTTCATTTGGAATTTATAGACTATTTGAACGGTCACTGTCACGGTTGTTTCTATCAGGTTTATTCCAGAGTCAGCCAGATGGTTGTTAAGCAGAGGAAGAACAGAAGAGGCTAAACAACTGATTGTGAAGGCTGCGGCCATCAACAAACGCACTGTTCCAGACTCTCTGTTGGTAAAGGTACTGAAACTTAAAGCTGCCACATATAACATGTGAAGCATCAGTTTTTCTACCAGATTGGTATGACACATGTATAATAACTGAAAACAAATGATATTGCTTGTTAATCAACCAAGCGGGAACATGATTAGATGCTGTCACTCGACAGACACTCAGACAATGTCCTTGGTTTCACCGTCCAGGGCCTCATGTGTAAAGTTTACCGAAAGAGTGCAGCCATTTTCAAAATGGCAGTACAACATGCAGCATTTCTGTGACATAAATATGACAAGAACAAGGCAAAATTGAGCATCACATACCCCAGCTCACTGCATGACCCCTACTAAAGTAGGGCCAAAGGTTTTGCACTTTTGGAACTAATGGAATTAATGGGCATTAACTAATTAACTAATGGGCACCCTGGACTTCTAACCACCAAAGGCACAACTAAACCACACTGTCAACCATCATACCAAATTTGAAGTTCCTAAGTTAAATACTTTCCGAGTTCTACTCCGGAAACGAAATTGAAGTTGGAAAAATCCCAGTTTTTGGCCAAATTTAAAAAATGTTGGGCACCCTGGACTTCTAAACCACAAAAGGCACAACTAGACCACACTGTCAACCATCATACCAAATTAGAAGTTCCTAATGTGAAATAGTTTCCAAGTAGTACTCCGGAAACTAAGGACACACAGCGCGCTATATACCCCCGACTACATTGTCGCGGGGGTATAATAACAGTAACTTTGTTAAAAATCATTTAACGATATAACTTTAATAGTTAAAATCACCAACGTTGGGTTCTTCATCTAATGAACATGTGGTCCTTTCCGCAAAAGACTCCACTCTGTTCTTTTTCCATGTTCAGTTGAGTTACTGACTGATCGCCAGACCAGTGATGATTTTACATGCTATCTACGAGTGTTACTACATCGTTTTTATACCCCGGCGACAACGTAGTCGTAGTCGGGGGGGATTTAGCGCTTGTTGAGCCTGGAAATCTCAAGCCTTGGGCCTGGAACGGCTGAGACCCCAGTTCAATGTTCTTCAATGTTCAATTTTAAAGGTGTCAGAAAGTCAACACAGGTTACTCAAATGAATCTCTTAATGCTGTACAAGTATGGTGCAAGAAGCAGAGTTTTATTGTGTTTCAAATCCGCAGACAAAAACACAACCAAACCTGAGCCGTTCCGGACGCAACTGTTCGCGGGCTCCACATCACAACCCTATATACTAAATCAAAGAACTTATCCCACCTCTCCTGCCATATATCTTCGTATCCTCCATTTGTACTGGTCTCTGTCAAAATATCCACTAATCAACATATACTATACATATGCTCTAGGAGCCTCCCCGACATCCATTATGTCAGAGACAGATTCCCTGTTTTGGGCCCTTTCAGTGGCAACCTTGTCCACGCAGCTGCGAGGTGATTTGGAGTTCATTTGCATTACATCACTTAGAGCTGTGAGTTACAGCATTGGGGGTCTAATAAAAATACAGTAGCACTGTGATTGTATGCTGTTTCAGTAATGAACACAGGGTTATAGGATTAATACTTTTATCATTGTTTATCACATTTTATATAGTTAAAAAGGGATTACTTCTACACGCTACGCGTGTCCATCCTTCAGTGTGTTCGTGTGTCACACTTTTGTTGCCGGAGCAGAACTCGGAAACTATTTAACTTAGGAACTTCAAATTTGGTATGATGGTTGACGGCGTGGTTAGTTGTATCTTTTGGGGGTTAGAAGTCCAGGGTGCCCCCAAAATCTTTGAAATTCTGGCCAAAAAATTAGATTTTTTCGACTGCAATTGCGTTTCCGGAGTAGAACTCGAAAACTATTTCACTTATTTTTTTCTGAATCTCTGCTGAGCGACAGAGAAACCAATCATAATTGTGAATTCCGCCTCCAGAGGTTGATTGACAAGCAAGTGTCTTCCTGAAATAAATAAAAGAGGCCTTTGCAGGAGAATAAAACTCAGCCATAAATTAGATACTCATGATTCATGAAATAATGTAGAATAGAGTTGGAATGAGTTTTAAAATAATTGATAACTGGATACTGATTTATTTGGATATATATATATATTTCATTGCTTATTAATTTATTTCATTGGCTGCTTATTATTAAAATTTAGTTTCTATTTCTTAATTTGATATTGATTTATTTAATTTATTTTTAATATATTCAATCACTTTTTTATTCATTTCATTGTCTTTTAATGTGTATTTTATTAATATAACTATAGTGATACAATTATATGTAATCGTATCACTATATTATGTATAACATAGTCATACTAATAATTATAGTCATACTAGTCTTCGATAGTCATACTGTTTTCCGTATGACAAATGATTTATACCGAAATACCTATTGCTATTAGTTTGAGGTTGCATCTTAAGTTGGCCAGAGTTTCAAGTATGAATTACCTCATATTGAAAAGTATACATCCTGTATGTGTGTAGTTGACACATTTTCAATGTTACAATAAATCATATTTCTGCCACAGATTTCAATCAAAGATGCGGTGAAGAAAGGAGGTATAAACATTATTTTCAGATCGCCTCTGCTGACCAGATATTTCTTCATCGTAGCATTGGGATGGTAAGTTCTAAAACATCTTTACTAAGTACTTAATAACAGTGAGATGGATAATATATTAAACATTAAAATGATTACAGTTCTGTATTACTACTGAACATTACATATATTATAACCTTTAGTCATTTTATAGTAGCAGACATTCATCATGTTCACATAGCAAAGGTGGTTATCGGATGGTAATTTACTGTAAATAAATTACCACAAATCTGGAACAATGAAGCAACTGTTCAGAAAACATTGTACATGTGTCGTGAATCTTAAATATAATGCAGGACATCTTCTGTTTTTTAAGGTTTTCATTGAACATCGCCTTCCTCGCCTTGTATTTGAATATGGAAACCTTCGGCTTGGACATCTTCTTGACTCAGTTCATATTTGGCTTTAGTGAAATACCATCTATTTTCCTCGCCATATGGCTGTTGGAGGTTTTGGGGAGAAGAATATTATTCATATCAACACTTCTGATAGGAGGTCTCTCTTGCATATTGATCCTAGCTGTTCCTCAAGGTAAACCATTTGGTTTGCAAAATGACGATTTCATGCTTACGTCCTGTTTGTCAAGTTTAATAGATTCTTTTTTTTTTGTATGTTTTTTAGGATATTCCATCGCTGTGACATCTTTAGCTGTCATAGCTCGTTTTTTCCTGATCTGGGCTGGTTCTATATGCATCGTCTTTTTGCAGGAGTTGTTTCCAACATCTGTTAGGTTCGTGTTCACAGTTTATTTTCAGCCTCCTGTCTTTTTGTGCACACTTTCCAAACCAGGGTGAAGCAGCATTAAAAAAAATACAGTAAATTACTTGGTAACACTTTATAAAAAACATCATTTATAAATGGTAAATTGACATTTAATTAAACCTTAGTTATTTTACTGTCACCAAACAATGAAATGATAATAAATCATAATGACTAATTATGAGTAGTGTTATAATTTATGTTATTTTATCAGTAGTTTGTGTAATATGTAATATGTAATATGATATATTTACTTTATAAATGAGATATTGTATCATAGCTGACAATTACATTCTGATTACATTATTAAAGAATTTATTGTTTCACACATTATAAATATTATATACTATATTAAGTATTTGTTAATGACTACCAAATGATTTGTAAACCTTTAAGAAATGGTTTGTAAAACATCTATAAATAAGATGGATGGACCAAGTATTAACTATCTAAATAATGTTTATAGATGCTTCACAAAGTATTTATTAACCATCTAACAAGGTATTATAATCATCAGTTGCAACTTTATAATAGCCATCCAAATAATGTTTATAAATGTTTTACAAAAAATTTCATAAAAGGCTTACAAATCGTTTCATAATCATTAACAAATACTTAATATAGCATATAAAATGTTATGTGTGCAACAATAAACTGTTTACATAAATTATAGCATTACTAATAATTATAATATAATATAATTATAATTTCAGGGTTTGTTAACAGTAAAATAACTATTTTCTAAATTTTAATTAACTATCAATTTACCATTTATAAATGATGGTTATTATAAAGAGTTACCAATGACTTTATTAACCTGTCTTGACAAATTAGACAATAAGTACTGAAAGGTTAAAACATTAAAAGTATATTTTGTATGTTTTTTCCAGTGTGTGTTTAAACCAACTCAGAGTTGCCAAATGTGCTATTTGACCAATTTGTGGAAGTGTTATAACTGTTGTATAACCCCCCCCCTCCCCTCCCCCCTTTCAGGCAAACAGCCACAGCTTTCGGAGCTATGGCAGCGAGAGCAGGTGGAGCACTGGCTCCACTGCTCAACATGTTGGCCGTGTACCACTGGTCCATACCCACCACAGTCTTCAGCAGCCTTATACTGATCAGTGGAGCTCTCGGCTCCCTGCTTCCTGAGACCAGGAACAAAAAGCTTCCCGAGTCAGCGGATGAGGCCGAGAACTATAGGTGACTGTCGCAAATATGTTCCATCATTATTATCATTAGACAAGTTGATATCTCTTATTTCCCTCATTTCATTGGGGATAACTCATAGTTGTGCGTCTGTTTCTGTCTTGTGTTTTTCAGAAATGTTACCTCCACGAGAACAGAAGGTCTCAACCAAGAATCAACCAAGTTCTAGACATGTGTCTGATGGTTTATTCTTTATAACAGTAATGCATTGGCACGACACACCTGTGTGTCGTGCCAAAAAGTTACTTTGACCCCAGTTACTTCCAACCCTGACTGTGCAAACATGATTATTTGCACAATACTGAGGGTACTATGATCAACACCAGTTGTCCTTAACTGAACTATACGTTACGAACATGTGTTTTATGCCACAGACTTTATCTTTTCTTCACATGTAGGCTATAATCAGTAGCAACAGACTATATGGTAGCCTGTAACTACAGAGAACTACAAAAATCTCCAAAGGTCAATCTACTCAAGCACCAATCAAATATAGGTTGATACTGTTGTTAGCAAGATGACATTTATCAGGTCATATCAAACTTTCAAAACACACGGCTCTATGAAAACCTTTTTACCTTTTTTAACTATATTGAGAAAATACAAAATAACGGTCAAGATGTTTTTTTAGGCTCATAAGAATTCAACATCTTTGGAAAATGAGGGCAAAGTTTTCAGATCACAGGTTAATGCTTGTATTGTTGCACCCAACACATCAAAGATTTAATTCATAAGCATCAGAATTTGGATATCTAGGATGTCTCCATGTTACAGTTTCTACACATTAGTGATGGCAATTATTTCAGAGACTTTGAGTCGTCTTTTAAAGTAGACATTTCATAAAATTGCTAGCAATGAGTCAAACATGTGGAGGTAACAGTCTGGAGTTTAATTCAGGTGAAAACAAAAAGACACATGATGAGTAACATATTCATCACAATGCCTTTAGTGAATAATAAAGCTCTAGTGCACGTCAGGTCTTCACCATTTGTAAGTATATTGTAAATTGTACACAATTGTTTGTTTTTTTCAAAAAGTACATTAAACAAATTTACCTTTGAAAAGTATTATTATTTCCAAGTTCTTTGTTATACACTATTAGTATGCTTTATCAAATTGTACTTTAATGTCACTTCATTAGAAGTGCATTTAAGTATATTTATAAAATTTCACTTTAATGTAAATTAATTTTAAGCTGTATTACAGCGTACTTTTAAAAAGTAAATACTAAAAATACTAAATTGCAAATACTTAGTAGTAATTTAGTTTAGTTGTAAAATTCATTATGCTACAAGTGTATTATAGTATACTTACATGAGTATAACTTATAAGTTAACTTCAAATACATGTAGGCTACTTAATCTCAAATACTTATAGTAGTATTTTAGTATATGTATAATAAGTGTACTTTATTTGCATGCTTGGATATCATATTATTAGTACACTTCTAGAATGTTTACTTTAATTAAGGTGCACTTAAATATAACTAGTATGCTTTAAAAAAAAAAAAATAGACCATATCATATCTATTATTACCTTCATGTGTCTGTGATCTGTTTTTAATCTTTGTTTGGTTATTGATGTCCAATAAGTTGGACTTGTTTGACTGTGCTCGTGGCATATTTGAATAATTATTGTTGACTAGCTCCAACGACGAGCTCCCAGATAAGAAGAAGAAGTTTCAATAAAGGGTGAGAGAGTCCAGACGAGAAGGATACTCGGAACAAATGGAGATAAGGTGTGGGAAACTCAGAGAGGGTTAATAGATTTCTGAACAGAATTTTTTTTTTTATATATTTTCCTTTATTTATTTATTTATTATTTTTTTATTTTTTTATTACAGACTAATGTAAACAAATACCTGCTCTGCACACTCTTGTCAGGTAGATTAGTGGTATGCACCTAAAAGTTGGTATGAAATCTGCCAAAAAAAGGTTCCCACATCCAATCACTGTGCTTGTCAATGCGGTTATGGCTAGAAAGGATCTGTCTAATGTAAATATGACGTCACGTTCTCGTTGTAAAATCTGAGCAGTTTACTACAACTTCCGTGTCAGTCACGTGATGCCATTGTGCCCAAAAAGACTTTTCCCCATAGACTTACATTGGGAAAGAGACGTCTGTAACTCAGCGGCTAATTTTTCAACAAAAAAACGTCTTATAGTAATAATAGGCCTGCATTATCAAGGTCCCATATCGTGCTCATTTTCAGGTTCATATTTGTATTTTATGTTTCTACTAGAACATGTTTACATGCTGTAATGTTAAAAAAAAAACTTTGTTTCTCATATAGTCTGCCTGAATATACCTGTATTTACTCTCTGTCTGAAACACTCCGTTTTAGTACATTTCAATGGAATTACGTTGCTAGGCAACAGCCTGGGTCCATGTTTACTTCCTGTCAGCTGATGTCGTTCACATACACTGCAGCGGGAAATAAACTGGGTCACATTTAGAAGGCTTACCTTCAAAACTGTGAAATGGTCTAAATATTGTAGATTTGTGACATCACAAATGGACAAATATCCTGACGGCTTGTTTCAAAAGCACAGTTTCTGAATACGGGCTGTGTGTATTTATCTGTGGATTGAGTGTGTTGATACTTTCACAGTATTTATACAGCAGTTAAACCTACTTTATGATATAAAAGACATGGAAATCTTACTTTTTACTATATGGGACCTTTAAGGTAAATGGCATTACTACAAGTTACTCACTTGGATAAATTTGATTATTTATTCACATATCAAGCTAACGTTAAGTTTAAAACAGAGTTATAACGGTTTATGGTTAAAACCATTAGCAACCTGTCACAGGATACTGCACTAATGACTAGTGGCTATTACGCTAAATTTGAATTACAGTGGCAAGCTAAGGTAGCCCACTAATTAACCCTAAGACACCCGACCGACTTTACTGTCTTTCAGAGGCTTCAGAGCAGGTATCACTGTAAAGCTGAGACTCTTGTGGATCCAATGAGCCCAACTGTATTCATGTGTGATGATGTTAGTCCCCATAGAGGCCATTTCATTGTAGTGAAACCATTTGAAACTTGACGTCACTGTATAAAATGACCTGTGGTGACCTCTAGGATAATCACAGCCTCATGCAACTTTACAGCCATAAACTAGAGACCTAGAGCATTCAGAGGATGGATGGCTTTCCTAGGTATATTAACAATAAGGGGGTTTACACAACAGAAGTGATCGCCATCCAATCGCCGAAAAATGCAATTCCTGCAGAAATCTCCAAATGTCAAAAGTTTTTGAAACCAAATCACAGCATGGCTTTTTCTATGCTGTTCCTCAAGGTCTTGGTGTCTTAATGTGGTATTTTGGAGGGATTATTGATCATCTTTATCAATTCTCGAGTGGTAAAAAACGGTTAAATTTAGCACCAAATCTGTGTAACAAATGCTATCAACCCAAAAATTGCGGCAACAACTTATGAGACATAATAGAGCATGGGGGGATCATCATATACTTCTATAATCATGTTCTAAACCCTTACACACTTTTACAATTAATTTTAAATAATTAATTAATCTGTTTATTTCTGATTTATGACTAGAACAAATTGTCACACAGTGCTGAACTGCATCTCAAATTAATCTTCATGTTCCCTGCTTTCAGATGATGTTCACCACTTCTATGTGACATCTACTGTTGACCTGCTATCTGCCCCTAAAGACCCCTTATAAAAAAGACAAAAAGGGGTCTCAGAGGGTTAACTTACCTGCACATGCTTGCGCAGATTGGATGCTCCCTTTTCAGGCCACTATCTCAACATTTCCTGGCAAACACAGTTGGCAATGACATAGCTTTGAAAGGTTTTTCGACTTGAAGGTGAAATGCTTCTGTAATTGTGACCATGGGTTTTCTTCTGTCTCGCTTCAGTTAAATTTGATGGGGGGGGGGGGGTCCACTGGCACCGCAGAACAGGTCTCCTCCATTATTTGGGGAAAAGCAGTCGAGTGTCAGGATTCCTTCAAGCAGCTTCTTTGATTGATTGTCAATCTGTCCGCTCAGCGCATCCTGCCCACTCTTGCACAGTTTTGTCACATTACTTTTTTTTCCAAGTAGTACCTTAAAGTAAAATTACTGATTTTTAAACGTATTCAAAATGCACAAGTACACAAAATGTAATTCCTTACTTCCATCCATGACTGTGCAAACATTATTTTATGATTATTTGCACAATACAGAGGCTACTATTGTCAACTACAGTTGTCTGAACTGAACTGAACTGAACTTTACGAGCATGTGTTTTACGCCGCAGACTTTATTAGACTATAACTGTAATAACCTACAAAGGTCAATCTCTTCAAGCACCAATGAAATGTAATCTATACTGATTACAGACTATACTGTTGTTTAGACAGCAAGGTGTCAGTAACATGTCATGTCAACCCTTCAAAACACATGGCTCTGAGAAAACCTTTTTCAACCATATTAACAAAATACAAGATGAACAGATCGAGATGTTTTTTAGGCTCATAAGAGTTCATCATCATAATGCTTTCAGAGAATAATAAAGCTCTAGTGCACGTCAGGTCTTCACCAGTTGAATGAAATAATCAGTCATAAATTCACTGAGATTTGTAAATTGGACATCAGCCTCCAAAAATCTCAGAGTTCAGTTTGGTTAAACATTAATGGATATTGGTAAAAGCAGTGCTGCAGCCCTTTCCAACCAACACAAAGTGAGATAACTGACATCAACATGGTTGATTTTGGAGAGATCTTGAGGAACATTGGAGAATTTGGATTATTCCAGCAGGTCACTCTGATTGCAGTTTGCTTTCCAAATTTCGCACAGCCTTTTATCTTAGCAAGCTTTCTATTTGTCCAGTCCGATCCAGAGCGACACTGTAAGACAGACTGGATCCTTCAGGCCGACTCTAACCTGACCACAGAGGAGCAGCTGAACCTGACTCTGCCCCGGGAGGAGGACGGGACCTTCAGCAGGTGTCGGATGTTTGTCCCTGTGGACTGGGAAATTAATGCCATCAGGGAGTACGGACTCAATGAGACCACAGGGTGCCAAAATGGATGGGAGTACTACAACCTGATGTATGATGCCACCATAATCACTGATGTAAGTAATGAGTGTAGAAACTGGAGAAATTAACCTTCATGAAATCCTTCATTCAGTAAATATTTGTTTTGTTTTTTTACAGTTTGATCTCGTTTGTGACAAAGCTAACTTGGTGGCAGTGATTCAAGCAGTGTTAATGGCCGGTCTTCTTGTTGGTTCTGTCATATTTGGACCATTTGCTGAATCGTAAGTGTATTTCATGTAGTAAAAAAAAAACGGTATTTTTGATCTATGCTGTGAAGATAAAGAAATAATATATAACCTCACACACGGTTCCAATGATATGCAATTAGTTGCAACACTAAATTAAATACTAGCAGGGTATCTGCAAGTCTTAAATAATGGACTCGGACTCTTGCTAGTTTGTTACCAACCCTGGTAAAAATAAAATAAGTGGTTATCCTTGTGGGGACCTGTGCTTGTAGTCCCAGGTCAGGTGGGAGGCGAGTATCCCTGATGTAGCTGTGAATGTGTGAAAAGATTTTTTGGCTGTGTGACTACATTTTTGTTTCCACAATGTGATGAATACCAAGTACATGAACCCAAATACACATGTACAAACCTAAAAAAAAAAGAACTTCAATTTCTGTGCTGTACAGCAAACTTTAATTGACCTTAAATTACTGTTAAATTCACATAAAACAAAATGCATGCTGTTCTCTAGAAAACAGTTCTCCTGAAATGAGTATTACTACTCTTAATGGGACACCAATTGAAAGAGTATTCTCTTTTGGCTCGATGACAAGTTGTGCTTCAAAAAACATATAAATGAACTGACTCCCTGAAGTCCCTAAAAGCAAAAGTGGCATTCTTCTATAGAAATAAGTCATTTATTATCAAAATTGTACGAACAAAATTGTTAAGTCAACCTTTTTATGTCATGTTTCGTCCTGCTGCTTAGGTTATGTGTTTTATCGTTTACTATATTAGTTATCAGTTATCTCTTTTCTCTGGTTTTCTGTTGGGTTGAAAGTGTGCACTCCCGTCGTTCGGACCTGTTAGAGGCCCGCAAACCTCCAGTATCGGCTGCTTTCCATTTCCGTACGATAAAGAAGAGAGCGTGCAACATAAAGCTGCTGCTCATTTCTAGTGTTCATTCATATTCCCTGTGTCCATAAGCATATGGTTGTAGCTATTTCTGTCTTTTTCTTCATTAGCACCATTGGCGCTTTCAATTCTGTGTGTTGACCATAACAGAAGTTGGTCTTTTTTTCTATACTGTATCATTTTGTTCATCTCTTTCTGTTGCAGGTTTGGTCGCAAACGAGCAACTCAAATTACAGCAGTTATAATGTTCGTATTTACTGTAACAACAGCACTATGCCCCAATGTCTACTTATACTTAGCATCCCAGTTCATGGTGGGAGTTGGAAACGGAGGCTATCGAATCAACTCTGTTATACTGGGTATGTACTGTATACAGGTATAAATATTTATCATGTGTGGCTTAAATTTCTATCAGAAACTTCAGGTTATCCAAATAAAACTTTTTCAAAAAAATGACTTGCTCCCTCACACACTTTTCTCTGCTTTATTAGTCAACGTTACGGTCAACAAGGACCTTCATCAGGACATTAAAATCCAAATCAAACTAACATGGGACTACAGACAATACACATATTAAAGACAGTGGCATAATAGCAAATTGATAGCAATGATAAACATCTTGAATCTCTTGATATTGTATGAAGTTTTTGCAGATATTGATGATACAAAGTTATCCACTGGTAAAATATATGTATAACAAAATATATGATAATATACCACCAATTGGCTTGAATAGCTGTTTCAATGTTAGTTAATGTTACTATAAAATGTGTATGTCATTATATCATCTTTCCAATTATTCTTATGGTATATGTTTGTTTTTTTTGTTGAAAAATAAAACAATCCCAGTAAAAACTTGTAACTTAAAAAATATGAAATTGAATATTTTCCTTATTGCAGCCACTGAATGGATCGGACCGTCCAAAAGATCATTGGGAGCATGTGTGGTTCAGCTATTTGGTGCTGTTGGACAGTGCGCCGTCGCTGGTATGATCTACGTCATCCGACAATGGAGAGTGGCTCAACTGATCACAGCAGCTCCACTTGCAGTGGTTGTTATCTACATATGGTGTGCATTAACGATTTTTAATTGATTTTTTATCATTTTCCTTTGTAAATTATAGACTATAGTCATTTTCCTTGTTTCTATCAGGTTTATTCCAGAGTCAGCCAGATGGTTGTTAAGCAGAGGAAGGACAGAAGAGGCTAAACAACTGATTGTGAAGGCTGCGGCCATCAACAAACGCACTGTTCCAGACTCTCTGTTGGACGATGTACTGATCCCTCACCTTTTCTTTTCTTTCAATTATTCATAATGTTGTTTAAGAAGTCATGCTGCCTAAAATGATTTGTTTCTACTTTTACCAATCCCAGTAAACTATTAACGATGACTAGTTTCACTAAAGTATATTTCTGTTACAGATTGCTGTGAGGGATGTTGGGAACAAAGGAGGCATTAAAGTTATTTTCAGATCACCTGCACTGACTAAATATTTCGTCATCATGACACTGGCATGGTGAGTTGAAATTTACAAGAGCTCCATTAACTTCTTAAAGCTGCACTAATATTTTCAAATATTGGCTGAAATGACTGTGTGACAAACCAACAGAGATTTACCCCCAACCCTGCAGTTCCTCTCAGCTCTACGGAGCATTTTAGCACCCTTTAGCTTGTTGTTTTGGTTTCATAGCCAGAAAATAAAAATGTAAATTGTGAGCTAACGTGTTTAAGTCCATAATATTTCAAAGGTGTGTCGTTTTTAAGCTTGTTGTGGAGTTCTGCTCCCAAGTGGCCCAAAATAACAAATGAATACAGCTTTAAGTAATGGGTGAATAAGTAGAACAACATGATTTAAGGATAGGTTCACAATTTTTCAAGTTTCTTTTAAAGGTCCCATATTTTAAAAAGTGAGATTTTCAGGTCTTTTACATTTTAAAGCAGGTTTAAGGGCTATATAAATACTGTTAAACTATAAAAACGCTCAATATACGGAGAAATACACACAGCCCGTATTCAGAAATCGCGCGTTTGAAAAAAGCCGTTAGGATTTCTGTCCATTTGTGATGTCACAAATATACAATATTTAGACCATTACACAGTTTGAAACATAAATATTCTAAATGTGTCCCAGTTTATTTCCTGTTGCAGTAAATAACATCAGCTGACAGGAAGTAAACATGCACCCAAACTTTTGCCTAGCAACTAAATTCCGTTGCAGTTCTATTGAAATTCCATTGAAATGCACTAAAACGGACCGTTTCAAACAGAGGGTGAATACAGTTATATTCAGACAGAGTTTTATTTATAAACATAAAGTTATTTATTTATTTTTTTAACATTACAGCATGTAAACATGTTCTTGTAAAAAAACAAAATACAAGTATGAACCTGAAAATGAGCATGATATGGGACATTTAAATGCCCATATATAAACATTGACTTTTTTTTTTTATCACTGTATTCTTCCTGTTGATACTAGCCGCCAATAAATCCCTTCCTTATGTGCATCCAATGTGTTTTTAGTACGAAAGTACTAGGCCTTTTTTTTTACTAAAAAGAACATAACAGCCACCAGATACACTCATGAAAACAACTGCTCTCATTGCACATTTTCATTAGGTTTCAAGGTCATTTCATAGTATACGAGTAGAATAGTGCAGTTTATTTATTAAACGCTGAAATCATTGTTTTGCCACAAAATATGTATGCTGATTCTCAACGAGATTAGACAAACTATTTTTATTTTAGCCTTAAAGAAGTCATTTGATTAATTTAAACATCAAACATATTGTTTTATAGAGCTTTAATTTAAACATATTATTGGACACAACATGGCAACATGGATAGCACTTCTGCTTCACAGACGTCCGTGCATGTTCATCCCGTGTTTGCAACGATGCAAAAGTTCAAAAGCTGTTGTGCAGATGTTGATGATGCTATATAATGTAGTATATTCAGGGTATCATCCTCTGCATGACTAATGTGTTTTCTTCCTGTCTTTATACTCAGGTTTTCACTGAGCCTTTCCATCTTCTGCCTGTACTTCAATTTGGGAAATTTCGGCTTGAGCGTCTTTGTGACACAGTTCTTATTTGGTGCTGTTGAAATATCAGCTAATTTACTGTGTTTTTGGCTGCTGGAGGTTTTTGGTAGAAAAATATTATTCGTAGCAACAATTCTGGCCGGAGGACTCTCTTGTTTACTCGTCCTTGCAGTTCCTCGAGGTAAACCCCTTGGCACATTTTATCAAAAGGATAATTTAATGTTTTTGTCCTGTTTGTTAATTTGTCAAGTTTTGTTTTTGTATGTTTTTTTTTTTTTTTTTCAGGATATGCCATTGCTGTTACGTCCTTAGTCGTTACAGGACGTTTTTTCTTGATCTGGGGTATCACTATATGTAATATTTTTGTTCAAGAGTTGTTTCCAACATCTATTAGGTAGGTGTTCACAGGCTTTATTTGTAAACTTTCCAAACCTTGGAGAAACAGCACTTTAAGATGTATTAAATGGTTCATATTAACCTGCTTGGATTAATAGTACATAGCGGAAATGTTGACCCAATATAAGCCACTCCGCAGCCTTAGATCCTCAGGTGGGGCTTAAATCTAAAGGTGGCCGTGCTTTTGTCCTCTGTGACCTCTTTTAAATCATCTCCTAAAACACATTTTTATAGACTTGCTTGTATGTGATGTCGTGTTTTTATTGTTTTTTTATTTGTGTTTCTTTGTATTGACATGTTTTTATTGCTTTTTTATTTCATCATCATTGTCTTCTCTCTACTATGTTTTTGCGTCTTTTGTTTTAACTTTACCTTAACTTTGTCTTGCTTGTATTTGACTTTCTGTTGTTATGTTGCCTTCTGGGTATTTGCAGTGTGTAAACTGTGTGTTTAAAAGTGCTATATTATTATTATTATCATTATTATATTTTGTTAGAGAGTAATAGGCTCCACCCCTGTATGTTTAAACCAAGCGTTTCTTAAAAAATGTGCTATTCGACCCAAATGTGGAAATGTTTTTTAATTTTCCACTCCTCTGCTTTCAGACAAACAGCGACAGCTTTAGGAGCCATATCAGGAAGAATAGGTGGATTATTGGCTCCACTGCTCAACATCTTGGCCATGTACCACTGGGTCATACCCACCATAGTCTTCAGCGGCCTCACACTGATCAGTGGAGCTCTCAGTTTCCTGCTTCCTGAGACCAGAAGAAAAGAGCTTCCTGAGTCAGCCGATGAGGCCGAGAACAACAGGTGACTGTCGCAAATATGTTCCATCATTATATATTAGGGCTGTCAGTCGATTAAAATATTTAATCAAGATTAATCGCAAATTAATCACATTTTTTATCTGCTCAAAATGTACCTTAAAAAGAGATTTGTCTGTAATACTTTACAATAAGGTTTGTTGGATTTATTATGTACAAAAGTGCTTACAATGACCTGCAATAACCTGATTGTTGGATTTGTTGTGCATGAAGTGTTTACGAGGACAGGGAGGATGGCACGTTCTGTTCTTTTTGCAAGATCAAGGAGAGAAAGGAGTCAGAAGGAGAAACAAAGAAGAAGATATGCAGCAAAAACATCACGTGCCATAAGCTCATGACTATTGATATTGTGTAAACCATAAAAACGCTGGATCAGGGATAGCTCGGGGTTCAGACTTCGCGAACTGACCCATGCACTGTATGTTGTCAGGGACACGTAGATTGGATCCAGATATCTGTAAACTCTTTTATTTTTACTTATGCAACATTAATTGTTCGGAACAAATTGAATCATTATGCTTTAACTCATCTGTTTGGAAATTCTCTTTGTCACACAAGATTAACCAGCACGTAACTGGGCCTTGACCTCTTGGAGGTAGAAGGCCAGTTCCTTCAGGTTCACAAAAATATGAGTAGTTACTGGAAAACGAATGAGGAACTAACTGCTAGTGAACCATTAATTAATGAGTAACTCCCAATCAAATTTTATACAGTAGGTAATGATAAGTCAATGATTAGTTAATGATGACATAATTAAAAAACGAATGAGGATCTAAATGCTAGTGAACTATTAATTAATGAGTAACTCTCAATCAATGAATGCTCAAATCATAACATGGCAAACTGCAGCCCAGCAGGCAACAACAGCTGTGTGTCAGTGTGCTGACTTGACGATGACTTGCCCCCAAGTAGCTAGTATGACATGTTTGGTACTGTGGTGGAAAACTGCTATGTTAATCATTGTAAAGATACATATCTAAAACGAATTTGCATTATCACGTTAACTTTGACAGCCCTACTATATATGTTGACGTCTGTTTCATTTCATCGTTTGTTCCCTGATATCTCTCATCTGTCCTTTTGTCTTTCAGAGACGAGACCTCCACAAAAACAGCAAGTTGTTCAACTCCAAATGAAACCAAGCTGTAGACGTGTTTACTTCTAATTGCACCCAAGTCATCACTTTACATCATATAAACAGCTGCTGTAGAAGTTGAGAGTATAAAGTGGTGTACGCTTAAAGGTCTCTTAACATTTGCTTTGGTTTGTTATTCGGCTTCTTTTGTCATTAACATAGTTGAAATGAAACTGTTATTAATGAACTATATTGTTTTTAGACAGTGTGATTTTGTTTTATTATTATTCTGAGTGTACACTTTACATATAAACATGATAAAAATAAAATATTGTTCATAAATTTTGTGTTTGCAAAAGAAAAAGTCAAACTGTCTTTTAAATGATACCGAACCACATGCCTTTCCAAGATAATTAACACAATATATATGAATATCCCATCATAAGGCTAAACACCACTGTCTTCTATTAAATGTGACAAGACGAATCATCAAAATTACAGACTGGCTATTTACTTCTATATTTGATAGCATAAAGGGGGTAAAAAGTATTATATTAACTATAATCAGTGGGTACATATCAACTGAACAATATCTTAAGGTCCCATATCATGCTCATTTTCAGGTTCATACTTGTATTTTGTGTTTCTAATAGAAGATGTTTACATCCTGTTACGTAAAAAAAACACATACTTTTCCTCATACTGTCGGCCTGAATATACCTGTATTTACCCTCTGTCTGAAACGCTCCGTTTTAGTGCGTTTCAAAGGAATTGCAAAGGAATTGCAATGGAATTGCAATGGAATTTATTTGCTAGGCAACAGTTTGGGTCCATGTTTACTTCCTGTCTAACTGAATAACTGATGTTATTCACAGACACTGCAATAGGAAACAAACTGGGACACAGTTAGAATGTTTACATTTCAAACCCTGTAATGGTCTAAATATTGTATATTTGTGACATCACAAATGGACAAAAATCCTAACGGCTTGTTTCAAACGCACAATTTCTGAATACGGGCTGTATGTATTTGCTAGTTTAGCAGCATTTATTTAGCACTTAAACCTGCTTTATAATATAAAAGACCTGAAAATCTCACTTTTTACAATATGGGCCCTTTAATAATAATATATAATTAATTAATATATTTAATATATAATTAATATATAATGACGCCAGTGGTTGTCCTTCCGCTTCAGTCAGCTTGGTTCACAACTGCCGTCATCGGCTGTCCTCGGGGTTCCCCACACCCAACAGGATATCGGATCGTAAATATTGAACATGTTTAATATTTGCGATTTGAGATCGGTGCAGCCAGGATGGACTTCCGAGCCGATTGGGGGATGTAAAAAAACACTCTTAACATACTTTACCTCACACCACAGGAATATCTGGAAAGATAACCTTTAGAACCATCAAAAAATCGGGCATTGCTTACGATTGTCGGGAGGGCAGAATCGGCCTCAAAATCGGCTTGATTCTCATGTAGTGTACCCGGCATAAGATGTGAAGGCACCTTGACTCTTGGCAAGAAAGCAAGGGCATTGTCCAAAATGTCAAACTATCGCTTTTAGATCTTTTAGTATGAACTATATGAGATACTGTCTGGCATCTAAAATGTAGTTAAACTTCAAGGTGTCATCAAACAAAACTGCCTCAGAGCTCAAAGTTGTAATTTTATTACAGATTAAACATTAATCGCAGCATTTTCATATCAGATTATTTACAGTTTCATTTTCTAGAATGTATACAAACATTTCAAAGTCAAATTAAACCTAGTTATTACTCTTGAATCTTTCCTTTTATCAACTATTTTATTCATATGAAATCAGTTTAAAATATAAAGTCACAAACGTTACATCCTTTGCTTCTCTTTGTGTTAACTTTGACAAAAAAAAAATCATATCCATGTCATAAAATGCATTGATTTTGCAGCTGTAATGTAGAGACACATACTGTGCTGTGTTTACCACATGAACTTGAAATTACATTTATGTTACAGATTGTGTTTCATGCAGATTGCTAAATAAAATGCTGGGGTAAATGAAAGCATTGTGTTTTTTAACTCATCAAATGTGAAATGGTTATCATATCCATGCACTTTAAAAAGTGCTTTTTTAAAAACATTTTAACATATAATTTGTAATCTTTGTGTATTACATCATGTAAACACAGTTACCCAAGCAAATCATCCATCCAGCTACTATCTGTGACAGTGCTTTCTGCTTTTTGCTCAGCGCTGTTGTTATCAGACACTAAAAGACTGCCCCCAAATAAATTGACATCACTCGGCTCAGACACGGGCAGCAACTGTGGTTCTGATGCAAAGATGTCAGCTGCAAAAAGATCTGTCTGAGCTGAAGGAGCGGCAGTGTTTGTATCTGAACCAAGTAAATCACTCAGCGAGTTAGAAGCGGCTGGGTTGGATGGCAGCACCGTAAACACATCGCCAACTCCGAAGAAGTCATCGGGAAAGGCAGACTGGTTTGAGGAAGCGTCGGCTCCTCCTTGATGAGGCGCATCAACAGCAGGCGGCTGAGTGAACAGAACGTCATTTGAGCCGAATATGTCAAAGTCTGCGACCTGCTCTCTTGTTTGGCTGTTTGTACCGAAAGGACTTGAGGTTGGATCCTCATCTCGGTTTACGGGTGCAGACGCAAGGGGGGGAATAAGCTGATCTGTCAGGCCAAGCATAACGTCATTCACAGCCGATATTGGGCGAGAGTCAAGCAGGCTTAAAGTATCAGTGGGAGCAGCTTCGGGCAAAGCTGTGTCACCGAAAGAAGATAAAAATGCATCACCGGGGGTGTTCACAAAAAGCTCCGGACCAAAGAGATCTTGAGGAAGTTCAGGGTTGAGATCAAGAAGCGCTCCTCCGCACAGGTCTCCTCCTCCTCCTATGTCTGTTGCATCAGGCAGTTCATTTGGCTTTTGAGCAGATTCATCAGTATCTATCTGAATGGCCAATGGGTCATCAGGACTGACACTGTCCCCAAAAATATCACCATTAAATGGAGCACTCAAACCTTCATCACTACTTTTCTCAGCTATTAACTGATTGATGGACTCCTCAGATGCTTGGCTCACTGATTCCTCAGTATTGGGGAGATCTTTGGACTCAGCTTTTCCCGGATCAGTTACAGACAGGCTACTGCTTTGTAAATCTGATTCTTGATCATTCGTTTGTTCTGGAGCTGTTTGGTCATCTCCAGTTTCACTTGTTGAAGTCTTGAGCAGGTTGGATGGCTCTGTGGATTTGCTTACAGCCTCACTTATGTTACCCATCATTGGCTCAGCAGAATGTGACTTTTCCTTTATAGGTTCTCCAGCCTCTTGTTCCTGAACTGGTACGTGAGACACGTCACTCTCCTTTTGCATCTCTTTTGTAGCGGCATCCTTTACCTCCTCTGTCTTTTTGTCATCGTCGTGTGTTTTGTCATCTCTTTTATCTTGCGCAGCCGATTTTGCGGTGTCCTCAGCCTTCTCCGAGGATGACTGAAACAGTCTTCCTAAGAGTCCACCGCCAGGTTTGACATCTGCTTTCTTGGCATCTTTTGGTTCAACCTTGTTTGTTTTGTCATTTCCACCTGATGTGAAGAGCTTTGACAAAGGACTCTTTCTTTTGGACCAGGATCCCAGTTTTACTTTTGTCTTTTCAGACTGTTTTGCAGAACCCTGCAGGGAATTTGATCTTGCAACGGGCTTCTTCTGTCTACTGCCATTTTCTTGGTTGTCGGCTGAATTAGTCTTTTCAAACTGATTTTCATTCCTCTCGAGACTGGCCTCCTCTCCGGTCATATGTTCTGCGGGACTGCGTGGAGTACTTGCACTTTCTGATTCACACGGGTCGACGGAGTTTCTTGGAATGACATGCGATACCTCAGATGGCTTTTGGTGTTCCACAACTTCTTGAGTATCAACTGATTCCTCAACCTTGTCTACAACTTCATTCAGAACTGTTATATCAGTCTGTGGGACCTCTTGACTACTCTCAACTTCAACGTCAGGCTCTTTGTTCGACATACTGCTTGTTTCTCCATGGCATTTATATTCAGGGATTTCAAGGTACACCTCACTTTGGCGCTGCTCTTTGCCGAACTCAAATGACAAATGATCAGAGTTATTTTTGTCAGCGACATCTTTTGTATCCTTGGGTTCAGTTTGGTGTGAAAGCAGCATACCGTGCTCGTCGCCTTTGGCTCCCTCTTTGGTCAGTTGGGAGGACAGGTCATACTGAGCAACATCAACATTTGGAGCAAACCGTACAGACTTCCTAGCTTTATTCTGATAAGCGTCCAGCCTGTTAAATGCTGGATTGCAGTTTGTTTTTGAAGTGGGTGCCACATTTTTCTGTCCGGTTTTCCAGTTTGTGACAGTATTATCCTTTCGTACGGAGATGCTGTCTTTGGTTGGATAACTCCTGTGTTTTGTTTCCTCTGAGGGCAACTTCTCAGCTGAGGTATAACCCGTTGTTTTGGATCGTTCATTGACCCCTGAAGTGAAGGAGCTGGACGATGTCTTCGCTTTATCTTTCATTTCTCCACCATGATTTATCTTTTTTTGGTTGTTGTCACTTTTGTGATGCTCTGAAGAAGATGCTTTGTCAGATATCTTATTTTTCACATACGTTCCCTGTGCTGGATTAACCCCTGCAGGACTCTTTTTCTCTGGTGGCCAGCTCATTTTTAGTTTGCCCTTAACATCAGCACCACTATTATTTTTCACCTCTCTTGGAGACAACTTTTTAACAAACACACTAGCAGAGGACTCTCTGGAGCCATCAGGCATGTTTAAATAGCTTTTTGTCATTTTGGGAGTGGATGCGGTTTCTGGCTCATCTATGTCTTTAATCTTCTGAAGCCAGCGGTCTTTATGTTGCTTGTGCCCAAATCCTTCATCATAATTTCCTGTTCTTTTAAAAAGCTGTTGGTAGTGAGAAATGCAGTAGAACTCTCCATACAGAGATGAATAGTTGTGGATGCTGCAATAAAGTAAAACAAAGTCTTTTGTAATATAAAATTAAATTAAAAATCAGATATTGTTTAATTTGTCATATGATTAGTTATATGTGTTGATTAGCTGCGAATGATTTCAGTGCATTGGAGATTTGCAATAATCATAAAATAATTTCTAAAATCCCCTCCAACAATGTTTTACCATTAATATTGGAATTTTCATTCCAGTAATAGTGTTAATTAGGGTGAATATCTTTTTTTACAACTGTTGATTTGAGTCATTTTATCATACTGTGAAAAAATATCTCACCTGAGCTTCTTCTTACAATGTTTACAGCAGAAACAGTTGTTGTGCAGGATAAGTTTATTGGCCACCATTTTTTCCATTGGATAGACAGGAGTCAAACAGGCGGAACACATATCCTTGGCAGGTGACCCGAACTATGATGATAAAACAAATTAATTTCAAGGTGTTGTATGTTAAACATTTCATTTAATTTGGCCTTTCTGACATCCTTTTTATTTCTCACACATTAAGTCTGTATTGGAATGATTTATTATGGTTTAAAAAAAATGGAAATTATTGTTGTTCTTTTGATTTCCAAAAAACAGAAAAAAAAACAGAACGAGGCTGGTGACTGCTCACTGGAGTCCTGGATAACACTTCATTTTACAGGTCCGCAAATTTCATGGTAATTAGGTGATAATTAGCAAGTATTTGAAATTTCTTTGGAATTACTGCCAAATTACCCCAATATTTACCTCAAAATGTATCAAAAAATACTTTGTTTGGCTGTCCTGACTTGGGACTTGACTATGGACTTTTATTATTATAATTTTATATCTATTTTAAACATCATTTAATAATTATATTCTGCTATTTCCCAATAAGCAGTAATAAGTAGCTAGTTATTTATTTAATACATTTCCAGGAAAGGTGAGTGACGACTTGGATGTGTGTTGTAACTCCATGACTACTGTTCTAGTGAAATTAATAGCAAAATATACCAAAAACATGAAATGCAAACAAAAGAAGACAACTTTACCATGGCTAAATAATGATAAAAAACAAGATCTTTACAATCACATCTTTTTAACTGTTATTTATTAGACAATTTACACAACAGAACATACAGTATCAACTGCTTATCTTTAATACAAGAACTTTAATATGTGGTTACAGTATAAAATCTATAAGACAAATACTTTTTTTAAACTAAAAGTCAACATTTTCATGATTTCATAAGATCAATTTCATGACTAACAAAAACTTTTCATGAAAACATATTGTCATAAATACACAAATGGAATAACTGCTTTCCTAAAGAACTCACTGCTTGTCTTAATTAATGCTTTTCCTTTGGTTGGCTAAATGTTACAAACACCGTCCCTTCCTCGTTGGCGTTGCTCAGCACTTTATCTTCAAAAGGGCGACCAGATCTTCGAATTATTGGGGACGTCATGACTTCGTATCTGGCTGGACTCCCGACTACTTCGAACAGTGTTGATGATTTACTGTCAGACTGTTTGGTGACAAATGTTGAAGTCACAGAAGAAGAAAATACGTTGCCAAAGCCGTCGGTCTCTTCGTATGTTTCACTGACAGTCTTCTTGCCAACTATTCCTGCAGGTTGCTCTGGAACCGTTTTCACTTCGATCACACTAACCTTGCGTTGTGGAGGACTGTGACCGTTCTTTGAGGGTTCGGCAGCAGCAGACTCCTGTCCGAGACCACTGTTTGAATCATAGCAACTTTGAGATTTACCCTCTGGTTTTGGTTTAAATGTTGACATGGGTGACTTTGGTTGTTCGGCAGACTTTCTGGCAGCTGAGTGAATGGAGATGAATGACGGGGAAGACTGGGAAGAGGACTGTCTGATGAGTGGCTTGTTTTGCACTTGTCTGCACACTTGAGGACTTGAATCCAAATGTGTATTCACGCCAGATGCCTCTTTGGTCTCAACTGATTTGGCCTTGCTTGACACAATACTTATTTTCCTGATGTTGTTGGTGGGTTGAAAGTTTTGCTCAGATTTCAAAGACTCATCAAATAGTCCTGACAACCCTGCGATGTCAGCCTCAGATTTCAGATTGGAGACAGAGTACAAAGCCTTTTTAATGGCCTCTTCGATGTCAAGAAGTTTTGCTAACGTTTGTTCCTTCAGATTCATTATTTCCTTGCTTGCCTTTTCCAGATCTTCATATGCAGTCTCAACTGACGAGATGCTTTCCAGATCATCGTCCTGTGTCTCTACTTCAACTTTCTTTTCCTCCGTTTTACTTTCCTTTGCATTTCCACCTTGTGTAGCCATCCAAGCAGGGACAGTCTCATATAACGTCTTAAAGGAGCTAACGTCTACGCTGCTGGTCTCTCCCTCTATATCTTGCACTTGAGACAGGATTTCTTTGAGCTCCTCTCGTTTCCTCAGATTTTCAAAGATTTCCATGGCTTCTTTCACATTTCCCTTCATGATCTCATCCTTGTGGACAGAAAGCCTTTGTAGTCTTTCATCATCTGTCTCCTTTACTTTCTTCTCTCTTAAAACAACTTTATCCTCGAGTTTGGGTTGCTTTTCATTGATGTCATTGGTCTTTGACCTTTGCTGTGCGTCATGTTCTATCTTGGGAGGGGATTTGTGTTGTTGAGCAGTGGTTTTGTTGGTTTGTTTATGGTCACTTACACTGTCATTTATCACTTTTACCTTCTTGGACAACAAAGGGGCTCTTTTGTCTAGAGCGTCACTTTCCTTTCTTTCAAAGTTCTGTAGAGCAGCCTGCAAGCTCATGTTCATTTCACGTTTACCATCTTCTGCATAACTCTTCATGCACATTTCTATCTCCTCAGCTGCATTGATTTTCTGTATCACATTTCTCTCCATTTCCACGTCAGTGCTGTTCGACTTCATGACTTGGCAGTCTGATTTGCTCACTGGAAGGGTTTTCTTTTTCTTCTTAATTTCCTGATCTTTTGAGTCCGTTGGTAGACGTTCACTTGTTTGACTTGAGTCTTGCGACGCTTTAGTAGAGTTTTGGGATGTTTCATGTAAGGTCTCTTTACTGATTTTGCCATATGTTGTGGTTCCTTGTAGTTTATCAGGAGAGGGCGTAGGAGACTGTGTGCTTTGTTTTGGAGGAATCACTGCGCTTTTTATGTTGTCTTTAATGTGGCAAGCGACTTCGGGAGCAGCTAAAATATTTGGTTCTTCTACAACTACTGACTTTGTCCATTGGGGCTTTGGCGGTAAAGCTGGCTTCTGCTCCTTTGGTTTCTCACTTGTCTTTTGAGGGAGTGGAGGTGGAGTTACACTCACAGAGTTGGATGATTTAGAGTTCCCATTTGCTACAGGGTTGGGTGCTGAATTCTGTGTTGTAAGGGATGGTTGTCCTTCACAGGTTACTGAAATTGAAGGAGACAATTTTGTGTCAGATGGAGGCATAGACACCACAACACACTGCTTCTTGCTCCTCACTGAACAAGCCTTCCCTGAATTCCTGTATATCATTGCAGCTTTATAGTCTCCTTTGGATATGTTTACACTAGACTTCTCAAGAGATTGCAGAGCCAATTGGACATTACCTCTTACAATATCTTCTTTATCTAGGAGCTTCTGCTCTGTAGCTGCGCTCTGCAGAGACCTAATAGATGCCTTCACATCTCCTCTGATAACTTCTTCTGTCTCATCTTCTGTTGTCTGACCATTACACTCACAGCTTACAAAAGATGGCAGTGATTCTGGTGCACAATGATTGACTATAACTGCACTTTGTTGACAAGCCTCAAAGGAAACATGGCTTTCCTGATCTTTCTCTGCATCACTGACCTTTGGATAAGTCTTGATTTGCTGGCATCTGGAGGAAGATGAACACGTAGATTGCGTCACTGTGGAGGAGGTTTCCTCTTGTGCCGTGACATTTAGGTTGTATATCTTTCCTGGGACAACGGCTTCGCGCTCCATATTCATGCTTTGCTGCTTAGCCATTTGAAGGGACTTTTTAGCTGCTTTCACATCTCCGGATATAATGACTTCTTTTTGTGCTTGGCTTCCTTCTATTTCAGGACCTGACAAGTCCATGTCATAGATAGTTCCAGGTTTAATGATCTCCCGCTCCACACACATGCTCTGTTGCTTTGCACGTTCTAATGACTGCATTGTTGCCTTGATGTCTCCAGACACAATTTCCTCTTTTTCCACCATGACAGGTTGCTTTACTGCAAGTTGTTGCTTTGCTGATAAGATATCCCCAGGGATTATTTCTTCTTTTGGAGCGCAGCTTTCAACGCTGAGAGAGCACTCTGACGAAAACACTTTTTTGGTGTTCTTTACATCCCCTGGCAAAACATCAGAAATGGTTCGCTCTACCTGCTCTTTTTGCTGACAGAGACTTCTCTTTGCTTCCTTCACATCCCCTTGAACTATTTCAACGTGCTCCTCAGCCAGAAGGCTGTGATCAACTTCATCTCCTGTTGCTTCAACATGAAGACTTTGCAGATAGCGCAGGTCTCCTTTCTCAATGCAACTTTTGTACAGATTCACATTTCCCTTTTCATTTTCATCCACTCTACACGACGCTGCAGTCCTCTGACTATTGGCAGTAGCTAATAGATTTCCAATCGTAGACTTTACGTCTCCCTTCTCTATAATGTGACTCTCGGTTTTGGCTTCAGAATTGCAGATGAGTGAATAAACTGACATCTCTGCTTGCCCGTCCACAGTCTCTTGCATTATGATTCCCTTTTTCAAATCCTTATCTCCGACAAGCAATTCATCGATCATCTGGACAATGTGTTGTACTCGTTGATCCCTCTCGATGTTGATAGTTGTGTCTGACTGGTAGACTGGAAGTTCTACAACTGTGGTATTCACTTTACCCTTCTCCACTTCTCTAAGAAGACTAACTTGTGGCTTTAGCGTTGGTTTGAGTAAGAGTTGTAACATGATGTTCCTGATGTTACCCCCAACAGCCTCTTCATTCTGGATTTGCACACCTTCATTGCTTTCAAGCAGATATTTTGCCATGTTAACATTTCTGCTCTCACTTGCTTCTATTATGATGCCGCTTGAGTGAACAAAAGTCATTTGGTACAGATAGGACAGGGTGTCAGCAACAGTGTTGGCAGTGATTTTGTCCAGTGGAGTGGTCTCAAAGAGCCAGGTAGTGCACTTCACATCAGATTTTGGTATCTCCTCCTCAGTACCTTGCACCGAGGTGTCCTCAGGCTCCTTGATCTTGTCCAGTGGCTGTGATTCAAACAGCCAAGTGCAGCGTTTCACATCTCCTTTTTGGCTGTCTTCTCTGTGGACTGTTTTTACCGGACCTTGCTCCTGAGGTTCCCCTTTCAGACTGTCAATGCTTTGATTCTCAAAGAGCCAGGTGGAGGTCCTGACATCACCTTGCTGGACATCAGTGACGCTAACCATTCGCATGAACTTCTCGCATGACTGCTCAGATTCAAATATCTGTTTATTGAGTTGCACATTACTGCTTCCCAAGTCTTCAATGACCCTGACAGTGGGCTCATCGCGGCTGGTGAGGGAGTCCAAAGGTTGTGTCTCAAACTTCCATCTGGCTGATTTGACATCTCCTTTCTTGACATCTTCTTGGGTAACAGCTCGGATCACGTAAACTTCCTTCTCTGCCTTGATGGCGTCAAGGGGTTTTGTCTCAAACATCCACCTTGCTCCTCTTACATCAGCACTCATTACCTCCTCCTTTTTCACAGTTGTGACTTCATGAAACTGGCCCTCTTTGTCTCTGATGGCATACAGTGGCAGGGATTCAAACATCATGGTGCTCGACTTTACGTCAACACTGCTCACAGGCTGTTCCACAGAATCTGGCTTCTGTTCAAGGGGTTGCTCGTGGATTTTGTCCAGTGAGGATGTTTCGAATATAAACTTTTTGTTCTGTACATCACCACCCTCTGCGCCACTGTCTCTCTGAATGTTTGTATCTTCATTGTCCTGATTCATCTGGTTCATGGGACGATTTTCAAACATCCAGGTAAATTTATGTACGGAACCTTTCTCGAGGTGTTCGTCTTGTTTCTGTTCATCAGATGTTATTGCCATTTCTAATCCAATTTCATCGAGAGACTGGGATTCAAAAAGTTCTTTGACTCGTGAGACATCTCCAGACTGAAAGTTGACCTGGCTGACACATCTCACGTCTTGTTCAGACTTTGCATCCTTTCTTATTCTATCCAAGGTTTCTGTTTCAAAAACATGTTTGACTGTTTGAACACCAACCTCCGATTTGACAGAATCCTGTATGGTGTTGCACAGCTTCAGATTGTACTCTTCGCCATCTTTGATGCTGTCTAGAGGCTGTGATTCAAAAAGCCAAGTAATGGACTTGACATCGGTATTGTCAATGGTTTCTTTATCATTTACTTTTTCTGATTTGTCATACAAGATGTCCATTGGTTTTGTTTCAAATAACCATTTGCAGTTCTTGACATCACCTTTACGATGTTCCAGTTCTACAGAAGCATCCTGCTCGGTCTGGTTGAACTTGGAATGGATCCCATCTATTGTCTGGGTTTCAAAAAGCCACTTTGCCGTCTTGACGTCGCCCATCGTATCCTCCTGTCTGGTGATGCCTTTGATTACCTCAACATTTCCTTTTCCCTCTGCAAGCTCGTCTAAAGGCTTAGTCTCAAACATCCACTTATAGTTTTGGACCTTCCCTTTGATGAGTTCTTCTCGGCTGACTGTTGTGACCGTATGGAGGTTTCCGGAGCTGTCCTTTATTGCATATAAAGGAGTTGTCTCGAACAGCGCTTTGTTACCTTTTACGTTTCCTGCTGCAATAGCTTTTTCCTCCTCAGTAATCTCTTCATCAGAATGAGCAATTTTGCTCAGAGGAATTGTTTCAAAGAGATTTTTGAATCCCTTAACATCGCCTTTTTCAATCTCTTGTTCCTTGAATGAGGTGTTCTTTTGAATACTGCAGCTCTCAAATATTTGTTTTTTGCCTTTTACTTCTCCTTGTTCATCAGCTGAAAGGGTAACTTTCTTCAAACGCCCAACTTCATAGCTATCACTAAGGGTCTCCATGGGTTGAGTTTCAAACAACCACAGAGAAGTCTTGACATCTCCTGCAATAATTTCTTCCTTTTCCAAAGACTTTTCTGCGGAGTCTCCTTTCAGTGCGGCCAAGGGCTGCATCTCAAAGAGCTTCCTCTTGTTCAGGACATCGGCCTCTCCGGCGCATTCAGTCGCCGTTCCTTCAAACTTGTCCTCTCCCACGATCTCTTGTATTGTGTCAAATCGCTGAGTTTCAAACATCCACCTCTTTTGGTCAACTCCTCCTCCGTGCCCCTCTTCCAGAGATATACCCCGAATAATTTTCACCCCATCAATTCCCTTATTAATCAGGTCCAAAGGCTGGGTTTCAAAAAGCCAACGGGCAGTGCTGATGTTGCTGCTGTTGATCTCCTCCCTGCAGATGGATTTAATCTCATGGATATTGCCACTGTTGTCTCTGATGGCACAGCAAGGTTCTGCCTGAAAGAGTTTTAAAGTCTTTTGGACGTCTCCTTTCTGCTCCTGAAGCTCAGATCTCAGTTTGAGGAAGCTATGGTCTTCTATGGAGTCGCAGCGTCCCAAGTCACTCAATGGTTTGGACTCAAAAAGCACCCGAGCCCCTTTCACATCTCCTGGCTGGATGGGTTCTTTCAGCACTGCTTCGACCAGTTCACCCTCTTCGCTTATTGATTTATTTAGAGAATCTAAGGGCTGGGACTCAAACAGCCACGTTGATGTTCTCACATCCCCTCTGACAGAAGTCTGTCTTTTGACAGACATTTGTTGGGTGCTGTCAACGTGCTCAAACATTGAGGAGGTGCCTCTGACGTTTCCACCTTTTAACTCCTCATCATCCAGCAGCTTCTTGGTTTCATGAGGATCCCCAATGTTGTCCATAGTCCAGTTCTCAAAGATCCACCTCATGGACTGCACTTCACCCTGATAAGCTGCGTCCGCTGCCTGAATGTTTTGTGACTGCACTGCCTTCATTATCTCATCGTCAGCGATGTCATCGAGACTTGCCCTTAGGTCCGGGTGGATGTGTTTAAAGAGCCTCTTTAGCTCACTCTTCTGCCGTTGTTGGTAGATCGTGGAAAAGGTTTCTTTGGGTGGAGGCAGAGGCAGGCTACTTAATGCTGAAGGCCCTTCGTAGTCGAGGGGTCTCGGTGGTACGGGAGGAGGTGGGGGGGGAGGCAGGTCCTCTTCATCGTGAGATGATTGTGAAACTGTTATTTTCCTGGCTGCTTCGGCCATCTTTAAATGAAAGACAGATGGGAGTAATATTGTTAGGTTTCAGTAATCAAAAAACGTATTAGTTAAGGTACGTGCAAATATTAGAACAACATGCATTTTAGCAAGTGAAGCCATACTTTACCTTTTGTCTATGCTCGCTTGATGTTTTTCACAGCAAACCATCCTCTGTCACACCAGGGTTAACAAAACACTTCATAGCTGTTAGTAAGCAGACATCACACAGACACCTAGTCTATACTGCAGGTGCACTAAGTTAATAACTAAATGTCTGCCTTTGGAAATATAAATCTCATTAACTTAATTTTTTTGGCCACTTGGGGGCAGCGTAATCAAGCTGCAAACACAACACTGATATATTATCACCTTTTTAATGGCAACCGTGTTAGGAAACAGAAGCACATCCAGTGGAGGCGGAGCAACATTATCGCTAATTTGAAGTTTGGTGGCCTGGCAACTCTAAGTCCAATATTCATTCTCCTTTTATCTCTGTTTTTGGTCTCCACCAACTCCTGAATATGTGGTTCTGAATATCTGATTCTGTAGAGATTTTTTGCTGGAATCGTCACTGATGAGAGCAATGCGACTGAACCAAAATAGTTAAAAGATAACAGCAGACTAATTGTACATGACTCCTACGACAGGTCTGGACCACTCGTAAATTGTGTTTGTACCGAAGAGAAAATTCAAAAATACGAGAAAATTGGTGAATGAAACAAGTACAATGCATGCTCATGGGGGATCTCTTGTTGGGTCTCTAAATTAAACAGTATGGTCTTGACCTGCTCTACATGAAAAGTGTCTTGAGATAACTTCTGTTATGATTTGAAATAAAAATAAATTGAATTGAAGTTCTCCTAAATCACTCATACAAGCCTCTTAAGAACGAATCAGTCCGTACGGTTCTTGCATGAGGACCAATGTTCACATGGTGGTAATGCCGAGGCCGTCGGAAAAGAATAATGATATGGTACTATTATGTTGTGTCATGAGTTCTTGAATGTAGGTCAAAGGTTAACTGTGTCTTTGGTCATACAAACCAATTAAGAGACAGTTATACACACAGCACACACACTAACAGCACCCACACACTGTAGTAAAGGATGCTAAGTGAACTATACATTACCTTACTGTTTTTAGCCCTCGTTCCTGGAGTACTGACGGATTCCTGTTGAACAACAGAAAAATAATCATTTAGATCAGTTTGGATCATGGGGAAGTTACATTATTTTATGTAAAAGTATATATTATCACATAAAGCATGCAATAGATTTATCGTAAAATGTCGAGTCGCTCCCATTGAGACGGAGCATTGCGGTCATTCCCTAGTGGAGCCCTTGACCTGAGTGTGTGGGGAGGAATGAGAGGCATCTCAGGAACTCACTGGCTGTGCTGAGTCTCCTGTGGAGTCGATAGCTGCTGCTCTTGACAGATAGAGAGCCGATCTGTCTCTCACTGAGGAGGAAGTAGATATCCTGTCTCTGCCTTGTCTTGTCGGAGTGCCCCCCTTAGTCAGCGATGGACTATATTTGTCATCTGCAACAGAAAAGACAAAATAAATCCAATATATCTACCTAAAATATTTAGATTTTTATATCAGTAACATAACAATAACTGACGTAAAATAACTTTTGGATGGTATCTTATTTTCTATAGTTTCGATTTGTTGACGCACACTTGTAAAAGTAGGACTCAGATGTGTCCCGAAATAAGTATGTGTCAGGTGCCAGCAACAAGTGATAGCATTGTGTGTGTATATTTATAGTGATGTAGGAATCTTTCTTATCACTGTTGCAGCTCCCTGTTAACTTGTGGAAACTATTCCATCTGCAACGAGACCTATGGCGTCCTAACAGGGATACTGAATAGCTTGGGGGACTTAATTATTTAAATGAACCTATATATGATAGTGAGTTTACGAAGGCTTTGATCCTAGTAGCTGACAGGACAAATAGGCCCACACAGCCTGCCTGCCTGCTGCCAGTGACCATCACCAAACTGCATGCCATGGACTGACCATGACGCCCAAGCAGAAAAAAAAACAGCAACTGCTAGCTCAGCTGGAGTGACACAGATTGTTTGCACATTGTTCCGTGTGAGCTCTCTGCCATCAAACAGTCAACACCTGACTAAAGGAATGTGCCTGCCTGACCCCATGAAAAACATGGAAATGACCTAGTTTAAGGAAAGATCTTGGTTTGGGTTAAAATAACACCGGAAGTGGTGTAACTTAAGTACGGAAGTTGCATGACAAAAATGACTTGGTTAGATTTAGGGAAAGATCGTGGTTTGGATTAAAATAACACTGGAAGTGACTTAACTTAAGTACGGAAGTTGCGTGACAAAAACTACTTAGTTAGGTTTAGGAAAAGATCGTTGTTTGGGTTAAAATAACTTTGGAAAAGGCGTAAGTGAAATATGGAATGTCTGTGACAAATAAATCAACATTGACTTCTAGTTTCACACGGGATGTGAACACCAGCCTCCTTGGTGAAAGTTCGGTGTTGGATTACATACGAAATTATCCAGTGGGATATATAGGAATTACAGTGCATTACTATTCGTAGGTTTAGCTACGAACGGTGTATGAGAACAGCTGGGTTAAATTCAGAACGTATTTCAACAACAACAGCACTGCGATGACCAGAGGTCAACAGCCCAGAGTGCTGGACAGGCCATCCGGCTGTAACTAATGGCCAGATTTGAACACACGCCTCCCCTTTTCACACCGTAAGCCCTCGCAGGACAAAGGATGGACCAGCAAGCTGGCGCCTCTCACGAGTCCGGACTTAAACTATTTTCATAGATGGGTGAGCAGACAGAATGAGGCAACCGAGCGCCGTGCGTGTCCCGTTGAAGTCCTCACCCACTAAACTGAGAGGTCAACTTCATCACTTATCATCAACACACGGTACACTCACACACACACACTTGTATCAATAGCTGGTGAAATATTGACTTGTAAAATACAGCAGTTGCCAAATCAAAAGTGACTCAAAGCGTCATTGACGTTTGACACCTCTCTCTGTGATTCCCACACGTTCAAAGCAATTTCTACTGACATCTCTTTGATCATTTGGTTCATTCTCCAGGAATGAAGAGGAGCTATTAGCGGCGCAGTAATGCGGGGGCGTTTTGGGCCGCGGGCAGCTGTACAAATGATGGTGAAATGCAGTTGGTATTTGTTCCTCACCACCACCACCACCTCCACCACCTTCACCACCGTCAGCTGTTGGCGATCGTAGCCACATTCACAGACTGCAATGAAAGCCAGCATGCCAAAAGGCTGCTCACACAGGAGGGCTCCAAGCAGCACATCTCACCACTGAGTGTGTTACACCAGTCAATAAAAAATGTATCTGTATTTTCTTTGTTGCTTTTACGACAGATATGCATATATTATATTGTAGTTCATCAGGACTCCTGTGATGATGGAAAGACGGAAAGATAATGACTGAGTGATCCTGTTGTCTGACCTCCCATTCCAGACATGTCTAAGGATAAAGGGCTGAAAATTGATAGCCACTTAAGACGTAATGAGGATGCCAGCAATGTAGTCACAACACTTCAATTTGGGACTCTGTTTGGCTCTGATATCACTCATAAAGAAATAGACATAAATAAGAGCAAAATGGAAAGATCATCACAGTTTCTTTTTTTGCTTTTTGATCAAAGTCGGTGATTTAATAATTTATTCTTAGCTTAATTAATTTTGGAAAAGTATTTTGTTTCTCAGTGACATCATCAACACACTGGACAATATTAAACTTTAACTTCAAATTTTGAATATTGTGACACTTAAATAAAAGCAAAGAGCATCCACTTCACTCCACGTTCATTCACATATCTTATACAGATCAATCACGTCAGACAGAATAACAAAAAAATACTGATTTAAATAGCTTTCTCAATCATTATTATACAGTATCTTGTACATTTGCCTGAGTTTCCTCCATTTCAATAAAGTTAATACTCATGATACTCACTAAAATACCATCCAGCATTGATCTCTGTCTCTTCCCTGTGTATCTCCGCTGTGCTGGATACTCTCAAAGCCCCTGTGATGTGTGATACAGCCTGTCTCCTCTCTGCTCCTCACTGTGACTGGACTCTCTCTACTCCTGTGGCCTCTGTGACAGCTGATTTTTATCAGAGCCCGCTGTCCCAGTGGAACACTTTGGCTATTTTGGGAGGGTGGGCCGGCGGCTGCTGCTACTCGGCTGAGTCAATCACCTCTGTTAGTCACTGAGGGACTGGGGCACCCCTCCACCTCCCATTCCCATAGCTACATTGTCACCCACTATAACGGGCACAGGGTGGGACCTGCAGTATGTGTGTCAGCGGTTGTTTGGTGGACAACATCAAAAAAAGACATGGTAACACTTCATTTTACAGGTCCACACATTTCATAGGCGATAATTAGCAAGTAACCTATTTGAAATTTCTTTGGAATTACTGCCAAATTACCCCAATATTTACCTACAAAAATATTAAAAATGACTTTATTATAAACATTATTTAATAATTATATGCTAAAATAGTATAAATAGAAACACTAATAGAAGACACCTCTTCAAATCTCCCCATAGTGTGACTTATTGTTTACACAAATGTAACCTGGTATAGCTAATGTAATGATTCAGGGAGTTTTTTTAAGAGATTTCAAATAAGTTATTTGATAATTATCATTTATTTACCAGAAATAAAGCATATCAATTAATTTTGTATTCTTTTTCTGGAAATTTATTAAATTAATTCACAGCTATTTATTACCGCTTATTGGAAAATGGCAGAATATAATTATTAATAAAATTTATATTAGATATAAAATAATAATAATAAAAGTCCAGAGAGGAGTTCCAAGTCAAGACCAAACAAAGTAATTTTCGATGAATTTTGAGGTAAATATTGGGGTAATTTGGCAGTAATTCAAAAGACATTTCAAATAGGTTACTTGCTAATTATCACCTAATTACCATGAAATTTGCGGACCTTTAAAATGAAGTGTTACCAAAGACATACTGAAGGTTCTATTTTGGTAAAGTGGTGCACTGATAAGGCTGCTAAGGTGACTATTTCATATTAGTACTGTCACATATCTTGAGCTAGTAGACTATAAAATGATTATCTAATGTTTATAATTTGTAGTTGAAGTTTTAAAATATTTTCATGTGTTTAGAAAAGTACATCATTTTTGTCATCCTCAGACATTCTACTAGAAATATCGTAAATGTCCACTCGCATTCCTCTCTGTGTCTTATTCACACCCGACACATCTCAGGGTCACAGTGTCAAGTACGATAAGCTGCCTCGGTATCAGTTCCAGGACACAGTGTGGCATGGCTCAGAGGGCCAAGGTCTGCGTCACGGTCAGAGACGGTCAGCAACAGCCCTCACTCCTATCTTGAGCGCGTAAGCCAAACGCATAGTTATGCATTTAGACTGCTACATCCTCGTCTTTATTTAGCTGTTTTCCCTGCAACTCCCAGGGCCAAAGGACACAGAGGTCAGTGTTTACCCAACTCTGTCAGGTGTGACGACACCTACTATGTTTGGATTCTCTGCTGTGTCAGAGCTTTCTCTCTCAAGGGCTGCACACCTGATGAGTTTAATCAGCAACATGGGACACACCTGGTCGCAGTGTGCTCCGTGCTTAAAAACCTGAGCATGCAGCATTCTGTGGTCGGCAGATTTCCTCTCACGTCATACCTCTGTGTCTTGGTTTTTGGTTTCTTTTCCTTTTTTTTTTCAGCACAACATCCATGCCCTACACTACTGACTCTACAGATTTCTCCCATACATTGTTTTGACTTACTTTTTAAGTACTTTTTGGTTAATAAATCACTTTATTTGTTCAGTATACCCGTGTGTCTCCTGTTTTTGTCACAGATCTAGAGCCGGGCTGTGACACAGGATGTACACTTTAAGTATCTGAGGCCTTGATCCTGGCATTTTAACTCAATCTAGATTGATATACTCGATGTGTGGGGATGATCAAGCACTTTTTTTGACAGACGGATAAATATCTCCGCCACATATTTCAAAGAACCAGCATAAACACAAACATTGACTTTCTCAAAGATCAGTGACGGCAATCTTAATTTTCCAAAAGTTTTCAATGTTCCTATGAAGTGAGGACAACTGATTGTGACCTGTGGCACCAAAATACAACAGTGATCTCATGCCTTTGAGGGAACCCTGGCACGACCCCATCTGCCCCATCAGATCTCAGTGACGATAACCATGAAACCCAGCACCACTCCTCACCGTGTGAGTATCTGGAAGCTCTGGCAGAAGACTCTGGGAGTCCATTCATGGCCTTTACTCCTTCCACTTGGGTGGCTCTCTGTGGATAAACATATAGTTTGGTGAAGACAGTTACAACACATTGTTTTTTTGGTGTTTCCAGTGTCCCGGCCAGCGGGCAACCTCCGGGTCTGAAAAGTGAAGCAGACGTGGAAGTGCCTTAAACTTGCATAAAGACTCATGGATTGCATCACAGAGCACAATCAATGTTGTAAAATCTGGTATAAAACAATAACACGTATTAACCTCACACACCTGAATGGTTGTATCCTTTAAAGCGGTGTTGTGACTTGTCCAGCCCTGCAGAGAGCAGTCTCTCCCCGTGTTACTGCCAGTAGCAGAGGCCGAGTTGAGCCGAGGGCTGCTGTTGAAGCTTTGCTGCAGGGTGGCCTTGGACTCAAACATGGCACACAAAGCTTTGGTGCCAGAAGACTCCTTCTGAGGGAGGAAGTCCATGGAGCGACTCCTGGATAGATTAGAGCTTCTTCCAGAGCCCCAGAGGGCCACATTGTCCAGCCTCCTCCATCGACTGTCCACACAGCTGTCTGACACCTGGAAGCAACGGCTGATTTTTATCTGTGTTTTCAGGCAGTGTTGTTGTTCACATTTATTACTCAAGATGAAAATAATAAAAATAAAAAGATGCACTACTTGGAGTTTATGCTCCTCTTTTTCAATACTCCTCAGGTCAGCACAGCTTTGGTATCTGTTTGAAGCATTAAGAAATCAATAATTTGACACAGAAATGGTACTTCCAGAGTCCAAGATTAGAACTGCGTCCATAACAACAGTCTGTTATAAAGAAATAACAGACCGTAAAACACCGTAATTAAATCAGAATCGAGTGTTCAACAAAACAGTGTAATAAAATGTAATATGTGTGTATGTGAATGTGCACATATTGTACAGGACTTACTGTTGCACCAGCTGAGACACAGACTTCTTGTCCCAGCGGGTGGGAGCGGGCATGACCCATGATCTCTCCTGAACCCCAGAAAGACTCTTCAGAGACTGGGTCCTCCTCAGGCCAAATGTCTCCATAGCAGTCCCTCTGACAGCAGCTAAAATAAGGAAATCGTACAGTAACAATTTGTGGCAACAACTTTGAATCGCCTTATTATTGTGTGTTAAAGGAACAGTGTGTAGGATCTGGCGGGTATCTAGCGGTGAGGGTGCAGGTTACAACCTCTCCCGTGTGCCAAGCGTGTAGGATTGCTATGGTGGCCGACGCGGAAACGCGAATGACCCTCTCTAGAGCCAGTTGTTTTAAGAGTAGAGTGCGTAGAGTGTGTGTGTACGTGGGAAGTGAGTGGTGAAGCAAGAGAGAGAGAGCGGCGGCAACGGGAGCGAGTAACGGGAGCGAGTAACGGGAGCGAGTAACGGGAGCGAGTAACAGGAGCGAGCAACGGGAGTGGTCTAACGTTATCAACTCCGGCCCAAGCAGGAAAAATTAGCGTTTGGTTTGTCTGCTCCCTACTCTGTATATAAACGGCTCATTCTAAGATAACGAAAACACAACAACTCTTATTTTCAGGTGATTATACACTAAAGAAAACATACTTATTAATATTATATTCCATTTCTGCCAATAAATCCCCGTAATTGTTACACACTGCTCCTTTAATGCAAAATACAAAAGATTCGTAACAGAAAGTATAGGACTTGTAAATGCTAATAAGCAGAAAAGATGAAATCCATAAATTCATTCTTTCTACATCCTGACTAGGATTCAAGCATACTGCTGAAGTTCAACTTCATCTGAGTCATTATATAACAGATTGTCACACTGACAGTCATGTGATTCTGTTAATGTTTATGAACTCCGGCACTCAGACAGCAAACCCAAATTTGCTCCTCAGTACGAATGTTGTATTGTACAATCAATATATGATTATTCTGTTGCTAAAAGACCTGCCATACTCTCAATTAAAAGAAGAAACAGTTCAAAGATCTACATTTTTAACAGGGAAATCTACATTAAAATTCATATTTCATAATTTCATGCATCATGGTAAATAAACAAGCTACAAACTAGAATACAGTTACAATATAATCAATGCAAATAACGTTGCACTGCTGCTCTGTCTGCAAAATCAAAAGAATATTCAGCCCCATACCTGAAGAGAAGGAGCAGGAGTCACCTAGGCATCTCTGTCACTTATGGTTTAGGAGCATCTCTCACAAGACACAGCAATTTCTAGTGGCCAAAGTCCTTTAACACCTTGTGATTCAAGGCTTCCGGATACGTGATCTGCCACCATAAATTCACCTGATACATTTCTCTGATGGAAGTTTTTTATGCAAAGCAGATCATAAAAATAAAATTCATCGCTCAGTTTTTTTGTTTTTTTTGTTTGGTATTTAAGTGCTAATGACCGTGATGACAGTGTGATGCATTAAAAAACACTGAGAAACCAGAGAGCAGACCTGCCTGTTCTGTGACAGCTGCTCCAGTCAGATGTCAGTGCTAAAATGCCTGGCATTCCCGCTCTGTTACTGTATTTCATGCCAAAACTCAGAGCAGCGGCATTTTATCAGCACCTCACATGTTGTCCACTTCATTATTGCAGCAGGGGTCACACTCATTCACCTCACACACACTGCTATTCAGTTGCTATTCTGCCAATACACGACATATCCAATGCACAGGAAATGCTGACACTGCATGATGATTACAGTCTGGTGGTAATCATCAATGGATGTACAATTCAGCATAGCTGTTAGTTGGCACATGAATTATATACATCAATAAGTCAAAGAGAACTTTATATATTAATTTTCTTCGACACAGGCAACATGAAGTAATCATTAACTGTGTTCAACATTTTACTATCAGTCGATTAGACTGTTGTCAGGCTTTTTAATAGGCTTAATAGGTGTTATCAGTTGTTATAAGTCCCATAGATGTGGGTCAATAGGGGCCTACTACACCCACTATTAGGTTTTATCATCTATTCACATGGTAGATCACCGAAAGAAAGTATAAAAGAACACGACAGCGACCTCTAGCGACTGTAGTTATCATGACAGGAGCAGAAGTGGAAGTCAGGTGCTGTAGTATAGACAGATTGATGGATGGCACACTAAACATAGGGTTTTCACCCAGGAGACCTGAGTTCACATCCTGTGTGAAATCAACAATGTGTACTTGTGTTAATGTTCGTAGTTATTTAAACCCAAAACACAATGTTTTTCCCTAAACTTAACTAAGTGTGTGTTTTTTTTTGCCTAAACCTAAAGAAGTTGTAGTTTTGTTGCCTAAACTTAAAGGAGTTGTAGTTTTATTGCCTAAACCTAAAGAAGTTTTAGTTTTATTGCCTAAACCTAAAAAAGTTGTAGTTTTGTTGCCTAAACCTAAAGAAGTTGTAGTTGTAGTTTTGTAGCCTAAACCTAAAGAAGCAATACGCCAACATTTTTTTAAATGATTAATTCACAGTCATAATTATTTTCAAGAAAAGACAAACTTTTATTCTGGACCTTTCTAACGGCTCTGTGGATGTATTATTTTTTTTTAATATTCGTCTTGTTATGGTCAGAGGGATCATGACAGATCTGGGCAGCAGGTTTCTCTGAGCCTTGCTCATCAGGAGCCATTGGCTGCACCTGTGATCACCCTCAGCTGTTGATAATCAGCCTGGCTGGGAGGCTATATATGCAGGTTGGCTGCACCCTGCTCATTTGGTTGTGTGTCTGCAGAGGGTCAACACCTTCAGTTGGCTTTCTGTGTTTGCATTGTGTTTTTGGTGGTTTTGATTTTGAGGCTGCACATCTTTAGCCAGCCTCTACTTCTCTTTTGTTTCCCCCCTCAGTAACTCCCGACTTGCATTTCATATTGGTCCAATACCTTTGTTGTTGGTCTATCATTTTTGGTAAATTTAGTGAGCGGCTGTTATATTCCCACAGTTTCCTTTTAGAAGCCAAGGGACTCCTTTTATTATTATTTCTGTCTGCGTCCGTTTATTTTGTTAGTTTCCCAGTAGCGACCTGTGTCATTCAGGTTTTAGTTTTTTTAGGGAACGTAATAGTCTACATAAAAATATTATCAATAAGACCTTTAAAGAGCTAGATATTTCCCATGAGTTGGTAGAGACCAAAACAGAGCTTAAAGGAGAGTGAATATTAGACTTACAGTTGCCCCATGTACAGAAACACGACTCCAAATGCGCTAATGTTGCTCTGTAACTACTGGATGTGTAAATATAAAACAGTTTGCTAGCACATTTGCCTTTTCAAACTAAAAGGTTGTTTGCCCCTTGTTTCTGCTGCCCCCAAGCAGCGAAATTTTGCATTTCGCATTATTTTGCTGACATGGAGCATAGGCGGATATGGGCTGTATTTTGTTAGTGCTTTGCTGCCCGCTTCATGTTATGCATTCTTACGAGGCCTGTAGCCTGAGACTGTTCTTTGCTGTGGTTGCATTTCACATTAGAGCTTAAATTGTTTTCATTCAGCATCACAAGTAATGTTGCTTTCATCTGACCACATGACTTCACTCACATGGCATTTGGAGGAGAAAATGGTTGATTCATTTCCTCATGGAGAAAAACACACCACTGCTGTTTTTTTGGCCTTAATATCATTTAACAGCCAGGAGATGGAGCCAGAGCAACACGCCTGCCTCCATCAAATGTGGTTAAAGGGCATTGGAACTGCTGAACACAACATTGTTGTTATACTTAACAGTTAGGCAGGTGAGTGCACATGGCAGCTATTTGAGACCGGGGTTGGTTGGCACACTTTTGTGGCAAATGTTTTTCAAAATTGTAGGTGATTAAAGTCATGTTGTGCATTTGTACCATCACAGGGTCGGTTGGCACAATTTTAAAATGCTATATTTACAAAAAATGAAGCAACCAATAGAAACACTTTGACCATTTAATTCAAAAACAAAGAACAAGAACCAAAAAACATGAACAATTCAATAGAATATCTGCCTATTTTAACAGCAAAAACAACATTTTTAAGCAATTCATCAGTAGGAATGTATAATTACTTTTGCCATTGACCATTCAAAATAATAATAATTAACTAACAATATATAAAAAAAATGTTTTTAATCTCTCAAAATACCCCAACAAAATATATATTAACAGTTACATTAATGGACACAACCAACTCAAAATCAGTGTGCTAACCAACCCCGCCCAACTCTGTGATAAACGATGTTAGCCAGCTACCATCAGTCATCATAGATTTTCAAATGTTATATCAAAATATTGCTGATTCCTGTCTGTTAACTAGACATAACTAGTAACACATTTCCAATATCTCTATCTGTAACTCAGTATTATAATACATTTAGTCCACAAACCATTTTTTTTACTTTCTATACTATAAAAATTTCTGATGTTTTATCATAGTAGATGAGTGCAGGTCAAGAAAGCAAACATTTTAATTCTCCCTTTTTGTTTCTGTGACCTTCAAAGGGACCAGAAATTAGCTGTGTGTCAACCGACCCCGGTCTCCCCTACTAAAGGATAGTTCTGATGCACTTATAAAGTATCACAACGCACCTTAATGCTTTCAAGTTTCAAGTTATTTATTGTTTTATGCACAATTACAGAGAGAGCAGTCGTTGGTAATACATATCTTCCTCAGGCTCCCACCAACAATGCTCATTAAATATGTATAAAAAGAAAAAATCACACAAATAAAAAAAATAATAATTTAAGGAATAAAATAGTGCAGAAGTCAACAGGGAAAAAATATAACGTGAATGCATGAATACATGACCAGGGAAGTCAGACATCAGCAAGAGAAGCGAGAAGCCCACCCTGTATCTAACAGTTGTGTTGTCAGCCTTTTAATGCATGTGTTTTGCCAGCTGCAATGGAAGAAAAGAGAGGCAATCAGTGGGTGATTGAGCATGTAGGGGAGGGAGGGAGGGAGGGAGGGAGTCAGACAGTCTCACCCACACAGCTCAGTACTGGCCCCAACAGCTGAGAACAGAGCAGGTCTCCTTCCTCCTGCTGCTGCTGCTGCTGTGTGTGCTCCTGCAAACGCCTCACATGGAGCCACATGTGACAGCCAACACCAACAGCAGAGTACACTGTGCTGGAGGAGCACGGGAGCTCCCACTGCACGGCTGACAGCCAGATGAAATAAGTGGCTGTAGATGAGAACAGGAACACTTCTTCTTCCGTACACACAACTTTTGTCAGTCTGTAATAATGGACGCACAGCAGAAACGTAAAGAGAAATTCGTCTTTACTACATTCCTTCAGGGGAAGATACACGCCTTTCGGGTCCACATTGCATCACACAGAGCAGTTTGTAAGTTTGTAAGAAAGGTCACCACAGCTCTCTGGCTAATGTTGACAAGAGGCTCATTGTTGAAGGGGGGAATGTCAAACCCAATCACACAGCTGCTTGGCTGTTACAGCTTGCGCTGCTCACATGCAGCGAGATAAGATCACTGCTGTTGAAAGTTGTGTAACCTACTTTGCACTCTGGGCTGCAGCTTGATTTGCTTTTGCAACAATACTGTAAAAGTGATAATGCATGGATGATGTTATATATAGTGATAGGGATACAAAATGTGCTTATAAGAAAATATTGTAAATAAAAAAATATATTATAAATTATATTATAAATTATTGTAAACTAGGGCTGTCAATCGATAGAAATATTTAATCATGATTAATCGCAAATTAATCACACATTTTTTATCTGTTCAAAATGTACCTTAAAGGGAGATTTGTCAAGTATTTAATGCTATTATCAACATGAGAGTGGGAAAATATGCTTGCTTTATGAAAATGCATGTATATATTTATTATTAGAAATCAATTAACAAAACAATGACAAATATTGTCCAGAAACCCTCACAGGTACTGCATTTAGCATAAAAAATATGCTCAAATCCTAACATGGCAAACTGCAGCCCAACAGGCAACAACAGCTGTCAGTGTGTCAGTGTGCTGACTTGACTGTGACTTGCCCCAAACTGCATATGATTATCATAAAGTGGGCATGTCTGTAAAGGGGAGACTCGCGGGTACCCATAGAACCCATTTTCATTCACATATTTTGAGATCAGAGGTCAAGGGAAGCTTTTGAAAATGGCCATGCCAGTTTTTCCTCGTCAAACTTTAGTGTAATTTCTAGTTTCATATGATGTCAATATCTTCACTCTAGCTTTAAAACTGAGGCCGCTACAACCTAAAAATCACAAGATGTGTTAATGCGTTTAAGAAATTAGTGGTGTTTAATACCCTGACAGCCCTAATTAAACCCATATTAGTTAATGAAACGACTTACTGTACATTGCTTTACAATGTTGTTACATAGCAGCTTTGAGCCTTACTGTTTATAGCAATGGCAAAGCTGTTAAGTGAAGGCATTTGAATTATACATTGAGGTTCATCTCAGTCCATGCATTACAGCATAGATCTCTCTCATATAAATCTTTCAACCCTTCATGCTGCACAGAGAGCACCCTTGGGCTCCAGGATGTTGCTGTAGCCCGAGTGGCGATGCTACAGAGATACGATATCACCCCTGGACCGGCCCCAGGATTAGGCCGGCGTACACTGGGCACAGGGCCAGCGTCTGCCATTAGGGTGTCACAGGAAGTTCTCTGGTGTCGCCCCCCTGAACTGATACCACCGCACAGACAAAAGGATGGCAGTTGACGCATCACTTAAGGTGTCACTGTTGTGAAATTTTACCCAAAGTCTTTATCTGATGGCATTTTCCAGAGTGGAGAAAGTGAGGTTGAAGTCTCTTTGATAGAAGTTTGGCACACAGTTGCGTTTAAAGGGGCCGAAAACACATTTTCGCAATCAGCTTCTCACTGAGAACAATGAGGTCCAACATGAACACAACATTCTGCCAAAGTTCAAAGTTTTTGTGCACCAGCATTTAGTAACATTTTAATCTAAATTTGATAACAATTGTTGAGTACAGAAGGGGTGTAAATATTAACCAATACAACCGAACTGATACAAGAGCCCGGGATTTGGCTACGTTGATGCCATAAACTGTATATAAGAAGTGGAAGTAGTCATTGTGACGTTACCCATTGGATTGTGGACTGCCGTACCGAAGCCTTTATTGTCTATTTGACTCTAAATGTGACCGTAATTTACTAAATGAACATCATGCTGTATTGAAGAAGACTTGAAACTAGCGATTGAGACCATAAACTCATGTTTACAATGTTTACTGAGGTAATAAATCAAGTGAGAAGTAGGCTCATTTTCTCATAGACTTCTACATGAGGGATAATGTACAGTAAGCCGGTCATTGTTGTGAAATAATGCAAGATGTTGATGATAGTAGTCACGCTGCTGCTGCTGCTGCTGATCACGACGACGAAGACAAACACAAACACAATGATTCACTGCTTTACCATCCTCTAAAATAGAAACGGCTGGACTATATTTGCCCTTGCGACCATGGTGACGACTGTCAAAACATGACATCAGAGGCTATGTATAAAGGAGCCGACTCATGTGTGCTTATGACATTTCCACAGGAGGAGTCGGAGTAAGACACCGACGACTCAGGGAGAGAACGTGGGAGTATTTCTCAATATCGTGAGGGAGTGAATCATGTTCAGTTTCTTTTATTATTGTATCTTATTGTATTTCATTGAGTATCTATCTATCTATCTATCTATCTAGTTCTGTTTTCAAGGAAATATGGCTCCTTTTGGCACCTTACATTACCACCTGACTGGAAGGCAGTAAACGCTACCTGATACTTCCTGTTATGCCCAGGACAACAGAGAGTGATCTTTACTGTAAAAAGAGGGGTAAATCCCTGAGATCGTATCCACAGTGACGGAAGGAGGAACTGGGCCACAGTTTCACATGCCTGAAGCTTTGTCAAACCCCGTCAGTATATTGCTGTTATGTGGGCCATCGCTGGCACAGCTTGACTGAGAAAACTGGGCCACAAGAGCCAGTGGCAGCAACCTGAGAGGCTGCCAAAATGTAGGTTAACTATAATGTTATGTAACATGGACTGTGGACGGAGAGCACAGTAGAGGGTTTAACTCTCACTGTCCTTACACGAGCAGATATATGAGGGGGGATCATCTGTCAGATACAGAATATGAGTCGGTGACAACGTCGAGCAGAGCAGCTCTGACATGAATCTGTAATCCGCAATATGTCACTACTTCATTGTTATTTACATGACGTGTTAATGGAATCAAATCTGGAAAAACAGGTTAGGAATCTGGGTTAGTTTGACTTTAATGGCTGCGTTGATGAAGTGAATGGATACAGCAAATCGTGCCAATCTAGAAGCAATCATTGTAGTGCTACTTGAGTGAAACATTAAAGAGGACCTATTGTGCTTATTTTCAGGTGCATACTTGTATTTTGGGTTTCTACTAGAATATGTTTGCATGTTTTAATGTTCAAAAAAGACTTTATTTTCTCATACCGGCTGTGCTGCAGCACCTCTTTTCACCCTCACCCTCTTTTGCCCCCTGTAAAGTCCAGTGCGCTCTGATTGGTCAGCTTTGCTCCAGCTCCACTCTAACTAGCTTTGCTTGTCTGCATGCCAAATAGGGATGTGACGTTGCGGAAATGACACTCATTATCTGTAGCGCGCTTATTTTGATCTTTACCGTTGGATGCATGGAGGTATTAAAAGAACTGGATACTGCGTTGGAGGCGGGGCCCCGTTCATTCCTATGAGAGTTGCTCATTGGCGCTTGAAGCCTAAATGGCTCGACTTCCGTCTGGAAAAGTATCTGGATCTTGGCGGAGTAGCATCCAAGACGATTGGCGTGGTAGTAGTCTACGGGAAAAAGTATTTTTGGGCCCAATGCATCACGTGACTGACACAGAAGTTGCAGTACCGCCGTTTGGCCACTACGAAAGTCCGGATCGTCGACCGGCGCACTTCCTGGGGGCTTGGTTGGATGGCCGTTCTCAGGTCGAGCTTTCGCTACAGGGACGCAGGTTTCCACCCGGCGCCGCTCCGCCGCGCACACCGGCTGTGACCGCTCTGTCCTCCACACTGTGATTGCCTCATTAACGTTATGGTTCCCTTATAGTATTGGGATTAAATCCGAAATATTGCCAAATAGGTGCTTTTGCTTTTCGCTTTGAGACCAAATCCTCCGCCATCGTCTTGACTGTCAACTCTCTCTCGTCCCGTGTGTGAAATCTGACTCCTGCTACTGTGTTGAGACTCTGTACAGAGCAGACACTTTCACTTTCACGTTTGTAGCGTCTGTTGTCCGACTATGTATTGATAACACTGCACTGATACGCGAAAATGAATTAAATGGGTTTTATTCATTGGAAAAAACGACGGTGGGGGCGGTGGTCAAAGTAATCTAATCGCTGGTGCCCGACCATCGTGTAACACCGGTAACACCGGCTACCGCGGCAAGCCTAGTGTCAAACTAGCCGCTAGACAGGTATTTACGCAAATGTCTTACTTGGTGACATCACCACGTTAACTCAACAGCGTTTCAGGCAGTTCAGGAGCAGTGTTTCTGTGGGGGAGAGTAACTCTCTTTGGCGTGGACTTTGTAACTTTGCAGACCTTTGACATGCACAAAAAACTATCTAACACACTAAAGGAAAGGGGGAAAGCACAAAAGTGTAATAGGTCCTCTTTAATTTTCTTCCATGACTCTGTTAGTGCTGCACTGGTGTGGTCTGAGAATAACACATTGAAACATGTGAAAAAATCACAAAAGGAACAGGAAACTCCAACTGTATTGCATAAATGTATTTCTGGACAGGCTGCGTGATTGCACTATAAATAGCCACGTAGCCTGGCGTAGCACTTTGATCATGTGTTATGAGTAGATGTCACACCGAGAGGATACACAGACTGGACGTACCTAAATGTGCCGTACATCAAATACTTACACACTTATTCACAAACCTGTGCTGTTTAACTATATCAGTACTTCCTTCCTCTCTTGCAGCACTGTCGGCTCGGTGTTTACTCCCCACGCAGGTCAGTGGAAAAGAAACATGCACTAGAGTGATCCCAGCCAAAATGGATCACACTACTCGTAACACACTTCTACCGAGCGCTGAGGACAGGGGAGGACGAGCAGCCCGTCCTCTGACCTGAGTATTTGGACCAACAGGCTATTTAGGTATTACTGCAGTTTTTTTTCTTCAAACTGAAGCACTGTTGTGTATCAACACGGGGTCAAAGTTCAAGAGTGTTTGGACTCTTTCCGTTCATCTGTTAATCTGTCGCTCTGTTTGTCCGCCTCTCTGAGCTTCATTTTCCTCCCAGTCGGGGACACATGCAGAGTAAACTGTGATTATCTTTAAAAAGCAGAGAGAAGCTGGAATGTTAATCCAGTCCATTTACGTTTTTCTCACTTCCCAAAAAACACTGAATTAACAGTTTTGAACAGTTCAAAATGAGCGTGTGCATGTTTGCGCAAAAGGAAATTTTCAATTTCTAACTAATGCCAACATCTGTTAACAAGAAATAGAATATAACAGGGAGAGGATTTTACAGCCAAATCCATAATCCTGCAGCTTCTCTTCACTGCAGGGAGCTTCCTGGAGTTTAGGAGTGTCTGACTTAAATCACCATCTCAGAGGAATGCCAGTGAGTCATGTTACAGTAATGTACGATGAATACCTGGCAGCATGTGTCACCTTTAATAGAAGTCTAATCAGAGGGACATTTACACATGATTCAAAAGACCAGACAGTCTATGATGCAAAGGAAGGCCATAAGGATTTGAATCTTATCAGAAACTCAATGCGTGTTTCGTTTTTTTATTTAACCACTACATATTTACAATAATGTTGAATTTGTCAATCAGGGAAAAATATATATATATATATATATATATATATATATATATATATATATATATATTTTTTTTTTTTTTTTCAGTATTTATTTATTAGTTAATTAAATTATTTATTTAATTGCCTTCTTAAATTCAATTTTCAGAGGGGAACTCAGCACACAAGTTCCGATCAAAATAAAAAGATTTCAATTATATAAATTCAGTTGTGTTTAAATTCCCACATTCATTTTTCGGTAGTGGTAAAAATTTACAATTTGGTATTAAAATATACATACAAATATATTAAGTATGGGGTTAACGAATATATCAGGCTCATTTAATTTTTATTTTTATTTATTTGTTGTGTTTGTTTTTGTTTATTAGTGTGTGTACCTGGGTGTGTTTTTGTCTTGTCCTAATTGTAGGTCTTTGTATTGTGTCATTTTAGCATGTTGAAAATAAAGATATTGAAAGAGATAATGCTGGAGGTTTATCAGTTATTTATTTACCACATCACTGGTTGGACCTGTGACAGACAGACAGAGGAGTGAGTCTGTGGGCAGCAGCAGCAGCAGTGACGAGAGCGTCTCCTGCGTCTGCGTGTGTCACCGTCTGCGTCAAGACAGCCGGGGAGCCTCAGAGAGGATGGATGTGAAGCGAGATGATACACCGCTTCCGACCACTTCCGGTTACGTTTGGCAGAAGAACTCATAGCCGGTTAACTTTGAGTTTTAGCTACTTTAAGCTGAGGTATAAATGTAAAAATTACTTCGTTTTATTTAAGTTAGCGTGTATCACGTTTTGTTGTAATTTATATATATTTTAATATTATATAATATTATATTTAGTTGCAACAATAATGTGTATTTTTAACAACATTTTATACATTTCTGATGAAAAAATGTATTTTATGTCTAAATTGGAAATGGAGTCACACAATAATACAAAAGTAAAAAAATAAATAATATATCTGAAGGATTCTAATCATTATATTTCATGGTGACATGAAGTGTTAGTGGTTAAAAACCTTTTCTTTTTTTTCCAGTGTTCGAGGTAGTTTTTAATTAAGGTTTTACGTGACGTATCTTCAAATAGCAAATAGGACACTTTGCTTGATAATATAATGTTTTATACAGATTCATTTATGCATGTAATGTCCTGAGGACCTATTATACTATACTTTATTTTACTTATCTTATTTACTAATTTCATCTGATCTTACTTAATTGTTATTCTTTTAGGCACTGGTGCTAGAATTAGTACTTTTTTATTTTATACACTTGAACTTGTTGTAATTTGTGTTGTATTTTTGAGCAAACTCTGGCACAAGAATTAATAAAGTTCTATCTTATCTTATCTTATCTTATCTTATCTTAATAGTCTGACTTTTCCTACCTAAATAAGGGAGGTTTTTTTATTTATTTTTTTATCTTACAAAATATAAGTACAATAATAATATGTGCATACATAACTTCCAGGGGTACATTAAAAAAGTAGAAAAATAAAAATAAAAAAATAAAATACAATAAACAATAGAAAGATATACATCTATATAGAGAAAAATACAAAATCAAAATAGACATAGTTAGTTCTGATTGCCTTATTATTCCTAATGTTTTTAATTGTGGTGCAATACTGTCTCAGTTCTTGATAAAAAAAAATCTAAATTAAGAGGTTTGGAGTCCAACCATCTCTTCTTGTGAATGTGGAATTTTCCCAAAAATAGAATAAACTGTACAAAGAACATATAATATCTTTTATTGTTCTCATTCACCTTCAAAACACATACAAATGTCCTTAAATGTAATTGTTTGGCCAGTTTTCCTTCTTAAATAATGTTCAGCATCCACCCAAAATATTCTACATACATTTAGAAAACAATGTTTATTCTTCTAATTCACAGAAAGTATATTCCATATCAAGCTAAATAAGGGAGTTGTTAGCTTATCCTGACAGATGTACGCATGTGCAAGCTCTGAGCAGGAAATTCCAAGGGGGGTGTACTATCTTGTTTTTTGATTGTACTCTTTGGTAGCTGCCAGCCAGCCCTCTCATGTTCACACTGGTATACTACACAGTGAAGCTTCACATAAACACAGAGAGTCTCACAATGCTCAGCTGGCTGGACCCATAACTTCGTGTCAATTCCAGCTTTTGTTTTTTTGTTTGTTATTATGCTGCATTTTACTTCCTGGTGAGTAACTGACTGAAAACAAATCACTGTCTTATTACTCCTGTAGGGTTTCTGTCACTAATTATAGTGGTTTATATATATGGTGACCATATCCTATTTATCACTTGTTTATCTAGAGTATAATTCTGTGAAATGTGGTTAGTTTCTACACTGTTATTGTTAATGTTACTGTGTTTTATGGAGACCCAAACAGCCTAAAAGTAGTATCTGTTGTAGTACTATTACTAAATGTTTAAAGAAACTTCCTATGAGAAGGACTCCTCTCTCTCTGTGTGTCTGTGCTGCTCGGAGGCAGCTCCAGCAGAGGAAGTTTGCTCTGGTTTGAATGGGACTGCTGGTGTCTCTGCTGTAGAGACAGACAGAGGAGGGGGGACAGTGTTGGCATTGTAGCCGACATGAGGGGTGAAGAGGTCAGCTGTCTAATAACTGTTATTATGCCAAACAGGAAACGACTCCTGCACTCCTGTAGGAGTTTAAACCTGCAGTAGACAGAATATTTTTTTTGCATCATTGGGCTAAAAAATTCCATAATAACCTTTCAGCATGTTGTAATTCTAGACTTCTGCTCCTCTTCATGGCTGTTTTCAGGCTTTAAAGAATGTAGCCCGTGACGGGAGACTTTGACCAATCAGAGGTCATTTCAGAGAGAGAGAGAGCGTTCCTATTGGCTGTTCATTCAACGGAGGCAACTTGGTTTTTTCCTCAACTAATCTCAACATGGCTGCCGGGTCACAAACTTTCTCATTTTACAGCTAAACAGTACACTACAAGATGTTTCTGAAGACATTTGAGGAGAGAAATAGGCATTACAGTAACAGAATATTGATTCATATTTGATCAGCGCTGCCTAGTTTCACCGTTTGATCAGAGTTTGTAAGTGATTGACAGCTGCTCAGAGACGTAAAGGCTCCAGCTCGGCTCTGATTGGTTGTTTTCCTGGTCTGTGAAATCTTGCAGATGCCATTAGGAGCACCGGAGGACACAGAGACACATGATTGTTTTTCAGATTACCTGTCTCATGCACTACTGTCAGGATATAGTGACCGTTTCATAAATCATATTTGCTCCTTTTCTACCCATTGCTGTTTTAAAGTGTCTGAAAACAATAATGTAATTATTGTGAGCTCATTCTGCATCATGGTAGTATGCCCTGCAGCCTATTCTTAACCATCTAGTACATTAGAGTAATACAGTATAGTCCCCCCCCCCACCTCCTGTTTCACACTGACGCTCACATGCACTATGTGCTTCTGCTGCTTTGAACCTTTAAATTATTGATATGGTCTCAGTGGATGCCCACGTGTACAGTAGAACGTCTCTCCACTCTGTCAGATATTAAATGTAATAAATGTGAAATCATTTGGGACAAGAGACAGCTATAATAATAATAATACTGCAATGCAGCATTAATTGGAATTTCTTTATTAAACAGTCATGCAGATGTATTTCAGCAGAGCTAAATCCCTTTACACCCAACTGCTTATGCAGCGCAGCGTTCTACTGTGTAAACAGTGTAATGGCGCAAGAAGTTGTCTCTTGTTTCACCTCTTATTTGCTGATGGATCCAGGAAGTTGCTCACTCCGAGTGCACACACACACACACACACACACACACACACACACACACACACACGCTGACTGGTTTAACTATTTGCTTACTACAGACAATCAGAAGCTCCTTTACTTGTCAGTCAGTGGAGAGGTTTACGTTGCTTTTTGCCTGACCAGAAGCAGTGTTACTGTTTTACCGTGGTGCACTCTCTCTCTCTTTTAGAAAACACAGATGTTGTTCTGTTTTCAGTGGCTCGTGTTAAGTTGAACGCTCCCTTCCTTTCTCTCTGGGACTTGGAGAGGAGGAGGAGGAGGGAGGGGGGGGGGGGGGGGGGGGGGGGGGGGGGGGGGGGTCAGTCTAAATCCTGGTCAGCTGCTTGTATTACTGTCACTTATCCGACCAGGATGGAGTTTAAAGCACTTTGAGGTCAAATACTTCTGATTGTTTGGAGCCATAAAGAAGAGTTCAAGTTTTATATTAAAGCTTCAGTAGGTAGAAATATGATTTATTATTTTTATACAACGGTCACTATATCCTGACAGTAGTGCATGAGACAGGTAATCTGAAAAAACATCATGTGCCTCTGTGTCCTCCGGTGCTCCTAATGGCATCTGCAAAAGCCGAGCTGGAGCCTTGCCGTCTCTGAGCAGCTGTCAATCACTCGCAAACTCCGATCAAACGGTCAAACTAGGCAGCGCTGATCAAATATGAATCAATATTCTGTTACTGTAATGCCTATTTCTCGCCTTAAAAATGCTTTCAGAAACATCTTGTAGTGTACTGTTTAGCTGTAAAATGAGACAGTTTGTGACCCGGCAGCCATGTTGAGATCAGGTTGAGGAAATACCAAGCACCGCCCACCAGCCGGAGCAAACTTTCTCATTTTACAGCTAAACGGTACACTACGAGATGTTTCTGAAAACATGATTCATATTTGATCAGCGCTGCCTCGTTTGACCGTTTGATCTGAGTTCACGAGTGATTGACAGCTGCCTCCGTTTAATGAACAGCCAATAGGAACGCTCTCTCTCTCTCTGAAATGACCTGTGATTGGCCGAAGTCTCCCATCACAGGCTAGATGTTTTAAAGCCTGAAAACAGAGCCATGAGGAGGTGCAGAAGTCTAGTTTTCTCTCAGAACGCTTCAATTACAATATGCTGAAAGGTTATTATGGATTTTTTTAGCCCAATGATGTCAAAAATATTCTGCCTACTGCAGGTTTAAGTGAATATTCAGAGTGCAATTGTGAATATTTGCTGGTTTTCTTTCATGATATTGAATGATATTTAACTTAAAATAGTTTGGGATTGTTGCACAGACAAAATTTGAATTCGGCTTTAGGGAAATTGTAATGTACGTTTTCAGTATTTTTATGGACCAAATTGCTTCCGAATCTATATAAAAGTAATTGTTTGTTGTAGCCTTAAACCAAACCTAGCAGTTGACCTGGCATCCAATAGGTCATATAGGCTCCCTTAGTGTCCAAACACACACATACTGCTAACTGTCTAACAGACTGATAACAGCGTTTCTTTACTTTAACACCGCTCTGCTTAGATTTTCTCTTTTTCACTCAGCAGCTTTGAGCAGCCCCGCTAAGGTTTGTAACCCTGAAATTACTCGTGTTTGGACTTATTTTCCATGTTCACATCCAAAAATAGCAGCCACTTGAACCATTTCACCCCCCCCCCCCACCCCACCACCACCACCCTGCCAGTCCTCAACATGCAGCCATTGGACGGTCCGTTTCCACGTATTCTTCACAAAAAAACTTGAGGAATCATTGGAATGTTAATCACTCTGCAGGGAAAAGAGCCTCTTTTTTTTCTTTTTTTTTTAAACTCTCTCAAGTACTCAGCTGGTTTGCAAGCGAAAGTAGGATTGCGGTTCACAATTGTACACACCAGTTTGTCAGATAATCACTATCAAGATGTAATTAGCCTAAACAAACTCGGGGCCCTGAAACCGGCTCGACCGGCAGCTCTCGACAGGAAGGAGCTCTCATTCCTCCGGTTGTCATGTTCAAAAGACGTATCATTTGACTGTGGGTCTCTCAAACAGAGGAGGAAACGCATCATTGTCGTTCCACTACTGATTTACATAACGTTTGGTTTTGTGTTGCGGGGTTATGAATGCTGAAACGAGTGGATAAAGCAGCACAATGACTGATCTGTATATTTACTGATACTAAACCAATGTGCCCTTTTTCTCTTTGTGTTCATGCAGAATGTCATTCAACCACCACGGCCAAACAATGAGAGGCATCCTTAAGAGAAAGTTTGCAGAGATAGATGACAACCCCTGCTACTCCTCCTCCTCCTCCTCTTCTCCGTCCTCCCTCTCCTCCCCCGCCTCCTCAGAGTGGGAGTCGGACGGGGAGAGCGGCCCCTCCGACAGCCCGGATTTCACACCTCACGATCCTCCTTCACCCACCAGTTTACCCAGTAAGTCTAACCACTTTCAAATAATGCAAACCACCTCCTTATCTGGCTTTTCTTTTTTTTTTACCCCCCCTATTGGCGTTTTATAGGAGTGTCTGTTATCAGCCCGCACCAGCGGTCAATATGAAAACGCCAACCTTTAGATAATGCACAGTGAATGACTCGCCTCTGGACCGTCCGGCCGTCCGCTGGAGTGGAAGATCATTTGCCTGAGCAATAGGATGTTGTGGAATCAATTTGAATAGCAAGGTCCCTTTAAACGAGTCACATCAAATGGCCTTATTAAGATATCACAGAGCTGCACAAGGGGGGATGTTCTGCAGTTATTGTTGTGCAGTCTATTAAACCTTATGTCCTGCAACTAAGTCCCAGCAATGAAATTTATGTTCAATTTTGCAGTTCAATGCTTGATAAACATATACACAGTGCTATTACCCATGTTGACATAAAAACAATTACTAAATAATATGATTTCTGAAGCATTTTATGGGTCCAAAGACCACTTTTCTTCATGTCCCTAAATCTCAATGATTAGATAATGAGCTAATTAAATTACAATATGTCATTATTTAGGGGAAGAAAAATCGATTCACACATGTATACCGATTTATTTTTTACGATTTTTTAAATGCCAGAATCGATATATTTGCTTCATTTGAGTGTATGTGGAAGTAGAAGGAAGTTTTATTGTTGTAGTCTGAGTAACGTGTCCGTCAACCAAAACAAACGTATTTATGTATTTTGAACTACATTTTGAAAATAACTTAATATTACTATTGAATTCATGCATATTAGATGCTAAGAGTCAAAGCAAACGTAGCAGACCTCGCTTGCTGCCATTTATCTACAATATCAGCAAAAATGTCCGCAACGTGTCTTCACCGCAGCCGCTTTAGGTGTTGCGGTAAAGACGTTAGACATTAAAATTGCAATATCCGTCATATAAAACAACATGTTTTATATTTCTTTTGTGCATGAACACTGACATCTACAGTTACTGAAACATGAAAAACAAAAATTGTTTATATCAATATCTACAGTGATGCAGAAAGCTTGATGAAAATGAATTTAAGTGTCTTAAAAAATATTATAGAAATTAAAAAGCAAAATATCTAAAATGAACGTTATTGTAATGTCGTGATAAGGACATTTTGTAAGAACAAGTGACAAAATCTATAAAAAATAAACATGCAAGATATTAAAATCTTAACCACTATATGTAATTTTGTGTACCTGTTTATGTGTATTACATACTCTGATAGTTCAAATTACAATTAATAGAGTGAAAAGTGACCGTAGTTGCAGAAACACACATGTATAACAGTTTCAGATTTGTTATTTAAAGTCACAGTGTAAACAGTGCCCCAGTGTGGAGCTTTTCAGACGGACAGAGCGGCTGAGACGAGCTTAGTCAGCTGGTCTCGGTTGTTTACTGACTTTTGGAGCTGGAGTTCAGCCTCAGTTATGTGTGAAGGTTAGACAGTTTGTTGAAGCCAAACTGTAAACAACAGTAACCTGATGGATGTTGAAGACTAAACTGAACAGAAAGAGTCTGACTATGTTCTGGTAAACCTCCAAAGAACAGACCCTGGTTTACTTCTTCTTCTTCTCTCTGTACTATTAATGTGTCCACTGCTGCCGTAGACCCTTTGCTTGGTATTTCCTCTCCACATGTATGTTAAACTGATGTGACCCAGGCCACTGCAGTGAAGCACCTGCAGAGTGACACCTAGTGGCCACTTACGGACCTGCAGGAGACAAAGCCTGTGTCAAAGTTCAAGGCCTGTATTTATTAAGTGTCCAGGGCTGAGGTCAAAAAGTCTTTTCTGCTGAGGAAGGTTCCTAACGGAGTGAAATGACCCGGAAATATCTAAGTAGCAGCAATGATGAGAGCTGTTTGAATTCTCTAAATGCTAAGGAAAGATGCTTCAATGCTTCCTTTCTTATCTCAATTAGCAAAGGATTCACTGGACCATCCTTCCCCAGAGGAAAGGAGATAATAACATCCCACAATTCCTTGCGGCCGCAACATTTAAAGCGACGCGCCATTCTGTCGTTCATGAAAAACAAACGATATCTTTATCTTGCATATTATCTTCAGACAGTCATATACAAATTGGGATTTAAATTGATAAATGAGGGGACAGTGACAACATAAATTTACATTTGCTTACATCTGATGTTGTTCTAACTTATATCATTCCTACAATGTTTATTTATTTTATAGTGAAAAAGTAAAATTGATTGAAAATTAGAAAAACAATAAAGGAATAAATAAGGTAGTAATAGAGATAAAAACAAGGGAGAAAAAAAAGAATTAATTTTAAAAAATGATTGAAGAATGATTTGATTTTCTACTCTTGATGAATATGGGCCTAGAACTGGACTGCTCTGACAAACGTGCCGATGTTTCCCAGTATATCGTTATGGTCCTACTTGTTAAAGCACCAGATGCTCACTGTAAAACCCGACCCGACAGTGCCTCACTTTTTCCCATGTTTTTGTCTCTTTCTAACAGTTCGGTCCATCCTGAAGAGGCCCAGGCTCGCAGGAGCACAGAGCAGCGTGCGCTTTGACCAAGTGACGGTGTTCAGTTTCCCTCGCTGCCAGGGCTTCACCAGTGTGCCCAGTCGCGGAGGTGCCACCCTGGGCATGATGCAGAGGCACAGCGCCCTCCAAAGATACACAGTGGCAGAGCACGCACTGGAGCGGCGGCACGGACGCAGAGAGAGGCTCCGAGAGAGACGGAGGAAAGAGAGGTTGGAGTCGCTGAAACACAAAGTGAGTGCACTTCATTTTCTACATTAATTGCTGCGTCGCTCGTCTACGCCGACGGTGTCCTTAACTTTATCTGTGCTGGTTCCAGTTGATCACCAGCGGGGCCGTTGACCAGAGAGAGGCAGACAGGCTCACGGTGGATCACATCCCGGATGAAGACGCCGACGTCCACATCAGCGATGCTGAGCTGGAAGACGGAGGTTTCCTTCAACCGTACTCCTCCAAACAGCGGCAGGCTCTCCTCCAGGCGGCGGGGGTGAAGCGTGTCGACAGGGAGGAGAAGAGGCAGCTTCACGCCCTGCGTGTCTCCAGAGAGGACTGTGGATGTGACTGCCAAGGCTTCTGTGAGCCGGAGACCTGCGCATGCAGTCTGGCAGGAATCAAGTGCCAGGTACGACACTTATATACATAAACAAACATTACTTCAACCTCTAACCTGCATAAGGGCTGATTATGAGCTTGATTTGGTCATGACGAGAATTTCTTCAAGTTTGGCTCAAACGTCCACTCAGACTCGAGGATGAACTGATTCGATTTTCGAGGTCAAAGGTCACTGACCTCACAAAACATGTTTTTTGGCCATACCTCAAGAATTCATTTGCTAATTATGACAATTTCACACAAATGTACTAACAGGATGAAAAGATTTGATATAAATAACTTTGTAAACCCTATTTCTGAAGATGTATTTAAGATTTCTTCTTTCCTTTTAACTCTAACTTAATTTAATATTTTTAAATGTAGGTGATATATTTTCTGATATATGTGATGATGAATATGACATCATGATGATGAATCTGACATCATGTAGAGCTTGTTTACTCTATGATGTAAACATTTTTTATTACAATAACTGTATTGGAATCGTGCAGATAGCCTTTTGATCATTTCACCCATCCATTAGTGGTTGTTAACTTCAGATCCTGGTGTCAACACTGAACTGTTTTTGAGTACCCACAGCACTGAGTCTCTCTTTCTGCTATGTTTTGCCAACAGGTGGACCGCCTCAACTTCCCATGTGGCTGCACTAAGGACGGCTGTGGAAACACTCAGGGCCGCGTCGAGTTCAACTCCACACGCGTGCAGACTCATTACATCCACACCGTCATGAAACTCGAACTGGAGAGGCGACTGCAAGGTGAAACCCTGAGCCAAGAGGACCAGACAGGGCTTCCAGAAGACCTCCAAGAGTACGCGGACCGGGATGAGGCCGATCCAGTGCAGCAGAGTGTGCAGGACAAGAGCTGCCCCTTCGGGTTCACCATGGAGGAGGACGGTCTTCCTCTCACCATGCCCGCCACGCCTTCCTTTCATTTCACCCCGGACCGGATAGTGGTGGAGGAGAACAGCTGCAGCAGCGACATGACCGAGTCCTCTTGCTCCTCCTCTGACTCTGATGCGGGGGGATGCCTTAACGGGAGTCAGAATCTCCTCCCTGATGTCGACGGAGAGTTGTCCCGTGCCCTCAGCATCTGCGACTCTGAAAACGATAACTACTCGAGGCACATAGGAGAACCACTGACGCAGCACAGCAGCAACTCTGCCACTTACAGCACACCTACTGACAGTACAGGACCACTTCCAGCCAACGCATTCACAGACAACATAAGCAGGACCTCGCTGACGGATTACCTCGACGAGAATGCAAACCAAGCCAGAGACTTCTTCGACAGCGACTCTCTCGAGGGCTTCCCCAGCACCCCCTCGCCCACCATGGACTATTTCTCAGGCAGGTACATAGACCTGAGCCTGTCGTCTGACACCGACATCGAGTTCTTCGACAGCGACTACTCCTCCGGACCTCTGCACAGCTCTTTCAAAGTACACAGACAGCCAGACAGCTTGTGCCACCTCCAGCTGTTCAGCTCTGTCAGTTTGCCACAGTACGAGTCGAGCACCTACCTCCTGGAGTCTCTGATCGGCCTGGCTGAGCCGAGCCCAGAGCCGGGTCGTGCAGTCAGCGATGCCCAGCTTTTATAGCTCATTCAAGGCATTCTAGTGACGTATCAAGAGAATTAAATGTATAAAGCACTGCTTTTATGTATTTGTAAGAATATTTCAATGTACAAAGAATGATTTTTTAAATATTTTTTCCTAGCTGGATATTTTTTCTATTGCTTAAAAATAATTTTGCCTTTATGTCAAAGAAGAGACACTTGAGTAATTAATATATGACTTGTTTTTTAATTTTTTATTTCCTGAACCTATATAATGATCTCTCAGACATGTTATTTAATTTCTTATACCACGGCCACAAAGAATATTTAGACTCAGCTCTGATGCTGCAGAATCATTGTTGTTTTAAGTAATATTTATTACAATGATCACAAAGGTTGAGGCAATAAAGAGTTCCCATTTAAAAAAAGTATCGCCCCAGGAATCCACAAAAGTATGCATATTTTGCAGGTAGCTGGCCGTGGTATGAGCAGGATAATCCACTTTGAAGCATGCAGTAATGAAAGAAATAGATTTGTGAATTATTTTCTACTGCCTGGTTGATCGTGGATTATCCCATATATTGTTAAACAATATGTTTAAAATATTTCTGTATTGGAGTAATATAATAAACTTGTTTTTAATTTATTCACTTCATTTCAGATGTATTTAATGAGTGGTGTTTGTCTATTCATCTCCAGTACATGTGAAGAAACCAAGACTGGGCACTCGTCAAGTTATAGGAGCAATAATGATAATGACACTTCAGTGTTTGGCTTAATGTATTGGTGTAATGACGGTGGTTCATGATTCTTCTAAAGCAAAGCTGAGAAGAAGAACCTCTTAAAAGTTTTCTTTTGACTTCTGTTATCATACACTAGAATTATGAATTAATTCAGTACAATCTCAGATATCTAACTCAGTCTAATGGTTTGCAAATTGCTGCAAGAGACCTTACAGGTCAAACTGTCTGAGGGTCTGTTCTCCTGGTTGTTTTTAATGTAGCCTACTACTGCTACTAGTGAACTAGGGCTTTGCATTACCATTTCATGATTAAATACTCAATAATAATTTTACTATAAAATGTATTTCGAACATGTAGAATACAAAAAAATAAAATAAATAAAATAGGAAAAGAATGATCATACCAACAAGTGGACAGTCAGAAACAAGTAGTATTTACATACAATGAAACGCATAAGAAAAATAGATTGATTTATTGAATATGATTTACATATTCGAAAAGGAGTGAGAAGAAGTATAAACTTATTAAATCCCACCCCTTCTCCAAAAATCAATTGTTAATTATTAACCAGTTTCCTTATTGAGCCATACATATACTCAAATTAAACTTTCCTAAATATGTCTAACTATAATTTTTTTATTTTTTTATTTATTTATTTATTTGCACATATATAAAACTGCACAAAATCCAGTCAATGAAAAAACAAACAAACGAGAAATGTGTCAGGAGCAGTCAAGAAGCCACAGGCTTATACAAAGGACCTCCCCTCCAACCCCAGGAGAAAAAAAAACAATAACAAAAAAGGAAGAAAGATCTAAACAAGATCTTTCTTTCTTCTAAAAAAGTTAAACAACAACAAGAAGTACACAAAATTTGCAGAAAAACCTAACCAAAAAGTGGAAAACAATCCAATAAAAACAATGAAATACAAAAAACAGTACAGAAGAAAAGAAAATATATCTAAACATATCAAAAGATAATTAGACATCATGAATTAAATGTAATGATAATTTCCTTTTAAAATGTTCTAAGGATAACGAGCTCTTGATAACATGTATTTTGGTGTTCCATATTTGTACACCACGATATCTGAGGGAGTACTGGCCATGTTTTGTTTTGTAAAAAGGCAGGTGAAGATGAATTATTAGATATGTATATTATATATAATTTAATATACATATTTTACCTTAAATTTTAGTTGCCCAGTAGTGGCCTCAGTAACACAATTTCAATAATGAGCATCAATGCTGGGACATGAAGCAGCTCTGATAGAAGTGTTTGCGCATGCGCAGTGTGTGCTGTTCGATACCAGCGATGCTCGATTGATTTGGAGTGCAGACAACATGGCCTCGGACTGTCAGCCGTAATAACTCTCTCTCTCTCTTGTTGTTTTCTGATGATCTTTCTGCTCATTAGCTCTTATTTAAAGCTTCCTAGACGACATGGGGTTAACACAGAGTTCAGAAGTGTCCGAAGGAGGAACGTATGGATACCATGTCCACGCAGTAAGACTGTTATTATGATGATTTAGCTGTCTTTGACTGTTAGAACAGCTTGTCCAGCTTATCACCAACGGCTACTGGATGCTAACAGGGAGCTAACAGCTAGCCGGTAGAACCCGATGAGCTGGCACTGGTTACCTGGTTACCGGGTTACCTGGTTACCGGGTTACCTGGTTACCAGTTTACATGTTCTCCTTTATTCCTAGCTGACACAATGCGACAGAAACTGGTATTTACTTGTGTAATTATTTAAGAAATAGGCTTGAATTGAGTCTTGTAACGTGTCTCATAGTCCACTGAGCTGTTCCAGTGATTTATAGGATTGATTTGAATCATAATAGTGGCTAGATATGAGCTACTGCTATGGACTAATGTTAGATAATGGTTTTCAGCTTCATGGCAAATGAAGAAGATGATTAATCTATTGGCCTCCAATGAATTGCATATCTTCATTTTTTTCATTCCTTTGCAAAAAAAAATAGTAATTGTACATCATTTCATTAACTGTTAAAGCAGCAGTAGGTAGAAATGGAGCAAATAATGATTATTATTTTTATAAAACGGTCTCTATAACCTGACAGTAGTGCATGAGACAGATAATCAGAAAAAACATCATGTGCCTCTGTGTCCTCCGGTGCTCCTAAAGGCATCTGCAAGATTTCACAGACTGGAGGAAAACAACCAATCAGAGCCGAGCTGGAGCCTTGCCGTCTCTGAGCAGCTGATTACAGCTAAACAGTACACTACAAGATGAATCTGAAAACATCTGAGGAGAGAAATAGGCATTACAGTAACCAAATATTGATTCATAATTGATCAGCGCTGCCTAGTTTGACCGTTTGATCGGAGTTCCCGAGTGATCGAGAGCTGCCTCCGTTGAATGAACAGCCAATAGGAACGCTCTCTCTCTGAAATGAGCTGTGATTGGTCAAAGTCTCCCGTCACGGGTTAGATTTTCTAAAGCCTGATAACAGAGCCATGAGGAGGAGCAGAAGTCTAGTTTTCTCTCAGAACACTTGAATTATAACATGCTGAAAGGTTATTATGGAATTTTTGCCCAATGATGCCAAAAATATTCTGCCTGCTGCCACTTTAATGCTAATAGCTAACTGATGAATCGATTGAGAGAGATCAAGTGAAAATGCCAGTGGTCCAAGCTTTGCTGCTTCTCTCTGTTTTATATTGTTATTAAATTAATGTTTTTTTAGTTTTGGACTGTTGGTCGGAGAAAAAAAGCAATTTAAAAAGACTACATGATTAATTGAATATTCAAAATATATCTAAATTGGTCCATAATAAAAATAATCCTTAGTTGTTTAAAGAGGCTATGATTTAGATGCTCCAAAACAGCTTACTCAAGCTGTTAATTCATTTTAATAATTTTTAAGATTAATTTCCCAAATAATATTCTAATAACTAATAATTTTGGTGAAGGTAAAGTTATCAAAATGCTTGTGTCGGTTTTGACAGGTGCAGCCAAATTCCCCTGCAGATGTGGCCGGACTGCAGCCATTCTTTGACTTCATTCTGTCTCTGGACAACAAAAGACTTGTAAGTGTATTGAGTGTCCTATTGTAAGTATTGTAAGTAGTTAAAGGGATAGTTTGGGTGATTTGAAGTGCGGTTATATGATGTACTTATACATAGTAGGTATATTACCTACAGTAGATGACGGTTGGTGTGCCCCCAGCATCGAGAAATAGACAGGAGGCACCGGAGCAAAACAAAACGGTGTTGTGGAAGGGGGCCGGTAGAAAAACATATTTTAGCTACCTAAAAGAAAGGCTCACCTAAAAAAAAATGTATATCCGTTTAAGTGTACGCTACCTACTGTAAGTAATACACCTACGATGGATAAGTACCTCATACAACCCCACTTCAAAACACCTGGACTATCCCTTTAAGTCATTAGTCATTGACTACAGTTTGGTCATAAACAGGTCATAAACAAAGAGTGCACAGACACAGGAACATAAAAGTAGAGCTACCTCCCACTCCTACTGTTTTGACTCCTCCCCTCACTGTTCACCAGAATGAGGAAAACGACATGCTGAAGGAGCTCCTGAAAGCCAACGTGGAGAGAGCGGTGAGGATGGAGGTGTACAGCACTAAAACCACGAGGGTCCGTGAGCTGGAGGTGATGCCCAATAACATGTGGGGAGGACAGGGCCTGCTGGGTGCCAGTGTTCGCTTCTGCAGCTACCAAGGAGCCAACGAGAATGTCTGGCATGTACTGGTGAGCCTCTTCATCAGGAACTAGAAGAACTAAATCGACTGACCTAACACTGATTTGAACTTCTATACCCCCTTTACAGCTCCACCCTTAGCTCGCTAACTCCTATTGCTTTCCCGTAGGACGTGGAGGCCAGTTCACCTGCTGCACTGGCACAGCTTGAGCCTCACAGTGACTACATTGTCGGAGCAGATCAAGTGTTGCAAGACGTAAGACTCATTTTCATATAATGCTTGATTGCAAACGTTTGGCTCTGATATATTTTGTTTTGATCATTTGTGAGATTTTTCCAAAATTATATCTTTTAACCAAATCTTTGAAAGATGACTCGTAGTTAACTCATGAGTTGCTGATTTCCAGTCAGAAGACTTCTTCTCGCTGATTGAGGCCCATGAAGGGAAGCCCCTGAAGCTGCTGGTGTACAACACAGAGACAGACAACTGCAGAGAGGTGGTGGTCACACCCAATGGAGCGTGGGGCGGAGAGGGCAGGTACGTGACAACACACAGATACGAGTTATTCAGAGTGACTTACTGGAGTATACCACTGCAGCTCACCTTTAATCAGCTGATCTACTTGGCTGGACCGCAGAGGGCCAGCCCTACAAACGCAGTGATGAAGTTACACGATTGGTCGGCCGAGTGTTTGAGTTTCCTCATTGGTCGTTGCTCTTTTAAAATGAAAAGGCGGGAACAGTCCTTTGTTTACGTTTTCAGGGAGGCGTGTCAACGGTTTCACTCACAGGCACGAATGCTCCTCTTTCGGCACATTTCCATCATTAATGTCCTATGGAAAGCAGGAGAAGCAGTCGCCCAGTGCATGGTGGGAGTGTTGCGGCAAGTTAGAGAGGGTCTGTATTTGCATAATGTTGCGATTTTTCAACTTTATGTAAATACAGACTCTTCAGCCCTTCCAGCGCGACGTGTCCGGCTCACGAAACTTTGAGCAAGCTGTGAAACTAGGTGATCTCGTTCTAAAATGATACAAGATTCAGCAGTGGTATCGCCTATTTCCCGCTTAAAATGTTTTCAGAAGTAGATTTTGGTTGATTGTTTAGATGGAATAACAGAAAGTTTACGAGCAGGCCGTCATGTTGTTACCATTCATTTAGGCCTTTTCAGATTATACAGCATTATTCTATGTTTTAAAATGTGTCTTGAAGCATTTAAAATGTTTGCTCTTAGTTTGGGTTGTGGCATTGGTTACGGCTACTTGCACCGAATCCCAGCACTTCCTGACGTATCGCCGGCGAAGCCTCCCACCCCTGTTCCTGAGGAGGACCCCGCTCCAGAGCTGCCTACCCCTACCCATGGGTTCACAGAGGTAAATCTAAATGCACATTTATTCATTGTTGACTAATCGATTGGTTATGTTTTCAATTAAGTGATTAATTGTTTAGTCTATAAAATGTAAAACAAATGGTTAAAAGTCACATTTGAGAAGCTGAAATCAACAAATGTTTAGTATGTCTGCTGTTTAGATTGCTTAAATGACTATGGTTAACAAACATTGGGGCTCATGCTGGAAGCGTTATACGAACAAATGTCCTCTTATTTTTGTACGTATCCACGATTTGTTCTTATTTTGTTATTAGTTATTGATTTCTGGAATTCACCAGTGTTTTCATATTTTTGCTCTTCTCTTACGTAAGAGAACATTTTACAAGCAGTCGAGCGCACTCTTACCAAGATCAGAAAAAAACATTGTTTTCACAGTCCACAAATTGTTTGTCCAACACAAGTAAACATTTAGATTTGAGGAACAAACCACAACGATTTCCTGATAATGTTACATGATGTCAAACTATAAGTCGTGTAGTAGCGGTAGAGCTTATTTCTGTTACCTGTTTTCCAGGCACCTTTGATGGCACCGTCAAGTCAAAGTGAAGATGTGTTAGACCTGGAGCAGCTGACCCTCCAGGAAGATCCTCTACCTCCACCCATCCAGAGGGTCATGGACCCTGGTCAGTTCAGATACGCAGAGGTGTTAGATAGGGCTGTCAATCGATTAAAATATTTAATTGCATGATTGTCCGTAGTTAATTGCGATTAATCGCAAATTTTTTATTTGTTCAAAATGTACCTTAAAGGGAGATTTGTCAAGTTTTTAATATTCATCAACATGGGAGTGGATAAATGCTTCTTTTATGCAAATATATGTATATATTTATTATTGGAAATCAATTAACAACACAAAATATTGTCCAGAAACCCTCACAGGTACTGCATTTAACATAAAAAATCTGCTCAAATCATAACATGGCAAACTGACTTGACTATGACTTGCCCAAAATTGCATGTGATTATCATAAAGTGGGCATGTCTATAAAAGGGACAGTCGTCGTGGGTACCCAGAGAACCCATTTTCCTTCACATATCTTGAGGTCGGAGGTCAAGGGACCCCTTTGAAAATGGCCATGTCAGTTTTTCCTCATCAAAATCTATCATAAGTTTGGAGCGTTATTTATCCTCCTTCGAGACAAGCTAGTATGACATGGTTTGTACCAATGGATTCCTTAGGTGTCCTTGGCATCTAATTGGGTTCATAATAATTTACTTATCAAGTGTTTTGTGTTTTTTTGTTCAGGTTTCACAGACTCTGAAGTGGCGGCGATGAACCCCGAACCTGCAGATTTGGCAGACAGACTGGATCTGTCCGTGTCGTCCATCGACATGACCAACACCTCACTGGCTATGCACGAGGAGAAGGACGGTGAAGTCTCTGGAGTTGGTGAGTTAGGACAGCAGCAGTTTATACAAATGTTTCCAGAGCTTTAATGATTATAGATTTGGCAAAAGGAACAGAGACTGAATGTTTGTATTTCTTGTTGCGCAGAGGAGCTGGAGGACAGCGTGCTGCTTTCGTCGTCAGCTGACAGCCAGGCGGACCCACAAGAGCTGAGCTACCAGGCCGCCGCCGACCTCACCTCTGCTCTCGCTTCCAATGACACTTCGTCAGATTCAGGCGTCCCACCGGCTGAACCATCTCACCTGGTCGCAGAGTCCACAGACCTACCCGGCTCTCCGTGTGAACCTAGCGTTAGCCCAAGTCCCCCTATAGAGTCCCTAGATCCTCCTGCTGCTGAGCCCTCTGTCCCAGCCGAAGACCCTCCCTGCCCGTCTCCCATTGATCTCCTCCAATCCTCTGATGCTGCTGTTGATGAGTCGATGGCTGACGATTCTCCTGCTCAGGCCGTCGAGGATGAGCCAGCGGAGGAGCCTGCACAGCCTCTAGATGTGGCTCCAGCTCACCACTGCAGCCACGAGAGTGACGAGGAAGAACCAGAAGAACCAGAAGAACCAGAAGAACCAGAAGAACCAGAAGAAGAGGAGCCTCTTGAGTAAGCTTGCACCAGAACGTACAAAAAACACGAAGTGAAGTTGACAATCACTGGGGCTTTTTACACTGTATAGGAAATACAGGACAGACGGAGGGAAAAGCTGTCTTACAATAAGCGTTTGGCTACTTCATCAAGTTAGTTACACTACAGAATCCAGCTAAAGCGTTAGCATATATATAGAAAAATACTTAGAGGCACTGTAGGAATATCGTATTTGTTTTATATTTGTGGGAAAACGTGGGAATTTTAAGTTACTGCTAACTTGTATACCAACAAGGTTACATTTTTATCCATGCTTGGTTCAAAAATCTGATTATACGGGTGACAAGATTTTGCTTCTAGTACACTAATGTGATGAATACTTGAACATTTCCAAAGACAAACGCATGCATTTATTACAGCGAAGCACAGCTGCACCTTAATATTCATAACACTATCCAAGTTTTTGAAGCTACCAGACTGTTGGCAGCTCAGATTGAGTCGTCACAGTGCTGTGGTGCATTTTGATTCCCAAAATAGAACTTTTAAAAAAATTGCTTGCTTATAAGAGGGACACTTTTACAGTAGTTTATGGCCCATTGGATTTTTAAGTGTTGGTATGAGGGAAATATTTGTATACTAGTCCGTACACGTTTTTAGTCCACATTTGATGAGGTCAGTTTGTTTTAAACAGTGTCTTTAATGTGATTAAATCAGACACGCAGTCTGTGATCTGTTTGAAAACTATTTTTACGATTTGTATCACTGGAATCATGCCCCCATGTCTCATTCAACACTATTCTTACTTTGTAATTTTTTTTTGTGATCTATGCAACAGTAGACAAGTATGTTAAGAAGTCTGGTTAACAGTGACGCTGCCGTTGAGTAATTGTTTTCTGTCTTTCTAGGGGGCTTCTTAAAAGTTTTTCACTGTCAGAGTAGGTGCTAGCGTGTAAAATAAGGAAAAGTATTTTTTCAGATATTTTATCAATTAATTGTATGTTTTATTAGGAATGAGTGAGTCTTTTGATGAATGTGAAATGGGTGAATCTTTCATGGTTAAACAATCATATCACTTGACTTTAAAAAAAAAGAAAAAGAAAGAAGTTGTCCCTCGTTTTTTCTTATTTCATCACCTGAACACGTTACAACTCAAGAAACATCCATTTATAATTCCCATAAATCTGTCATTGTTAAACCATTCCAATTTATTTCTTCGAATGCCTAAAATATACATATTTCACAAATTATTACAACAAGGGATATTGCAGTGTCGTGGCCTAATTATGGTACCCATCATGTTTTTGGCCAATTAGAGCTCACTCGATGCGTCCCTCGCTATGGCAATACACACACACACACTCTTCCTGGCAAAAATTAACTGCAGAAAATTTACAATGAAAAGATCTGTCGTTCTGCTTGGGCGACACACCAAGAGAACTGGGTATTCCCCGTTTATTTTTTACTTTGGTGAATTCCCAACAGTGGTTGAATATTCAGATATTCTCTTGGATGAGATTCCCCTTCAAGTTATATTCATGATTCATTTGAACTATTAAATCTAAATGAAATATACATTAGGAACAGCCCTCACTGTCATCAAAGTCACTGCTCATGACCCAAGCACAGAGTGGGGAAGCATGAGTTAATAAAGATATATACCTTATATATAATTTCCCGATTGCTAAAATGACTTGGACGACTACTAACATTCTTAAGACTAAAATGCAATTTCGGGGTTGTAGTGAATACAACAACTTTTTATAACATCCAAGTCAAATTACCTTCATGACCATGAATGTGCTCTAGGGATTTGGAGAAAATAATTGTCGGTTTAAACTGTACAACGACAAAATAAAACTGCTGCAAAACCAAAAAGAAAAACAAAAGCCACTTAAATCAAAAAGATGTTGTACATATATTTACAAAAACAAAGAACATTCAGTCCATTGAGAACAGCACAGCTAAAAAATAAATGACAAAGACGAGTGCTTCTGTCAATGAGGTTCAAGCTCTGCAATAATTAGATGTCTAAAGTTAAGTTCAAGTTAAGATGACAGCAGAACGGAGGAGGATTGCTTTGAGGGCCCGCGACGCTACCCGCAGACAGAGTGTACCCCTAAACTGGTGACGCTGCTGAGACAGGTTGTGGAGTGTTTGTGGAACAAGGACAGTTTCTGGAATGTACTAGAACAAACAAACAGTCTACTACATCCATGTGCGTTATACACACACACACTCGAACACAAACACGTACTGCAACTTCTGTCGCTTTGAAATAAAATGCCAATCAGAAGGAAAGAAACAAAGTAAAAAAAAAGAAAAAGAAAGAAATTGGTGAGTGCTGGAGAAAACAGTCCTTTCTTCAAACTGAAAAAAAATTTAACTACGGACCACTTATATTTCCCAGGTGTCTCTTGGCTGATCCGGCCTGTTCTGGTCAGTTCCCTATGATACACCGTGAGCCTCGTCCTCACAAATTTTACTGGATTCTCATTGATACTGCGACTCTTGACCACACAATGGGGTTAAGGGTACTACATGTCGGAGGTGGGTGGTGATTGGCAAATGACGAAGAGTTCTTGTTTTTAAAAATTAGGATTTTCACGTGGACTTCTGCCTATAGTGAAGCGTCAAGTCCCCTCCGCTCTTCCAGATAAAATGTTTAACTGTTCTCAGGTCCATGTTGGGATCTAGAACCTGGTTAAAAGATGAAAAAAAAAGTAAAAGGTTAATAAATGTACAATGAATGAGGATGCACAAGATGTCAAAATAATACAAGCAAAGAAAGACGCCCCACCTGGTCTTGACACATTAGTTCGATCTTCTCCTCGGCTAGCATGGCCATGTCCTCCTCCTTCTCCTGCTCCCCCGGCTTATCGTTGGCCGAGGAGCTGGTGGTCTGCGACTCGTTGTCCAGGTTGATGATCTTCTCGTAAACGTGCTCCATCACCTTCCTCACCTGGAGCATGTCGCTGGCCGACAGGCGGTCCCTGCAGAAACACACAGCGGGTAAAAGTCAGCATCCGTGTCTGTATAGACGTACTGGTTATTAAAGGAAACACAAGCCCAGAGTAGACGAGAGACATACTTCTTTAGAGTTTTTGCACCAGAGGAAGAGTGGGGCTGGAGGTAGAACGGGATTTTGTTGAACTTGGGCATATTTTTCTGGAAGAGAAGAGGAAAGATAATACAAATCAAACACATCAAATAATGACAGGAGCTAATGCACATGCTGTATTATACAGATGCTAAAGATTTCCTATTGGAAAAACAGTGACATAGACTTTCAAGTCTAAATTCTGATTTTCAGTAGAAAATAAAAGGTGTAAATAACATTAAGGATGACTGAATCCCATTTAGTTGCTCCGGTTTTAGTGTCCTGATATTGTGCCTGCTGACTTACTGACTACGTTTACATGCACAAAATATTACGTTTTTTGGCCTTATTCCAAAAAAGACAATATTACTTACTTTACATGGCTAATGAAAATGAATATTCCACTAATATCCCTGTTTACATGCAGCCGCGCATTCTCCGATTAACGTAAAAACGCCCCCATGACGTACGTCCTACGGCTACGCCCTTTAAATAACTTTAATTTCCCCCCTTTTCTAACTGCATTCATGTCGCTTCCGTGGTGTGCCGTCGTTGTCACCATCAAGACAAGCAATTTATTTATGCACGAGATCAGACTCTGACGCCATAAACAGGCAAGAGGCCGTGTGCCGCAAACTGCGGTAAAAACCCCAATTTGAAATGCATATTCCGAAATCCGAATGCGCTGTATACATGTCCAAAGAACGCTCCTAAAGCCTGAACAATATCGGCATATCCCACATGTCTTAATCGGAAAATGCTCCTTTCGGAACACGGCTTAATTCAGAATATCCAAACAGAATATGCTGTTTACATGACCCGTATCAAACTCACAATATTGTCATATTCGTTACAGTGGAATATTGGTAAATGTAGTCAATGTCACGGCTTACTCAGACACTTCTATAGAATGGAGCCATCATTAACACCTGTGCTTTTCCTACTATGAAAAGTCAAGTCTGCTGTGAGGAAGGTCAGGAACTACGTGTGTTGCCTTCCCACACTAAAAAAAACATAATGTAACGTCCTCTATAGTTAATGACGTCGTTAACATTAGATAAGAGTAAAGAATGCCTGTTAGCATTTTGTGTTGCTCAGCTCAGCAGTCATGATTTCCTGTGTTAGGCTACAACAAGCTGCCAAACTGATGGTTTGCCAAAAGCGAGTGAGAGTGGGTTTGGAACCCCCAGTGTAACATTGACAAAAATGGATTTTGTTGGCTTCTCTGAATGAAAGAGCTTTAGATATACACATACCAATATGCAAACAGTGCTTAAACACAAAAATGAACGCAAGATGGTAACATAATAGTACTCACATCTACAGTTATATCAATAACCCACTGTGGAACGGTCTCGTTCAGCAGCATCGACTCGGTCTCTCCGCCCGAATCTCTACATAGCAACCTGCAACACATAACGCAGCACATCAGAGGTGCAATAAATAAGTCAACATTTCTGTTTAAGACAACTATAAACTGATGACATTACAAAGATTTAACATTTCACCTGTGTTGATAAGGACGGTAGTGAAACATTACCTAAATAGAGTTCTGCCTCCTGCTTCCCCGAAGATGACTGGCGTGTGTGGTGGCACTTGGAAATATCCATTTCCTTTCTGGACCCTGGTCTCCTGCTCGCCGTTCACTGTGGGCACCAGAACACAATCCTACTGTAAGACACACTGAATGAGGCTTTGGACGCCGAACGCTCTCTGACAGCAGCAGGAAATGATGTGGTGTGTGCAGCCATGATTTGGTTTCATAATGATTTGGCAGTTTACCACCTCCTTACCGTGGTTCACCTCGTTCTCTTCCTCGTCCATGGGGTTGATGCGAGTTCTGGGCCAGAACTCCAGCAGGGCCTGGAGCAGCAGTCCACCCAGGTTCACTGCGGGGATGATGAAGTTAGCATGTTAGTAGGGGTGCAATATAAAGTTAGCTTCAGTTCTGCGTGATTTAACGGTTATTTGTATATAAAATGTATCTTACGCTTCGGGTCGGATCCATCGGAGCTTGAAAACCCAGCGTCCTTTGCGGACACCCAGGCAGCGAAGCAGTCGCTCTCGTCCAATGTGATAGTGAGCATCTGTTAAAAAAGAGAACGCACGACTATGAGACCACTAGCTGGGCTCAGGAGAGACTTCTGGGTTTGAAAAATTCACAGATGAAATGCTCTCGTATTACCAGGATTGTGACTCACCCCAGTTTTCAGATCGACAGAGAACCAGTTTGGCACGTAGACCATCTTGAAGCGCTTTTTGATCTCTTCGTCGAACTCCACTTTCCCCAAGTCCTCACCCTTGCAAGCCTGAAGTAAATATATACATGAAGTCAATTCAAACCACTGGTCTTCTTTAAACTGGAGGGATTCATGTCATGGGTCGTAGATCATGAGGGCAGGTGAGTATCAAATAATCATAACTTCCTCTTCCCAGAGAACCACTTGATTCACTAGTGCCACGTTTCCACTGCATGTTACGGCACGGCTCTACTCAACTCTTTTTTCGTTTTCCATTAGTAGGATAGTACTTGTGGATAGTACTGTGGATAGTAATTTTTTGGTACCACCTCAGTCGAGGTTCCAAGCGATCTGAACTCGATACAAGAAGGTGAAGTTAAAACACTGCAGACCACTGATTTGATCAGAGAGAATCGTAACTTGTGCGACGCGGGACATCCTGCACAAACCGCCATTTTTATATAGCCACGCTAACGTCAATAGCGACCACAATTTTTTTATTCACTTGACCCAGATTTCTGTTAAATTAAAACAACGCCGTACAATTGACGAAGTGCAGACGTTCTTCTGTTTGGTTGACGATGAAAGGATCCAGCAAGTGCTGTGGTAAAGATGATGGCAGTGTCATGTGGCGTCTCTATGGCGATCAGCTGAGAATCCCGCCTACACTACTATTCCCAGTGGAAAAAGGAAATGTAGAAAAGGACCTGGTACCAAAAGTGAGTCGAATCAAGTCGAACAATGCAGCGGAAATGAGGCTCAAGGCTCGGACGAAAGAACGTTAACTTCAATCACACTCAAACCTACTACAGCGTGGAGTTTACCTTCAGGACATCCCAGAAAGCCACGTTGTTGTTGGTGTCTTTGGTGAGTATGTGTCTCTTGTCATTCAGAATGTGGCACTGTATGATACTGGCACCTCCTGCAAACACAACACAATGCTACTTTATAAAATGTCCAGGAGAAGGATGTCAAAAATACTGCAGATAAATAACCATGTTTACCCTTGATGACTTGTTCTGGCTGAGTACACAGTGGTGTCAGAGGGGTGGTGCAGTCATTGTCATACTCCCCTGATGATCGGAAGTTGTGCATTCCCTTTAGAGACTGCACATACATACAGACAATAATTATCATTAGAGCTTGTCCTGGATTTAAATAATCGCTTCCTAACTCTCGCCAGCAGCAATAGCGGTGATTAATGTAATGCAATTATCTTTTGTGTATCGCCCATATCGTCACAAAGCTGGTTTAAATTCTTACAGAAATTACAGCAGGATTATTGCTGAATAGCATTAAGCGTGGCGTGGCCACATGCACAAGTCTATCTACACTGTATTTAATTATGCTGACGGTCGAGCAGTGATCTCAGAGGTGTCACGCATGCTTACCCATTTATTAACGGATGACTTGGTGGTGGAGACCCAGATTGCTGGAGGTGGGTCAGCAGATCTGTCCAGTTCCATCTGAGCAAAAGAGAAAGACGGCTCCAAATGGTTAGCTATGAGCGCAGGAATGACTGAGGGCCATTATTCATTTCATTCATGGATTTTAAACTTCTTTTTACCATTTGAAAATACAATACAGTACAACGTTTCTTAAAATAAGCTCTGCCGCTGCTAACAAAGAACAGAAAAGACAAGCCTATAAATAAATAGAGCATGCAAGTGACAATAATGTCTGTACAGTAGGGCTGTCCTCCACCAAAGAAATTCTTAGTCGACTAACACTCATACGATTTTGACGACTAATCGAGTAGTTGATTTAATACAGATCTGTGATCTGTTCCTCCACAAAGAATCACACAAAAGCTCCACTTTGAATCTTGAGAGATGTGCTCATACGTTTCTTAGAAATAAGTCATTCAGCATGAAAAAAGCATAAACAACGACTAATTGACTAAAGAAATCTTAGTTTTTTTCTCTCTGTAAGACAGTTAGCAACGTAACTTGTACTGTATTATACATGCAATAGAAACACCAAACGCAGGTAAAATAAAAGAACCATTAAACACAAAGTACTACACCCAGTATTTACATCTACACTGCAAGCAGACACCAGGTGAAAACAAAGGTCAGCATTCAGAAAAGATCGTCACTGCTCAATAACAAACTTTTCAAATGAATTAAATTGTCCAACAAATACTGTAGTGCGTCACAGAATTACACCATTACTGCACAACAGAAAATTAGTTCCAGGTTAACTGGCTTCTTACTTTGAGCACCGGGGCCTTCTCCTCACAGATGAGCACACGGATGTCCGGGTTACGCAGGTCGGTGCAGTAGATCTTTTTGTCTCTGCCTCCAGAGTAGACGTGTGTAAAGGCCTCATTGACCTGCAGCGCCCAGACACCTTCGTCGTGCACCCGGTAGGTGGCGATGCACCTCTGCTGGCCGAGTGACCACAGCCGGATGGTCCCGTCCGAGCTGCCCGACAGGCACTGTGGAGAAGGACGGCGGGTTTAGATTTTTAAATCCCTCTAGTGTAACAGCTGCTGCCTATCGCTGTATATTTTAACTCACTTGAGTGCCATCGCGATTCAGCAGCAACGACTTGACGTTGTCTGTGTGACCTTTTAGCTTCATCAGTTTTGCACATGTGCGAGGATCCCACACCCTCAGAACCTGAAGGAAGAAAGAAAAATGGAGGGCGTGAAGACGGGCACTTCTTTACTATATTTACATGCACGCTAGAACCAGATTACTGTGACTAAACAAAGTAAGATAACAGTTCAATTGAAGCATTCACATGGTTTCAAAGTAACTGAACACCTCCTGTAAACTCAGTTTGTACACTAATTAATGTCCACACAGATGTGTGGTAGCCTACAGGAAACATCTTATGAATATATCATAAGAAAGGCAAGTGTAGTACATTCCCAATCTAGTTTCAGGTTAAAAATGTTATAAAAAACCCAGATAAGATGTTTAAATGTCAGGTGAAATAATCAGTTGTTTTAGTCTAGTTTCACTGAACTAATAGTGTGCATATGTGTGTGTCACAGTGATGAAAACACAAACCTTTTCTGTGGATCCAGATACAATGACTGTGCCCATCTGGTTCATAGCCAGACTGTAGATAGAGTCCTTGTTCCCACTGAGTGACGAGGCTGTTGGGAGACATATTACAGTGAGTCAACAGAAGGTACAGAATATATGGGCACAACTGTCACACAGAAACAATACTTACTGGTGACAGTGTTGTTGGAAGCAGTGAGTGCTGTTAGTGTGTTCACATCCCAAAGAAAGATCTGTCGGTCGAGACCTGCTGATGCCACAAGCTCCTTGTCCTTAGCGTAGGCCAGAGCTTTCACGTAGTCCTTGTGTGTTCGTAACGTCGACATACAGAAGCCTTTGTGCGCGTTCCATACTTTGACTGTTGTGTCTGATGAGGCAGATATCACTGAAAATAGAGAGTGAAAGTGTATCAGGTAAGTCAGTCAGAATAGTAGAATAAAAAAGCAGTATTAGATGCTAAACAACCCTAAATAAAATCTTAATCACACTCACATGTTTTGCCGTTGCAACAGAGAACTATGTCATTAACCCAGTCTGTATGATGCTCCATTGAGGCAATGTAAGGATCCTGCTACAAAGAACGAGAACAGAAATTAAGGCACTTACACTATTGAGAATAAGAAAAAATGATGCATGTGACAGTTGATCACATTGAGAGTGTATTTTTTTAATTAAGAGTCCTACCTTATGCTGGTAGACACTCCATATCCGGATGATGGAGTCTCTTCCAGCAGTGAAGAGCCGGTTGAGCGCAGGGTCTAGCTGGAGTGCATTCACCCCATTTCGGTTGTACTTCTCCACCTCATCTCTAATGACATAGGACACCTGCAACACAAAGAGGGGAGTGTGAGCACTGAGGTCTTCTTCTTCTTCTGCAGCACAACTAAGAGGGACACCTCAAGGCTGAACAAGCTGATCAGGCAGGCCTGCTCTGTGGTCGGCATGGAGCTTGACTCTCTGGTGACGGTGGCAGAGGAAAGAACACTCAACAGACTGCTGGCCATACTGGACAACGCCAGCCATCCTCTGCACGCCGTCATCACCAAACAGAGGAGCTCGTTTAGCGGCAGACTGCTGCTCCCCAAGTGCTCCACAGACAGACTCAGGAAATCTTCTGTCCCCCAAGCCATCAAACTCTACAACACCTCTCTAGGGAGGGGGGTGGACAAAGGAGGACGGTCTGCAGGACAGATTATAATGCACTATACTCATTTTTAACAGTCTCTTCTGCACTATATTCACTTTTTTAATAGTCATGTATCACAGCTGTTACCCTGCACTATATTCAGTTTTAACAGTTTTCTTCATCTCCTTGTATTTTTATATCTGGTATATTTTTTTTGTACTTTGCACTAACTTTTTTTACTGCCTTTTTACACTATGGAACTGTGATGCTGGAAACTTGAATTTCCCCCGGGATCTATAAAGTTACTATCTATCCATCTATGTATCTATGTATCTATCTATCTATGTTTCTATGTATCTATGTCTCTATGTATCTGTCTATCTATGTATCTATGTATCTATCTATGTATCTATCTATCTATCTATCTATCTATCTATGTTTCTATGTATCTATGTCTCTATGTATCTATCCATCTATGTATCTATCTATCTATGTTTCTATGTATCTGTCTATCTATGTTTCTATGTATCTATCCATATGTCCATATATCCATTTATGTATCTATCTATCTATGTATCTATGTATCTATCTATCCATCTATGTATCTATGTATCTATCTATCTATGTATCTATGTTTCTATGTATCTGTCTATCTATGTATCTATCTATCTATGTATGTATCTATGTATCTATGTATCTATCTATCTGTTTATCTATCTATCTATCTATCTGTGTATCTATGTATCTATGTATCTATGTATGTATCTATCTATCTGTGTATCTATGTATATATCTATCTGTGTATCTATCTATCTGTGTATCTATCCATCTATCAATCTGTGTATCTATGTATCTATACAACTATCTATCTATCTATCTATCTATCCATATATCCATCTATGTATCTATCTAGCTTTCCCACAAACACACCCACTTCCTTGTGCACACGCCGAGGCTGCAACGCCTGCAAGTCTCATGCTCTTCATTGCAAGGACATGCAGAGCCACATAGCCAAAGGTAAATGACACATATATATTTGGTTAATAACATTAAATTCCCCCCATTGAGTCACATTAAAAATGCACAAATGCATTACTTATAATAGGGTGTTTTGATGTGCTAGTATCAGTGTATACGAGCAGGGTGCACGACAGAACCAGCGAAGACACGAACCAGCAATTAGACCGAGCCCAGACACAGTGAAGCTACGCTAAGCTAAGCTAACCGTTAAACGCTTTAATAGCATAAAACACAGCAAAGACAACTCATTCATCATTTGTGTTACAATAAGAGCTCTGCAGTTACGTTATAACACATTTATCACGTATTTATATGATCATTATTTACAGAAATGTGTAATAATTTAGACGTCAACCGTTAGCAGGAGAGGCTAACGGACGCTAAGCTAAGCTAAGCTAGCTCTGTTAGCCGGCTCGAGTCATGACTCATAAACAGTAACGCTGCTCGTTCACAGACGGGTTTTACTGCCCGTTTAGTATCCGTGAGGCTCTTTGTAAAGATGAAGATCATAGCTTGGTTGTTGCCACACACTCAGTAGTAATGTAACTGTGATAATGTACCTGTACTTTTCTCCGCCCAGCAGCGTTTTGCCTGTGATGCGTGGCCATCTTGCATGTTGACAGTCAATTCATGTGATGCTACTTCCGGAAAAAAAAGAAAACACTAAGCACTAGAGCATTATGGGTAATGTAGTTTTTTTTTTACACTGGTCTTCTTATTTCACTCTGTACGAAGGAGCCTGGGAGACCAGAGAAATGTTAAGAAGAAGGCATCTTAACATAGACACATCACGGCCAGTTGAGGAGTTTTTCTTTTTTTTTTTTTCTTTTCTTGTTTTTTTCTTTTTTCATATATATACATATATATACTTTTCTGAAAAAAGTCAGAACTTTACGAGAAAAAAAGTCGTAATATTACGAGAATAAAGACATAACTTAACGAGAAAAAAAGTCGTAATATTACGAGAATAAAGACATAACTTAACGAGAAAAAAAGTCGTAATATTACGAGAATAAAGACATAACTTAACGAGAAAAAAAGTCGTAATATTACGAGAATAAAGACATAACTTAACGAGAAACAAAGTCGTAATATTACGAGAATAAAGACTTAACTTAACGAGAAAAAAAGTCGTAATATTACGAGTAATAAAGACGTAACTTAACGAGAAAAAAAGTCGTAATATTGCGAGAATAAAGACATAACTTAACGAGAAAAAAAGTCGTAATATTACGAGAATAAAGACATAACTTAACGAGAAAAAAAGTCGTAATATTACGAAAATAAAGTCATAACTTTACGAGAAAGAAAGACGTAATATTACGAGAATAAAGTCATAACTTTACGAGAAAAAAAAAAATCACACGTAAAATTACTGCTTTCTAATATTATGACTTTATTCACATAATACTACGACTTTTTTCTCTTAAACTTATGACGTTATTCTCATAATATTATGACTTTTTTTCTCGTAAACGTATGACTTTATTATCATAATATTACAATTTCTTTCTCATAAACTTATGATTTTATTCTCGAAACCTCAGATTTTTTTTTTTTTCGTCAATGTGGCCCTAATACTATGTCGTACCATAGACCTACAATAATGATAAATAAAAATGAAAATGTAAACAAAAAACAGTTTTTAAAAAGTTATTCATTTCCATTTTTCACCTCCTCATGGATCTGTTTTCAGGCTTTAAAAAAATCCAGCCTGTGACAGGAGACTTTGGCCGATCACAGGTCATTTCAGAGAGAGAGAGCGTTCCTATTGGCTGTGCTCCGGCTGGTGGGCGGTGCTTGGTATTTCCTCAATTGATCTCAACATGGCTGCCGGGTCACAAACTTTCTCATTTTACAGCTAAACAGTACACTACAAGATGTTTCTGAAGAGATTTTATGCGAGAAATAGGCATTACGGTAACAGAATATTGATTCATATTTGATCAGCGCTGCCTAGTTTGACCGTTTGATCGGAGTTCGCGAGTGATTGACAGCTGCTCAGAGACGGCAGGCTCCAGCTTGGCTCTGATTGGTTGTTTTCCTCCGGTCTCTAAAATCTTGCAGATACCTTTAGGAGCACCGGAGGACACAGAGGCACATGATTTTTTTTTAATTATCTGTCTCATGCACTACTGCCCGGGTATAGTGAACATTTTATTAAAATAACTTTTTTTAATCATATTTGCTCCATTTCTACCCACTGCTGCTTTAAACCATATAAATTGCATTCTAACATGTATTTATACTCTCCGATAACTTATAAATTGCAATCAAGGTGCTTCTTTTATCACCATCAGTGCTACATCTGCCCCTGCAAAGTCAAACACACGCAGGCAGCAAACACCAAGCAGGCCTTTAATCCTTTAAAGAACGGCTTAGAATATATCAGAGGATAATTTCTCATATGGTCTCCTTTTACAGCCTACCACGATTAATACGCAACACGGATGTGCAATACGAATGCTGACCCAGTGTTCAACCTCGATATACAATCTTGTGCATCATTTTAGCCTTTCCCTGTCAAAACATACATATTACATCATTAACCTGGGCTGTATCCAGGAAATATTGAGGTCATGAGTCAAAATCAAGTGTTACCATTTTATTTCCCATCATAATATTCATACGTGTTATTCCTATGGTCTAAGACAGTCCAAAAAATATTAGAAAATATGAACAACTCTTTCCCAAATCCAAAAACAAAAGTGCTAAAACTCAAATTTGTGATGTCTATAAGGTATAAAGTGTGGAACTGCTCCACATACAATGGATAGGTAAAGACTTACAGAGAGCCGAAGTCTTCCAGTGGACCACTATGGGACCTTATTTCTAAAATATGAACGGTAGTCAACGGTGAGAGACAAATACTTTTTTGATCCAGGTTGAATTACGCCATGAATCACACCTATGATGTTTTTTCAATTAAAAAGATCATTTTGCAAGTCAAGAAAGTAAAATGCATAATAGGAAAGACTACACACACAAAAGTCGCATAAGTGACGTCTCTCTTGCTGGAGCTACGATGTCTGTGTGTTTCGTACTGGGATTTACTCACACGAGCAACCGGTCTGATCGTTCTTTCGCTTTCCGGCTGATAAAAAAAGACCAGGAGTCGCTGGATAAAATACATCAGGTAAGATAATGTTTCATTTGTGCGAGGATCATATAATTTAGCTAGCTAGCTAGTGTTGGCGACGTATAGTGTGCGAGACGAGAGATGTAGTTCACTGAACAATTTCACACTAAACTAAATGATACTACGACAAACCGATAAACTGTGACTTTCTTGACTTACAAAAGTATCTTTTAAATTGACAAACATCATATGTGTGATTCATGGCAAAATTCAAATGGGAAATATATGTGTACCGTACATATTTATTGTTCTAGAAGACACTGAGAGCACCCAGGGGAATGTTCTGAGTATATGGGAACATTTTCTGTTTCACAACTGACAACACTACAATAGAATAAAGCTTGTTTGGGTATAAAAAAGTAAAAAAAACATTCTGTGGGTTCATAAAATCAGTCTCCCATTCATCGTCTATGGAGCAGCTCCAGACTTTATACCCTATATGACATCACAAGTTTGAGACTTACTTTTCTGGTTTCTGGCTTTGAGAGAGAGGAGCTCATGTTCACACAAATATTGATTGAACTTTCCTCGGCCATGGAAATAACATATTGGAATTCTTAATTTAGGCAGTGTTCCCCTTTAAGGCCCTCTACGCTGCTGGGAATAAAATGTTGTTGAAGAAATCTCAAGTCTCAGTGGAACAATAAATCTAATGGGTCTGTAAATACTAGAACCAGCCCCCAAAATCGGTTCATTTTTAATTGTACAGTAGAACATAAACTCCCCCAGGTTGCAAAAATTCCCAGCCTTTCTTGTCTTTGAGAGGTTGGTCATCTAGCAGAGCACATACTGCATTTCCCAGACTATCCTATTCACAGAAAGTCTATTGTTGGCCACTAGAGGGCGCAATAAGAGGCCATACCACCACCCCAGGCTCAGCCCATTGGAAACACACAATATGCTGACAGTTTATGTTAAACCATGTCCCTTTACAGTTCATTTGAGTCAGCAGATGATTTTATTGATTAATTCCTCTCTGTAGTTGAAGGTGAATTCAGTTGTTGTAGGCCTAGGTCTTGGTTAACACATGGCAGCCTGTCTCTGAAATGCAATGTTATGTCAATTGCAAAATTAAATATCCTATTCTATGATCATAGTCTACGTTCAAGAAACAACAGCCTATATGGTCCATATCCTCAGAAACTCAATGATGACATTAGGTTACTTAGCCCAGTGTTTTCCATAAATCTACCACTGTGGTTTTCAAAGTGGGGTCCAGGGACCCCCAGGGGTCCTTGAGGGGGTTCCATGGGGTCCCCAGCAGGAAGGGGAATATATTTTCACTATAACTCCATCCATAAGTGAGAAAAATAGTCATACAATGACAGAATTCATGACTATTATCCTATCAGATGGGGGACCCTGAGACAAAGGTTGTGTCCGAAATACCATACTAACATGCTAGTACGCTAAAACAGTATGTGAGATATTTTAGTATGTCTGAAACCTTAGTATGAAACCAACAGCACGCGAATTGCATACTATTTCCGATGAAATATTACATTATGCAACACTGGACACTATGGCGGCAGAGAGCAGGTCGTCCACCAATCGGAAGGTCGGTGATTCAATCCCCGGCTGCTCCAGGTTACATGTTGATGTGTCCTTGAGCAAGACACTTAACCCCAAATTGCTCCTGAAGGCATAGCCATCGGTGTGTGAATGAGTATTTAGATTAGATCCAGATGGGAAAAGTTGGCACCTCAGCAGTCTCTGCCATCAGTGTATGAATGTGTGTGTGAATGTGTGTGTGAATGGGTGAATGCTGACATGTAGTGTAAAGAGCTTTGAGTGGTCGGAAGACTAGACAAGCGCTTTATAAAAGCAAGTCCATTTACATTATGCAATTTTTGACAAATCAAATGGGGGTCCTTGGTGTAATTCGTGTCAGTTTAGGGGTCCTGGAAAAGTTTGGAAAATGAAAGCAGCCTATTTTATGTAAGCCTGGGAGTTTTTCTCGCACAGAATTTTGGGTAAACAAAGTTCAAGTTCACAATGTCCCTTATAGGCTACTGTATGTTTTTTTGCGATCTGGTAATGTGTTAAACCGCCTCACTATATATCTCTGTCCCATGTTCAGTGTGCCATGTAGGAGCAGTAATCCCCTGCAGGTCCAGCAGCATCCAGCATCCTCCCTCCCATCACGCTCTTCTGGCTCTCAAGGGCAAACCGAGGTGCGCGTCTGAGGAAGACGACAGAGCAGCGCAGCATCCTCTCCACGCTCCTCTGACGCTCGGGACCTTGTTCTTCCTCTGTGGGATGAATACGGAAGAGCCACTCTGGATGGAAGAAAAGAGGACAGCTGGCACGACGACGCACCTGTCGCAGGTTTCAAGATGTCCAACATAAAAGGTGATTAGACGACCGGCTTTTGTATAGAAGACTTTTTTTTCTTCTTTGGATTGTGGTGATAAGACGCACTTTTCTCTGATTGGAGTTTTGTTGTCCATCATGAAGAATAAAATGTTGAGGAGAAGACGACATGGATTTTGCGCGGAGAGTTTGGCTGTTTCTTCTTCTAAAACCCGAAGAACTCAACTCTGGAAATGATGCTGTAAATCTCAGAGTTTCATATGTAAGTATTTCATTTTTTTTTGGAATTAATATTGAGCATGCATTCATCTTGACAGAAAAGTAAATTACTTCTTAAAGAGTGGTCTGTTAACAATTTAGTCCTCTGTTTTTCTTTTCTTTTCTATGATGGGTTAAAGGAGTAATTCTCCATAAAATAATAATACAAAAAATAAAAGATATTATTTCTTTTAAAGTCTGGTGTTAGGGTTAATCTATCATTTCAAACAATACCAACATTGCATATGTTATACAGTAGATATACCAGAAACTCAATTCTTGAAATGATGCTGTAAATCTCAGAGTTTCATATGTAAGTATTCAGATTTTTTTGGAATTAATATTGAGCATGCATTCATCTTGACAGAAAAGTAAATTACTTCTTAAAGAGTCATCTGTTAACAATTTAGTCCTCTGCTTTCCTTTGTTTTTCTATGATGGGTTAATGGAGTAATTCTCCATAAAATAATAATAAAAAAAAAATAAACAAACAAAAAAATATTTTAAAGTCTGGTGTTTGGATTAATCTATCATTTAAAACAATACCAACATTGCATTATTTTATACAGTACCAGAAAGTGCATAATGCAAAATATAAATGTAATGTTTTAATATGCAATGTTGAGCATTAAAGGCTTACACTTACTTACTTACTTACAGGGATGACATACATTTCTGGTGCAAAATTTTGTGGCTTCTGTGACACATTACATAATGCTCAATGTGAGGCACATTTGAGATCTATTTTCCTCTTTTGGTGACATCACACACCTTCATCTTCTTGTCAAATGTATAACTGATGTGTAACTCATGATAAGTTTGAAGATGTCCCTGTTTTTGGAGTGGGATTCAGTTCAGCATATAAGCGTCTATACAGCTCATGTAAAAGTAATTGTCATCAATTCATCCCCCCTATTGGTAATGTCTTGTTTTGTAGATCTATACCTTCTGTAACCTACGTATTTAAGCTATGTGATGCAATTACATTGAAAGGCTTTTTTTTGCAGCAGCAGAAGAAGAAGTAGGTCATCAGTTCAGTCTGCTGCATCTAGGATCACAGTATGAAGCTCTGAGAGGACACAGACACGTAACATGGCCCACTAAAGAATAAGTGTGCAGTCTGACTCCCAGTCTGGGCTGGAACTTTGTAATCAGATAGTTTCATTTGATGGTAAATCCCTCTGTCAACAATTCCACATGTGGTGCTTGTTTTTATAAGATAGTTAACAAGTCTTGATCAAGAAAGAAAAGATGCAAGAAAGAAAAAACTCTTAACAGACCTATAATATAGCCAGAAATAAAAATTAAAAACATATAAATACTTGGAATCACGATATCAGATATTAACTACACGATTATCGTGGCCTAAAGAATTCACGATATTAACGATATTATTGCGATATCTATAGAAGATTTTAAGAAAGAAAACAAATAATATAATAATGCCATCGGTCAAATTCATCTTTAACTTTGTTTATTGTACGTTTAGTCTCTTTTTTGGCAAATTAATTATGCACAAAATATGACTGTAGAGCGGTGAAGAGAGAGAGAGAGAGTCTGTAATCATAACTGTACAAAAGTGTGATCATCATCATATCATATGTGTATTATTAACATGATATTAATGTTTAATTTTTAAATTATCACGGTTATCATCAATACCGGTATATTGCGACAACCGATTCATTCACAGTGTACAGGCCTTTGCAATGTAAACAAAGTAATCCTAAATGAAACCACTAATTTGAGATTATATATAATCAATCACCATGAGTGAACAAAGAAATGCTTGTTGTGTTATCCTTCTATTCTGAAAGGAGCTTCTTTCAACTCCATAAATCCAGAGAAACATAAAACCCGAATATAAGTAAATACATAAGAGTAAAAGTAAGAGAAAAGCACAACGACATTCTTTTTACTACATAAACTGTTATATAATTGTTTGTTTTCATAAATATCCTTTATTATATTTGGCAAAAGTTTTATAGTACAGCCAGTGAAGTACATATTACATAATGACCATAACGACAACAAGGTGATCCCACTTGTTCTATTTCAAAGAAACAATCTGTAATATTGAATGCAGACAATTCACAGGAAACATGGAATATATGTTTTCTGGCATTTCAAATATTAAGAAAAGAGAATTTTGATAAGAAAAAACAGTTACAGCGAATCAGAAATTTAAAATTTTGCCTTGAAAAAAATGTTAATGAATAGATTAAGCTGTATTTTAATAACTTTGAATGATAATCAGGTGACAGAGTAACAGAAAACGTATTGTCGTTTGTAAGAGCTACTCTTGAAAAGTGACTTCATTCTTTATTGGGATCCCCATTAGATGCCACAAGGGTAGCAGCTACTCTTCCTGGGGTTCACACACAACAAAAACATAACATATAACAAGACATATAACACATTTAAAAAAATCACAATAAAAACATGTTCAAGACAAATAAAATAAAAAAAATTAAAAGAAGAGAAAAAAATAAATAAAAATAAAAACTGCCTAAGATAAAAAAAATAAATAAAAAAAATTCATCGTTTTTCAGGTCAGCCACCGGGGTTATTTTTAATGTGATTTTTTTGTATTTGTTTTTTAAACTTACCTTGCTAGGTGCTTCAGTGATCCTAGTAGGCAACTTGTTCCACATTGTGATTACTTAAATGAGAACATTCAAGAGGAAGAATAAAAAGTAACAACAGAATGTCAAAGTGAGATCAGGTGATCTGGTCTACAGTATCCATGTAAAAATATGCGTTTCCTGTTAAAGTTGGAATATAAGTTGATAGAAATAGACATGGAGACAGAGCAAAGTGCCAGCAGTCCAGTTAATATAAAGTGACAGATGTAGAAAAAATAATAACATACTTGTGCAGAGAGTTGATATTGTTTAAGAGCTAGTAATCACTCAAGAGGCAGCGTACATTTGATGTTAAATCATGATTATTTCAAATGGTTACAGTAAGATAAGCTGGATATTTGCCAGAGAGATTGAGCCGGTCAAACCAAAATAACAAAGTCTCACAAAGCTGAAAGGAGTTGAAGTGATGTGAAATGACGTAATGTGATGTAATGTGGTGTAATGTGATGTAATGTGATGTGGGACCATGGTCTTGTGATGGTGGATCAATGCCTTGCTCATGGGTGGTAGCTGATTAGAGAGAGGAGAGTATTACTCATTCATTTTTCCCCCCAGCTGCTTAAAGGGTTCAAACTAGAGCTAGTCAGGCTGATATATCATATTGTGTACATGTCAGCACATAGATAAGAATTATAGTACCGACACGCCAGACTAGGTTTGAGATCATTGTGTGTCACCATTAGTTTGTCCACCAGAGAGCATTGACAAGTTGACTTTTACACTGTAAAATATCCCACTTAGTAGCTATACAGTATATCTTGGTCACAAAAAAATTGAAGGCATCCGTATTAAGATTGTTTGTTTATCAGGGCTGTGTATTGGTAAGAATCTGGCGATACGATGATGATACAGGGGTTACGATTCAGTATACTGCGATACTGTAACTAAGGCGATATATTGCGATATTTCAATCTAATTTTAGGAAAACTGTCATAGTATATAAAGAACACACCACCATATGCATCAAATCTGAGTAAGGTTTACTTTTTTATGCAATCAGAACAGTGGGATCTGCATTTGCATTTATCACAGTCGCTGTAACATCCAACATCACAGCACTACTTTGAGAGGACACATACACTGAGAGGGTGCATCTCTTTGCAAATGAAATAAAGTGTTGACTGAGTTCCTCTTTGCATGTAAACTATTGATTAAAAATCGATAGTGTATTTGAGAATCGATGCAGTATCACAAAACATAATATTGTGATATTCAATTTTTTCGATATTTTCTTACACCCATTTTTATTGTGCACCTCTCAGTTATGACAATTTAAAACAGTAGTATTACAGAACACATGTCACGTTGAGTGTTTGTGTGTTTGTGCGTGCCGGTCCGTGGCTTCGCTCTAATTCTAATCTAATTATCATAATTATTTGCAGTGATGATGACCATATCACATCTGGCTGTTATGGGAATTAAATTTCATTCAACTAAAATACTATTTTTTCTGTGCAGTGCACAGAGGCAGATATTCTCTCTCTTTGACTGTAGATTAATATTATTCATATATACTTTGACACTACAGAGCAGAGGTCATTGTCACATAGCTTCTGACTGTTCTGGAGCGTTTGTTACCTTTCACAGAGGACACGCTGTGACTATTTCTGTCAGGATGAGTCGTCTCATCCTGACAGAAATATGCTTTGAACCCGTTTATCTGCTTTATTAATGACGTTGCAAATGGACCTATTTCTTTTGAGCGCTGGATTCAGTGTATGAGACCAGCTGATCTGAGATCAACCTGGGCCAAATAAGCAGATCAAGTGAAAGCAGATAACTAGCGTCTGGCTGGACGTGTGAAGGGATCAATGCATTTCAGGACAGGCGGAGATGGAGAACTCACAGAGCTTAGTCAATATGAAAAGGTTACAATGGTATTTTTCTGTCAAAGGGGGAACAGAGAAATGTAAGCCTCTCTTTGGAAAGCTTTTTCAGTTATTAAAATATCAGACTCGGGGAGTGAATTTTTTGGTAGTGGAAAGGTTTTGAGTATTGTCCTCATTTAGACAGTGGCTTTGGTTTCTGATTAGATTACCTGCAAACTATCCGTATGCTTTATTTAAGTCCAGAGGAACCAAGTTTGCCAATAAGAAATAAGGAAATTAAGAATTTAAACATCCACAGGCAGCATTTCAAGCTATTCAAATTCTATTTAGTAACATCTCTGGTACAAATAATCCAGCTCGGTCGCACTAAATGGCGTATGAATGACACGGTAATCGCAAGTCATTTTGTGTGCATTAAGAACGCCGTTCTTGCTTTTGGCTTGTCATTTGTACGCCATGTAGTCTGTGTTGACTGCACTGTAAATGCATCCGTGTAAATATGCTACGCTCAGAGCTAGTGACGTAGAATAAAAAGAGAGAAAGAGTTTTCTCATGGTGGATGGGTCCAACAAAAACAGGACTTTCAACCAGGAGACCGGTGTTCGTATTCCAAAGTGTTGTTGAGTTATTCTGAAGTTACGTTAGTGACATTTGTGTATTCCCTACTTCTGTTGCGTTGCTTCCTTACATATTTGAGTTAGTTTACGTCCTTAGTTTAAGCCCAACCATGATGCTTTTCCTAAACCTATTGGTGCCTTCAAAGTTTTTGCTGCCTAAGCCTAACTGCAGCCGTTACCGTAGTTTTGTTGCGCAGCGTAAAAATGACGAAAGTCGAAAAAAGGCTAAAATGCATTCTCACGATACACGGAATGTCCTTGTAATGAGATCGGTTTGAATAATCTGTCATTTTCTGCATTAATTCAAACAAACACTCAAAATTGGCCACAGCCAAGGTGTGACATTATTAACATGTTACTAGAAAGCTTTTTCATAAAGTCTACTGTACTCTCACCAACTGTCATTCGACCTGACACGGTACAAAGTTTAGTTAGGAAACTAGAGAGGAGGATATTTTGGCTTTTAGGGATGTGCTGTAGTGTGATGTTAAAAATGACATCTTTAAGGTTGCTTCAGGTGGATGTCCAGGCCCATGCAGGCAAACAACAAGTGACCGCCATCCTAAATCAGTGCTGTAGAAAACCTCTGGTCAGAGCTGCTGACCGTGGACTTAATCCCCTTGACTCACAACTATGGCTGCCCTAGTTTGACGGAGGCAGTTGGATAACAGGGAGCTGGTCAGTGGTAAGGTTGAAACATTTATATCGTGTCTCTGGACATCCCTCAGTACCATCTTCCAATCAGAAAATCAGAGGCAATCCAGAAATTACACAATGTTTGAAAAAGAGAAGGGGGTCAGTGATTGGAGACGTACATACCTGTGTCCTTTAGATATCACATATTCTATTTGAATTGTTATGCTTTCCTCGCAAAAGAGAATAGTCACTATTTCCTGTTGCTTAATTGCAGTGTTAATGAGTTATAGTGTTTTCCATGAATCTGACCTTTTAGATTATTAGAATTTTTACAGAACCACTTTTATATTGTTAGTACTTGTTTGATCATTCTGATGTTATACACTTCTTTTTGTAGAAAAAATAGACAATCCTGGAAGTCCAATATTCACTCTTCTTGCAGCTCTCCACCATCTCCTGAGGGAAAAGTCTGGCTCTTTAGCTGATAAACGCTCCACTATGTTCACCAGATAGCTTCTAACGTGGTCTGTCTGCTGTTTAATGCTGAGCAAGTAGAACACAGTGGGTTTTTTAGAGCCTTTTCACTGGAAATAGCTGCCTGCTGTGGCTGGTAGATGAAGCTGATGAAAAACAATGAGCTGAAAGAGGCTAAAGCGCTCCGTAGAGCTGAGGGAAATGCAGATATGGGTGGTAATTCTCTGTCACAATCTCTTTGACATTATACGCTTAATATGATCCATATGGAAATATATTGATTTAAAGCAGCTTTAAGCCTGAAAATATGCCTAATAAAAAATAAACTGGCATTTTTAAATGGTGACAAAAGTGTCAGTGAGTTGGAGAGAGCATTCAGACAGAAAGCAAAATCCACTATAACAATAAAGTGGAGGAAAGGGATCAACACCATGATGGGCAGAGACCAGAGGCCAGCCCCAAACAAATACTCTGCGTCTTTTACTGAACAGCTAAACATTTTCTACAGCTTAAAAATAGACCTAGTCTTTGTCTTAAATATAACTTTATAAGTCAGACTTTCCACAGACTCTTAAATTGACCTGTTGCACAAAGCTTCCCTAATATGAGTGACTAATGTAAGACTGACTTAGATCAGAAATTAGAAAAGAAATGGAGGATGCAAAAGCGATATCACGCACCACACCAAGTATGAGAGAAGAGAACAGGAAAGGTAAAGGGCATAAATGTAATTGGTAACAAATTAAATAGTTAGCTAAAAGTAATATAGGAAGAGTTGAAATAGTTTGCTAACTTCCTTCTAACAGGTTTAGTCAGGGGAGTGGTGGCTAACTGTCCTACCTCTAGAGCTACTACCTCTAGACTAATCTAACCTGTCAATCTAAGAACAGTCTAAGGCCAAGACTAGTCCCGTCTAAGTTTATGCAACTGGCCCCAGGTTCAACTGCTCACAACCGCAAGAAGGCTGAAGCCCCAGCAGTCCCAGTCCCCCACATATACCAGTCACCGTGGAGGGGAGGAAAGTGGTTTCCACCTTGTCCAGAGTAAATCCAAGCAAAACAGACAGGCTCAAAGGCAGAGTGCTTAGGAACGTCATAACCCAAGTCTTTCAGCAGCTCCTGGACTCCAGCTTTGTTCCCCACATATGGAAGAAGTCCACCATTATACCCGTAACAAAAAAAGGCCAAGATCAGAAATGGCTACAGGCCCATAGAGTTATATGTGCTCTATGTAAATACATGGAGCGTGTGGTGTGTGATCACTTCTCCACCTTTGTTGCAGACACACTCCAGTTTACACTACTGGATACTGTGACCTCCTCTCATTCCTACACTGGGAGTATACTTCCTGCAGGATATGCGCAACACATAGTGGTTAATGGTTAAAGCAGTTGGACTTAAAACAACCTCTCATCACACAGAATTGGTTCTCTCACTTTTTTTTCCTTTGAGCCCCTATTAGCATAATTTTGCTATATGTATACTTTTATCTGATCTGTGTATTGAATGAAGTGCCACATCCAAGAAGCCATGTTGTTCATAAACTGTTGTTTCTGAAGCCTGTATGATTGAATTAGACATCTTATTCTCTCTCACCTTCCTCCATCTCTGCTTTTCCTATGTCTTCCCTCCCCACTCCTCTGCCTGTAGCTGTAAGTAAATTCTTGTACAGGAGAATCAGGATGAAAAGATGGCAGCCATGCTGTTACCAACGGGTCCTGATGGCTTGCGGCGGTTCACTCGCGAATCCTTGGCTGCGCTGGAGCGGCGGATTGCGGAGGAGCAGGCCAAGACTCGTGGCAAGGATTGCCACGAGGCTCACAGGAACGCAGAGCCACCCAGGCCCAGGATCGACCTGGAGGCAGGCAAGCAGCTGCCGCGCATCTTCGGTGACATCCCTACAGAACTTATCGGGGTGCCACTGGAAGACATTGATCCGTTTTACTACAAGAACCAGAGGGTGAGAGCTGCTGTGTATTTGTGTGTGGGAGTTTTAGGATGGGTTAAACAGTGGTGGTCAAACAAGTCTATAACTAGTCTAGAAAATGTCTCCAACTACTCTCTAGGTTTCTGCATGGCTCAAAGAATATGTACATACATTTGATAACACAAAGTCACTTTGTAAGCCTGTTTAAATTTCTATCCAATCAAATTCACAAACATCTCGCCCCCTTCTGACACAAAAGGATTATTTGCCAAACACATTACGTGATGTTACGCCGAATTCACACCAGGCAGCGGCGAAGTGTGCCCAGCCGCAATAACTAAATTGTTTTGCGGCCGGGAGGCGTAATCACGTGTTTCAGGCAGGAAGAAATTCTTTGTAACATACAGTAGGTCAACACATCACAGGAGTCACAGGATGTGCTTACTGATTGGCTGCGAGTCCTCTCTGGCCGCTAAAAGTGAAACTTTTCCCAACTTTTAGTTTGGCCACGGTTTGGCACAGAATCAAACGGCCGCAGCTCGCTGAGCTCGGGAGCGTTGACAATGGATTTGACAACGACCGTAGAAAACATGCAGGCCAATAAAAGGCAAAAAATATACTGTGTTCATGAGGAATGGGTAACAGAGTTCTTTTTTTTTCACTAATGTTAATGACAAATGTGTGTGTCTCATTTGCACCGTCGGTAAAAGATGAACCGTCAAGCTCCACTTTAACAAAGTCCACAGCAACTTTTCATGGGACTTTCCAACTGATAGCAGTTTACGAACAGAGAAGGTAAAGGAGCTGAAAACTTTGCTTAAAAGACAACAGTTTACCAAACTGATGAAGAAGGCCAGTGCAGCAACAGAGGCTTAGTTTAGTGGCGCACATCCTAAAGAAACACAAGAAGCCCTTCGCCTGTGGCGGGATTGTAATAGAGGTGATGACTGCGGTGGCTGAAACATTATTAAAGGACCATAAAAGTAAGACAGAAGTGATGTCTGCTATTGGCGATGTACAACTTGGTGCTCTGAGTAGCTCTCAGCCATTTTCATCTCAGAAAATGTAGTGTCAATTATGATACTATTTCACTGACACAAAACTCTCATCTGGACTCGTGAACATGATATGTCAGTGATCCTCCTGATCAGCCAAACTGAATTTATCGAGTGGCGTTTTAGAGCAGCTAGCCGAGACGAGACGAGAGCTGCAGCGTCTTTTGTGGACGTAGAAATAGGATTAGCAAGTTTTGATTTGCAGAGTCAGTAGATCAGGCCGCTGCCCATTAATGGGCCGCTTATGGAGAGATGAAAAAGGACGTGGCAGTCATTCTCAGGGTCTCTTTGTTTTGGCATGTGATGCGCTGCTGGATGGGAGGATTATCCAAAGACGGAAAAAATATTTAAATAAATGCCACATCTGTTGGGGGAAGGTTCAACCCGCTTTGGAGTTGCCTCCATTATCTCACACTGGCCTCGCTGGCTGCGTGTGTGTGCACTTGCTACTTTCTTGGAGGCAGAAGTACTTATGGTGGAAGTCAACACATATGGTAGACTGAGTGGTGGATTCAACACAGCTATATTATCATCCGCTGTGGGGTAAAGAACAGCTTAACTGTGTTTCTCTACAGAGCTGAAGAAAATGGAGCCTGCGCATGATGGGAAAATTTGTTTGGGAAATGTATTTACATTCTTATGACTTGTTACAATTTGTTTTATTTACAGAATTTACGCAATAAGATTTGGAAAATGTGATTTTTCTCACTAATGATTTCCGTTTTCTCTCTGTTTTCTTTGCAGACTTTCATGGTACTTAACAAAGGGAAGGTCATCTTCAGATTCAGTGCCACATCTGCAGTTTACATATTTACTCCGTTTCACTTCATCAGATCAATCGCCATGAAAGTTTTAGTCCATTCATATCCTTTTTTTTGATTACACAGAGCCTGTGTCTCATCCTGCCATGTGAAATAATCATGTAACTGTTTCATAGAGCGAGCCAAGTTATTTCCTGTCAGACCATATTACCTGTCACTTTTATTTGTTTGTTTAAGGCTGATATCAATGAAATTTGTGATAAAGCACTGGTGGGTGAACGCCCTTATTGGCTTAAAAAATATAGCGATAATAGAAGTGATATGAGTATAATTTAAAAGTTAGTAATAGGGCTGTCAATCGATTAAAATATTTAATCGAGATTAATCGCATGATTGTCCGTAGTTAATCGCACATTTTGTATCTGTTCAAAATGTACCTTAAAGGGAGATTTGTCAAGTATGTAATACTCTTATCAACATGGGAGAGGACAAATATGCTGCTTTATGCAAATGTATGTATATATTTATTATTGGAAATCAATTAACAACATAAAACAATGACAAATATTGTTCAGAAACCCTCACAGGTACTGCATTTAGCATGAAAAATAGAGATTCGTGCGTACCCATAGAACCCATTTTCATTCACATATCTTGAGGTCAGAGGTCAAGGGACCTTCAGTTTTACTTCGCCAAGATTTAGTGTATGGAGCGTTATTTAGCCTCCTTTGAGACAAACTAGTATGACAACAATGGATTACTCAGGTTTTCTAGTTTCATATGATACCAGTATCTTCACTCTAGCTTTTAAACTGAGCCCACTACAACCTAAAAATCACAAGTTGTGTTAATGCGTTAAAGACATTAGTGGCATTAAAATTAATTTGTTTTAACGCGTTAACTTTGACAGCCTTAGTTAGTAATCAGGATTAAATCATTTCAGGTATTTCTTTTGCGCTCCAAAAAGTGTTTCACTTCAAAGTAAAAGTGTTGATGTCAGAGTCCTGACTTTTGTGATAACATGAAGATCAGACTGCTGAGAACAAACCACTGTGAAAAGTTTTGACCAAAAATAATAATCTTATGCTGTAAAACGTCTAGACTCCACTCCTTCCATCTCACACTGGCAGATAAGCCAATTTCTAATATTTACTGATTTCCCCCCGAATGTTTCTATTGGATTTTTCCATAGTCCCATTTTTGAAACAGCTTTGTAATGGTCCCCTCTGGCATTGCAAAACAAATCCCCTCATATCCCTCTTTTAATCTCTGAAATGAAATAAGAGCAAGGAGATTTCACGTCATGTGACGGCGGCCTGTTAGTTCTCAGACAGCCGATTCGTACTTTACATGCTGGAGGGAATGTTTCCTCTGGATGACAAAACATCTATTGATCAAATTATATATTAAAGAACATCTATCAAATGTTATTGATTTTCTGCAACTGATAAATCATGAATAAGTGTAACTGACAACATGCTCTGAACTTCATTTTAAGAGCAGAAAAATATTTTTTTATATTTTTTATTTTATAATAAAAATTTGTATTAAATAATTTAGATTATTTAAAGAAACTGAAGTTTCAGGTGATTATTCTGATTACGTTCTAATGATTTTAAAGTTAGCAGCTTTATTATTGTATCATTCATCCATAAGAGAGAGTGATACGACTCCCCTGATTTAATGTTAAATGAAATTTACTGGCATTTTCCTTAATCTGCATTTACTGTAGTTCTAATGCCGTTGGCACGCAAAGTGATGGTTTATCCTTCTGGGTATATTTCATAGGATTACAAGAAACATTGTGCGATACATTGTTGGCTTATCCCAAAAAGCTTATATGATTGTAAGTTACTATTTCACTGTACATTTTTCCTTAACCTCTTTTCCACGTTGTTCAGCTTGTTCATAATGTTCACCATACTGACCAACTGTTTCTTCATGGCCATGTCGGATCCGGCACCATGGACCAAGTACCTGGAGTAAGTAGTATTTAACATAACACTCTGAGTCTTGGACATAAATTGAAACTGTGCTACACATGTTCTAATGTGGAGCGTTGCTGGGGTTTGTTGTTTTGTCAGTGATGATAGAGGAATCAGTCGACATGTAAGTATATGATGCATGTGATATTTACTGCAGTCAGAACGCGCCCTAGGCATGTTAAAAGAAAGCATGTGGCGTCGAATGAAACTTTAAAGTCTACAGAAATATTGTGATGTGCATGATGTGGAAGATGGGTCCGAGTTGTTGTCATTATCAGTGGGTCAAAGGCATTTTTAGCATGCAGCATGCTGTCTGTATTGACTGAATTTGTTCATTTACTTTTGCAACTTTAGACATGCGAAAAGAGAAGCAGTTCGCTTTGTTGCTGAGAGTTAGATGAGAATATCTATATTTTAAATATGATGCTACAGCTAATAGCCGATCAGCTTATCTTAGCAGACAGGAACAGATAGCCTGGCTCTGTAAGAACGTCACAAAATCTGAGTTCCTCTTGTCACAGTGCGGTTGCCAGGTAACCAACAATGACTTTAGGAACTTACTGCTCCCCAGTTAAGAAATAGTTCAGCATTAAAGGAACAATGTGGAACGTTTCAGGGATCTATTGGCAGAAATGGAATATAATATACATAACTATGTTTTCATTAGTGTATAGCAACCTGAATCGTTGTGTTTTCGTTAGCTTAGAATGAACCCTTCATATCTACATAGGGAGCGGGTCCTCTTCACAGAGTCCGCCATGTTGCGCCGCCATGTTTCTACAGTAGCAAACCAAACACTGGCTCTAGCAAGAGCCTTTCGCGTTCTTACATTACCTGAAGGCCACCGTAGTTCTCCGACACGCTTGTGAAACTGCGGTAACGTGAGCCGCAGAGTGCAAAACTGTGGTACCGCCAGCCGCCGTCTGACTTCCGTTGCTCCTAAAGTAGTGTTATTATGGTAAGGATGGCCACTGAGCGAGGCTACCGGCATTACCGCGGTTTGGCACTCTGCGGCTCATGTTACTGCAGTCTTGGAAAGGGAGGAGTGAGCGGAGGGGTACTCAGTTGGTTGCAATCTGCAACCACACCACTAGATGCCACCAAATCCTACGCACTGTCCCTTTAAAACCCTGTCTGGTTGTTTTGACACTTCGGTATTTGTACGAGATATAGCGTGTGAACTTAAGAAGTGTTAGTATGCATTTTTGTTCGGACAGAGCCAGTCTAGCTGTTTCCCTCTCTTTCCAGTCTTTACGCTAAACTAAGCTAAGCTAACCAGCGGCTGACCGTAGCTTCATTTTTGCTCTTTGACTGTGGCAGACCTGAACTAAAAGACTGCTTACAAGTGCGAAACTAATTAGAATATGAATGAACCACTGAAAAGTCTTCAGCATGTCTTGTGTGTACTGCATAGACATATTATAATATACAGTATGTGCTCATTATGTTATTTTAAACGGCTTAGGCATGCTATTTCATATCTTGCACACAATCTGTCAGTGACATCACTACAGCTGAATTCAAAGACATTTGGGCTGAGAGCGTTTACACATGATTCATTCTTTTATTTTTCATGCTTTGTCTTTCAGTCTTTATTGTTACTGATTGTGTTTCTTAATACTCAAATCCATTCTGAACTGTAAATCTTGTTGTGCAACACTGGATTCAGAGCTAACTGCATTTCCTTCTCCCCCCATGAATATTTTTCAGGTATACTTTCACTGGCATTTACACTTTCGAGTCGGCGATAAAGATATTAGCGAGAGGGTTCTGTATAATGCCGTTCACCTTCTTGAGAGATCCATGGAACTGGCTGGACTTCAGCGTCATTGTCATGGCGTAAGTTACGATGTCATTCATGTTTCATTCATAGCAGTAGCTACATTGTGCAGAAACATCTCATTAAAAAGGTCCACCTTAATTCCCCATTCTGTCTTGTGGGGCAGTTTTTGTGCAGATGATAAAGTGTCAAAGTGACCGTAGTCAGTTAGTCATCCTGAGTGGTGATTTGAAGCATCATGACGATGATAAGCTTATTGTTAAGGTCATAGATCTGTGTGCAATGACTCACTACCCATGATGCAGGTAGCAGATTAGACAGGTGACCTCTCGATGCGTCGGTTCAGCATTGTCCGAGACCAATCATCCTGATAGGACATTTGCTTTGTTTGAAAACAGCGAGACAAAATCCCTTTTAATGCATGTTGTAGACACACTGAAAGCTGTCATCACCTTCGGCGATTAATTTGTTTTTGATTAATTATGGTTCAGTCAGTTCCTCTCACAGGTACTCAACACATGCTGTTCCTGTTGTTTTACCTCTTAAGAGGGCTATAATCAGTGTTTTTATATGAACAATGGATCACATGACTACTTGTGTGTGAATGGAGCTTGAAGTGATGAACCCGCCCAACTGCTGCTCTTAAGGCATTTTCGTCTTTAGACCATAAGACTAAATCTAAAATAGCTGCCAAAATTAACATTGGTACGCTACGTCCCTAGCACCAAGCATTAGAAAGACAAAGTTAGCAACTAGGTGGTGAACATAGTGAAGCATTTAGCAGCTAAAGAGACAGATATTTCCCTCAAAAGTTGGTGGAGACCAAAACAGAGCAAACTCCAAATGAATGCTAATGTTGCTCCGTTTCTGCTGGATGTGTAAATAGGCAACTATTTGCTAACATGTTAGCCACATCAACCTATATGTCAGTGTTGGGATCACAGCTTGTTTTCGTTGCCCCCAGGTGTCCATAAAATCAGTTATTGCAGGATTAAGTAAAGCCACTGACACACTCTATGAGAACTACATATTTAAACCAAGTTGCTAAATCGATAAAAAGACAAACCCATAATGTTATTTGATTAAAATGTATCTATAAAGACATGATATACAAACTGTATGTATGCATGTCTGAACTTTAATTATTAACCCCAGTGATCATGCAGATCACTAGAATTAATACTTTATTCCTGTTCATAACTTTCCTTTTATCAATTTCCAGATATGTGACAGAATTTGTAGACCTCGGAAACGTCTCAGCATTAAGAACCTTCAGAGTACTACGAGCACTGAAAACCATCTCAGTCATCCCAGGTAAGATGACACATCAACAGAAAGCTTCACGTGTCTGCGTGTTACCAGGCAGCTAATATATTGTCTCCTCTCCTCCGTCAAGGTCTGAAGACCATCGTCGGCGCTCTGATCCAGTCCGTGAGGAAGCTGGCGGACGTGATGATCCTGACCGTCTTCTGCCTCAGCGTGTTCGCCCTCATCGGCCTGCAGCTCTTCATGGGGCTGCTGCGGCAAAAGTGCATCCGCAGCCTCACGCACTGCGTCAACTCCTCCTACAGCCCCAACGCATCCTTCATCTGCAACAACAGAACCTGGAGCTCCAGGATGGACTTCCTGGGCAGCGAAGGTCAGCCAAAAAAACAAACAAAACACTGGTGTTGAGAAAGCATCTCTGAATACTGTCCAGTATCATTAACATTCAGTAAAATTGTTTCTTTAACTTCTTTTTCCCCTTTTCCTTAGATAATTTTTACAAAGTTGAGGGAGCAAAGGATGCCTTAATATGTGGATACGGAAGTGATGCAGGGTAAGTGACTGTTTGTCCTGCTTACTGCTTGTTAATCATCTGCGGGCTATTACATAACATCAAAAATATTTAGCATCTAATGGCTTTTGATCCCATGCACGTCATGTCTATAATTAGATACAGTAGCTTGGCCATCAGACTTGGTGCCAGTAGAACAAAAAAAGACCGATAGGACGATAGTGGATGTGCTTTAGGCTTCATATTTAAATCTGTGACTTATAGGCGTAATGTATAGAGGAATGATCCCGTCAGAGGGAGGGGTGTAGCGTGAGAGAGGCTGTGCACAAGACGACATGTGGTGTGGATAATCACCCCGGCTCCACTGGAACCCTTTACAGAGAAACATGGAGTTGCCAGCTGGAGAGAGGGGGGTCTTTGGAGATTTCATCATCTCAAAAGCTCTATGACATGATTAGGTCGACCGGAGCGGACCGGATCACTTCGGATTGATATTCTGTTATTGTTGAGAGGGGATACTGTACTGAAGTTTGTGTCTTTGTGACGGACCACACACACCTTTTGATTTAATTTCCAACACCAATATGAATGTAGTCGTGCATGCATAGATGAATATTTCATCTGTGGACTTTGTTCCCAATCAAAGGCACAGTGTGAAACCTTCCAAATATTGCTACTCAGCCCACGCACTGAATAATCCTATAAATCCAAAATGCTTTTGAAACAAGCACAACAGGATGACTCAGATTCTGCCCATGCCAGGCCTAGTTCAAGGGTTATAGTGAACTAAATACCCATCTGTGTGAATCTGAAATCCCGCAGCTTCAACAAATGGCTTCCATTAGGTGCTCTTGTTAATGATACAAGGAAATGGATGATAGCAAATAACAAATGATATTAAATTTTAACAGGGAAGTTTGGTGCCGATATTCTTTTCTTTTCTTATAATAAGTGGTTCTATATTGAACCTTTTATCGGCTCGATATCTTGGTACAAATATGGCACCCCTAAACAATTCATTACAGTATACACCCATCTTACAGAGTTCCTCCTAAAGGACCCTTGGGGTTCTTTAAAAGCAAAGAATTTGTTTTTCCATTTGATTACATAATAATAATTTTATTTATGGCTGTCAATCAATTAAAATATTTAATCGCAAATTTGTCGCAAATTTTTTTTTCTAAATGTTCCTTAAAGGGATATTTGTCAAGTATTTAATACTCTTATCAAAATGGGAGTGGGCAAATAAGCTTGCTTTATGCAAATGTATGTATAAATTTATTATTTGAAATCAATTAACAATACAAAACAATGATAAATATTGTCCAGAAACCCTCACAGGTACTGCATTTAGCATAAAAAAATATGCTCAAATCATAACATGGCAAACTGCAGCCCAACAGGCAACAACAGCTGTCAGTGTGTCAGTGTGCTGACTTGACTATGACTTGCCCCAAACTGCATGTGATTATCATAAAGTGGGCATGTCTGTAAAGGGGAGACTCGTGGGTACCCATAGAACCCATTTTCATTCACATATGTTGAGGTCAGAGGTCAAGGGACCCCTTTGAATATGCCCATGCCAGTTTTTCCTCGCCAAAATCTAACGCAAGTTTGGAGCGTTATTTAGCCTCCTTCGTGAGAAGCTAGTATGACCTGGTTGGTACCGATGGATTCCTTAGGTTTTTCTAGTTTCATATGATGCCTTCAGCTCTAGCTAGGAAGATCGATTGCGTTAAAGAAATTAGTGGCGTTGAAATGAATTTGCACTAACACTTTATTATAACTTTAACAGCCTTACTTTATTTGTTTGACAAGAAAAACTTTATGTAATCAAAATCACTTTTAATACTAACAGAGCAAAATAATGTTGGTAAACACACAGATACAGGCAAATTATTATTAGTGCTTTGATTACTTTGATACGATACATATCATGATACAGGGGCTACGATTCAATATATTTTCCTATATTGCAATACTGTAATCAATGCAATTATATTGCGGTTTTAAATTTTAGGTTATAGTATAAAGAACACACCACCATATGTATAAAATCTGAGTAAAAAAAGATTATTTTTGTATGCAATTTTTATGTAAAATCCAACATTATAGCACTACTGTGAGAGGGCACATACACTGAGAAGGCGCGTCTCTTTGCAAATGAAATAAAGTATTGACTGGGTTCATCTTTGCATGTAATATATTAGATACAAATCTATAGTGTTCTTGAGAATAGATACAGTATCACAAAACATATTACCACAATATTTTCTTGTGCCCATATTAAGCATGCTCAACTAATTTGGTAAATTATTTATTGTTGAAGTAATTTTTCAAGCAAAGATGTCAAACATTCACTTGTTTCAGATTCTCAGATTTAGTGTTTACTTATAACTGAAACATTAGAGCATGATTTGACATGTTAAAATGCTCATATATGAAACGGAGACAGTTAAAGTGCAAGAAAAAGGTTATTTTTTCTGTACAACTCTATTATTGAGCCTTTTCATGACAAAGGGTTCTTTGATTTAGGTGACCCTGGGCTCCTTTTTATAAGAGATTGTGTATGTATGCATGCGATTAAGCCAATAATATTATTAATACATTATTTTAATTAGTTAATAGAAAAAATATAGACACGGTGTAGGTATTTACAAATTTTTATTGGCATCAGAGCGCAGCCAACCCTTTAGCTTTAATCTCACTCTGTAACCTCTCCTCCAAAAACACAGGAGCTTAATCTCCCGAGAAGTAAAATCTGATTCAGTAATTCGTGTTCAAGTCAGAGCGAAAAGAGGATACATTTGAGGGCATTCAGAGGGAAATGACGTCACTAAACTCCCATGAGTAGTAGGTCAGTAAGATGAGAATAGCACCGATATGACCTATCCAGCTGTCCCAGACTTTACCTACAAGTCACCGCCATTGGGCTGTTTTAGATTTGTTGCTTATTGTTTGTGTTTCTGCCATTTACGGAGCTCTAACAGCGCACGAATGTGGTATTTTATTGTGTCCATTGTGGTTAGATTGATGTTAAATCAAAGACAGAATGACGCACTTGCCAGGTTATAGGTTAAAGTAACCATATGTGTCTGTTGTCAAAACGATCGCCACCCTTTAAACTCCTTCGACATTTTAGATGGAACTTTCTGAGGCCGGCTGTGGAGACGGGCAAGATATTAAGCAGGTCAGGATGGAGGACGTAAAACATAGAGGATGCTTAATCTTTTGAGTGTATTCCAACAAGTAATCCCTGAGTAGATTTCCAAATTAAAGCTTTGGATACGTTATGATGACACACACACATGCATACACAGGCACAAGCGGACAGGCATGCGCGCGCACACACATATTCAAATTATATTTTCAGTCGAGATGGTTAACAAGTTTGTGATAAATGATTTGCTCAAAGTTCCAAGCTGTTTCTCGTCGTGCCCACTGTGGAGTTCAGGCAAACGCTTATCCCCTCACATCTTAAAGCCACTGTGCATCAAGGATTATGACTTTTGCCCTTGACCGGACTGATGTGGGCATGGAGACCCATCGCCTCAGCCCCGCCCACCGTAGAGGGAAACACTTTGCTGCGATTGACAGATGTTCCTCTGCTGTTCTGTCACACGAAGTGCAGGGAACTGGTGGTACACTCTCTAGAGTACGACAGTACCTATAAATAATGTAAACATGTGAGCAAAGAGCTTCCACAGAGCTCTTACACGCCCGAGACTCTGTTGCTTTGGTGACATGAGATGAGATAATATTTGATAATATTTGCTCCTTAACTACAAATCATTTATACTTTAAAGGGGAACTACGCCCATTTTCAAAATTCAGATGTTCTAGATGACACTGAGAGCACCCAGAGGAATGTTCTGAGTATATGGGAACATTTTTTGTTTCACAACTGACAACACTACAATAGAATAAAGCTCATTTGGGTATAAAAAGTAAACAAACATTCTGTGTGTCCATAAAATCAGCCTCCCATTCATTGTCTAAGGAGCGGATCCAGACTATATACTCTACATACAGACATAATCTACTCTGATGTCTACTGTATGACATCACAAGTTTCAGACTTACTTCTCCGGTTTCTGGATTTGAGGGAGAGGAGCTCATGTTCACAAATATTGATTGAACTTTCCGAGACCATGGAAATAACATATTGGAATTCTTAATTTGGATGGTGTTCCCCTTTAACGTGTATGATGACGTGTATGATTTATAAATGCATGCTGTCAGTCTTAGTATTTTTTCTATATTTTTGCTTGCGTTCCGGGAAGCCATTGATTTCCATTAATTTCTGTATACTCTGAAATCAATTAGCAGACTCTTGAAACTTCAGTGTTACAGTATAGTTATGAGGTAATGCAATGAAAACTTAACAGTGTAACAGTGTTAACAGAGTCTGCTAACACTTTACACCAAACAGAAACAAATTAAAAGCATTGGTTGCCTTAAAGGAACAGTTTGTAGCATTTAGGGGATCTATTGTCAGAAATGGAATATAATATTCATAAGTTTGCTTTCTTGAAAATACAAATTGTTGTGTTTTCGTTACGTTAAAATTAGCCGTTTATATCTACATACGGAGCGGGTCCTCTTCATGGAGCCAGCCGCCATGTTTCTACAGTAGCCCAGAACGGACAAACCAAACACTGGCTCTAGATAGGGCCATTCACGTTTTCACGTTTTCACGTTTTCACGTTTTCACGTTTTCACGTTTTCATGTTTTCACGTTTTCACGTTTTCACGTCGGCCACTGTGGTTCTCCTACACACTTGGCACAAGTTTCAGTTGGTTGCAATCTGCAACCTCACCACCATATGCCGCCAAATCCTACACACTGCACCTTTAAATAGTAAGAAAAATACATCCACAAATCTGAAATCTTCCAAAGTTGCCTCAAAGGACACCGCAAGAAATGTAATTAACACTTATCACTGTGGAGTTATGCACTGTAGGATGTCAAGTGTGTGATTAATGAGTACAAATTAACACACTATAGGATGCACACAGAGAAAGAGGAACACTGGTTAATACTCTGGTGTTCCCTGTTCATGTCTGTGTGGAGGTAGATCAGATCCCACAGCGAGTGCATGTGGCATATAGCAGCTCTCCTTGAGGAACGCTAGCGCCGGATAAACCCATGCAAGAGTCAGTCTCCAGGGCAGTTACTATAGAAACATCAGGGACATATGCCTGACAGGTGCCTTGTTTTTACAGCAGCATCTAATTGCAAGAGACGTCTCACATTCATATATTTGTTTAAGTGACAGAATCGGCTAGCAGTGTGGTAAATAAGGCTAGCAACCACAGCATTTGTGCATTGCATGTTAGGCAGCCAAACTTAAAGGGGACATATCGTGCTCATTTCCAGGTTCATACTCGTATTTTGACTGAATCGCCGCTCCCTCTCTTCATTCACTCTATAGCTCGCTCGATAATTACTGCTCTCTCTCTTCCTCACTGTTTACTGACTGATTTCATACTTTCCATGCAGCCATTTTTTTCCATTAATTAGATTATAGTATGTAAATAAATGGAGCTGCAGCGGTTATTTTCATTATCAATTAATCTGCAGATTAGTTTCCAGATTAATAGCTTAAAATGTATCGATAAAAAGTCACAAAATGCTGACACACAACAAACCAACCAGCTGTTGAACAACACACAGTCCTAAATCTTAGGATTTCCAATTTAAAGAAAAGAAAATGTTTGGTCTTTTTGCTTGAAAAATTACTGAAATGATTAATCGGTTATGAAAATAGCTGTTTGTTAATATTCTTCGATTAATCGACTCATCGTTTCAGGGTGTTGCTTAGATGGGTGATTTAATATATTGAACAAATCAGGAAAAGATAACTGGATCAAGCTCACAAACTATGTTGAGAAATCATGTAAATTTAGTCATTCTTTTACATTAAAAAGGTCAACAGAGTGTCCTGGAATACATTTTTATTAGTATTATTAGGAATTCATTAAAAGAAACCTTGTTAGGAGGTGTAGGGCATCAAAATACACATGTTATGCTTTGAAAAATGGCCAACAGTAATTCATAAAACAAGATATAGTTAAAGGGCTAAAATATGCAATTCAATGTTGAGTATAAGCAGTGAACAGATCGTTGACAGGTTGAGGAGTGTAGTACAGCAGAGGGAAGGAAAACTGCCTGACAGGAAGATGTCGCTGGCCTCACGCAGCCTCCTCTGCCCTCCCTGTTGGATATTAGTGAGCAGTCCTGCTTAGCTGGCTGGTTGGTGACATCTACAGCTGTTCTCACAGCAGCGCTATGCCGCCCAGCTGTTTCCCAGCCATTACGAAATTATTCTGCACTCAGATTGACATGGCAGTCCAGCTTGTTCTCAGCTGCTGGACTTAAATATTTGCTGTAATGCCACTATGCTGCATGACAATGAAGATCAGAGATGCAGGCATGAAAACATTTTTTGAACTGCAATTTGATATCCATCTGGCTCAGCGTAATCCCTTTTGCTGCGGTGCATTTTAGTGCTCCTGCCTGAAGCGAATTTCAAGTGCCCTCTTCAGTTGAAATAATGGTGTTGATAGCAGCGCATGTACTTACTCACTCATCCGCTCCTCTCCCCTTTGGAGTCAAAGGCCACAGGGATACATGTAGATACTGGAGATGTTTTTAACTCCGGCAAAGCAGCCCGCACGCTGCCAAAGCCATATCTGCTCCCAGCTGCCATTGATTTAATTGTGCACATCCTTTGTTTATCAGTGTTGTCCCATAATCATCTGTCCTCTGCCTTTCAACTGTTTGTGCATTACAGGAAGTGTCCAGATGGATTTGACTGCCTAAAAGTAGGGAGGAATCCAAACTACGGCTACACCAGTTTTGATACCTTCGGCTGGGCTTTTCTGGCCCTCTTCCGACTCATGACACAAGACTACTGGGAAAAACTGTTTCACCAGGTGCAGTTTTTGAATCTCATTTTGAATATACCAATATTGTGTGATGGTTTGCTCCGCCCGGTGAATAATAATCCATCTTTTAAATACATAGTAGAATACAATAGTTCTACTCAATGAATGTCAAATAATGCAGATTAAAGGAGCATTCAGTTTGTGTTAGGGGTGGGAATCACCAGAGGTCCCACGATACGATATTATCACGATACTTAAGTCATGGTATGATCTTATTGTGATTTTAAACATTATTACGTTCTGATATATTAACTTTTTTCAATGGCAAATTATGCAGTTTGTCAATAACTGTTTATTTAATAAGATACAGTTTTCACTCTGCTCATCTCAGAGTTTTCATTCACATATCTTGAGGTGAGAGGTCAAGGGACTCATTTGAACATGGCAATGCCAGTTTTTCTTTTCCATGGAGCGTTATTTAGCGTTCTTCCCGACAAGCTAACATGACATGGTTGGTACCAATCGATTCCTTAGGTTTTTTAGTTTCATCTTCACTCTAATTTTAAGACGAAACCTTCTACAACCTCTGCATGACAGAATAGCGGCCGTGCCAACCAGCGGGCTGGCGGATTGTTAAGAGGTTAATAGTAATAGTAATAATAATAATACTCTATTTTTACCATCTAAACCACTTTAAGTGTAAACAAAAGATTAAAGCTGCAGTGATGATAAAAAATCTATGTTTTTATATTAACAGTGGGTTAGTGTTTAATATGTTTAATGTGAAAGGGGTCGTTCATAGTGACAAACCCACTGACAATTATCATCTGACTCTGCAGTTCCCTTCAGCTCTACGGAGAGTTTCAGCATCTTTTAGCTCGTTGTTTTGATTCTGCGACCAATAACTTTATTGTTTCATTCATCAATCTTATTTGCAGCATGCAAGCACTTGTTTTGTTTTGATTATCTTACTGAGCACTACCTGCCCAGCACCAAACAGCAAACAGAAAACGTTAGCGACTAGCAGGTGAACATAGTGGAGCATTTAGCAGCTAAAGAGCCGGAAATTTAGCTCAGGAGTTGGTGGAGACCAAAATAGAGTTACAATTCAATGAACACCTATAATGGCTTTAGTTACAGAAATTTTTGACAGAATGAGTGATTAAGATAAAAATGATAAAACTGAGGATTTGTTTACCTCTTATTATCAGACTGCCTGTTGCTTTCTATCTTGGATGTCTTTATGTAACAGAATCATAGTAAAACGTTGTCCATGAGCAAACATTATGCCAAAACTACAAAAACATGACTCAGGTTTTAAAAAGACCAGAAATTTCCTTAAACATGTGAATTTGATTGTATTGATTTGATGTCCGCTCCCTCAGACGCTGCGCTCAGCGGGGAAGACATACATGGTTTTCTTCGTGCTGGTAATCTTCCTGGGCTCCTTCTACCTGGTCAACCTCATCCTGGCTGTAGTGGCCATGGCCTACGAGGAGCAGAATCAGGCAACCATCGCTGAGGCCTGGCAGAAGGAGAGGGAGTTTCAGCTGGCTATGGAGCACCTTCGCAGAGAGCAAAGAGTAGGTGCAACACGGACAGTCAGCAAGGATTTTCATGTGTGCTTTTTAATTTAGGACAAACAAAAAATAATCTCCTAAACATAATTCCTTTCTGTGTGAAGTTAGCAAAAAGACTACAACAAACACAGGATGCAGACTCAGCGTTGTCCCCAGAGTTGTCTCCATTCTGTCTGAAGACAGGCAGCATACGTCGAAGCAGCAGCAGGAGAAGAAGATCGCACAGGGCGCTGTCAGAGGAAACAGAAGAGGAAGCTGCTGAAGAGAACATTGACCCATTGGATGAGCCAATGGTACATCACCCAACATTCACACTCTAACCCAATCTTTGATGTTCTTACGAAAAGCCACAGGAGCTAATGTATCTTCTGTGTTTCTGTAGCCTCCTCTGTCTCCTCTCCCGGTCCACCCTCTGCTGGCCACGCTCTCCTCTCACCCCCTCAGCACCAGGAGAGGAAGCCAGGTCAGCGTCTTCAGCTCTTTCCGGGCGCGCAACAACTCGGAGGCCGACTTCGGGGACGACGAGTACAGCACTCACGGGGACGCCTTCAGGAGTCGCACCAGTTCAACAGCAACGCCCTGGAAGAGGAGGACGGGCAGCGTGCGGAGCCACTGTTCCCAGATCTTCACCCCCAGCCTCAACATCAATGGGCGGCTCAACATCTCCCTGGACCAGAACGGAGTCACCACTCTGGGCCTACATACTCCCACCTCCATGCCTGCTCACAGCATGGAGAGGGTCAGGGAAGACACAGTGAGTGATAAAAGTCTGTGTGTAATTAGAAAATCCTGCAAGAGTGAAAAGATCTTAATTAACAAAAGGAGAAGAAAGTATTTCATTTTTGGGTGTTTTCTGTCTACCAGAAGCCCACCAGTTTGGAGGACACCGCTAACAGACTTTTCCTACAGCCTTCCCCGACAGTGACTGAGGCTCCTCCAGTGCAACGGAAAAGAGGGCTGAGCTCTGTCAGCTTCTTCAGCGATGCCATGGGTGGTGAGTCCTTTTGAATATTAAAGGAGACAAGAAAGATATTTTGGGAAAATATGCTTATTTGCTTTTGTGCTGAGAGTTAGATGAGAAGGACGATACCACTTTATGTCTGTACCATTATAAAGCTCTAACCAGCCGCTGGTTAGCTTGGCTTAGTACAAAGACTGGAAACAAGGGGAAACAGCTAGCCTGGCTCTGTCTAAAAGCAACAAAATCCACCTCTAAAACTAATTAATATGTTAGACCATGCTTGTTTAATTATTTAAAGTCTAAAATTGGCCAGACTATTTCTTGGCCGGGTGCATTAAATTCCTGTCACTATAACAGCTCGTAAAACTATAATTTGTCATTTTTACACTTTTGTACTGTTTTTGCACGGACTAAACAAACAAGATTTAACGTGTTAATTAGTGAACTTTATGTGGATTTTATTACCTTTGGACAGAGCCAGGCTAACTGATTGCCTCTGTTTCCAGTCTTTTTACTAAGCTAAGCTTGTTAAAGCAAAGCAAAATGTTAAAAATTATTCCTTTAAAGGGATAGTTTGGGTGTTTTGAGGTGGGGTTGAATGAGGTACTTATCCATAGTCAGTATATTACCTACAGTAGATGGAGAAACAGACAAGAGTTATCACACGGAACCAAAGCAATGTGCTGCTATAGTCGAGGCCGGCAGCAAAACTTATTTTAGCCACCTAAAAGAAAGGCTCACTTAAGAAATCCATATCAGTTTAACTGTACACTATGATTACAATATTTTTGCAGGTTTACCTTGCCATGAGACAGCTATACAGTCTGCGTTTCCAACAGAGAACTGAAGCCGTTATCAATGTTCTCGGAAAATCCACCAGACTCCATTGGAAAAAACTTAATTTTAACCTTGCAGAACACGGGGATTCCTGGTCGACCACTGCCTTTGTGTGACCAGCAACTCCAGTGTTCTGTGAGGTAAACATTACTGGGTTTTTTTCAATGGGGTCTGGTGGTTTTGGCGAGAACATGGATGGATATAACAGCTTCAGTTCCCCATCGAAAGAGCTGTCTGACAGCAAGGTAAAATGGGGAAAATATTCCAAATATAGCGTACACTTAAACTTTAGGAAATACATATCCACAGCAGTACATTGATTTGGTTCCGTGCGGTAACTCCTGTCTGCTTCTCCAAGCTGGGGGCATGCAGGCCGTCATCTACTGTAGGTAATACACTGACTATAGATAAGTACCTCATACAACCCCACTTCAAAACACCCAAACTCTTCCTTTGAAGATCGCTCTTCTAGCTCTCACTACGTTGAGCCCCGAGATTACAACCGATTACAACCTATTGAACGAAAGGCTGCAAATGAATAGCTCACCTTGATGTCTCTTTGCAGAGCTGGAGGTGTCGAGGCAAAAGTGCCATCCCTGCTGGTACACATTCGCCAAGAAGTACCTGATATGGGACTCCTGCCCCTGGTGGCTGCAGATGAAAGAGTGGGTGAAGTACATGGTGATGGACCCTTTCCTGGATCTGGGTATCACCATATGCATTGTGCTGAACACCCTCTTCATGGCCATGGAGCACTACCCCATGACTGATGAGTTCAACACAATGCTTTTCGTGGGCAATCTGGTAAGGGGCTTTTAATGATAGGGGTGGGCAGGTTTCCAGCATTTGACACACTCTCTCCTAAGTGCTGTTGGGTTAGCAGTGGAGAGGACTGAAAGCTTCACTGAGAAGGAAGTAAAGAGGAAAGCATTCATTCAGATAATGAATTTCTAAATCAGGCACAGGTTTTTTATAGCCAGTGCTGTGCTGGACTTAAGGTCAAATAGAGTCGTGTTGATCCTTTGTCAAACGTTCTGCTTTAGACTATTTGCGATTATCCTTGGTAAGAGGGAGTATTTTTAGCAGGAGGTGGAACTGATTCCCTAATCTGTATTTTGCCATCTCCCCCTAATGGTAAATTATAGAGCCTGCTAGTGTCTTCAAGTTTGAAAACCTACTTAAAAGAAGATAAATAGAAGTAATACTTTCTTATTTATTACTAGTTCTTCTTCTTAAAAGATTTCTATGAAATTTGGTAGCTAAGGAACAAGTGAAGGACATTGTGAAATATTCTTGATATTTTCTCTTGAACTTGGACCTGTACCTCTCTTGACTAGACCTGTACCTCACAGAGCTAAACCTCAACTTAAACACATTTAAAACTGCCGTATTTGATCTTTTTTGCCCAATTTGGGGCAGCGGAACAACCATCAATGACATTTCATCTTATACAGTTGTTACGAGGAACTTGTTAGCAAACAGTTGCCTATTTATAGATCCAGCAAATACAGAGCAACATTAGCATTCATTTGTAGTCGTGTTAGAGTTCACCTGATGAATTGAATTAATTGTAAAAGAAACAGTTCACAGTCTGGGTAATAACCACTGCTCTTTGTTTAGACTTATAGTAATATGGTTAGGCTTGAGAGTTGTTCATATCCTGTCCCAATGCTTGTGTTGTTCGCCCTTATACATTACGTTGTAAAATTATATTGAAACCCGGGGTCATATCTCTCCAATCAACCATTTTTATATGCATTCATTGATTTTTAGGCCACTTGGGGGCAGTGGAACAACCTATAAAGACAACACTGGCACATTATCACCTTATTAAGTTCTTATGGCTATGTGTTAGCAAACAGTTGCTTATTTAACCATCTAGCAGCATTATCATTCAATTAGAGTCATGTTTCTGGCAACTTGATGAATATAAGTCCAATATTCAATCTCCTTCTTGCTCTGTTTTTGGTCTCCACCAACTCCTGAGGGAAATATCTGGCTCTTTAGCTGCTAAATGCTCCACTATGTTCACCAGCTAGTTGCTAACTTTGTCTGTCTGCTGTTTGATGCTGGGCCAGTAGTGTATTGTGGGTTTATCAGAGCTTGCCTGCTGCTGGAAACATGGTCGATGAGAGCAGTGAGACTGAACCAAACAGTACTGTGGATTTGCGGGCCAAAAAAACTAAAACAAAGAGATGAAAGACACTAAAACGCACACTGAGGGGAACTGCAGAGTCGGGTGGTAACTATCTGTGGGTCACTTCAAGCGACACCTTTCACATAATCCCATTGTTAATGTACAAATATGAATAAGTGCAGCGTTAAGTAAAGAAATACAATAAGTATTATTCCACTTGAATAGGATGTTTTGTGTTACTTTTGCCGCATCTTACTGGTTTTATGTCCCTCTGTATGTATTCTAGGTTTTCACAGGGATCTTTACTGCTGAGATGGTGCTGAAGCTGATCGCCATGGACCCCTACTACTACTTTCAACAGGGCTGGAACATCTTTGACAGCATCATTGTTTGCCTCAGCCTGATGGAGTTGGGTCTTTCCAATGTAGGGGGGATGTCTGTCCTGCGATCTTTCAGACTGGTAACAGAAAACTTTAACTCTCACTCATGTATATTTTTTTTTATAAATTGTGCTTTTTCATTGTTATTTTTTGACAGGAAAGGAAAGGATTAAATTCTGAAGTTTAGAACATTTTATAATCCAACATCAAATTCAAACACAGTTTCTTTTAAAGATGCAGCGTCATTCGTTTTCTTCGCTCTGCTCTCTTCATCAGTTACGAGTCTTCAAGCTGGCAAAATCCTGGCCCACCCTCAACACTCTCATCAAGATCATCGGCAACTCTGTGGGCGCCCTGGGGAACCTCACGCTGGTGTTGGCCATCATCGTCTTCATCTTCGCCGTGGTGGGCATGCAGCTGTTTGGCAAAAACTACCAGGACTGCGTGTGCAAGATCGCCATCGACTGTCAGCTGCCGCGCTGGCACATGAAGGACTTCTTCCACTCCTTCCTGATCGTGTTCCGGGTGCTGTGTGGCGAATGGATCGAGACAATGTGGGATTGTATGGAAGTGGCCGGGCAGCCCCTCTGTATCCTGGTGTTCATGTTAGTCATGGTCATAGGGAACTTGGTGGTGAGTATTTTATTGGATATTTATGTTTTAAAAATCTCTTTCAACAAAGCCCATCACCAAAACCAACATTGAATGTGAAGATTTCTTATTATTATTATGTACATTTTTTCAATGAACACAAATCTTCACAAAAACAAATCTCATTTTACACTAACAGTATTGACTGTGGTTCCCTGGCTTGCTCCCACAGTCCAAAGACATGCAGGTTAGGTTAATGGTTGACTCTAAATTGCCCGGTCACAATTCATCTCGTATGTGGTTGGCTTGGTTATGCTTAAAACTCTTTATGTAAGGATTTTCTGAAACATCAACGGAGTGAATGAATGCGAAATTCACTTACGTAACCGGGCCGTTCAAAAAGTGGACGATCACTGTTGAGCTCAATATTAAAAAAAAAATACTTGCTAGCACACAGAGTCTGCAGCTGAAAATTGGCCCCAAACAAAAGCACCATTTACTGCGGTAACATTTGCTAAAATCCACAGTGCCCTGCTGTTTAAGGAGATTATTTAGCCTTTTTTTTAAAGTGAAATTGTATGTGTGTGACCAATTTACATCTTTAGGAGGAACCAGTGGGACTGAGAGCCAAAAACAGGCCGGGGGATGACAGACAAACAAACGCATTTTTGTCTTTTTATCGGATTTGTTTGACATTAACAAAAATACAGACTATCACCAGCCTTTCACAGCATATGATAACAGGAAGTCTGCTTAGAGAGAAATGCAATTGCACATCAATACAACCACTGTAATCCAAATGATGATGTCATGAGTAATCAGGGATTACCAATGAGGGTTAGTGATTCCATATTATGAGGATGGGACATCCTCGGAACAGTTGTTGATGCCTTGGCGTGATATATTTTTGCAAATTCAGATATCTGTGTGGCCACAGTGGTTTGTGCATTTTTTTTTCAGTGCTCTTGAACATGCGCTAGTCACCGAGAGCGTGGTTGTGTCACGGCGTCATGCTAACTGTCTTGCAGATTAGCATTAGCAGGCTGCAAAACAGATCATGTCTGGACGACATATAAACCATCTATTTACCCTCCTAAGTAAGATATGTATTATCTGCACATGCTGTCGTGCAAACCGTAGCCTCAACCGACACACTCTACGCTAGGAGCGGCTTTACCGCGGTCTCATGTCCAACAGGGCTGAATGTTTTATCCACTGCTAATGAACTAAGCCTTATGGGAGAAATTGTGACCTAAGTGCCGTACAAAGGATCAGCCAAGGCCACGTAGTGCTCTCGCTGTTGCTCAAGCCTTTTGAGGCAGGTATCGAGTTTCACATGGGATGAAACGCAGCGTGTACATCATTGTATGCAGCTGTTTCTGTAGAAAGGAGTTAATCTGTATGACAGCTCTGTTTGTACACAACTGCTGTCACTCTTGGCAAAATAGCAAAGATACGTATATATATTCGTTGGTCCACGCATATGGTGACCGGTTGTCCAGCTGTGTCCTAAGCTAACGTTAATGAGCAGAACAGATAAAAAAAAAAATCCCAGAAGCGCAGCCAGCCAGCAGTGCAGCATTTATTTATGGTCAGCGTAGTTTTACATCAAAAGTGGTTTCATTGTAGTTTGTTTCTGTAGTACTATATCAGCCTTAGCGAGTAAAATCTAGTTTAATTTTGTTATTATTGTCATGAAGTTTTGCCCTGATCCATTCTATTGTTTTACTAAGGATACGCTTAGACTCCTGGCCTGACCCTAACATAAATTAGCAAGAGATACTGTAGCTATTATGTAAGTCCACACAAGAAAGAACTGTGCTACAAGCTGGTGGATTTTCCATCTCCTGCTAAGCACATATTAGAATAGTATTATACACTGAAATACGAGCGTCATCTGCACCACAATCAGTTCAGTTCTGTCGCGTAACTGTTTTAAAAACCCTGACAGGCTTTTTAAAAAATGGAGCAAGGCTTTGAGTGTGTTGGATATGGTTCAAACACCTGTTCCCAGCATGCCCTCTGTTCCCTCTGCCATTAAATGCTAGTTTATTCCTCATTTAATCCTATGCTCTGAAATGTATCTGTCAGAAATGTTTTAAAACCTTTTTTTTTTTTTAACTCTACAATTTTTGTAACTCCTTGCCTGGATGATGACTGACACTGTTTTTCATGCAGCTCTATAGATGGGGCTATTTAAACTAAAATATCTTCGGACACATAATAGCATAGTTATGTATTTCCTGACAATATATACAATAATAAAATGTCAAAAACCTAAGAGCGGATGTGTAAGGAATAGATTAAACAGTGTGTTTATCTGCTCAAACTTAAAGTTCACCTATTGTGCAAAATGCACTTTTCCATGTCTTTTAAACATCAATATCTGTCCCCAGTGTCTACAAGTCACCATAGTATCATAAAAGACCATCCTCTCTCTTTTTCTCCTGCTCCGTTTGTCCGGAAATGGGTGTTGAAAATCACTTCGCAGCTTTTCCTTCTCTTCTGACGTCATTAGGGAATTGCAAGCCATGTAAGGGTTTCCTGGTAGAACGTAGAGAACCAGGAGCAGAACCTGCAGAGGTGACCCCGCCCACAGCCTGACTCTCAGTCCACCTCGTAAATATGAGCAAAGTCTGCTCCTGTACTCCCATCATCTAAATATAACATGTTCTTTCACAAAGGCTTCATGTAATTACACTGTTTAAACAGGTGATATTTATATATTATACATATTTGATGTCATGCATGTAGAAGAGTACAGGTAAAAATGACTCTAAGCAACACAACACATTTCTGTTTCACAGTCAAACTTTATTTGAGTAGACAGATGACAATATTAATTAATCACAGCATTTTTAATCATCCCACCTGCAGTTATGTCTTTACATGGTACAGGAGAAAGTCTTTCAGCTCCGGTACACTACGGTAAACTAAGCTCCGGTGGTCTGTAGTCATGATAACAAAGAGACAGCTTCTACAGTAAATAATATACCATTACTCTGATTACTTTTATACGTTTATCAGCTTGTTTTTATTCATTTCTGTGCACAAGACTTGTTTAAAAAATTACTAAGAATTTCTAGTGTAAAAGGTGCTAAATGTGAGATTGGATTGCCTCCGCATGGCTCTCAACATGGCAACGTTTGAGCCGGCAGCTCGCAGCTAACGGGTGGAACCAGACTAAAAGAGCGCATAATAATTTCTCTAGTTTGACAATTACCGGATACAAACTCCTTCAGTGACCCTGTTGTTAGGGCAAAGATCACAACAGCGCTTCTTATAGAGTTTAATGGACAGAAACCTCCACTGCACATGAATCGTGGGAAAGCTGTTTATCCAAGGGATTATCCAGGATGCTTGGGGCGAGAAGGCCGGAGGGCATTCATCACTAATCATCTGCTCATGCTCCCCATCTCTGACTGGCTCAGTGGCTAAAGATGATCCTTACCAATTGTGCACATCACACATGCACACAGGCAGTACGCACACACACACATGCTGCTGCTGCTGGTGCTGCTGCACAGAGATGTGCTTGATGCTGCTGCTCTCTAAGCTAGTAGACAGACTACTTGGGAGGTGGATGCATGGAACCTTGAGTTCAGTGTGGCTGAAAGCAGCCGAAGCCATATGTGCATGAGTATATCTGGGTAGGATATCCTCCTGAATTTACAATGCAGGGTATAGGAGGTCATGTCATGCATTAGGTGATCTTAGCTTTAGCTTGCAGGCTAAACTATGCTCTGATTAGTAAAGAAAGATAAATGTTGACATAAGCACAATGTCAATACAGCATTTTCTGCCATATTCAGGCTAAAAGGCTACAAAATTATAACAATGTTCTGATATTTCTCCCAATGTAACATAAACATTTGTTCGTCAACAGGTGTTGAATCTTTTTCTGGCCCTGCTGCTCAGCTCCTTCAGCTCCGACAACCTCTCTGCTCCGGACGAAGACGGCGATCTAAACAACATCCAGATCGCCATCGCCCGCATCCACTCTGGTTTCTGCTGGCTCTCCACGTGCATCGGCGACCTCTTCAACCGCGGCTTGAAGCGTCGGAGGCAGAAGGCCAAAGAAGTCAGTCAGGCCATCAAGCTGGTTGGAAATCACGTGGAAAGCAATGGTGGGATTTTTGGACGCTACGGAGAGAAGTACCTCATACCAGAGGGGGACAGCTACATGACAAACCCCAACTTGACTGTCATTGTTCCCATCGCGCCCGGAGAGTCCGATGTGGAGTTCCTCGAGGAGGAGGAGATTTCGGAGTCGTCAGAGGATGAAGACAACAAACCGGTGAGTTTTTCACCTCCAGATATGTGTGTTTACACTGGACTGAATGGTTTACTATTGTAGTGGTCTTTGGATGGTATTATCTACCAAAATAGTTTTTGTGATAAAATGAACAGCTAGTAGGAAACCACTACTACTGCTGTTACATCACTGCTTTGGGTGAAGCCAGAAGCAACATAGTCAGAAATTTCACATCAGAATCATTATTGTCAAAGCAAGAAGAATCCAAGTTAATTCTACTTCTGTTGTGCTTATCCCCCTTGTGTTTGACATGGGTTTCTGTGGATTTGAGAATCTAAATGAACCATATCCAGATTGTTTTCATGCTTCCTGTCTGGAAACATCAGCATCCCATGCTGGCAACAAACTGCAATGAATTTCAAATATATTTTAGCAAATGTAAATACAGCTAGCAGCCTTACATCTCTCACTTTGTTAGACATACGATACCAAAAGCATTATGGCTGATCGGCTCCAGCCCCCCCACCCCCCGCGACCCTGAATAGGATAAGTGGTTACAGATCATGGAAAAGGATCCTAGAACCGGGAGGACATGATTTTAGTGGCAGGTTGTTTACTGGCTCTGTACCCAAGATGTTGCCAGAAAGTGTTCTCGAAAGTTCTTTCAAAGGATTCATCAGTCCAGCTCGGTGTTATCCCGAGCATCCAGAGCATTAATATAGCAGCAAACAACTATTGTCTATGTAAAGATATAGAGGATTAATGTCTACCTGAGCAGAGAATGAAGTCACTCTCCCTCTGTGTGTGTTGTAAACAGAGCTTCTCCATGCTTTCTTTTACATCGCCTGGCCGGCTGCACGTGATTTTAGTGCATGTTCGTGCATTTGAGCATGCCCCTTTCACGCAAGCTCACGGCCGCCGCTCTGCATTGCGCCCATACGGCGGTTGTCCCGACCGTTACTTATGAGCCGCCAGTTTAGCTGTCGCCATGTTGAGAGCCGTGCGGAGGCAATAGATATGCTCCCAATGTCGCATTTAGCACCTTTAAAGCTGAAAATATGATTAAAAAAAGTTATTTTTATAGAATGGTCACTATATCCTGACAGTAATGCATGAGACAGGTAATCTGAAAAAAATCATGTGCCTCTGTGTCCTCCTAATGGCATCTGCAAAATTTCACAGACCGGAGGAACGCAAACCTTCATTTATTAAGATACTATTGTCTCCTTTGACCCACCTCACCCTCTCTCTCTCTTAGCTTCTCTCTATCAAGCTCCCTGTTTCTTCCTCTTGCCTTACTCCTTTCCTGTTTCTCCTGGATTCCTCTACCTCAGTGTCCTGTGGGTCGGGCCCGGGGATTTGCTGAGGTGGAGGGTGTGTTGCTCACGTCCTCTCTGGCAGGCAGACAGCAGCAGGCCAGATGTGGAGCCAGGCCTCGCAGAGCAGATTAAAGTGACACAGCAGAGCAGAGCCAGGCAGGGCCAGGCTGAGCTGAGCGGGCTGCAGTCTGTCTATTCCTATTTCCCTGCCGTGCTCCGCTCCGCACCACATCAGAATTAGGCATCAGGGAAAATGGAAATGAAAAAAAAAAACAGTCCTCCATCAGCTTAACTGGACATCAGCAGCTGCTCGGCCGTAAAGAAGGATACATTTTACAGCTTTGAATACACACTAAAAATGGCAAGATTGTGCTCATTAAGTAGTTTTATAAAGCGTTAAAGTAGATCACTTAAAAGAGCAATCAGCCTGTGTGTGTATGTATCGCAACTGGATACATGTGGCGATAATTGTCTTAAAATGTCATCAGTGCACATTGATTCCGCTCCTTCTTCAAACACTGGTAATGCTGGTAATCTGGTCTCCAGGTCCTACGGATGCTCTTTAATGCTGGATTACACTTTGTACCATTTTATTGGATTGAAGCTGCATCTCTGTCCTTTAAATCACGTTAAATATGTTGCTGTTCCAACAAACGGAAATCTCATCAAAATTGTATTAAGGCTCAGAAGAGATTGAAAAGCAAGGCAGTACATCTAGGTGAGCTAGCTTTGATGGGATGAATCCACACTGAATACAAGGCAGGAAAACGCCGCTGCGCTGCTCTGTTTGGTTTTAAACTTATAAGCATGTTGCACATATGGCCACACCCCAACCAGTGATGTCACAGCAGGTGTTTAGCCTTCGACAGCGGATGGAAAACACCCACAAAATTCATCCGTCTGTGTTCTGTGCTGTACAGATGTTTAACAACTCAGTATTGGTTCATACACTGTTAAATATAAGTGAGAAATTTGTTGGTAATGGTGAGACTTCTCACTATTTAGGAGTTGGTCAGCCTATCAGAGGGCAGCACGGTGGATCTGAGGAAGCCCGGAGAAGAGATGGACAACTTATCAGAGCTGGCTGAAGAGAGTATGGAGCCGGAGGAGTGCTTCCCAGAATGTGAGAATTTAGAGTTGTAACCCTGTAAAACCATTAATATAAAGTACAATCAAAGCTATTGTTTTAATCATTTCACATGTTATAAGTTCCTTTATGTGGTGTAATCTGTGCTGGTTTTGTGTTTGCCTTCCCGCTCAGTGTGCATGAGGCACTGTCATTGCTGTGAGATCGATACCAGCCGTGGTCTGGGCCAGGCCTGGTGGAGGCTGAGGAAGACCTGCTACCAGATTGTGGAGCACAGCTGGTTTGAGACTTTCATCATCTTCATGATCCTGCTCAGCAGTGGGGCTCTGGTACGGCAGACGCTATTTATTATGTATTTATTATAAGGCAATTTATTTAGAAATACATTTAAAGCACTGATTTGTTGTTATGGTGTGTAAATGTTATTGTTTTCATTAATGAAATCAGTCAAAAATTGTCCTTTTTCCATCATGTCATGAGCATAGCATTTCATTTCATTTCTTTTATTGTGAAGCAGCAGCAGCAAGAAATGGTTTGCACCAGCAGTGACTTAAAGAGGACCTATTGTGCTCATTTCCAGGTTCATTCATTGTATTTTGGGTTTCTACTAGAACATGTTTACATGCTTTAATGTTCAAAAAATGCTTTATTTTTCTCATATCGGCTGTGCTGCAGCACCTCTTTTTACCATCTGTCTGAAACGCTCTGTTTGAGCCCCTACCCCGCCCTCCAGAAAAGCCCAGTCTGCTCTGATTGGTCAGCTGGCCCACTCTGTTGTGATTGGTCAGCCGAACCAAACTCATCAGACTCCGCTCAAGCTCCACTCTAACTAGATTTGCGTGAGGGCGTGCCACACTAGCCGCTAGGCAGGTATTATGTAAATGTATTACATGGTGACATCACCACGTTACGGAAGAAAAGGCGGGATTTCAATCAAGGCGTTTCAGGCAGTTCAGGAGCAGCGTTTCTGTGGGGGAAAGTAACTCTCCTTGGTGTGGACTTTGTAACATTGCAGACCTTTTACATGCACAAAAAACTATATAACACATTAAAGGAAAAGGAAAAGACACAAAAACATAATAGGTCCTCCTTTAATACAACTCTGATACAACTGTAGGAGAGTGAACAGTAAACAGTGAGACTGGATTACATACATGCATCATTTCCTGCAAAAAATTCAGCGCGTAAATGGCGGACTCCGCCACTTACTAGGCTATTTAGAGAGGTAATTACTGAATGTAAATTCAAAACAATAGGCTGCAAGTAATAGAAAATGCTTTCTTCACTTCAGTGTCTGCTCCCAGTTCTGTTTAGTGCCTGATTACAGTATAATAATACCATTGTGGTACTGAAGGCTGAAGTTTAATGACATCCTTCCCACATTGGTTGCCAGCAGCATGTTTTCTCAGGATGGTTGAAAAACTGTAATGCAAATTCCTGTATCTAAAACAACTGTTTTCGTATTATAGTTAAGTTCAACTGAAATTAAATAGTTTTGTTTCTTCATGTGGTGTGGTGTGGTGTGGTGATGTGATGTTTTCTCACACCGCTGTCTCTCTTCTGCTGCAGGCATTTGAAGATATCTACATCGAGAAGAGGAAAGTCGTAAAGGTGGTGTTGGAGTACGCCGACAAGATCTTCTCCTACATCTTTGTGCTGGAGATGTTCCTCAAGTGGATTGCGTACGGCTTCAAGAAATATTTCACCAACTACTGGTGCTGGCTCGACTTTCTTATCGTGGATGTAAGCGAACATTTTGCATGTTTTTGTTGCACTACATGAAAGGATGCTGGTAATTGAAAAAAAAAAATCACATGTTGAGATTTGAGGTTGAAGTGTAACTCTGAATGTTGCTTTTCATGTTTGTGGGATTTACAGCTTGGTGAGTGTCATCATTATTTACAGGAAAGCACTTCAACAATCCATAACATGCTGGCCACCTTCATGACTGAAATCAATCAGCTACTCCTCTTTAAAACAAACTCCACACAACTGTTTCACGACCCGATTTACTAGAAACATACAGATAAATCACACACTAAATAGTTGTTACATTGTACAATTTTTAGGGCTGTCAATCGATTATTTAATTGTGATTAATTGCAAATTAATCACAATTTGTATCTGTTCAAAATGTACCTTAAAAGGAGAGTCATCAAGTATTTAATGCTCTTATCAACATGGCAGTGGGCAAGTAAGCTTACTTTATGCAAATGTATGTATATATGTATTATTAGAAATCAATTAACAACACAAAACAATGACAACTATTGTCCAGAAACCCTCACAGGTACTGCATTTAGCATAAAAATATGCTCAAATCATAACATGGCAAACTGCAGCCCAACAGGCAACAACAGCTGTCAGTGTGTCAGTGTGCTGACTTGACTATGACTTGCCCCAAACTGCATGTGATTATCATAAAGTGGGCATGTCTGTAAAGAGGAGACTCGTGGGTACCCATAGAACCCATTTTCATTCACATATCTTGAGGTCAGAGGTTAAGGGACCCCTTTGAAAATGTCCATGCCAGTTTTTCCTCGCCAACAATTTAGTGTATGTTTGGAGCGTTATTTAGCCTCCTTTGCGACAAGATATTATGACATTGTTGGTACCAATGGATTCATTAGGCTTTCTAGTTTTATATGATACCAGTATCTTCACTCTAGCTTTAAAAGATGAGCCCGCTACAACCTCCAAAAGATTGACTTGCATTAATGCGTTAAAGAAATTAGTGGCATTAAAACTAATTTGCGTTAATGCGTTATTATCGCGTTAACTTTGACAGCCCTAACAATTTGACATTTGCTTTTAAGCCAGGATTTTGCCAGACAAATTAGAAGTAGTGCTCCAGCGATGGGAGTCATGTTACTCTTCATGTAAACTGTTGGGTAAAATGGATGTGGCTCTGTAGCGGTCATCCAACTTTGATTTCACCTGCTGTTACACAGATTGCGACAGACCGCTCTATTGTTAGGGTAAGTTGTAGTTACTGTAGCAGGTCGCAGGTGAGTATGGGCTCTGGGATTGGAAACATCTGTCTCACAAATGCTTCTGTGTTTCTTCACTCGTAAGTGCTTTCTGTCGTGATATCAAAAGCCACCGTCTTGTTTCCAAACACTTCTCATGAAATGTGCTTAAAAAAAATGTTGGCTGTTCCTCAACAGTCGTTCTTTGAATCTGTTACTTCAGGACCTTGGCTTTTATATCACAAACAAATGCAGTGTCATTTACTCTAAGGTTTATCTACAGAAGATGTACTTTCTACAGCATATAAAACCTATACAAAAATGTTGCTTAACAGACATTTTAGTCAATTTAGAAAATGCACGCATGCTCATGTCTAAACTGTGTCTAATTCATGTGCTGAGTGTTATTAGTTATGTCTGTTCAGAAGAAAAGACGAATCCTGTTGAAAATTGCAACTACCTACCTTTCGTTTCTCTCTATGAAAACTACCACCTTACTTTCTTTTACAGTGTTTTATTTTATTTTTCCGTCTGTACTTTCTTGGAGCCAAAGACTTCTCTTGTCCCGAGAATAAATTGAGAATCTTCTTTAGATATATTGGACAAACACACGTGTCAATAGACTTTTATAAAGAAATTCAGACCATTGGGACGTTATTAGTCCTAAATTATTTTTTAAGTTTAAGTTATTGGATCAATTGGATTCAAATTGGGAAACAAATTTGGCAAAGATAGATGTAAATTCTTTATAAAACTCACTCTATTTGATATATATACATATTGTATATGCATATATAGCTGAGTATGCATTCATAGACACTATTTGTCCATATGTGCATACTTGTCCGTGTTTTGTCATCATCGACCATGACATGAATTTCTTTCATTTATATCACGCCATTTTCATTCATAGCTGCCATCCACGGGTCATTCAACAGCGGAATACCATTTAGTTTTGTTTGTTTTGGATGTAGAATAGAGTGGAGATCTAAATTTGCTAAAAGATTACAACCAAACCAAATCTAAACTTCAAAAATTACTGTGTTCCTAACTGTGGAATGTCCCAAAATACACAAAAAGTCTAAAATATGGCTCTTCAAATGTTTCTACCTGTTTTTTGTGGTATTGTATTATATTTGTTCCTTCGAAAGTTATATAATCACTACAAAAATATATGCAGTTCCTTTATTTATTCAGTCCTTTACACAATGTTTTTTGTTCTTGCGCTTGTATTATATAACAGATATTGCTACTTTCCCCCCCAGGTTTAAAGGTTAAAACATGAGAACAAGAACTGACATACATATTTTAATCCATTTTATGATTCTGACAGTACACACGTCTTTCTGCGCTCCATGTAGGTGTCCTTGATCAGCCTGGTGGCAAATTCACTGGGATATTCCGACTTTGCTGCGATCAAGTCCTTGAGGACGCTGCGGGCTTTGAGACCTCTCAGAGCTCTGTCCAGATTTGAAGGCATGCGGGTGAGAAATGTGTTTTCTGAACTACACTGAAGTCATATAGTTTCTTTTGACTAGTAACTTGCTGATGAATCTCGGGATTATTATGTTTTCACTCTAGTTTGTTCATTATTCTACCTGACAAATGGATAATTTCCAAGATATAAAAAAAAATCCCATTGCATTTGCAAGTGACGTTAATTTCAGACCATGGATATTTTACTGTTTGATGATTTTTAGCCATGCTAGCAGCGACATGACAGCTCCCCAAAAAGCATCCCCATGAAGCCAAAGCATCTGGATCGCCCCCTGGTGGCTGGTTGCAGTATAGGTCAGAAACCCCGCCCCTTCCATGTTAGCGGATGGGACATGGGCCAAGCTAAAATGTCAAAGTACTTGTCAAATACTTTTTTTCCAAATATGGTTTCTGTCATTTTAGGTAGTTCTTATCACGCTGATTTATGTTCAAGTGTTAATTTTCTGATAAGTTTTGTTTTAATTAGTTATTTAATGCTATAAAAAGGGACTGAGACGTCATGATTGACAGCTCGGAGGCTCGGGTTTTGTACGAGAAAGGAGATGTAACTTTAACTTTCCGTCACGAGTCTGCGTAATAGAACATGTGTTAGTTTGATCATAAATGTAGTTATAGAGATATTATGGTTAGTTGTTGTGTCTTTCTAGCCAAACAGCAACCATGGTGCTTATATAGCAGCTAGGTGGCTCACGCTAGCAAGTTGCAGCCGTGATTGGCTCGGGCGGGTGTGTGGGCGGGACTTTGATACCGCGGCTGCAGCCCCCTGATCACTACTGCGCACCAAATGACGTAAAAATCTCAAGATGGCAGCTCCTGTATCCGGGATATTTTGGCTTCACTTTTGTACAGTGGGAGGAAGTGGAGACGCGTCGTCCATCTGTATTTACAGTCTGTGGTGCTAATCAGCAAATATTAACACGCTAAACTGTTGTCATTGTGAGCATGCTGACATTAGCATTTATCTCAAAGTATCGCCGTGCCTAAATACATCGTCACAGAGCTGCTAGCATGGCTGAAGACTCTTTGTCTTGTTTAGTCATAACTATGAAACTAACGGATATGGCTGAAGTCCAAATCGTACAGGCATAGCCTATTTCCACTTAATTAGATTTACCCTTAAACATTGGAGATTTCTTTAGGAAGTTTGAGAAAAGTTACACAAGTTACATTTAAACTTAAAGGCATGAACACAAACATACACTGATATTTAAATCAGCTTTAATCTGTTGCCTGAAAAGTTCAAATTGCATACCTAAATTATTATTACTAAGTTTTAAAACAAATATATTGTCCATATTTTATATTTTTCACATATTTTTATTGTAATTTTTTTCTATTTGACGTATGTTTCTTGACTGTTGCAGTACTTAGGTTTATCTTATATTTTCTCTTACTATGTTTATTGTATGCACTAAACACCAAGGCAAATTCCTTGTATGTGAAAACCTACTTGGCAATAAACCTGATTCTGATTAGTCAGTCAACTATCAGATCATGAGCTTAATAAGAGATGTGAAACCAGACTAATAGAGAACCTCGGTGCTGTGAGACTAACCTGCATCTTCCCTGTTGCTCATCAGGTGGTCGTGAACGCTCTCATAGGAGCCATCCCCTCCATTATGAACGTGCTGCTTGTGTGTCTCATCTTCTGGCTCATCTTCAGCATCATGGGGGTCAACCTGTTTGCTGGCAAGTTCGGGAAGTGTGTGAACAAGACGGGCTTCATCCACAGCGTCTCTGTGGTCAACAACAAGTCAGAGTGCCTCTCTATGAACGACACACAGTTCTACTGGACAAAAGTGAAGGTCAACTTCGACAACGTGGGACTCGGCTACCTTTCCCTTCTGCAAGTGGTGAGTTTTTTCTGCTGCACTGTTTGGAAGTTTGTTTTCCTTTTAGGAATCAGACATTTTTTATAATGTTTTTTTATAGATAAAGACAATGATTCACAATGCAATGTAGTGCCAAGACAGTAATGCTTTGTATTATTGTATTATAGGCTACATTTAAAGGATGGATGGAAATAATGCATGCAGCTGTTGATTCAAGAGGTGTAAGTATGTCCATGTCCTTCCAGGACCTACATCATAAACATGTTACAGTAACCAGCTGACTTATAAAACTGTTTGGTTTCAGGTGGAGGAACAACCCATCAGAGAAATCAACATCTACATGTACCTGTACTTTGTCGTCTTCATCATATTCGGCTCCTTCTTCACCCTCAATCTCTTCATCGGCGTCATTATCGACAATTTCAATCAGCAGAAAAGAAAGATGAGTATTGGCAACTCTGACGTCAGGCCCGGATAACTTGGTATTTGCAAGTAATTCTGTACCTGGAAAAAATAGATGAAATTTAGCAGTTCAGTAACAAAGAATTACACAGATAATAAATATTTTACATGTATACACAAAACCAAATATGAAGAATTGTGTGCAAATTAGGGCTGTCAGTCGATTAAAATATTTAATCGCAAATTAATCACACATTTTTTATCTGTTTTATCTGATTTATCCAGTATTTAATACTCTTATCAACATGGGAGTGGGCAAATATGCTGATTTATGCAAATGTATGTATATATTTATTAATGGAAATCAATTAACAACACAAAACAATGACAAATATTTTCCAGAAACCCTCAAAGGTACTGCATTTAGCATAAAACAATATGCTCAAATCATAACATGGCAAACTCAAGCCCAACAGGCAACAACAGCTGCCAGTGTGTCAGTGTGCTGACTTGACTATGACTTGCCCCAAACTCGATGTGATTATCATAAAGTGTGCATGTCTGTAAAGGGGAGACTCGTGGGTACCCATAGAACCCATTTTCATTCACCTATCTGGAGGTCAGAGGTCAAGGTACCCCTTTGAAAATGGCCTTGCCAGTTTTTCCTCGCCAAAATTTAGCACAAGTTTGGAGCATTATTTAACCTCCTTCCCAACAAGCTAGTATGACATGGTTGGTACCAATGGATCTACCAATGGAACTGAGCCTGCTACAACCTAAAAATTGCAAGGTGCGTTAAAGAAATTAGTGGTATTAGAACTAATTTGCGTTAACGCGTTATTATTGTGCAAATACTAACTGACCCGATTTGGAAGGAAATAGCTTGTTTTTGCCGCCTTCTGTTGACCAACAAATCATTTTTTTAACTTGTTCTGTAAAAATAATGTTAGGTGTTTTTGCCTATACTTAGGTGGGCAGGATATCTTCATGACTGAAGAACAGAAGAAGTACTACAACGCTATGAAGAAGTTAGGATCTAAAAAGCCTCAAAAGCCAATACCAAGGCCTGCGGTAAAATAACATAATTCTCGAATGTAACACATATTTCAGACATTTGCAGACATTTTATTTTGTGTTAATAACCCCCAACCCTGCCTGCTAACATTCTCAATAATATTGTACTAATAATCGCCATTTCTATTTCCCAATCCTAGAACGCTCTCCAAGCCTTCTTCTTCGATCTCGTGTCCAAGCAAGCCTTTGACATCATGATCATGATGCTCATCATCGTCAACATGGTGACCATGATGGTGGAAACCGACGAGCAGTCCGAGCGCATGGAAACCATCCTCAACAAGATCAACCTGGCGTTCATCGTGATCTTCACCACCGAATGCCTGATCAAGATCATCGCCCTCCGTTGTTATTTCTTCACAGTTGCATGGAACATCTTTGACTTTGTGGTGATAATTCTCTCTATTGTGGGTGAGTAGAGACGCAGAAAAGAAGTACACCATTAACTACTGCCTCTGCCAAGGGCGTTATATATTTCAGTACCAGTAGTGGTTTATCTGTTGTTTACCAGCAGAATATCTTTTTAACATTGTGACATTCTATTTTTTATTTTTGCTATTTTCTGTTGGATTACTGTACATCCTTCAATGAAAAGCAGATGTATCCACATCCAGGTGCAGAATAAAATCTCTAAGAAGTTATATTATTCAAATAACAGATACAGAGGAGTGTACAGCTTTGTAGTTAATTCTTCATTTTTGTCCTTTGTTCCTTTGATGATAATTATTTCGTTGTATTCATCAGCTGTATTCTCGACTGTGACTTTATGTCATAAAAGATACCCTTCTGGCTGCTGTTAAACAAATTATAATATGTTAAGTTATTTTTTTTTACCACATGGAGGCAGTGGAACAAGCTTCAAATACAACATAGACATATTATCGCCTTGTAAAGTTGTTATGGCTAACATGTTAGCAAACAGTCACTTATTTACGCATCAAGTAGACATGGAGCAACATTAGCAGTTATTTGTTGTTGTGTTTCTGGCCACCTGATGAATATAAGTCCAGTATTCACTCTCCTTTTAGCTCTGTTTTGGTCTCCACCGACTCCAGAGGAAAATATCTGGCTCTTTAATGTTCCACTATGTTCACCAGCTTGAAGCTAACTTCGTCTGCAATTTAGTTTAGCTTGACAGGTAGCATACAGCAACCCTGTCTCCCACAAAGTGACGTTCCCATACAACTAAACTGCATTGTCAAATACGTTTTGAGGGAAACATATTTTCTTCCGGATTACGATCGCAGTTTTAAACAGTTTTAAACAGTTTTAAATACATGGTTAGCGTAAATTGAAACAAAACAAAAAAATGCAAATTGAGTTAGGTTTAGGCAACAAAACTACTGGGTTAGGTTTAGTAAATAAAAACATCATGTTTTGGCTTGAAATAACGTTATTATTTCACGTAACTTTCATTAACGGTCGCTTGACATACTACGTCACCTGCGCGTTGCTCGTTGTACGGCGTCACTTGCTGCGGCCGTCTGCCGACTTACTAACGTATTTGTGGTACGTCAAAGACAAACGTAATCTGTGGCAAAATGCGTTTCCTTCGTGAGATGAGTTTGGTTGTACGGGAATGTAATTTTCAGTAGACAGGGCTTCATACAGTTGGTTTATTATTTTGTGGGTTTGTCACTACGAGCGACCCCTTTCTCATTACACATAGTTATTTGATCCATTGCTAATATAAACATTTTGATTAGTGCAGCTTTAAGTATATTTAAGTGCATCATTGTGCAATGAGATAAACCCACTCTGACCATGTCTTTCTATCTCATTTCAGGGATTGTTCTTGCCGACATCATTGAGAAGTACTTTGTATCTCCGACCCTGTTTCGAGTCATCAGACTGGCAAGGATAGGACGTGTACTTCGACTTATACGCGCAGCCAAAGGAATAAGGACTCTACTGTTTGCCTTAATGATGTCCATGCCAGCACTGTTCAACATTGGCCTCCTGCTTTTCCTCGTCATGTTCATCTATGCTATCTTCGGTATGGCGAACTTTGCCTACGTGAAAAAACAAGATGGGATCGACGACATGTTTAACTTTGAGACCTTTGGGAATAGCATGATCTGCCTTTTTCAGATCAGCACCTCGGCCGGTTGGGACAACCTCCTGAGTCCTATAATGTCCAGCCCCCCAGAGGAGTGCGACGTTCACTTCGTCAACACTGGCACTAACACCCGCGGAAACTGTGGCAACCCCTCAGTGGGCATAGCTTTCTTTGTCAGTTACATAATCATTTCTTTCCTCATTGTGGTGAATATGTATATAGCTATCATTCTGGAGAACTTCAGCGTCGCCACAGAGGAGAGTACAGAGCCACTGAGCGAGGATGACTTTGAAATGTTTTATGAGGTTTGGGAGAAGTTTGATTCTGAAGCCACGCAGTTCATTGAGTTTTCCATGCTGTCGATCTTCGCCGACAATTTGTCGGAGCCGCTGCGCATAGCCAAGCCCAACAGGATCAAGCTGATCTCCATGGACCTTCCCATGGTCAGCGGGGATAGGATCCACTGCCTGGACATCCTGTTTGCCTTCACAAAGCGTGTCCTGGGAGAGTCGGGTGAGATGGATGCCCTCAAGCAGCAGATGGAAGAGAAGTTCATGATGACCAACCCCTCCAAGATCTCCCACGAGCCCATCACTTCCACACTGCGCCGCAAACTGGAGGACGTGTCCGCGATCATCATCCAGAGGTCTTTCAGGAGGCATCTGGTGCGCCGGCAGATGAAGCAGGCGTCCTACCTCTACAGACAAATAAACTACGAGACTGTAGTGGATGTGGAGAACGCTCCAGAAACGGAGGGGCTGATAGCCTCCATGATGCAGCACTACGGACTTGTCGAGTTGGATATTGTACAGACAACAGAGGACGTTCTACTGTCCTCACCACCATCTTACGACAGCGTGACCAGGGCAGCCAGCGACCTCTCGGAGGTCTTCAGATCTATATCCAGAGACTCTGAACTCGGGGAGCCTGGTGAAAACTATGAGGAAACTTTCCTTTGAGGCTCGATTGTGTGGAGAGTGTTTGTGTGGATTTTGTCTGTTTTGTTTACAGCAGAGAATATAGCTCAAAATAACTCATGGTCAAAGAGAGACACCTTTTTTTATAGATTAGTACATGCCGAGGAAATATGCAATATTTTTAAGGAAATCAGCCTGTGTTTATATTGAATAACAAAGAAGTCAATTTTGTTACACAGTCAGGACCTCCATGAGAGGAAACTTGTCCTCACACCATCTTAAAAATTTACATTTGGACGATTTTTAACATCAAGATAGAAAAAAAATCTATTTTTAATATTGAACATGAAAAACACATGTGTTATCTACATTCACTCCGCATGATCTGCAGTTTTTTTTTTACATATCAGTAAATACTGAATATCAACTCCAACAGAGGAAACTTTGTGAATATTAAATTCTTATATATAATTTTCATTAAGTAAAACTTGCAGCAAAACGTTTGAAAAGTCAAATGGCATACTTCTTGGTATTTGTCCAAGTTCATAATTTTGCCACTCCTGGAAATGTTATTAGCTCCAAAGCTAGCTGGCAGACGTTCACTCAAATCATTGTACTACAGTTGACATTAGTTTATTATATATATATATATATATATATATTTGTTGCAAAAACTCTTGAGCACTTGTACAGTGAAATTGGTATCTGGAGCAAAATATCACCTCCAGGTCGAGGATGGGAGAGACAATAAAGAGACAAATAAAATTTGGTTCACTTAAAGGGACTATTTGTAACTTTGTACGCGCATAAATGTAGCGGATCGTCACACATGCGCGTTCGCGTATGCGCGCTCGCGCGTTGCTGGAGCCTCGTCTCCGCTGCCTGCTCTCCTTTACTCAGAATGCGAGCGCGTCCTCGCTGTCTCGCTCCACCTCTAGACGTGAACGCGCGCTCACTACACACTGCAGAAGAGTTAGTGTAGTTCTGAGAATATCTAGTGAATGCACAGTGGACGTTTGTGCAGAAATAAATTCTGCAGTTCCTCCAGACCAACAGAGCTTTCCCGTGTCTTGTGAAGTAACGGAGCTCTTCAGAGAGTTATGTTACCCTCTCGTTACCGACCGGGTGCCGGTGTCTCCTCTGCTCTCTCTGGCTGCGGGCGGAGAGAGCAGAGGAGACATGCTGCAGAGCCCCGCTGCTTCAGCCTGCACTTAGGCAGGAAAAGCCAACACAACTAAACAACAACTAAATCATGTTCATGGAGAGACCTTTGTCTGGTCAGCTAACATTACTGCCAAGCAGATGAAATATAGAGTGATATTGTGCTTTTAGCTGACGTGTGTCGCCTCACTGTTTTGAGTGATGCTCGTTCAGGTATATTTAAAGCGAGCAAGCGCGAGCCCGACGCTGACTTTCGTTGATTTCACGGCCACAGGTGTCGCTGTTAAGAAGCATTTCTGAAAGTTACAAATAGTCCCTTTAATTGACCAAGACAACAGAAGGGGACACAGACATACACAATGGCCTGCAAGACAAAAGGAAGTTATTAAATAAGCCTCTAAAAGAATTATTTTCATAAGCAAAATTAGCTAACGAACTAAAGAAGTTAACGAACTAAAGTAGTTAACGAACTAAAGCAGCTGTCCAGCGTTCAACACTCAACGATTTGACCGTTTTGAGTACAACATCCGGGTACTTCGAGTGCACTGTATTTTGCCGTACTTCACAGTGTGAACGCACTTATGCACTCAAAATATTAAGTGTAAGTACGGAAGTACGCAGATTGGAACACACTGTAGCTAACATACTAAAGTAGCTAACAAACTAAAGTAGCTAACATACGAAAGTTACTAACGAACTAGTAGCTAATGAACTAAAGTAGCTAACGAAAAACAAATTCAGCTAATCATTAGCAACATTTCTTACAGAAAACAGCATTTGAGTTTTCAACAGATTTAAGCAGCTGTGATTACTAACCTGTGTTTGTGACAAAAAAAAACTATGTATGAATATATATATATTTGTGTGAGAATATGACACAAATGTCACATTTTCTTTAAATACAAATTATTTTGTACACGTTCAGCTGTTTTGATACTGATATAAATTCCACTCTACAAGTGCTCCGAGGTTTGGAAACACTTTGGTTCACCAACATACTGTAGTCACACAGCTCATAAACCAACAGACTACTTAAAAGCAGATTGAGTATACCGAACAGCACACAATTCCTACAAAACATTTCCCAGTACACTGTAGCTTGCAGGCTATATTGCTAACTAATGTTGACATGAGGAGTGACTTTGCATTAATGACTGTAGCTGCTATTATTCAGGTGTTACTAATATGATTTTTAACCAAAGCTAACATTTGCTCATAGCATTTTCCAATTTAAATCTTAACAATTTAAAATTCAAAGAAAAGCATATAACTAATTGTAAACCAGAATTATAATAATTTCTCATGTTTGGGATTTATGTATTTATTTATGAGTTATGAGAATCCGTGAAATTATTCCTTTAATGCACTTTGATTGAATGAAGGTGCTTTAAACTGTGTGTGATGATAGAGATATGTGGCCCCTGGTTAAAATAGCATCAAGTGTATTCAGGTCATGACACAAATACATTAAGAAAAGCACAATTTCTTGTTATCTAATTAATCAGTATGTTCTGAAATGGTTCTTATGTGAAAAAAACTCGAATTTCTGATAAATTTGTCAAACATAGCACATTACAAGTTTAACGTATATCAATGTACTAAGACGAGCTGTGTGTTCTAATAATCCCTGAATTATGTGCCTGATTTTGATTGTCGTCCGCACACTGAATCTCTTTAGGCCATTTAATTTGATCTGATGGATGTGGATTGGAAGAGCATGAATGCACTGAAAGCTCATTTTGTAATTAACTGTGTAAAGTACTTCGAGGCTGTGTAATGTATATGTAAAGCTAATTTTTAACTATTTTTTTGTAACGTATTTATATCGAAAGACCATTTCAGTGACTCTCATGACAGCCATAACAAAGATCAAATCATATAAATATACTGTGTTCATTTTTATATAAAAGACTTTCCTTGAGAGCCTGATTGTCTGTATTGCATTTAGGTCGATCGTTTCATGGATTGTTTTAATGAAATGGTAATAAAACTCTTTTCCATATTTGTGGAACTCTCAGTACAGTTCACATAGTTGGATGACACATGTTTTGGATTACTCTGAAAAAATGTTGGCATGGCTTTATAATCGTTAACACATTGCCATTAACGTATTTTAACATAACGTTTATTGATATGATTGTGAATATACTTTGTTGTACAGAAAAACAAAAGCAGATGTCAAAACTGAGCAGTATTTCTCTATATTCACATGAGGAACCAGTTAGCTGATTTGACCTCATTACAAGGCAGGCACTGTTAAATCTCTCTCTCTCTCTCTCTCTCTCTCTCTCTCTCTCTCTCTCTCTGAGTCCATGTGTATAAAAAACAGGACAGATGTGCACAAACCTCTGCATCTCCATGGCTGTCTGTCTCTCTGAGTGTATTGCCCTTTATAAAGATTTATTTTTATTAGCGAAAGGCTTATTTTACAATTCAATTTCAAAGTTTTTAAAACAACAATTGAAACCAGAAAAATAAATTAACATAATAAATTAATAATTATAGAAAGAAAAATGTTGTAATGATATTATTGATAATGAACCTAACCTTGTATCAAATATACTTTACATAATAATAATAATAAATAATGAGTAAATGAAAATATAAAAATATAAGATACATTCAAAGTAATGATTAAAATAAAGAAAAATGAATAGAGAAAAAAACATAAAAGCATGTTAAAAAAATAAACATATTGAATAAAATGTATATAAATAATAGACCAAAAAAATCATGGTTTGAAGAAATAATAGTGTATTGCCCTTTAAAGCTTGAATTTGTTTATATTGCTTGCATAAATGCAGTACAAGAACATAACTGAAATGATCTGATTGATGTTAGAGAATCACACGCAAAGAAATACCACGACACGGTGATGCTGCTGCATGATAAACCCCCCAAAAAATCTACTGTAGTCGTGGAAAAACCCAAACATAAATAGTGCACGGCCATAAAAAATAAACTGGACTTTTTATTTATCTGTGTGATTTCCATCTCAAGGATTTCATTCTTCAAGACAACATTGAGTTGTATTACAAAAAAATATTTTGTTTAGATTTCAGTGCCGAATTCAAGCTAATAGTTGAGCACTCCCACATTTTCAGTTTGGAAAAAAAAATCATGAAGTGTGCCAATTTGGATTTAGCCCCAAAGAGATTTCCTCTCTCTGGTTGTCGGGGTGGTCAAATCCAACTCTGACCAGCTGGGATAGAGGGATAATCTGTGTGTAAAAAAAAAAAAAAATCACTTGTTTTAATTACACACACACAGACACACACATGCACGCACTCTCTCTTTCACACACACACTTACATACAGTACACATGTGGACATACATGCAACTACCACACGCACACACATTATACTTCTGCCATCCATCCTCATAATAGACAGATGCTTACTTTGAATTTAATTTGGGTTTGTGCGTGAAGTGCCAGAAAAATGTGACTTGACTGAATGTGACTTGGTAATTGATCTGATTTTTTAAGCGTTTGGACATGTGGCGGAGATTAAAGCTTCATCAGAGAGAGCAAACATTTTTAAAAAGATTAAAAAGGCACTATGTCTAATTACAAAATGCACCAGCACACAGTAAAACACAGCAATGTCAACGTAATGCATTACAAATACATATAATGTAGACATGCTAACTCTAATAGAAAAGACATTTGATGAATTGCATGTTGTGTGTGTGCCATTTATTCAAATAACATTTAGTCAAACGGAGGTCATGGGTCACATCGGGTCGAGACATCATCAGTCAAAGAGGTCAGTGGGATTGTGATTAATTTTTGTGATTCATCATGATGAATTCTGTGTCTTTAAATCTGTCCATCGCTGGTGAAATATGTACAAACTACTCAAAGTCAGTCCTAATAGTTTAGGTTATTATTATTGTTTTTATTTGAAGACTTTATAAGTAAGAAAAATTACCACATTAAACCAGTTTGCAATATTTAACGGGCAAGCAGGACTCATTACAGTATGTTCCCCTTCTCCAGGTCTGAAGTTCATTTAACTTATGTGTCTTCTTGTGATGGAAATGCAATAAAAAAAATCCAGTGATTGGGACGCTATATATAATGTTAACATTTAGCCTATGTATTTGCTGTTATAGTTGCAGGTTTATTAGCCCTGTACTGCTGGTCGGCTGTTGATGTTGACAAAGTAAAAATCAAGCTTGACCACACTAAAAGGGCTGTGAATCCCCCAATAAAAGAAGAGTAGAGAAAATAGCCTTTTTAAGTACAACAGGGCCCTTCTGTCATTCAACATGCACAGCAGGGATTTACTTGGTGTCATGGTGGCTGACGCTGCCCAGATGGTCTGATGAGGCACTATCTAATTACTTTTCCCATGCTTCCTCTATTTGTGATGAATATACTTACTGAGTCCTCCCTTTTAGAAAGCCTTCACTGCCACCACCAGGGGACTCATGCATCTACAGTATAGTTCCAGGTGATATACACTGGCTGGTGTGTAAATCTGGAGCGAGACAAAGACTGTAAGAAACAACAGAGAGGCCAACAACATGAAATACTTTATTTAACTGGAGAGCATGGCAGAGAATTCAGAGGCTAAAATAAGCTTTTGACATTAAAAGTAAATTTAAATTAAATTATTAAATTATTATTTAATTAATTTAAATTACTATTAGAACAGATATAGATCCACTGAATAGTTAGTTAGTTATTATTATTACTATTATTATTATTATTATTATTATTATTATTATTATTATTAATAATAATAAAATAATAATAAGAAGAAGAATGATAAGAATAAGAATAAGAATAATAAAGAATCACACAAACATGTATGTATCTTTTTTATTGTGTGTTATGTTTTTATGATTTTCCCTGCTCTGTTCTCTATTCTCTGTATATACATATATATATATATATATATATATATATGAAACTTCTCTATACATACTACATTCCTGTTTACACCTCTATGTACATATATTACTTCTCATCATGCATATACATACTACATCCTGTTTACATTCAGTTTTCCCATCTGAAATACTGTCGTCAACAAAATTACTAATTTACATTAATATTTTATATTTACTTATGTTTATATATGTTTTAACTGCACTATTTTATTCATTTTTTGCTTTTACATTTACCTGTGTGATTTCCCCTTTTATATATATATATATATATATATATATATATACTATGAGCATTATTGAAGGAACCTGAGACTAAAGACAAACAAAAATTAAAAATAAAGAACCTTGAACCTTGCATATTACAGCTACATTACAATAGACCTACATATTTTGTGTTCTCATGATGGTAGGATATTTTTGTCTTTTCATGCTGATTGTGTTACTGGTAATTATAATTAATTCGAGTCAGATTTGTTGAAAGAAATTATGAAATGATATTATATTACAGCTGTGTTTGGATGCCGGAAGTGAGCAGACGGTGGGTGACGTAGAGCAACCGGATGTCAACCGAAATACACAACACGAAGAAGAAGAGTCAGGAAGTGGTGTTCATCTGAAGCAGCATCGAGGTGCTGGATCAGCTAGAAGCTCATCTTCACAGCTAGTTTCTGCAGGAGGAAGAGTGTTTTTAGGTTTTTTAATAGGAAACATTCCTCAGTGTTGAACTGTCGTAGCTCTTCGGGGGAATAAAATGGGTAATGTTTCTTATTTTGCTGGACTCATGTCAGTTTTGTGTTGTTGTTGTTAGCTTGCATGCTAACAACAACCTGCCAGCTTTGACTTATTAAACTAATCTAATCATTCCTGGAGGTGTTTTAGATGCATATAACGTGAAGGGGAGATGTCATTGCAGTTTATACTATTTGAATATAAGTATACAAGTCTTCCTACCTCGGTGAGAAACAGGTTTTGTTGTGAATCTTTAACCCCAGTTTAGCCCAAACATATGATAACTAATGATAATACATGAGGGGGCTGCCTAAAGGGCTGCATTTAGTTGAGCTTTGTTTCCTCTTTACTAACAAAATAAAAGTCACACTGAGGTTAAAGTGTTTTTTTCAAGAGAGGCCAAGACTTAACACATAAACACATCAACAGGCTAAGAAAACTGTGACATTGTGTACTCAATAGGTATCCATCAACTATTAAAACTAACACCACATGTCTTTGCTATTGTTTTTTTGTGATCATTTTTGTATTGGTATTTAAGCATAATTATTTAGGGTGGGGTTACAAATTGATAGATCATCAATAGAGTAAAAGAATATAATCACAAATGTCCATGTACTAATCAATACAAAATTGGCAAGCAGCTACAGAAAAAGAAAAGAAAAACAAACAAACAAACAGGAAGGAGAAAAAAAACAACAAACAACAAAAAATCATTTAAATAAATGTCTCCTCCTCTCTCTTGCAGAGGGTCCTCTGCCCCTGTCCTCGCTGAGGCTCCTGGTTCCACCTCTGCGGGTGATGACGGCGGTGATGTGGAAGGTGGTTCGTCTGAGGAACATCATGCATTATGGGAAAGTGGAGGAGTTTGTGTCCTTGGTAACTGAAGCTGTCCCTGACATCTTGACAGACAGACAGATGAGACTGCTCACTCTGGGCTTAAGAGCAAAGGTAAGAGATACAGATGGACTTTACCCATATCAACATACTGTTATTTCATTTCCTGCGATATTAGCTTTAAAAAGGAATATTTGTATCATATCAAACCTGGTTTTTATTGGTGATATTTGTCTGATTGTGGAGTTACTGTCATTGGACACAGTAGGTACCAGTGCAATGCAGTTTAGCATGATAAAAAAAAATATCATGGAAAGCCTTAACTTTATACACACTCCAACATAAAGCAACGGTGTTGGAACATCTCAATGTAATTTCAGATTTGTAAATAGTACATCAGATTGCAGGTGGATTTTATTGTTTGTAGCTACACGGGGATTCTTGAGATTTCTTAATTTTCATTGACTCCTGCTTAATGCCTTTTCCAGATGACGTTACAGATGTTAAGTTCTGAAGAGTCAGAGGATCTCAGAGGTGTTAAAACACGTTTGAACAGCCTCCTGCCATCTAGCTCAAAACAGGTGTGTGACTTTTTCAATCATGGACATTAAATGTTTTCTGTTTAAGAAGCGTTCTGCTTATTATAGGTGTGTATATTTTACTTGACAGGTTCATCCAGGAAATGAAGCTCTTGAAGCCAACTTTGTCAGGCTTGTTCAAAGACTCCTGGAGGACCCAAAAGGGAGAGAGCACTTCCTCAAGGTGTGTCTCTGCTTTCACCTCGTTAGTTTTGACATTGTTTGATTTGTCAAATGATGCATTAACGAAGGTTACGATATTGTAACCATAGTTTTATAAGAACAGGCAGAGCCCTCTACTGGACTCTATGGGTAATACTCTCCTCCAATCACACATGTGTTCACCTACTTAGATTATAAACAAGTAGGCAGGCTGAGGTCCTGCGCCGCTGGCTGAAGAAGGCGTGGGATGCCAGTCAGCGCTGGACGCCGCCCTATATACTGTGGTAACGCAAGTGTTCGATAGGCACGTCCTGATTGGCCGGCTACGTTTATGCAAATCTCAGTGGACTAACGTGTGGGTGTGATTGGAGTAGAGTATTACCCGTAGAGTTCAGTAGAGGGCAGAGACTTTGTGAGTTAGAACATGAGGTCAATGCTTTTGGTTGAAATGTTCCACTTCACAGAATGTGTTTCCTGTGGAGTACGGGCCTGACTTTGATACGGCTCTGGAGACACTGGTTTGTGAGTTCTTCACCAGACTGGAAGAGTTGCTGTTCATACCAGACTTTAAGCAGGTAAAGACAACAACTTATGCCATAGAAATTGTATCTGATGAAACAGATTTGTTGTCAGGTTCCAGTCCATCAATATGATACTTATGTTTGTTTGATAAAGACTGCAGTGTGGATCAGGGATACACCCTCTGTGTTAGAAGAGTACATGCAGTGTGTATCCAAAGCAGATGACCTTAAAGTACTGCTCAGAAGTAAAGCCCACTGTGGTAAAATACCAATGATGGATACCAATGGTAAGTCTGGTTTATTGATTACTTTGAAAAGTAACACCCTTAAATGGACGATATGTAAATTAATAATTCTCCCACTTTTTTCAATTTCTCTTTTTAAACAGTGCCCTCTCCCTCAGAGCAGCGGCTCTTAACATCATTATCTCTCCCTCCTTCACTTAGAGAAACCAACACCAAAGATGTAGAATCTAACACACAAACATTTCAAAACCAAAGAGAATCTGAGGGGATTTCTCCCCAGGACGCAGGAGATATAGGGGTTCAGGATGCAAGATGGCCATCTGAGGAGGAATCAAACATTTTGGACAGCAGCAGTGCAGAACAAACAACAGGAGGGAAATGCAGTGACAGCGTTCCTGATGTTCACGTTGTGGAGGAGTATGATGACGGAGCTTCAGACACCTGCCGAGCTCCCTCTACATCTACTGAGAGTCCTGTATTGTCCAGCTCCATAATAGGCCCTCAACGGCAGAGAGTTGCACACAAATGCAGTCAGTGTGGAAAGTGCTACATTTACCGATATGAACTCCTGGAGCATCAGAGGCTGCACACTGGAGAAAACCCTTACAAGTGCTCTCAGTGCGGAAAGGCCTTTAGGAGGAGCTCTGACATGTCATCTCACAGGCGGACACAGTGCACAAAAGCAGCTTATGTTTGCATAAAATGCGGGAATAGCTTTCAATCAGTACAGGACAAATTAAGACACCAGTGTGTTCATAGTGTTGGTTTGAAGTTTGACTGTTCTCAGTGCGGAAAAAGCTTTAAGAAAATGCACTTGCTGGGTAAGCATGAGCTGACTCACACCCAAAACCGCATCTTCACGTGCAGACAGTGTGGAAAAGTGTTCCCCAGTATGACTGAGCTGAGATCCCACCAGAAGATTCATCCTTCCGAGCTGTCCAATCAGTGCAAGCAGTGTGGGAAATTTTTCCGCTCTGCTGCCTGTTTGACAGCCCACGAGCTGCGTCACAGGCAACAGAGAACACAGATCTGTGTTCATTGTGCCAAAGCTTTCAAAAACAAACATGACCTGAATCTTCACATGCGCAGTCACACAGGCGAGAGGCCGTTTCAGTGCACATACTGTGGGAAACGTTTCTCTGTGTCAGGAAACCTGAACATACACATAAGGATCCATACTGGAGAGAAACCGTATCTGTGCTCTGACTGCGGCAAAGGTTTTGTTTCAGCCGGCGAGCTGCAGATACACAGACGCACGCACACAGGGGAAAGGCCATATAAGTGCACTGTATGTGGGAGGGGATTCACCATGGCGAGCAAAGTGACACTTCATATGCGCGTTCACACCGGAGAGCGCCCTTACATCTGTTCTGAATGTGGGAAAGGTTTTTCACGTGGCAGCGAATTGAAAAAACATACCATGAAGCATACAGGGGTGCGACCCCATGCTTGTCAGCTGTGTGCAAAGACTTACACATGCCTCAATCACCTGAAGAGACACTTGAAAACTCACAGCGTAGTGCAAAACCAGACTGTCTAATTCCATTAATTACCATTTTAGGATAGATAGGGATCCACTGTGTAGTTAATAAAAAATAATCACACAAACATATATACATCTTTGTTGATTTACTATGTTTTGATGATTTTTTATGTTATATTCTTTGCAGTTAAGTTTGATCTCAGGTTTTATATCAGTAAAACACAGATAGAAGGGTAAATGTAGGCTTTAGTAGGGCTATGATTTGCTATGTTTACATGTGCATAGTGTACTTCAATGATTCTCAGAGAGGCTATACACGTGCATATTGTGGCTACATTACAGTATAATTGTGTTACTTATATGTGGTAATTAGTAATTAAGTAAAATTGAATTAATTCGAGTCAGATTTGTTGAAAGAAATTATGAAATGACAGCCTGACTCCTGAAATATTACAGCTGTGTTTGGATACCGGAAGTGAGCTGTTAGCAGACGGTAAAGAAACCGGATGTCAACCGAAATACACAACACGAAGAAGAAGAGTGAGGAGGTGGTGATCAGCTGAAGCAGCGAGGTGCTGGATCAGCTAGAAGCTCGTTTTCACAGCGAGTTACTGCAGGAGGAAGATTGTTTTATAACTAAAGCATTCCTCAGGGTCCGTTTGACTGTCGTAGCTCCTCGGGGGAATAAAATGGGTAATGTTTTGTATTTTGCTGCATGTCGGTTTGTTTTGATGTTGTTAGCTTGCATGCTAACAACATTGTTTACGTTTTCATTTTTATTTATCATTGTTGTAGGTCTGGTAGGACGGTAGTATATATATGTAGTATTAGGGCCACATCGAGGAACAATAAATAAATCTGAGATTTCGAGAATAAAGTCATAAGTTTAAGAGAAAACGGTCGTAGTATTATGAAAATAAAGTCATATTATAAATAGTAATTTTACGTGTTATTCTTTTTTTCTCATTAAGTTAGGACTTTATTCGTAATATTACGACTTTTTTTCTCGTTAAGTTAGGACTTTACTCGTAATATTACGACTTTTTTTCTTGCAAAGTTAGGACTTCTCGTAATATTACGACTTTTTTCTCGTTAAGTTAGGACTTTTCTCGTAATATTACAACTTTTTTCTCGTTAAATTAGGACTTTTCTCGTAATATTACAACTTTTTTCTCGTTAAATTAGGACTTTTCTCGTAATATTACGACTTTTTTTCTCGTTACGTTAGGACTTTATTCTCGTAATATTACGACTTTTTTTCTCGTTAAGTTGTGACTTTTTTCTCGTTAAATTAGGACGTTATTCTCGTAATATTACGACTTTTTTTCTCGTTAAGTTAGGACTTCACTCGTAATATTACGACTTTTTTTCTCGTTACGTTAGGACTTCATTCTCGTAATATTACGACTTTTTTTCTCGTTAAGTTAGGACTTTACTCGTAATATTACGACTTTTTTTCGTTACGTTAGGACTTCATTCTCGTAGTACTACGACTTTTTTTCGTTACGTTAGGACTTCATTCTCGTAATACTACGACTTTTTTTCTCGTTAAGTTAGGACTTTATCCTCGTAATACTATGACTTTTTTTCTCGTTAAGTTAGGACTTTATCCTCGTAATATTACGACTTTTTTTCGTTACGTTAGGACTTCATTCTCGTAATACTACGACTTTTTTTCTCGTTAAGTTAGGACTTTATCCTCGTAATACTATGACTTTTTCTCGTTAAGTTAGGACTTTATCCTCGTAATACTACGACTTTTTTTCTCGTTACGTTAGGACTTTATTCTCGTAATATTACGACTTTTTTTTCGTAAAGTTGTGACTTTTTTCTCATAATATTATGACTTTATTCTGGAAATCTCAGATGTTTTTTCCCTCAATGTGGCCCCAATACTCCGTAGTACATTTGCTCTTTTGGCCCTCACTGCATTAGACTTATATACTATATACTTAGATTATAAACTGTGTTACCTTCATCACAATGCTCAAATGTTTTGCGGCTCCAGACAGATTTATTTTATTTTTTTTGTCTAAAGTTGCTCTTGATTGTAAAGGCTGCCGACCCTTGATCTAAACGATACTTTTTGGGGGCACCTAAAGTGCTATTTAGATGAGCTACGTTTCCTCTTTAAGTTTTACTAACCAAGTAAAAGTCACACTTGAGTTAAACATCAACAGGCTAAGAAAACTGTGACATTCTGTACTCAATAGGTATCCATTAACAATAAAAACTAACGCTATATGTCTTTGCTATTGTCGCACCCTGTGTGGTTTATATGACTGCTGCTTGATCATTCAGCAAATGTGTGTTCAAAAAGATCACTTTGTTGGTGTGATTGAAATGTGATTGTATGACAGTTTTCATCACTTCTTCTCCCACTACATCTCTCTGACAGCAATCAGGAGACTGTACATCAGTGTAGAGATGCTGTATGTTTCTGGTCTGACCGCATGTTTTAGGTGCAATATTCTTAAGCAAGATTAATAATGCTACAGTCTCCTCCTCTCTCTTGCAGAGGGTCCTCTGCCCCTGTCCTCGCTGAGGCTCCTGGTTCCACCTCTGCGGGTGATGACGGCGGTGATGTGGAAGGTGGTTCGTCTCAGGAACATCATGCATTATGGGAAAGTGGAGGAGTTTGTGTCCTTGGTAACTGAAGCCGTCCCTGGCATCTTGACAGACAGACAGATGAGATTGCTCACTCTGGGCTTAAGAGCAAAGGTAAGAGATACAGATGGACTTTACCCATATCAACATACTGTTTTATTTCCAGCGATATTAGCTTTAAAAAGTAATGTTTGTATCATGTCAAACTTGGTTTTTATTGCTGATTATCATCTTTCTGGAGGATTATATTTGTTAATATAACTGTTCTTTAGATTAGATTCAGCTTTATTGTCATTGCACACAGTAAGTACTAATGCAATGCAGTTAAGCATCTTACCAGATAAAGAATTATCATGGAAATTCTTAACTTTCTGCATATTCAAACATAAAGGAAAGATGTTGGAGCATCTACATGTAATTTCAGATTTGTAAATAGTACATCGGATTGCAGGTGGATTTTATTGTTTGTAAATACACGGGGATTCTTGAGATTTCTTAATTATCATTGACTCCTGCTTAATGGCTTTTCCAGATGACGTTACAAATGTTAAGTTCTGAAGAGTCAGAGGATCTCAGAGGTGTTAAAACACGTTTGAACAGCCTCCTGCCATCTAGCTCAAAACAGGTGTGTGATTTTTTTTTTGCAATCATGGATATTAAATATTGTCTTTCTAAGAAGCGTTCTTCTTATTATAGGTGTGTATATTTTACTTCACAGGTTCATCCAGGAAATGAAGCTCTTGAAGCCAACTTTGTCAGGCTTGTTCAAAGACTCCTGGAGGACCCAAAAGGGAGAGAGCACTTCCTCAAGGTTTGTCTCTGCTTTCACCTCATTGTTCGTTTTGACATTAAAAGGAGCAGTTTGTTTGATTTGTCAAATGATACAGAAACATGAGGTTTTACGACAATGCTTTGGGTTGAAATATTCACACTTCACAGAATGTGTTTCCTGTGGAGTACGGGCCTGACTTTGATACGGCTCTGGAGACACTGGTTTGTGAGTTCTTCACCAGACTGGAAGAGTTGCTGCTCATACCAGACTTTAAGAAGGTAAAGACAACAACGAATGCCATTGAAATTGCTGTTGATGAAACATTTCCAGAGATTGGTTGTTTGGTTCCAGTCCATAGACTGTATATAAAGATGGAAGACATGAAAGCTCCCTAAAAGTGAAGCCAAAACCTCTTGATCGCCCCCTGGTGGCTGGCTGCAGTATAGGTCATAAATCCTGCCCCCTCCATGATAGCTGAGGGGGCAAACTAAAAAAGTCAAAGTACACGTCAAATAGATTTTTCATTTTCTGATCCAAATGACGTCAAAATCTCCAGATGACAGCTCCCATGTCTGGGATATTTTGGCTTCACTCCTGTACAGTGGGAGGAAGTGGAGACTTGTCGTCCATCTTTATATACAGTCTTATTCCAATCCATCGAAATAATACTTTTGTTTGTTTGATAGACTGCAGTGTGGATCAGTGATACACCCTCTGTGTTAGAGGAGTACATGCAGTGTGTATCCAAAGCAGATAACCTTAAAGTACTGCTCAGAAGCAAGGCCCACCGTGGTAAAATGGCTAAGATGGATACCAATGGTAAGTCAGTCTGCCTGGAATACCAAAATAATGGTTTATTGATTACTTTGAAAAGTAACACCCTTAAATGGACTAAATGTAAATGAATAATTCTCTCACATTTTTCAATTTCTCTTTCTAAACAGTGCCCTCTCCCTCAGAGCAGCGGCTCTTATCATCATTATCTCTCCCTCTTTCAATGCGAGAAACCAACACCAAAGATGTAGAATCTAACACACAAACATTTCAAAACCAAAGAGAATCTGAGGGGATTTCTCCCCAGGACGCAGGAGATATAGGGGTTCAGGATGCAAGTTGGCCATCTGAGGAGGAATCAAACATTCTGGACAGCAGCAGTGCAGAACAAACAGGAGGGAAATGCAGTGACAGCGTTCCTGATGTTCACGTTGTGGAGGAGTATGATGACAGAGCTTCAGACACCTGCCGAGCTCCCTCTACATCTACTGAGAGTCCTGTATTGTCCAGCTCCATGATTGGTCCTGTACGGCAGAGAGTTGCACACAAATGCGCTCAGTGTGGAAAGTGCTACATTTACCGCTATTTACTCGTGCAGCATCAGAGGCTGCACACTGGAGAAAACCCTTACAAGTGCTCTCAGTGCGGAAAGGCCTTTAGGAGGAGCTCTGACATGTCATCTCACAGGCGGACACAGTGCACAAAAGCAGCTTATGTTTGCTTCAAATGCGGGAATAGCTTTCAATCAGTGCAGGACAAATTTAGACACAAGTGTGTTCATAGTGTCCAAAAGTTTGACTGTTCTCAGTGCGGAAAAAGCTTTAAGACAATGCACTTGCTGGGTAGACATGAGCTAACTCACACCGAGAACACCAAGAACACCAAGAACACCAAGAACACCAAGAACACCAAGAACCATATCCTCACGTGCAGACAGTGTGGAAAAGTGTTCCCCAGTATGACTGAGCTGAGATTCCACCAGAGGATTCACCCTCCCGATTTGTCCAATCAGTGCAAGCAGTGTGGGAAACTGTTCCGCTCTGTTGCCTGTTTGACAACCCATGAGTGGCGTCACAGGCAACAGAAAACACAGATCTGTGCGCGTTGTGGCAAAGCTTTCAAGAACAAACATGACCTGGATCTTCACATGCGCAGTCACACAGGCGAGAGGCCGTTTCAGTGCACATACTGTGGGAAACGTTTCTCTGTGTCAGGAAACCTGATTGTACACACAAGGATCCACACTGGAGAGAAACCGTATGTGTGCTCTGACTGCGGCAAAGGTTTTTATTCAGCTGGCGAGCTGCAGATACACAGACGGACGCACACAGGGGAAAGGCCATACAAGTGCACTGTATGTGGGAAGGGGTTCACCACGGCGAGCACAGTGACGACTCATATGCGCATTCACACCGGAGAGCGCCCTTTCATCTGTTGTATATGTGGGAAAGGTTTTTCATGTGGCGGCGAATTGAAAAGACATACCACAAAGCATACAGGGTTGCGACCCCACGCTTGTCAGCTGTGTGCAAAGACTTACACATGCCTCAGATACCTAAAGAGACACTTGAAAACTCACAGTGTAGTGCAGACTGTCTAATTCCATTCGTAACCATATGCCATTTTTTTCAAATGAATGTTGTATTCATGCAACTAGCCTGTACTGATTGCAGTGGAATATGTTCCATAGCATTCATCCTCTTTTGTAAGGACTATGTTGTATAAATTGTTGTTTTTACTGACTAATTCCTTATCCTGTGTTGTCAGATATGTTCTCATTGTACCCTCTACAGTTACATTTAAGTGTTTTACTTTTGTTCTCTGAAGTCCTAAAACATATATTAAGAGTCTCTAAGAAAACACACAACAAACAATAAATTGCAACTAGACTATGGAAGTACCCTATGTGTTTGCTCCTGACAAAAGGCAGAATTTATACTTGATTCCAACATGAAAGATCTTGCAGTGATCTTACACTATTATATGTTTATGATATCTAAACATAATAATAATAAATTAAACAACTGAAAGAAATACGTAGCTCCAATGCAAATTCTGAAAATATAACAAAACCTGTTACCTTAAAGGTCCCATATCGTGCTAATTTTCAAAAGTTATCAAAAATAATAAAAAATTTCAAAATTGTATTTGGTGTTTCTGCTAGAATATGTTAACGTGCTGTAATGTTAAAAAATAACCACATTATTTTCCTCATACTGTCTGCCTGAATATACCTGTATTTACCCTCTGTCTGAAACGCTACGTTTTAGTGCATTTCAACAGAATTGCGTTGTTAGGCAACAGCTTGGGTCCATGTGTACTTCCTGTCAGCTGATGTTATTCACATACACTGCAACCAGGAATAAACTGGGACACATTTGTAATGTTTATGTTTAAAACCGTGTAACGGTCTATATATTGTATATTTGTGACATCACAAATGGACAGAAATCCTGACAGCTTGTTTCAAATGCACAGTTTCTTAATACAGGTTGTGTGTATTGCCCTGTGGATTGAGTGTTTCGATACTTTCACAGTATTTATATAGGACTTAATCATGCTTTATAATAAAAAAACATGAAAGTGTCACTTTTTTATAATATGGGACCTTTAAAATTACACAAAACATGAGGGGGTACAAGAAAACTCACAGTTTATCAAGTTGAAATATAATTTTAGAGATTTATTCATTGGAGTGTCCGGAGAGGGCGGTGCTTCGCATTTTTAACAGTAGGGGTGAATTAGAATCTCCTTCTCCGGGCTGCCCCCGTGAAGCAAAACGAACCACCACGCTGTTACAAACCGACACCGACCAACGCTCCCCCAGAATGAACAACGTTGTTTCAGGAAGAAGTTGGCGCCTGAAGCCCCGGTTAGCTATGCGGTTAGCTAGCAATGCTAACCCAAAGTATGAAAGATAGTCCCGTGTATTGTTAAAGAATTCCCAAAATGAACGACACGGGTATGTATGAGCTTGTGAAGCTCGGAAAAACTGTATATTTATCGCTTATGCTGTTAAAGTGAAGGATTAGCCGCGGCTCGACAGGCCTCGACTAATCCCTGGAACAAGGTCTGTTTCTCCCCGTTAGACGCCGGTTGGTACCGGGTTAAAGCGGCCTGCTGGCTAGCATGGAGCCGTTAGCTAACCTTTTGCTTTGAGCACAAACTGTATAAAATGTTTTAAATACGTTTTTATGCGGTCGAATGTGTTTTGATGTATTAAACGGAACCACACAAGTTGGGTTTTTCTGGCTGATAGTTAGCTCAATTTGAAATAAAGTAGCTAACGTTATGCTAACAGCTAGCCTAATGCTAACAGCTAGCCTAATGCTAACAGCTAGCCTAATGCTAACAGCTAGCCTAATGCTAATAGCTAGCTGTTTGCGACTTTTTTTTTTTTTTCGGACTTTTTTTATTATTGACAAATTCAAATCACTTTATTTGTCCCAGAGGGGATATTGTAGAGGCTCGTAGAGTAGTACAATTAACAACACAAAACAGGAAATTTGAAACATCTTGAAAGTTAAAAAAAAAATAAAATGATACTAATATAGTACTAATACTAATAAAATACTTAAAATAGTACAGTATACGGTACATATGGATGTAAAAAACTTCTAAAATCTATGTAGAAAGCTTTAGAATTGTAAACACTAGGACTGTGTATTAGCAATAATCTGGCAATACGATACGTATCATGATACAGGGGTTACGATTCAATATATTGTGGTACTGTAAGCAAGGCAATATATTGTGATTTTTTTAAAAATCTAATTTTAGGAAAACGGTCATGGTATAAAAAAACACACCACCATATGCATCAAATTTGAGTAAAGTTTAAAAAAAATGTATGCAATCAGAATAGTAGGATTTGCATTTCTCTTTGCAAATAAAATAAAGTATTGACTGAGTTAATCTTTGCTTGTAAACTATTAATTAGAAATCAATACAGGGTTTTTGAGGATCGATACAGTATCACTTAACATAATATTGCAATACTTGAGATTTTCAATATTTTCTTCCACCCCTAGTAAACACTGAGTCAGTGGAAATAGACAGTAGAAATATGGCTCATGAATGATTATTTGCATATAACATTAAATCCAATCTTTCATCATCTTCATCGTTAAAACATATTTAACACAAGAAGTGACCTCTGGGCATATGGAACAGCAGCTACAGTGTACCATCTTGCTTTTTTAAGTTTTTGACCCCAATCTAATTTCTTTTTGAAGAATTCAGCGTCCCTCTGTCCTCGCTGGCACTGCTGGTCCCACCACTTCGGTTGATGTCAGCAGTGATGTGGGAAGTGGTACGCCAGCGGAACATAAAACACTATGGGAAACTGGAGGAGTTTGTGTCCATGGTAACAGATGCAGTCCCTGAACTGATGAGTAAAAGAGAAGGGAGATTGCTCTCGCTGGGCCTGAGGGCAAGGGTAAGTGTTTATCCATCATGTATATTAATGAGAACCATCAAATAAGAGACTCAAGAAAGGGGTATAAAGGAAACATTAAAATCATGAATTACATTTCCTCTAGACAACTCTTGAGCTGCTGCGTTCTGAACACCCTGAAGATCTCAAGGCTGTTGAGAGCCATCTCAACCGGATCCGATCTTCTTGCATTGAGGAGGTGAGTGCTTTTATTGATTGGTTTGTAGAACTGAAATTATTATATTTAACTTTTATATAACTAGGAAGTCACATTAAGATTAAAACCTCTTTTACAAGTAGCCTTTCAATCATTATATTTCAGTGTTGTGATGTTCCCCATCTTCATTGTCATTGCCATACAGACATAACAGTTCTGCTGCCATTTTTGGCAGTTATTTTGAATTTAGGACAGGGTCCATGCCCGCCTAATTTAGGATTCCTAACTTGGGTAATCCCTGAGTTAGGACGGTTCTGTAATAACTAACTTCCTATCCTAAAATAAGATAGGATCTTTTTCCTTAAATGCAGTTAGGAAGCGTGTTTCTGTAATACTAAAAGTCCTAAATGTCCGAACATTTGAGTCTTTATGTGGGATGGTCATCATATATGGGTCAACTTTGAGAGCCCCTGTCTCCTGAATGGTTGGCCATTCTGATTAATCAAACACTCTCTCAGGTAGGTTAACATATAGGAACAAATGTGTTCAAATCGAAAGGGGTGAGGTCAGAAAGTGATTGATTTCTTATGGAATGCCCTAAAACAAAATTATGTGCATTTTTCACCATTTTCTGACATTTTTGATTAAACAAGAAAATAATCAAGATTACTCAGTAATGAAAATAACTTCCACCCTAATTGTTTGTTTCATATTTTTTCACATTTAATTTGCCTGTAATCATCTATCTGACTGCAGCGTTTTGTTTTGTAACCCAGACCAATGATCCTGTAATTGAGGCACCAGAGGCGAACTTTATGAAGCTGGTGCAAGGCCTCATTGAAGACACTGATGGCAGAGAACACTTCCTCAAGGTACAATTTAATTTATTTTAATTAACTCATTTATTTATTTCACTTATATGGTGCTGTAAATAACACAATCTGCCAAATTTTGTGAATAAATCCATTTGTTTATCACAATTTTACCTAACAAAATGTGAAGAATTAAATGTAGATATTTCCTGTCATATCATAAAGGATGTTGCCATGTGCTGAAGGTGTCTGGTTGTTTTTTGTTTTTTTCCCATCTGACAGAATGTGTTTCCAGTGGAGTATGGCCCTGACTTCGACACAGCACTGGAGACGCTGGTTTGTGAATTCTTCACCAGACTGGAGGAGCTGCTGCCAATACCAGATTTCAAACAGGTGCAAAGAGGATTTCCGAAAGATTAGAAAATAAAGTCAATAAATTAGGAGACCGCTCATTTTCAAATTCAAAATATGTCTTAATTTGTGCCTCTCTTGTTTATAGACTGCATCCTGGATCAGTGCTGCCCCATCTGTTCTAGAGGAGTACATGCAGTGTGTCTCAAATGGAGATGACCTTAAATTTCTTCTCCAAAGCAAACAGTGCCATGGGAAATTGGCTAAGAGTAGCATTGGTATGTGCACAATTTACATTTTCTATGAACTAGCATTATTAGTTGAAGAAGAGGAAGACTGATGTATTAACACTTTTTCTCCTCATACTTTCCCTGCAGCTCCGTTTCAGTCAGATGATCTTCTCATTCCCTCTCTGTCTCTCCCTCCATCTCTGGAAGTGGCCATCGCCTCCCACCCGAGTGCTTGCGACGATGAAAACAACGACGTTCCTCAGATTGTCATGTTCGACGAAGAGCTGTCTACAAACCCTTCCACCTCGACTGACTTTCCCGAATCGCCAAAAAGGGCCGATATGTCATCATCTCCTCGCAGGAGACAGCAGTCAGGGTTGCATAAATGCCCCGAGTGTGACAAATGCTTCAAGCATCACTCCGTCCTCATCGAACACCAGAGAGTCCACAGTGGGCTGCAGCCTTACAACTGCTCCGAGTGCGGCAGGGCTTTCAGGACCGCCACCCTGCTAGCCGGCCACAGGTTACGGAAATGCAAAAATGCCGCATACCTGTGCATTAAATGTGGGAACAGTTTCCCGACGTCACTGGACAAATTCAGGCACCACTGCCCAAAACGGGGCCGTAACTACAATTGCGGGCACTGCGGCAAGAGTTTTCAAAAGTCCAGCAGCTTAAAAGAACACCTGCTAACTCATGTCCAAAGCCGCCTTTTCAAGTGCAGTCATTGTGGGGTAGGCTTTTCAGGAATTGGTGACCTGAAGTATCACCAGCAGGTAGATCATGATAAGCCTTATCAGTGTAAGCAATGCGGCAAGAGCTTTATCTCCTCCAAGTGTCTGACCAAACATCAGCAACGACACGAAGAGGTCGGTGAAATGGAGACCGCTAAATTAATGAGTAGGGGTAAACACAGGAAGAGCGGTTCTGCACATCGGACTTCCTCTTCATCTATGTCCTCCAGGAAAACGTCGGTCAAAGCCGTCTACCCACGAGGACGAGTCACGCACAATTGTCCACTGTGTGGAAGGAGCTTCAAGTATCGTTTTGAGTTTCTCGAGCACCAGAGGTTCCACACCGCGGTGAAGCCATACAAATGCTCTCAGTGTGGCAAAGCCTTCCGCACAGAGGCTCACCTCTCCAGGCACAGGAAGAGAAAGTGTAAAAACGCTTCCCACATTTGCACAAAGTGCGGGTGTCAGTTCAGGTCTCTGCACGAGCGGGTCAGGCATCAGTGCGTCCAGCTGCTGACAAAATACGAGTGTTCTCACTGCGGAAAGACCTTCAAGATGGCCCACCTGCTGAGGAATCATCAGATGAGTGAACACCAGCTCCCCTACAGCCCCAACCACCGCTTCAGGTGCAGATACTGTGATGAGACTTTCCCTGGCATCAGCGAGCTGAAGTACCATCAGAGAGTTGACCACGAAAAACCCTACCAGTGTCAGGAATGCGGCAAGTGTTTCCTGTCTGAAAAATGCCTTGCCAACCACGAGCTGCGCCACAATGACGACAGGCCGGAGAGCTGCCTCGTCTGCGGCCGCGGCTTCAGGAACCGCTACGACCTGAAGCAGCACATGCGCACTCACACAGGAGAGCGGCCTTACCAGTGCACTCACTGTTCACAGTGTTTCTCTACGGCGGGAGGACTGAGGAGCCACACCAGGGTTCACACCGGCGAGAAGCCGCACGTTTGCCCAGATTGCGGCAAGGCTTTCTCCCAGATGGGCGCAATGCGCACCCACCGGCTCACCCACACGGGAGAAAGGCCGTTCAAGTGCACAGTGTGCGGCAAAGGTTTCACAATGGCACACAAGGTGACCGTTCACATGCGCGTGCACACGGGAGAGCGGCCATATGTGTGCACCCAGTGTGGGAAAGCCTTCTCGGATGGAAGCGTGCTGAAGCAGCACATGCTGAACCACTCGGGGGTGAGACCGTACCACTGCCAGATCTGTCCCAAGACCTACACCTGTCTGAACCACCTGAGGAGGCACCTGAAGAGCCACTCTAATATGAACTGAGTCAGGCTTGAAGGCAAACTGGAGCAGAACATTTTACACATACACACACTGCATTTGGCAGTTACGCTACTACAATTACAACGGACCAACTAAACCAAGCAATACATGAAGGAGTATAGAATGATGCTGTACAGTTGCTGTTAAGATTGAGAGGAAAAGTGTCCAATGTAAAGTAAAATGTATCATCAAGGACTATTTGAACATTTAAAGGAAAAGTTTAACATTTTGGGAAATGCACTTATTCGCTTTGTTGCTCATAAGTGCAAGAATGTAAATAAGTGTGTTTTACAAAATGTCGAACCATTTCTTTAACAGCACAAGCTCGTTCTCTTCCCTCGTTCCCCACCAGCCTATAAGGAATGGGAATTGCAGAGTGTTCTGGGGCGCAGCGCCATTTTTGGAGGGTAGCGTACGGAGCTTATCTGACACCGGTCTATTCATCTGTCAATCGTTCATCATCAGAAATGTATAAAGTACGTGCAAAAGACAAATATCCATATAAAGAGAAGCTGACAGAGGCAAAGGGGCGATATATTACAAAATTGTAGTTAGATTATGATATTGATCCTTACGAACTAGGAGGGTCTTGACAGCTTGCACCCATTACAGTCACTGATGTGTTTTGGCGTCAGTGAACATCTGTCAGCAGTTCAAAATATGCTAATCTTTTGAGGCCGAGAACTAATTTAAAAACAAGTAGGTATATGACATTAAGATCTACAAGCCAAATGCCAACTACACAATCATCCAGACAAAGATAAGCTAGCTTGTTATGCTAACTGAATGCTAAGAAAACATCGGCTAATACTGCATATTTAATCTAACGGTATCTTACAAAATAAAACCCATAACGTTAGCCTACCTTCGTGTCTGACTGTATACTATATATACTACATTTCGGCTTTTGAAACGTATTCACTGTGCAGTGTTTTGTGTTGTCTTTTGACAGCCAGCGGATAGCACGCTTACCGTTATCCTCCAAAAATGGCCGACTTGCTGTCAGTGACGTGACAATCCCATTCCTTGAGCTTTTTTTTTTCTCTTCTTACATCAGTTTCTTATGCATGAACATGTTTGGATGTTATTCCTGATATCATTTGGGTGAGATACTGGATGTTCAGAAGCTGTGATATTGGTGAGAATATATTTTTGGAAAGGCCTCAATAATGGTGATAGAAATTGAAATTTTGGCTCTCTGTAAATATGCTGAAAGACAAATATTGTGAGAGTGCAAAGTTAAAATGACGACGCCATTTATTTCCACATGACATGAACTTTATTCCTGTAGGCCTTTTATATCCCCCATTATGGTTTGCAAATTTTGTGAATTTCAAATTAAATTACCTTGGTTATACCTTGTGCATTTTGATTGAATTTATCTAACAGAGGAAAACATCTGTAAGAAAACAGTATTGGAAGTTACATTTGCTATTAGAATAATATAATGTTTCACTAGATGGCAGTAGGTGACCAGTAACCATTTCCCCCCCCATTTGCTCTTCATGCATTATCAGGCAGTGGTGGCCATTGATGACCATACTGTAGGTATTAAAATGAATAATAAAATTACTCAAGTATTATCTGTTTTGCTGCCGACTGGTGCAACTGGAGACGATTCAAAAGATGTCCGAGGAGACTAGAGATTGATGAGCACTAATGCAGCGGAAGCTGGTCTGGCCCATTTCCTGTCATTAACATCATTTGGCGTGGTTCGGAATCTTGATTAGTCTGCAATTTCCTCTTGTTTTGACCGGCGCCTCGCAGTATCTAAAGTGGATTAAACCATGACAGAGAGAATTCCACACGCTATGTTGTGTCTGCATGGTGCCACTTGAGTCCAGTTTAGCAAACAGAACAGCTTGATCTGGACCACCACTGTTCCCAGTACCTTGTAACCTTAATCTCTTCCATCTGTGCTCTGACTTTCATGTTTTCGCTGGAAGACGGAAGCTGTTTTTAAAAAAAATTTTGCATCCTCAATTTCCCCGTTGTTCCATGCTCATGTTTCATCTCATCTGCGGTCACTTATGCATAGTACTTTTTGAATCATATTCTCTAAAACAAACTAAAATCATCACCATTCACAATGGAGATCAACCACAAAGATGAATGTTAAATGTTGCAAGATGTTAAAAAAACCCACAAATTGTTGTCAGGCTGGAGACACTGGTTGTACTCAGCACAGTTCCTTCTTTCTCTTTGACTAACAGAAATGCTACTAATCTTCTACGCCGAACATTGAGATCCTGCGGAAAACTCCGAGCTACATCCTGTCAACCAACCGGCCTGTACCCAAGAAGACATTATGCAGAGCCTCTCAGCTTTAGGAAGTATGTGTGTTCTTTTCTCTACATGTAGTGGAGCTTTATCTTGACCTTTTTTGAGGACATACTCCATTTTTGTTTCCTCAGGGTGAGAGATAATAGCTCCCTAATGAGGTCGTTCAGTGATCTCAATCCCACCTGCCAGTTTCAGGACTGTAAAAAAAAAAGGGCCCCAAAAAAATTTGCCTCCTTTTGAACAATACCCCCAGTGTAACTGAAAACTGAAAACACTTTTGCAATAAATGCTTGACTAATGAATTCCTCAAGAATTTTTATAGGGTAATGTATTCCTGATGAAGGCTGGTATTGACACATCTCTAAATGCATGCATCACAATTCATACCCCCCCCCCCCCACCCCCTCCAAACAGCTGCCAGAAATCCAACAGATTTACTATGAGAGCTTGCTAATAAACACAGATCATTACCAGATGTCCCCCCTCTCTCCTCATCCCTCCTTCTTTCCTTTCCTTCCCTCCCTACTTCTCCACACAACCTTTTCTCCCTGAAACAGTGATCTCAGTGGAAAAAGTGAGTCCAGGCCAGACCTTTCCTGCAGTCCCACAGTTTGAACACACACACACACACACACACACACACACACACACACACACATACTCGTACATCCACAGCAACCGTGCAACATCCACCCCCACCAACACCTTGCCAAATGGACACTCAACGCCCACAAAGTGCCTCCCTGCGCCCCGAAACTCTTTCCAGAGTCCTCTCCAAGATGTGCCCAAAAGGAGCACTAGATGGCACTGTGTCTCTTCCTGCTTCCCAGGAAAAATTAGTAAAAAAAAAAACACCCATTCCTCCTCCATCCTCCTCCTCCTCCTTTTACTTTTATGTTCAGGTCAGGTCTGGACGCCGAAGTGAACCAGATGTAGTCAAACCCCACCCACCCCCTTCTTCCACAGAAAAGTCTTTTTTTTACAGAAAGAGAATACAAAATGCTTCCAAGATGTGTCAGCTGCTTTTCATTAAGTTTTGATGAAATCACTGCAGTATGCATCTATTCATGGTTGCATTTCTTGCACATGGTCATATATTAGATCTCATATGAGTGCAAAAGGAAAGCTGCAAAGATTTCCTCCTTATACTTGTTCTGAAATCATTAAAAACATTATCAAGATCAGTTCCTACATGCACGCCCTTTTCCTGCAAAAGAAAAAAAAATCACAATCTGTGCGTATTGGAGCCTCCCTACACAGTCAGCAGTCTGTATTGTTTATTCCTGTGTATGTATCCACATCCCTGTGGACCCTTTTAAGGAAGCAGGCATATCTGGGATTTTGTGTAAACTTTCGGCCCCGTGCGCGTTCTGGTCTATCCCCCACTCATCGTTACCAGAGAAAGCGCGTGAACTCTTTTATCCTCCTCCTTCCTCTCCTCCTCCTCCTCCTCCTCCTCTCCGTGCGCTCTGGTCCTCCTCTGCGCGCTCTGTGTCTTCGCCTTGGACAAACTGCGGCGGAGCGCTGGATCACCAAAAGTTTGCCGAATCTGTTTAGAGGGAACCGGGTTTGGGGTCCGGAGTGGTTCGGTGTTTTTTGTCAGGGGACTGGGGTGTTGTGTTGTTTTTTGTAGTTTTTTTGCTGTTTAACCATGGAGACTCTCCGTGGTCTCCTCGTACTGCTGTGCGTTTTCCTGGCTGGAGCGCAAACGCACGACCAACAAAACAAGTTTGGGGGTAAGTTTTGCTGACAAATATGATGTGCTATCCAAAAAAATACTCTTAGTATCTGTTGTTTATTGCGTTATGTTGTATGCAAAGAGGTTTGAATGTCATATGCTGAAGTGATGTTTGCTGCCAGAGCTAATCCAGATGTTCATTGGCTTTGGGTTACACACTGCCCCCAAGTCTGAGAAGCCTTACAAATCAGCAGATGCACTAACGACTGAAAGCAAGATCAGAGTATAGCCTAATACCACCATTAATAGGCAGGCCCTTGTTTGGTCTCACGGTTGTTTTAATGGGCTTGAATAGTAAGAGTTAGGGTGTAATGCAGACTGAGATCTAGCAGTGCTGTGGATGCCAAAGTGATAAATATGGACAAGAACCAAAGGTGATGTCACCTCAGGCCTGCTTCCCCCTGTAGTACAGGTGTGTACCCTGCAGTACAGGTGTGTATGCTGACAGCCATGTTATGGATGCATGCAGTCAGTACAGGCCTGCGCCCGTCTACCTGTATAAAGGTCAGGTCAGATCAGGTAGATCGGCCCCCATGACGCCTCCAAGCAGCATCATGCTATGGCTTAATGTAGGCCTCTATAGTGCTGCAGTAGTGATACCTGTGCTGACATTACTTGAATTGATGGGTTGGTGATTGATCGTTAATGCATTTTGGATTTAACGGTTCATAAACACTTTGTTAGTTTTATGGTTGTTGAATGCTCGTGTCTGGATGGTAACCCTAGATTTTGGGGAAACTTGGCGAAAACTCTTGCGAGACTCGCTTCCCGACGACATATCCTTACCTCAATCATTACCATCCAGACAGACACAACCTTGTTCAGTGGATGATATTCGCTGACCGCCATCTTTGTTTGTTTGTTTGTTTGTTTGTTTGTTTGTTTGTTTGTTTGTTTTGTGAGCAGATTGTCCAGTTGACCTTTTCTTTGTACTGGATACATCTGAGAGTGTCGCCCTCAGAAAGAAACCTCCCAACTTTTATATCGACCAGATCAAAACCTTCACCTATAACTTCATAGATGAACTCAAGGAAATGTAAGCCCCACACACACACACACACTCACACTCACTCACACTCATGGCAGCGTTGGAAGAAGAATTCAGATCCTTTACTTATAAAAGTAGCATTAGCATGTTAGAAAGAAGTCCTGCATTCAACATCTGGAAGAGTAACATAACTCCCCCAGTGGTTTAACTTCTCACCATGCTGCAGTGATGCACAGGTGTACTCTGGGACACCGTGACATCACCACACCCAACCACGCCCATCACTGATTGAAACCTTCAACCACAGAGGGCAGTGTAACACTGTTTTTCAGCCTGGTGTTACGTTACTCTTTAAGTAAAAGCACAGAAATACTATGCGCAAAATTGTTATAGCATCAAAGGTTAAATCGTTTTCGCTATACAGCAGAATTGCCCCCGTCAGTGTCATATATATTATTTAACTACTTTATATACTGATGGTTAGTTTAATCTATACTGATGCATCACATTTTATTCGGTCATCACAGGTTTTGTATGTAAATTCGGAATCTGCAAAGTGACTATTAACTGAAGTCGTCTGATAGCTTTGTAATATAGAGAGCTACAGGAATGAGTCCTAAAATCCGGAGATGAGTTAGCATTTTAACACTTCCGGTTCCTTCATCTAGAAGTCGATGAATGGGTTTTTAGTTGGATGCCTGAAATAAGGTCTGTGGTTGAGACAAGCTCAAGAGATTTTAACGTTTTGTTCTACGATATATAAAATACATCAATATATATCCCACTCGTGAAGTTTGAAGCCTTTACGTGTCTTTAAAAAGTTGGTTGCTAACAAGTGACTAAGTGAGAAGTTGACTTGATTTGTTGTCACCTCTGTTTATGTCCAGGCGCCACCGATGTGATCGCACCCTGACGTGGAACTCAGGAGCACTGCACTACAGTGACGATGTCAAACTCGTACGACCGCTGAGTGCCCTGAGGACTGATCGCCAGGCCCTGAAGGATGACATCAGGGGCATCGAATACATCGGCAAGGGCACATACACCGACTGTGCCATCAAGAAGGGCCTTGCTGAGCTGCTCATCGGGTAATAACAACACACACACAAACACGCATGCAATTCAGAAGATTAAGTAATAAGAAGAGTGATGTCATTGTGTGTGTTTGTCTGCCTGAATGCAGGGGCTCCCACTACCATGATAACAAGTACATCGTGGTAGTGACTGATGGCCACCCTATTACTGGTTACAAAGAGCCGTGTGGAGGCGTGCAGGAGGCTGCTAATGAAGCCAAACAACATGGAGTCAAAGTGTTCGCTGTCGCCATCTCACCTGACCAGGAGGTAAACACACACACACGTTTGTACTTGTATACGGGTGAGGACCCTCATTAGCATAATTCCCCAGTCCCTAACCCAAACTTTAATCACCGCAACTAAATGCGTAACCCCAATCCTTAACCCCAAACATATAAAAATAAAGGTAAAGAGCCCTGAAAATCCGTTTTCCTAGTCAGCTTCTTAACACAAGTAATGGTGTCCTGCATGAACACACTGCTTTCACACAGAACACCTTTAACCTTAAACTATTTCAAACCGTAACCCTAAAACCGAGTCTTAACCTTCAAACAGACCGGCCGTGTTGTCAAGGGAAATGAAGTGGGTTGAAGGTAAGGTAAAGTGAAGTAAAGTAAAATTAGTTGAAAGTGAAGTGGGTTGAAAGTGAAGTGAAGTAAAGTAAAATTAGTTGAAAGTGAAGTAAAGAGAAGTGGGTTGAAAGTTAAGTAAGTTGAAGTGGGTTGAAAGTGAAGTAAAGTAAAGTGAGTTGAAAGTTAAGTAAAGTAAAGTGGGTTGAAGGTGAAGTAAATTAAAGTAAGTTGTGAAGTGGGTCGAAAGTGAAGTAAAGTAAAGTGAGTTGAAAGTTAAGTAAAGTGAAGTGGGTTGAAGGTGAAGTAAATTAAAGTAAGTTGTGAAGTGGGTCGAAAGTGAAGTAAAGTGAAGTGGGTTGAAAGTTAAGTAAGTTGAAGTGGGTTGAAATTGAAGTAAAGTAAAGTGAGTTGAAAGTTAAGTAAAGTGAAGTGGGTTGAAAGTGAAGTAAAGTAAAGTGAGTTGAAAGTTAAGTAAATTGAAGTGGGTTGAAAGTGAAGTAAAGTAAAGTGAGTTGAAAGTAAAGCGAGTTGAAGTGGGTTGAAAGTGAAGTAAAGTAAAGTGAGTTGAAGTGGGTTGAAAGTGAAGTAAAGTAAAGTGAGTTGAAAGTTAAGTAAATTAAAGTGGGTTGAAAGTGAAGTAAAGTGAGTTGAAAGTTAAGTGAAGTAAAGTGAGTTGAAAGTTAAGTAAATTGAAGTGGGTTGAAAGTGAAGTAAAGTTAGTTGAAAGTTAAGTGAAGTAAAGTAAAATGAGTTGAAAGTGAAGTGGGTTGAAAGTGAAGTAAATTAAAGTAAGTTGTAAAGTGAAATGGGTTGGAAAGTGAAGTAAAGTGAGTTGAAAGTTAAGTAAGTTGAAGTGGGTTGAAAGTAAAGTAAAGTTAGTTGAAAGTAAAGTGAAGTGGGTTGAAAGTGAAATAAAGTAAAGTGAGTTTAAAGTGAAGTGGGTTGAAAGTGAAGTAAAGTAAAGTGAGTTGAAAGTTAAGTAAGTTGAAGTGGGTTGAAAGTGAAGTACAGTGAGTTGAAAGTAAAGTGAAGTGGGTTGAAAGTGAAGTAAAGTAAAATAAAGTGAGTTGAAGGTAAGGTGAAGTGAAGTAGGTTGAAAGTAAAGTGAAGTTGACTGAAGGCAAACTAATGTAAATTAAAATGACTTGAAGGTAAAGTAAAATAAAGTTAGTTGACGGTAAAGGTAAAGAAAAGTAAAATAAAATGAGTTGAAAGTAAAGTGAAGTGAAGGTAGAGTAAATTTACCAACATTTCCTAAATGTCATTTCTCTCAAGGTCTAAACTAAAAAGTGGTTCTCACAAAGATAGACAGGACAGATAGACAGCAGTAGGACTAGCGACAACATTGACAGAAGCTAATTACGATACTATAAACAAAAAAAAAAACAATGTCACAGAAATAATCTTTTGGAGCTCAGTCATGCTGTCGCATATCGTAAGCTGCTACTTTCAGGTCTTGTGATGATGATGTTTGTATCTTGTCTCTCATCAGGACACCAGGTTGTCAGTCATCGCCACAGACCCGCGCTACAGACAGAACTTCACTGCTGCAGACGATACCAGAAGCACCAAGATGGGAACCATTCGAACCATCATTGACATGATCGTATGTATCCCATCTCTCCTCTCCTCTCCTCTCTTCTCCTCTCCTCTCCTCTCCTCTCTTCTCTTCTCATCTCCCTCCATCTCATCTCATCTCATCCCTCCATCTCATCTCCTCTCATCTCCTCTCATCTCATCTCATCTCATCTCCTCTCATCTCATCTCATCTCATCTCATCTCATCTCATCTCATCTCATCTCATCTCTTCTCTTCTCTTCTCTTCTCTTCTCTTCTCTCCTCTCCTCTCTTTTCCTCTCCTCTCCTCTCTTCTCTTCTCTTCTTCTCTCATCTCTCCATCTCATCTCATCTCATCTCATCTCATCTCATCTCATCTCCTCTCTCCTCCCCTCCGCTCCTCTCCTCTCCTCTCCTCTCCTTTCCTCACCTCACCTCACCTCACCTCACCTCTTCTCCTCTCCTCTCCTGTCCTCTCCTTTCCTCTCCTCTCCTCTCCTCTCTTCTCCTCTCCTTTCCTCTCCTCTCCTAGGTATAAGCAGAATTCAACATTTGGATTTTGAACTAACTGTCTATTTTTTTTCCCTTTTTTCCAGACAAATGAGACAAAGGATACGGTAAGACGTTTTTGAAAGGATATTAATACATTTTGTACAATTAATGTGGTAACACATTACACTGCTCTACTGCAGATCTTGTTCTCGTTTAGGGCTGAGCAACGTGGCTAAAAAAGGTCATCAATAACTTTCTTGGCAGTTGGTATCGTGATATTTTTCCTCCCAACAGCAGAATTGTTTGGGACAAGTTTTGCTGATGCAACTTGAATTAAGACAAATTGTTGTATACTGGCTAAACGTCGTGGCTTAAAAATGTTTACAAGCCAAATGACTTTGTGGCTACTAGAGTTGTTAATTTAGTGGAATAAATGTAGTTAGGATGTTTAGATTTAGATTTCTTTCTTTTTCTTAGATTTCTTGTTCTTTCTCAGTATTAAGTCTTGTTATTGCTGGCCTCCTAAACTCTCTCATACTCAGGAAACAAGGAGGGGTCACTCAGGACCGCTACAGGAAGCTGCAATGAGTACATAAAAAGCCAACTGAGATTGCAGTGATATTCACAATCTTGCCTACTTTTGTATCTCCAACAAAATCACTGCAGTTATTTCTTAAATATTGGACATATTGTCCAGCCATGCTGTCATCTTACAGTTAAACTAAGTATCACTTGTGATCAGACCAGAAAACACAGTGTCATGCCATGTCTCCTTCTTAGATTTATCAAGAATAGCCCAAACTCTTCTTCATATATGGAGACATAGAGACACATAATCTCTCTTTTCTTTTTTCCCCCCACAGTGTTGCTCTTTCGACTGCAATGTAAGTATGCCATTTATTATTGTAATGCCAACATAAATTCTTCTCCGGCTGTGTTTTTTTGAACGGTTGTTTCACTTTTTGTGTTTTATTGTTTTGTCTGCAGGCTCCAGGAGGGCCTGAGGGACCAAAAGGAGACCCTGGCTTTAAGGTGTGATGATATAATATGAAAACAACCAATGCACCCAATGCATTCAGTTGCACTAGAGATGGTTGTCAGGAAAATGCACAAATGTACAGAACTTTACATCGTCTCATCTTTTATTTTGTTGCCTCTCTACAGGGAGAAGCGGGTCGACCAGGGATGCCAGGAGAGAAAGGAAATATTGGTGCCGTGGTAGGTGTCTTTCACCGTTGTCCTCCACCATCACCACCAACACCAACACCATCCCCAACATACCAACATGCATGCAAAAGGACAAAACAATCATCACATCTATTTGGATTTGTCATGCAGGCTTAATGGACGTGTCATTCAGATGATCTAATATTTCTATCTCTATGTTACAGGGCAACGTTGGAGATCCTGGTCCTGTTGGTTACACTGGAATGAAGGTAGAGTGAAACAATGCTGGGAACAGGAACAGAGTCTTTAAGTGACATATGTAATGGGTTACATCTTATTCTGTGTTCAGCCCAAGAGCAAAGCGAATTTTCGCCTCGCTTTACTCGCGTGAGTTTGACCGCCGGTAACTTTTGTGTTCATTAGCGCTCGACATGCCGGAGAGAAGAAGCTTGTCTCCATAGCTACCAACAACTTTTCTTTCCGCCATCAACCATGGAAGAAATAATCACTGTTGCTGCTTTGCACATGTTGTGTACAAATCCCAGATATGTCAGAAAACCAAACGCCGTCTCGTGTGGGTTCATAACATAACCCGGCGGCGAGCTGTATTCACATACAGTACCATTGCACTGTATCTAGCAAGCCACACGTCGCTACTGCGGTACGAAGCCAACATAAACAGATTGTGCTGTGATTTATTGCAATAAACGGATCAAAACTATGCCGAAATATAATGATGCCATAATGATGCCGATTTGTAAAAAGTCTGAATTCATGCTTTGTCAGGTCCGCAAGACGACAAGCAAACAACTTTTAAATTGCTTGTTTTCTGAATGGAGTTCAGATCAGTCAGTGCCAGGCTATGCAGCTGCTCCATAAACTCTCAAGATTAAGTCATTTAGGCATAAATACGTCAATCTGTGGTTTATACACATACATTTATACACAGAGTCACCGGTCTCTGTACAGATATGATGTACTATCGTAGCTCTGAATGCCCACAGACAGATACAATATTTTTTTCCTCTATTTCTGATTCAGCAACGTCAGGATGTCAGCGACGACAGGAGGAGAATCTCAATGCTGATAAGCTTTCGCGTCACAGCGTTGCGTCAATTTCTCGCTCGAGTTGAAATATTTCAGCTCCTGTGGATACGCAAATGACGTGTTCGCGTTGCGCCATTCGCAGTCGCCCGGTGCAAATTTGCGTCTCTTCGTCTCTTTTCATTGACTTTGTATGTAAGCGTGCAGCACAAAAAGTTTGCTTCGCTCTTGGTGTGAACTCACCATTATAGGCACGTATTATAGGCCACTGTTTTCCAGTGTTTTACATAAAGGTTTTGTCTGCAGCCATTTCCGTGTGATGGCCCTTATCCACCTTTTTAGCTTCAAAGAAATGTTTATTACCCAGAAAAAAAACAGGAAGTTTGTTGGAGGAAACATTCGCAAACGTAAGCCTGAATGTATTTGTAATGTATTTCTTTTTGCTGCGTGTGATGATGATTATTCTGACGTGTGTATTTCTGTTTCCAGGGAGACCGTGGTGGCAGAGGAGGAAAGGTACTATCAGAACACAAAAACACAAAAAGTATACTTAAACAAGATGTTCGAGGGTTGCTGTACTGTATAATCCATGGCTGACTCACGCTGTGTGTGTTTTCTGCAGGGTGAAAGAGGACACAAAGGCTTCAAGGTGAGCTCTTCCTCCATAGGGTTGCTCTCCTGTCTGTGACTGCTCTGAAAGTTAATGGTTAAATTATTCTTCTATCACTTTTATTCTCTTCCACTAAATCTTCTTTATCTCTCGCTACATCCCAGGGAGACAAAGGTCTAAGGGGAAATGATGGAACCGATGGACGCAAGGTGAGTTATAGACCCGAACATCCAAACAATATAAGCACTGGTTATCTGGCTGTCTTTCTTTTGTTGATCTTATAAAGTTGTTTGAAGATATGTTTCTCTGGTTTTCCTCATTAGGGTGAAGCTGGTTTCTCTGGTCTTTCCGGCTGTAAAGGATCTCCTGGATCAGACGTGAGTCGTACATCTCGTAATCCCACTGCTACGGTCTTGCATTTCGGCCTAGTTGCGCTAATGTCACACATTGCAGACCGTTTGAATCCCAACCAGATGGGAACCAATCACTGAATCAAGACACTGACATCAGGTTTAACGACTGCAAATACACAGATGTGTAGGTGTTAGGACACACACTCTGTGAGTCTTTCTAGTTTGGTGTCTCTCTTGAACAGACACACACACTCAGCCATTTCCCTTTCTGCCTGAGGCTCAGACACATTGTTTACAGATTAGCCATTAGCCACAGTTGCATGTTTAGGAATACCTCCCTCGGTGCAGCCCTGACCAGCATCGCGCCTTGCTGCAGGCGGACTGAAGCCGTTGGCTCTTAATCACTGCCGCGTTTACATTCTCTGCTGTCAGATTGTTTAAATGAAGCCGTATAGTCATACTGTGAACAAGCACACACGCATACGTGTGCGTACGTGCACGGCGGGCCTCCGAGATTGAGTGTTGTGGCTTCAGCTGCTTGTGATCATGTACTGAGAGACTGTGTTTTCTGCTTCCAGGGCCTGCAGGGAGAGCCTGGACCAAAGGGAGACCCTGGTCCTTATGGACTGAAAGGAGGAAAAGTAAGATATATGAAAGAAATATAAACCTGTGCTCTTGAAGATTTCAAAAAGCCTTTTCGTTGGTCTGTTATAAGACATCGTATGCTTGTTTCAGGGAGATCCTGGAAGAGACGGCGAACCAGGAAGGCCTGGAAACTATGGCCCGCTGGGTCCTCCGGTAAATCAGTGCGAAGAGAATGAATACAAGAGACAGATCTGTACGAAGCAAGAAATATGATAATACATGTGTGAATATCTGTGTCATGACAGGGTGATCAGGGCCCTCTCGGAAGCAACGGGGACAAAGGAGAGCGCGGTGATGATGTAAGCGATGAAGCTGCCGACAACGCCAAGAAACATCAACTTTGTGATCTCTGATGGCTCGTCTAACATCCTGTTATGTGTGTGTGTGTGTTTCAGGGCGCACCTGGAGGGGATGGGAAACGCGGCGAGGGAGTAAATATAAGATTAACATTGACTTTAAATGAGTGTGTTTGTGTTCGTGACAGCCGCCAAAATATGAGTTGACATCTTTGAAATCTCTTGTAGGGAATAATTGGAGAGAAGGGAGAGCAAGGATCTCGTGGGAACAGGGGTCCCAGAGGAGATGCGGTAAGTGATGATAAGGATGATGATGATGAGTAGGGATGAAGATTAGACCTTCCTCCTTAGAAATTCATGGGAAATGCTGTTTGGCAGATGTATTGAGTCAACTTTAACCACACTGGTCTTAATGGAATGGTGTTTTTATAAAGTAATTCCCCATGTACTCCTACTGATCTAACTTTGTTTAAAACTTGGCTCTGTCTGCTTCTCTTGTCTATTATTACTGTCTTGAATGCCTATAGCTTTTTACATTTGTTCTTTTCCTTACCAGGGGGAGCCAGGACCCCGTGGAGACCAGGGGAGGGAGGGCACAGCTGGCCCCAACGGAGACCCTGTAAGACACACTCAAATATAATCACACACACATTTACATAGACACACAGGAGCTACAGTACCACTGTTCATTAGCCTGTTGTTTAGAGGTTCAGGAGGCGGCACAGTCCCAAGTACGAACCACCCACTTTTCCCTCTGGCAGCATCCTCTTTTTTCCAGTCGGAGAGGAGAACTTGTGCCTGAGTGCGCGTATGCTTCCTAGCGTACGTGCATGTGCATGTGCATTCATATTTCATGTTGAGGGGGGGAGTACATTGGGCAGAAGCTTAAACAGAGGCGAACCTGGCTGCCTCTCCCCTCTCTCGTTCTCAGTTTCTACTCCTCCTGGGAACATCTACACTCAGTCTTTCCCCTCTGACTCAGTTCTTCTCTCCGTCGGCTCGAGCCAAAGCCTCAGTATGGTTTTCTTTATAAGGCACCAGGCAGTGTAATAATAATAATACGTTACAAGCATTAGTTGTGGTAACCTCCGTGATGTCAGAACTTTCAATGGCTCTTTTGTGCTTTCTGCTAGGCCTCCTCTCCTCATCAGAGCTGAATGAATAGCAAAGGACTGAATAGTACAGAAAACATGGAATAACTGACATGTAGGGCCTACCTCATACACTCAGGAAAAAACGGTATCCTCACATACAGTAATGTGCTGGACATCATTTGCACTCATTAAATGAGCCATAGTACACTGTATTAAATGTGTACAGCACTTAATTGAAATAAACTTGAAATTAAAGAAGCACTCTGATATTTATGCAAATAGCTTATTCTGACTTATTGGTGAGCTGGCCCACTGTTGTGATTGGTCAACCCAACCAAACTCTTCGGACTCTGCTCCGGCTCCGCTCTAACCAGCTTTGTTTGAGGGCGTGCCAAACTAGTTGCTAGGCAGGTATTATGCAAATGTGTGACTTGGTGACATCACCACGTTACGGAAGATAAGGCGAGGCTTAAAGCGAGGCATTTCAGGCAGCTCATGAGCATTGTTACTGTGGGGACTTTGGACTTTGTAACTTTGCAGACCTTTTACGTGCACAAAAACACTATATAACACACTAAAGGAAAGGGAAAACGCATAAAAGCACAATAGGTCCTCTTTAATTTCAGATGAGTCAAATGAGAATTCAACTCTGTGCATCCAGTACATAGATAGGTCCGGTTTTGATTCAGCCCAGCTTAGCAGACACTGGAAACGGGCAAACAGTTAGCCTTGAACAAACGTTAAAAAAATTGGCCTCCAGGAACTCTAAAACTTTCCTATTTACATATTCAAGTGATTTGTTCCATTTCAACAGTGTGACTTCACTGTTAGGACAGGACTGAGGCGCTGCATGCAGCAGCTGGACCCAGCTGTTGTTCGCCAGGAAATAGCTCCAGTCCAAAAGCTAAATCCTTTTATTAACTACAACGCCTTGTTTTTCATTCCTATAAATTATGCGTCAAATGCACAGGATACAATGTGTAAATCAGGCAGCTTTGAAAGTTTGGAAGGAGTACTTTTTTCACTTTTGTCAGAGCTCACTTCAACACGTAACTGTTTTCCAATGCGTCCAGTCTTGTCTTTGTGCCAAGCTAGGTTGACCATGTCTCAATCTCAGCCATGAATGCACAGAGATGACCTTAGCATCGATCTTTTTACCTGATTCCAAACAAGTGTTTCACCTAAAATGTTGCAATGTTGCGTCAACATGTTAAAAACTATGTGAAACTTCAACTTCAAAACAGGCTAATGGGAGGCTAACGATGCTAGTAGCAGATCTGTGGACAATTAACTCATTGAATTGACCACAAATTGACAAGCTGTGATCTTATTCTGATTAGGATGTGACACTTGAGCTAAAAAAAAAAAATCCATACATAAAAATAATCACTTCTGTAGAATTTCAGATTAATCTAGTTGACAGATTACCAAATCAGCTAGCAACTAATGCTTCAATTTACTGTTGCAAGGATGCTGCCGTGTTGCCAGATCTTAGTACAATGCTATTATAATCAATAGAAATGATGGCCAAATCAATGGAAATGAGAAGTTATGATATTTTAATTGAAAGAATGTGTCTTTAATGAATCACCTAACAGAGACTGTAAATCTTGTTTTTGCTGACCTCCAGTGGTTTAACTCCTCACCTTGCTGCAGTGATGTACAGGTGTACTCCAGGACACTGTGACATCACTGCTGGGTGTGGTTACTGGTCTGTTGCCTTGCAACTGTCAACCAGAGAGGGCAGTAAAAAACAGATTTCCAGCCTCGTATTTAAGGGGAACTACGCCCATTTTCAAAATTCATACATGCAACAACATACATACTCAAAAACTAGAGTGCTAAAACTCAAACTTGTGATGTCATCGGGTACAAAGCCTGGAGCTGCTCCATAGACAATGAATGGGAGACTGATTTTAGTCTGGTTTTTGGATTTGGGAGAACATTGATCATGTTTACTAATATTTTTGGACTGTCTCAGACCATAGGAATAACATGTATGAATTTTGAAAATGGGTGTAGTTCCCCTTTAAGTAACTCGTAAGTTTGAGACAGTTCCGGCTAGCTTCTGTTTCACTTGCCGTCCAATTTTAATACTTTGCCTATGCCAAAGACTCATGGGAGCCGTAGTTGTGAATGATAACTATAACCATTGTCATATCTTTATTTATTTTTTTTAAAAACATGGTGTTAAAAAGTTAGTTCAGAATATGAACAGAACATAATCAATGAAAAAGTCTTAAAAGATGTCCCGAACATGCGACGGGACTTTGTGTTTGTAGGTTGTGTTGGTTCAAAATGGTGTCAAAGCACGTTGCCAGTTTTTTTCAGTGTGCTTTATGTGGTTGTTTTTGTTGGAGAAAGTGTTTTAACTGTCTCATTAACGGTGTTGTTGTTTTCCAGGGCGAGCCTGGCAAGGCCGGGTCTCCTGGCTACAGGGGAGATGAAGGCTCACCTGGACCTGAAGTGAGTCCAACAGGACGTACACACACACACACACGCACACATGGATCACTGATAAGCGTACATTACGCTTAAAGGCACTGAAAACACATTTACTCATTCAGCTTCTTACTGTTAGTGACGCGATCCCACTTGAACACATGTTAGAACAGTGATGTCATCTGACCTCTTCTCCTCGTTTCAAGTGGGCGTGGCTCAGTTGGAAAAAAGGTGATGTCACATACGTCTGTGCACCAATCAGGATTTAGCGACGTTTGAATCAGAATCTGATGACAGTTGGTGGGTTGTGAGGTCACTGTTAATTAAATCTGATCAAACAATGCCCCCAATGAATTTTATATGTTACAGATAACTAAGCTTAAGAGATTTTGAGTGTTTAACTCATAAGAAGTAATAGAAGAAGATGTTTTTTAAACAATGATTGGTGCTTATTAAGTCATTAATGTTATAGAGAAATACTGACGATTTGAAGCTGCTTTTTCAGGGGCTTTAAGATTTGAAATCCTAAACCGGAGGAGCTCCAACGCCATTGATTTAAATCCAAAATCCATAAAAATGTGCAGTTTACTGTATGAACTGCAAAAAATAGCCATAAATCATGTATATTACACACATTGTCACACGATCCAGGCGATCGGCCAACGACAACCTGTAACAGATTGCATTAAATGATTGTTACGTAAACCCTTCAAGCCATTCTGCTACAGTACATGTCGATTGTTTTGTTCACACACACACAATGTCTTGGCAACATCCAAATGTTTTCAACAAACACACGGCACGTCACATTTCACATGTTTCTAATCTTATCAATCCTTTCATCACCAAGGGAAAAAAAGGACCGAGAGGAATCAAAGGAGCTCCGGGAGACAGAGGCCAGATGGGGGAGAGGGTGAGTGTGGGAGACAGATGTGTGGGAGACAGATGTGTTTTATCCATCATATTCGCTGCCAAGAGGTTTCTGTGTGTATGCGGCTGGATCTGTAAGAGTATCTCTTTCTTAATTTCAGGGAGGAGATGGTGCTCCAGGAAATGGCACTGCAGGTTGTCCTGGTTTCCAGGTGAGTGTTAATAGTTACTGCATGTCATGTGTGACACACTGTCCTCCATGGACATTTTGTAGATTCTGAACATTTCTGTCTTTTTTGTTAGGGTTATCCCGGGCCCCGCGGAGACGCTGGTGAACCGGTAAGTTGTCTTTCAAATTTCTATTTTAACTTTCACTTTAATTAGAATTCAGTTGTTGGGCAGACATGTGTTCACAACAGATATATTCTTTAGGAATATGAGCTAAGCTCTACATTTACATGTCTACACTGAATATGAGCGTCCATGTTTGAAGTTCACTGCCAACGGTGTGAAATTGTCATGCTCACTTGACCTCTGACATTTTGCTGCGTTACCTTCAGGGTGGCAGGGGAACCCCTGGACCCAAAGGAGACGATGGAGACGCCGGAGAACCAGGCACAGATGTGAGTGTCCGCCTCTGACTTCTCTCCTCTTTGCAGTTGCTCCTCGCTCTTGATCTCATTTTTTATCTTTCCTAAATCCCTTCTTGGCAGAGAGTGCTGACAGGATGTGAGTCACGTGTCTCGTTTTATTGGCGCATAATACATATTTCTTTTTTATTGGTCTTTTTTAACGCTTAGAATAATACATAATAAGTCTTTCATTTTGTTTTTCTGCTTTAGCCCCTCACATATTTTACTCTTATTTTGCTAAGTCCAGCCATCTCGCTCTCACACTCTCCTTCTGTTCTGCAGCTGGAAATGCTTTCTTAAGTAGATCTGAACACATTTTTTGTGTGTGTGTGTGTGTGTGTGTGTGTGCGTGTGTGCGTGTGTGCGTGTGTGTGTGTGTGTGCGTGTGTGTCTTTGGGGAAGAGGGCTTTGAGCAGATGCAGCTGTGTATATGTCGTTGTCAAGGATACCAGGAAATGAGCAGAAACGATGAAGGGACAGCATCATTTTGTTGGTGTGTGTGTGTGTGTGAGCGAGTGTGCATAGCAACCGTACATGTGTGTGATCACCCGTTTCCATATAGTGTGCCCGTTTTAACACTTTAACCCCGAGTTTAAGTTGTTCACGTTTACATTAAAATAATTGCATTTCCAAGGTTCATGATTCACGGCATAAACACACGTTTGTAATTTCTCTCATCCGAACATCAGCGCACCCTGACCCTCTTTTCTTCGAGAGGAGTCACACGTTGTAAACTTTGGATTTACTGTGTCAGTTCAGTTTACCATTCATCAGGAACTTGTGGTTCTCTAGCACAGAGCAGGATTAGATGTGTGCTCTCAATGTGAGTATAATTCACCCAGTCTTTCCAGTGTTTACCTTTTCCTTATTGTGCTTGTCCTTGAGTAGTGACAGCAGCATACAGGAAACATCTCATAACCTCTCTAACTGATTCTACAGATATGTTTAAAGGACCGTAAACCTCAGCTTGATTGTAAAGTGCCATATCACCAACTTACATTTCCCAAAATCTTCTTGATTTCAAACTTGCTAGTGCGACTTGAAGTTTGTTTTGCTCCATTGACTTTATCTAGACTGCTCCCCTTACGGAAATATAAATAATCAACACCACGCCCAAATTAGTCTATAAACTCTCGGTGAGCTTTGGAAAATGGTTGTCAGGAATGTAAAGTAGATGGGAAAAAACATACACAATCACCCATATGGTCCTCTTATGCAGAGGTTCTCAATCTTTTTTCAGCCACGGACCCCTTACAAGATAGAAAATGTACCAGGAACCCCCTCATGTATGTCCCTTGGTATAATTTGACGTAGTCTATTATATTTTACACTTCTACAGTCTTAGTAATGTGAAAGACCAACACAAGAGAAATGCATTAAAAAGATATTAGACATGTATTAAAGATATTTGTTAGATTAGAACGTAATCTATGAACTATTGTACTGTATCAACCCAGTCGTCAGAAAAAATGTTGACCTTGTACGATTCTGCAAACCACAGGATACGTTGCATGTCGAGGTTTCTGAAACAAAAATACATTTCATGAATATGTTTCATATCAGCCTCATATCACGCTTGCAGAAACGCACAATGCCACATGTTTAATGTTGTGAAACGATTGGTTAGGTTTAGGCAACAAAACTACTTGGTTAAGTTTAGAAAAAAGACCATAGTTTGTGTTAAAATAATTAACGTAATAACGTAACCGCGAATTGTACCAACTGCAGCAACCGTAACAACGTAACTCTTGTAAATAAATAACCGATCATAGCAGACTTTCTTACGTAATGTAACAAACGTTGTTACAGCGTTGTTACAGCGTTGTTACAGCGTTGTTACAGCGTTGCGTAAAACAGCGTTGCGTAAAACAGCGTTGCGTAAAACAGCGTTGCGTAAAACAACGTTGCGTAAAACAACGTTGCGTTAAAAAACGTTGCGTAAAAACAACGTTGCGTGAAACAACGTTGCGTGAAACAACGTCGCGTGAAACAACGTCGCGTGAAACAACGTCGCGTAAAAACAACGTCGCGTAAAAACAACGTCGCGTAAAAACAACGTCGCTTAAAAACAACGTCGCTTAAAAACAACGTTGCGTAAATACAACGATATGAATTGTACCTTTAAAGTTACTACGAGGAACTTTAATTTTGTGTTGATTTTGGCGGTCCCTGTGGACAAAAGCGGTAGTGTTTCCGAGCACCAGAGTCCCTCCTGCCGGAGATCCGACTGCAGGTCGAAGGCAGCAGAGAAGCTGGATCTGGGTCTGTCGGTGGTGGGCTGGTTGCTGGAGTCTGAGCTGAAGGAGTTTCTAGTGAACCTGCATGATTTTGTCTGAATTCTCTAGAATCGGACCCGGTGGCACCGATGACCAGCATTAAGAATAACTGAATAGAAATAGCCTATCTTTTCTCTGATGGTCTTGTTAACTTTTGTAGGTCCTCGTAAAGTTCCTTGTAGTAACTTTGAGACATAATCTTGTTTAATTCATACAACAAATGAAGAGCTGCCGGGAGGTTATCTGCCTGACTTTTTATTTTTGCCTGAAGCAGTGACCCCTAGAGCCAGGCTAACTGTTTCCCCCTGTTTCCAGGCTTTATGCTAAACTAAGCTAACTTGGCAATACATGAGATTGGTATCAATCTTCTCATCTAACTCTTGGCATAAAAGCGAACGAGCGCATATCCCAAATGCCTTTAACAAAATATCTCTAATCTTCCCCCTGCTGCTGTTCCATTGTTCAGTCCATGACCATGTCCTTTATAAAAATACATAATAAGATCATCTCATTGGAAAAAAAAAAACCTGAATCCATTAAACTTCACTTATCCCTAGAGGCATTCATCCAACTCTTATTTTCTCTATTAACAGTCGGTTATATCCGTTTCTCTGAACAATCACTTGTTTGTTTCCACGAGTTTTACACTCGCTGTTTTGGACAGTACAACGGAAGAAACAGTTACCAGTTTGACTTGAAATCATGAGACACCAAACTGGCCAACAACATATTCAGAGAGCCTAATGCCACTGGTTTCATTGGGATTTTTGAGCGACAGGACTTTAAATTGTTTAAATATTTTCACACTGTGCAGGCATGTACTTTGTTGCCTGCACTTTCCCTGGCCAGAGGGCTCGGGGGTACACACAGAAGTGTGTCAGAGAAAATAAAGGTGGAGACGGATCTTTTGACTTGTTCACCTTTTTAACTTGTTAGCTAACGCACTGTGGAATGATAATATACACGATATATTTGTCAAGGTACAACAAACGGTCACATCTGGCTGTGTGTCGTCAAATCTGAGTCAGGGTCAGGACGTGTGTGTAACTGTGGATGATATGGCCCATGTTCTTTGCATCAGAGTGTTTGAAGTTGAGAGCGTGTAGTAATAGGAAACGTGTGTGTGTATATACAGGTGTGTGCGTGTGTGTGTGTGTCTGTACTTATTCAAGGCTGACAGCAACTATGCGTGTGTGTGTGTGTGTGTGTGTGTGAGTTAAAAGCCAGGTGGTTGGCATTACCTTCGCTCTCTGTCTCTCTTTCTCTTTCATATCTGTCCACTGTAGGTCGGTGGTTGTATAGCAGCGGTGCATATCTGCTAGTTTGAGTCGGCTTCCAGCTCCGATCAAAAAGTAAAATGAATTAATTGGGATGATTTGTGCATTTCATTTCTGTCCGGCACGTTGAGTTACAAATAACGTATTTATGTAACTATCAATCAAAACGTATTTGGAGCAGAGAGGAGAGAAACTGTGTAGACAAAACTTTTCAAAACCTTCTCAGTTTTTTTTTGCTGAAGAGAAATACATACAGCTCTTTCTAAAAAATGAGCTTGTTAAAGAGTTCAATATTGTACGTGAGTAAATACGTTCTTTAAAACATCTGCTACCCTTGAATCTGCACATGTGTTTGCAGGACATTTTGAAAGCTGTTTCATAACTCCATTATGCGCGGTATCCGCTCTCAATTTTGCATCAATTTGAAATTCTCTGCAGCTGTCTGCCGACTTCCTCAAACCAAGATGTCCACATTTCTCTAAAGCTACTAAATGCGAGATTTGGAGCATATCTATTGCCTCCGCACGGCTCTCAACATGGCGACGGCTGAGCCAGTGGCTCGCAGCTAACGGTGCTAACAACCGCAACAATGCTGACAGAGCTGACAGTGTTAACCTGGGGGCGGGGGGGCTGGAGGGTGGGTGCTACGCTTTCGTGATGACGCCTTGCCAGTAGGGCACGCTCACATGCACGAACATACACTAAAAGGTACGTGCTGTCGGCCCGGCTTCATCCTCTGCTCAGGTAGACATTACTCCTCTATATCTTTACATAGACAATTATATATATACTATATTAATGCTCTGGATATCGCATAGAGAACCTTTATAGTGTGTAACAGTGTCTGTAGGAAGATGGAACTTGATTTTCAGTGTTTAAGCTCTTTATTCTCCACACATCAGTGTAATCTCACAGCGATCAGCTGTGGGTCAGAGAGCAGCAGCTGCAGTGGCTTCGGCTACTCTCTCTGTCCCTGCAGCCTTGCTGGTGTGGCAGATAAGTGAGCCAGACAGGACCAGACCTGGCCTCAATTAAGATTTGAACTGGATTCAGAGGCTTTTCTCAGACTGACTCTACTCTTTGAAACTGTTCCGATGTGTTCATTCCATTTTCTAAAAAGCGCTACGTCTTGTGACATATATTGTAGACCTTTTTGACATTTCAGATAAGCCTAAATGAAATACAGTCAAATATTGGCTGAACTTTTTAGTTAAAGGCCCTGCACACCCACAAGGTTTTCACATGTTCAGCAAAAATTTTGATCTGCAAAGTAACTTTGTAACTGCAGCCACCAGATAAATGCAAAAGTGCTAAATTAACGTTCCTGGACGGGTGAACTGGGGACTACCATCAACGAATATCTGTTGTGCTCTTGCAGCTGGTACGAGGCACAAATCTTGTCAGTTAACGGTTAATAATCGGTTAATGAGGGTCGGTTATCGGTTAAGAAAATCTTTCAAAATGAGCATCCCTATTCCAAAACATGTACTATATCACAATATATTGCTATCGTGATACAAAATTATATTTTCTGTGATAGAATAATTTAACTATATCATCCAACCCCCTGAACACGCACTGTAATCTATAAAACACTTTCTCTCATTGTCACATTCTTTCCAGTGGCGGTATCTCAAGACTCCATTTAAGGACCATTACTTTTCTCACTGTGTTATGCCCCTATCTGGTCACATCCGCCATGAATTTCATGTAAATTTCCGTTTTTATGCTGATGACACCCGGATTTACATTGCTATCCCACCAGGTGGTCCAGATTATTTCTCCAAACTGAGTGTTGTTAAACCACCGTTTAGCTGTTGGAGAACTTCTTTTTCAACACATGAATGACGTCCTCAAGCTTTCATCCTTCTCTGTTATGTCCATTTGTAGTCAGGTGCATAATTTCATTCACGCGTTTGTTATCCAGACTAGACTACTGTGATGTGTTCTTCTCAGACCTTACAAATTGCAGCATTACAAATTCAGTAGCAGCCCAAAATACAGCAGCAAGAATTCTTATCAAAGACAAATCAAAGACACCAAGTCAGTTTTCACTTGAGTGGCTTCCTATGCCTTCCCAGTCAGAAAAAAAACGAATGGCTGCTTAGTACCACCTTTTTTTTGGCAGAACTAAGTATTTATAGCAATAGTCAATCCAGTATTAGACATTTTTTTAATATAATTTTTTAAGCACCAAGCCTTATTCAATGCAAAGGATTGAACAGTACAACAGTACAGTTGTACTGCAGGCTGATCATGGCTAACACTGTCAGTAATGCCGTGAAAAGATTTGAGTTGAGCCCTGGATGTGATGTGTACAGAAACACTCATGTTACTAAAGACGAGAAGAGAAGCAGCACATGCACATAGCTGGCCTGCAGCCATATGAAGACTTCCTAATTGATAAAACATACCTATAGGACACAAAGCTGTCATCATGTCATAAAAGAATTAAATTACGCCCCAGACCGTGACTGATTTTTATAGCAGTACACATTCAACATAGAGACCATATAAAAACATTGTAGTATAACTATAAAGTGTTTCCATCCTTGTAGCACCTTGTACTCTTGTAAAAACAAAGAGAAAGAAACTCATTGCATGTATGGGCCTCTCTCTCAATCTCCTTTAATTTTCTCTTTTCACAGAACACCGACCCAGGACCTGGAGGACCTAAAGGGGCCAAAGGTCACCGAGGACCCGAGGGCAATCCGGTAAGAATACCATGGAGCCCCAGCATGAGCTGACTGTGTGTGTGTGTGTGTGCAAGTTGAGACTCTGGAGGGACTGCTGTCCACACATATAAAGCAGACCCCTCCCTCTAAACCTTTAACCTACTCTGACATTCAAACATAGTTTTGGGGTCATTTTACTGTTTTACTGTTGTAAATACCGTCAAGAGAACATTATGTTAAAGATTGTAGATTTTTTTTTATATCTTTATTCAAGAACGTGATCTTTCAATTTGAGAGCAGTAAAAAAAACAAAAGTACAGGCGCTGGTTTATATATTAACTGTCCTCTTATTCGAAAAGTTGAAAAGAAAGCAAGGGGAAGTACATATAATAAAGCTTTGGAGGGCGGAAGTGGATGCGCCGGGTTAAAGAGTAACCGCCCATCAGGTACGTTCTAGTAGTCAAGTCAATTTTATTTGTATAGCCCAAAATCACAAATTTGCCTCGGGGGGGCTTTACAAAAAACTCCCCACCAAAAAAAAACACGTTTAACAGGGAAAAAAGAAAAAATGGAAGAAACCTCAGGAAGAGCAACAGAGGAGGGATCCCCCTTCCAGGATGGACAGACGTGGAATAGATGTCGTGTGCACAGAGTAACAACGTAATGAAAATACTGCATAGACGATCTATATGACAAAAATGAATACATATAATGTGAACATATATGTGAGAAGGTGGATCCAGGAAGATGTCAAGCAGCTTCCCGGCGTTACCAAACGGATAGAGCCAGAGCAACACGACCTCCTCTCCACACCAAAGAGATAGAGCAACACAACCTCCTCTCCACGCCAAGTAGATAGAGCCAGAGCAACACAACCTCCTCTCCATGCCAAGTAGATAGAGCCAGAGCAACACGACCTCCTCTCTACGCCAAATGGATAGAGGCCATAGAGAGGCTAAATTTCCTGGAGGACACACCCGCAACAAGGCAGGGATCATTTCATTGGTCAACGCTATGCCTGGCATTTTATTGGTTGGAGAATTTTGACAGGCTTATTGCACACAAAACATCCGAGAGCAGAGGAGAAATCTGAGAGTTTCACAAGCGCACAGCAGCAGTCCGAGTGCGAGGAGAAGAGCTGAAGCTGGAGCGCAGGAAATCTGTGTAAGCAACAACGTATCTTGAGTGCATACGAGCATTCAGTTTGAGCAGAAGCAGAGCAAATCCAAGTGCAAGCAGAGGCTACTTGAGTGCGAGGACAGGGTTTTGAGGGAAAGCATTACAAAATCTGAACGTGAAATCAATGAGTCATGCTCTCAAATGGAAAGACCACGCTCTTGATTAAAGATAGGAAAAAAGCTCCATATTAGATTAGCATAGATTAGTCACATTTTAATTTACATATTTACAAAGCCAAACCAACAATGTGTTAGTGTGTGTGACTTACTCAGCCTCAAGCATTTTGCTCCCACTAAAGACTTAAAAAAGGATTCGTGGAAATAATAATAACAGGAGAAAATTTGTATTTGTTGGGAACTATTTTCAGCTGTGGATTAATACACATTTGGTGCTCTAATAGGTATTGACAGCACCAGAACAGTAAATAAAATAAACTGCAGTGCCTGTGCTCATGATAATAGCTCACTGATGTGTTTTTAATAGTTTTTGGACAACAATGGAGCTCTGTGTCGAGGAGGAATAAGCTGTAAAACAGGCTTTGGCTACACAGGTGCTACTTGTTAGTAGGATCAATTGTTGGTTTTGGTCTTTTTATGGGATTCGTTGACATTGAATATAGAAATACAGAATATCACATGACCTTTCGTAACCCAGGGTTGTGTGTTTCCCTACCTGTGGGCAGAGGTTGACACTTATCCCAGTAACTGAGCTGAGGTTAGCTAATCTCACCACTCAACATAACATCAAACCGCATGCAAAGACATAAAAGAAAATGGCATCCCTTAGTTTGGCTTACAGTATGTCGGAAAGATGGTGTAATTCCTTTTCCTTTTCACCAACTGGCAAGTGAAATCTTGTGGTATTGGATCATGTGAAAAGATGAACAAAGATCGGATCTAAATATAACATCGTGCATGCAGACATGTTCTCCTTAAACTCTACCCTTTCACACTTTCCCCTACTTTCTGTCTCTCCTCCTTCTCCTCCCTATTTTCCTCTCTTCTTTCCACCTCTCCTCTGGCTTGTGTCTCTGCTGCATATTTTTCTATATGAACAGTTTGCGTCATGTATTCTCGAGACAGTTTCTCTCGTCTGCAATTAACGGTAGTCTCTCTCTCTCTCTCTCTCTCTCTCTCTCTCTCACACACACACATGCAAGCTACACTGGCGTCTTTGTCACCGAAAAGAATGCTCTTAAACTGAGTTCAATGTCTGTTAAAACAAAACAGATGGTTTTCCTGCAGCCGAGTGAACAAAATAAAAATAAAACGCTGTGGCAATGAACTTTGGGAAGATTCTCACATGTTGTTTGCAGAAAGATACCAAATGTGTGGGTGTGGATGTGGGTTTCGATGACTGAGGGATTCTGGTTTGCAGTCAAAGGAGTAATGGTTTTTCCAAAGAATCACTTTTTATTTTTTTTATTCTGTCATCTTGAAGTCAGACCAGCTTAACTTTTGTCCGGCCAGTTCTTTTTGAAACAGATAAACACATCTATGAATCACTCAATCCCCCCCCTATCTTCTCTTCTCCCTCGTTCTTCCTCTCTCTTCAGGGACCTTCTGGGCCTCCTGGACCACCAGGAACTGATGTGAGTATAAAAAGAATCTTATCAGTCCATTTAATCTGAACCGTCGCCCTCATTTTCGCCCGCAGGAAAGGTCGGCTAAGCACCACAGACTTAAGTCCCCCCTCGAGGCTGTGCTAGCTTTGACTCTAAAACTGATACTGTATGTTCAGTCCAAAAGCCACACATTCAATTTCCTGAGCACCGACGACTCCTCTGAGTAAAATATCGCCGTTGTAGTGTTTCATTTTTCATTCTGGAGCAGCTTGAAACAGTCTAGTCTACATAAAGTTATGTAATGTGATTTAACAGTGCATTGCTGTACTGTAACATTGTACTCCCTCTCTCTCTCTCTTCAGGAATGTGAAATTCTGGACATCATCATGAAGCTCTGCTGTAAGTCGAAACGCTCGACTGAAATGAAGCCACGTGAACTCCACGTTAAACACTTTGCCCTTTTCAACTTTGGGCCTGATTAGCAATCGAAACCTGAAGAATGTGAGGGTAACGCAGGTTATGTTTTTTGTTACTGCCCAGTTAATTAACTTTGATTTGTGTTTTTATTCCCCCCATCCTCTCCTAATCGCGTCGCAGCTTGTTGTGGTAAGTTTGTGCTCAATCTAAAACAAAGTCACCGTCATAATTTGGAAGTTTCTCTTTTGCTCCGTGGCTTATCCTGATCCTTTTTTGGTTTTGCTTATGTGTGTGTCTCCAGAGTGTAAGTGTGCACCTTTGGACCTGGCGTTCATCGTGGACAGCTCAGAGAGTATCGGCTCCTCAAACTTTGAACTCTCCAAAGACTTTATCATCACAGTCATAGACAGGCTGAGCAAAGACCAGCAACTCAAGGTAATGTCCGAGCTGTTTATCTCTGGTTTTAAAGCAGCAGTGGGTAGAAATGGAGCAAATATGATTTTAAAAAAGTTATTTTTATAAAACGGTCACTATATCCTGACAGGAGTGCATGAGACAGGTAATCTGGAAAAAAAATCATGTGCCTCTGTGCCCTCTGGTGCTCCTAATGGCATCTGCAAGATTTCACAGACCGGAGGAAAACAACCAATCAGAGCCGAGCTGGAGCCTTGCCGTCTCTGAGCAGCTGTCAATCACTCACAAACTCTGATCAAACGGTCAAACTAGGCAGCGTTGATCAAATATGAATCAATATTCTGTTACTGTAATGCCTATTTCTCTCCTCAAATGTTTTCAGAAACACAAAGTGGCTGCTATGTAAAATGAGAAAGTTTGCTCCGGCTGGTGGGTGGTGCTTGGTATTTCCTCAACTGATCTCAACATGAATGCTGGGTCACAAACTTTCTCATTTTACAGATAAACAGTACACTACAAGATGTTTCTGAAGACATTTGAGGCAAGAAATAAGCATTACAGTAACAGAATATTGATTCATATTTGATCAGCGCTGCCTAGTTTGACCGTTTGATCGGAGTTCACGAGAGACAGCTGCCTCCGTTGAATGAACAGCCAATAGGAACGCTCTCTCTCTGAAATGACCTGCGATTGGCCAAAGTTTCTCGTCATGGGCTAGATGTTTTAAAGCCTGAAAACAGAGCCATGAGGAGGTGCAGAAGTCTAGTTTTCTCTCAGAACACTTGAATTATAATATGCTGAAAAGGTTAATATGGAATTTCTGCCTAATGTTGCCAAAAATATTCTGCCTACAGTCGGTTTAACTCCACTATATTTCATATTCATCCATCTTTTGCCTAGCCTCTGTAGGATAACCGGCATTTGACCTTTGTGGATTGTGTTGTTTATTCAAAATTACACCAAAAAAAACGTTGCGAAAACTGTTTTCCGAGACGTTGCCCTGAGAACAGACCTCAAAATAGAAAGTGTGAATGAAAGAAATAGTCTTGGGGTTTTGGAACTTGCTTTTATGTCTCTCCAGTGACTCTCCTCTTCCAGTTTGAATATAATTAGTCAGGATGGGTGGGACGCAGAAATGTTGACAGAGCAAAACACATGCTTGTAGACATAACACACACGGACCAAAACACATGGTCACCATGCATTGCTTTTCTTTCCAGTTTGCACCTGATGAGTCCGGGTTGAGCGTCGTCCAGTACAGTGGATTGCAAGCCCAGGAAAAAGTCCGACTGATCGATGTCGGGAACCTCAACATATTTAAACAGTGAGTTCAAATGCATGCGACCAGAGCACTGCCTGCCTTGCTGGCTTGCTCTTTGACTGTGTACTGTAGTGGTGGTTCGGTAAATGATTCAATGTCATCGACGCTGCTGCCGAGGTTTGATTTCCTTGGTTCAGTGTTACCTCTCCAGGCCACAACTTTACATCAGTCAGACAGTATTTGCGTTTTAGTATTGCAATAAGCCCCTAATCCTTTCCAAGAACTAGCAGTGCAGTTTCTAATTTACTAACTCAGGATTGGCTATTAATATTTTCAACAGTGCTGTCATATTAAGAGTGAGGAGGTCAATTATAAAATCATCTCTTTGCACCCAATTCAGTTGTGTTGTCTCCCCACATTTTCAGCCTAGTTTAGCAAATGACGGTAAGCAGGGGAATACAGTTAGCTCTATCAAAAGCACTTTGTTACATCTCGGTTCTCTTATTTACACATTTGTGTATTTACTGTCTTTATTGTGAATAGAAAATTAAATGTTGTTTAAATCAGTGGTTCCCAAAGTCCGGGGACCCCCAGGGGTCATTGAGGCGATTCCAAGGGGGTCCCCAGCAAAAAGGGGAATACTTTATTTTCACTATAATTAAATCTATAAGTAACACGATGACAGTTTAATTTGTGTCAGTTTAGGGGTCCTTGATTTGAAAAAGTTTGTGAACATCTGGTTTAAATTAAGGCTGTCAATCGATTAAAATATTTAATCATGATTAATCGCAAATTAATCACACATTTTTTATCAGTTCAAAATAAAGGGAGTATTTAATAATTTTATCAACATGGGAGTGGGCAAATATGCTGCTTTATGCAAATGTGTGTATATATTTATTATTGGAAATCAATGAACAACACAGAACAATGACAAATATTGTCCAGAAACCCTCACAGGTACTGCATTTAGCATAAAAAATATACTCAAATCATAACATGGCAAACTGCAGCCCAACAGGCAACAACAGCTGTCAGTGTGTCAGTGTGCTGACTTGACTATGACTTGCCCCAAAACTGCATGTGATTATCATAAAGTGGGCATGTCTGTAAAGGGGAGACTCGTGGGTACCCAGAGAACCCATTTACATTCACATATCTTGAGGTCAGAGGTCAAGGGACCCCTTTGAAAATGGCCACGCCAGTTTTTCCTCGCCAAAATTTAGCGAAAGTTTGTAGCGTTATTTAAACTCCTAGTATGACATGGTTGGTACCAATGGATTCATTAGGTTTTCTAGTCGATGATGCCTGTAACTTCCCTTTGGCTTTAAAAATTGCACGTTGCGTCAATGTGTTAAAGAAATTAGTGGCGAATTTGCGTTAACGGCTTATTATCGCGTTAAGTTTGACAGCGCTAGTTTAAATAGATAGTTTCACATTTTGGGTGATGCGCATATTGGCTGTCTCTCCAAGAATGACGTGAAGATCAAAAAATCATGTCACCATATGTCTATGTGATAAGTACGGATCTGGAGCCAGAGGGCAATTAGCTTATATCTTAGCGTACAGACGGGTGCAGCCTGGTCTCGTTGTGTACTAGCTAGCCTGCTACACCTCTAAAACATTAATAACTAACACGTTGTGTCTTGTTTGTTTAATCTGTACACAAGCAGAAATGTTGTATTTACTATTTCTTGAACAACTGCTTCACACTCGCTTGCTGGCTAACACAATGCTACTGTTAAAAAGAATTTCGAACTGTAGGCATATTTCTTCTCAATTTTGACGGAGGCTAACCGTTTCCTCCTGCTCCCAATAAACTAGCTGCACTACAATGACTTTTTTAATGTCAGTGATTGAACTGACAACATTTCTGTGTGTGTGTCTGTGTGTTTGTACAGGAAAGTGAGAGAATTGGAGTGGCTGGCTGAGGCTACGTACACGGGTGAGGCCCTTGATTATGCTCTGACCAACACCATCGCCGAGATGAAGAAAGAGAACAAAGTCGTCATCGTTCTCACTGATGGACGTTCTGATATTATCAGGGACACGGTTCCCCTCAACGTACTCTGTGGTAAAAATCTCCGGGTGAGTACAATATACCTAGATAGACACAGAATAGTCTCAAAACTCATTATATTATAGAAACATTAAATGTGATAAACTTGAATTGATAAATAATGAAAACGGTATTTCTGCAGTCGCATCGTTACTGCAAGTTAAAAGGTATCTCCAGCTCAGAAAAGCTTGCTGGGTTTAGTCCAATCAGATCGTGGCTCATTTTGTAAACAGCCTATCAGAGCCTAGCTGGGTTCTGCTTACATTAGTTAACCCTTTACTGGTTGTATTTGAGACCTTTTTGACGAGAATTAATCATTGTTATTGGTTGAAAAAAAAAAAGATACATCTCCCACGATTTATCGACTATAACGACTTTTTGGGAGTAGTCGATACTAAAATGTCGTGAATGCCCGTATAGAGTGCTGCAGGGATGACGTATTTTTGTAGGCCGACCAGAAGTTAGCATCGCCCTGGGTTCCCTCGACAAAAAGCCAATGTGATTGCTCCATTGGGTTTTGGGTTATTGCAGAAAATAAGCTCTGTGGCAAACAAACCTTTATGATATGTTATGTTCCGTAAAATAATCGACACAAATGAACACCACTTCTATGATGTTAGGAGTGTGAATGCAATCAGCAGAAGTAAAAAGCTAACGTTGGGCTATAAACGAGCTACACCACGGTCACATGAGCGAGAGTATAAGCAACGAGGCTGTAAAGGCGGACGAGTTGGCGTGATGACGTTTAGTAGTCTCATTTAGCCACTTGTTAGAAACTGCCTTTTTTAAGACATATAAAAGCTTCAAAATTCACGAGTGGAATATTTACTGACGTATTTTATATCGTAGAACAAAACGTTAAAATCTCTCAAGCTTGTGTTAACCACAGACCTTATTCAGGCATCTAACTAAAAACCCATTCAAAAACCCCATTGACTTCCAGATGAGGGAACCGGATGCTAACTCATTTCCACTATAAGCGTCCTTGCCGCACTCGTAGAACCCGCAAAACTAAAAACCTCTTTCCTCCACTACAGGTGGGTGGTTTAGGAGTGAAGGACTACTCAGGCCGTGAGCCCAACACCGAGCAGCTTGGGGAATTGGTTTGTAAGACTGACCCCAAACCAGGCTTTTCCTTTGTCCTGGACAACTATGCTGTGTTGCTAGATGACACTTTCCTGCAGAACCTCACAGCCAAAATCTGTCTAGGTAAACATACACACATAAGTGCACGCACACACACACACACACACACACACACACACACACATCATTGGTAATTTCCATCAAGTCAATCTTTTGTACCAACTCCAAATAAACAAACTTATTAACTCCTGTTGTTCTCTCATTCAGAAAAGAGGTGCCCAGACTACAAATGTTCCAGTAAGTTTGTTTTTCTTTTTCAACAATACAAGTTTTAGGTCTGACCACTGGTTGGTTAACTGTTTTTAATGTTTAATGTCTTATCTTACTGCTGTTGACCCAGTTTGCCATTTATATCTTTAGTAACATTTTCCTCCCTTTCTCACATTTTGTCTATATTAGTTTAAAGTACATTTAAATAATAAGTTAAAACAAAGACACGCAGTAAATGAGAGTTGAAATGAAACTCGTGAGCTCGTGTTTACAACACGGGAAGTCATGTACACGATATGCTTGGCGTTTAAGTGGTTAAGTCGTGTGAACACTGCTGCTAAGCAACAGCAATATTAACGTTACTGTCGGCGTCTAGAAGCCACAGAGGCTAACGATTTAGCAAGCTAGCAAGTGGGTAACATAATGCAGTAAATGTAAAGGCGTAATGACAGAGGAAAAAGATGAGGTCATTGGGAATATCAACATTTTCTTCAGACATATTATAAAATTATCAAGAAAAACAATATACGACTAAAATTACAATATATTAACTTACTATGCACTGAAAAATGAACTTGCATTGGCTCCGCCATTTCTGACAACATCAACAAACATTTCACAAGTCGTGAACTCTGAGCTTTCAGAAACTTTCCACTTACGAGGTCGTGAATACGACATGAGGGGGGCGTTCATATGGACTCATCTCGTGAACACGGTAAACACAACCCCATTTGAAGGCTCCAATAAAACAACAAACAATTTAAACCCATGAAATGTAGTGAATTGTACAGACCTTTTCATTGCCATTCTGTTGCTAGGGCAACAGCTTTGGTCCAAGTTTACCCCCTCTCAGCTACTGCTTGTCTAGAAGGTAACCCGTGAGTTGGGGAAACTCTCACGAGATGGTTAAGGTTAGGATAGGTCGTCGTGCAGCGAGTCTCGCGAGAGTTTTTGCCAAATTTTGCAGATTTCAGATCAGATTTCGCAATTTACAGGTTACCTTCTAGACATGACCCTACTGCATTCACAAACACTGAAAACAGGAAATACAAAGGGACCCATTTAGAATGTTTATGTTGCCAAGTTTGAAAATGTCTATAAATACTATTTGGCTGTCTTGCGCCTCGCTACGTCTGACATTTACAGAACCACTGGAAACAGCTATTGATCAGATGTATTGTGCGTCTGTGTGTGTTTGTTGCAGTCTCTTTCGCTGACAGTGCCGAGATTTTGGTGATGATGGACAGCTCGGCCAGTGTGGGCCAGAAGAACTTCGAAACAAGCAAGACCTTTGTCCGCCGCTTGGCCGAGCGTTTCCTGACTGGCGAGAGGAAGAGGGGTGTCACTGTCAAAGTGGGCGCGGGCCAGTACAGCCGAAGCCCCCGCATGGAGCAAACGCCAACTACCAATTTGACCTTGCTGTCTTTGAACATTGAACAGGCGGCCTTCCAAAATGACGGCACCGACGTGCTAGGGGCCATGGACTTCGCCATCAAGAATCTACGCGGCCGCGGGGACGCATCGGGAGGCAAGAAGAAGCTGGTGATGTTCTCTGACGGTAGGTCTCAGGCCATCACCGAGCCCCAGCTGGAAAAGCGCGTTCGCGAGGTATCGGATGCCGGGATTGAGCTCTTTGTCATCGCCATTGGCAGCCAAGTCAGTGAGGTCAACCTGCGCACGCTGGTGAGCAGGGGGCGGCCGGACGACATCACCTACGCCCAGCGCCACCTGTTCCGCGTCTCAGATTACGCCTCTCTGCTCCGCGGGGTCTTCCACCAAACCGTCTCCCGCAGGGTGTCCGTCTCCAACATGCAATAGATTTTTAGTCCCAATATGAATATTCAGTCTCACTCATTTACCGTACACTGTGTTGGTTAAATAATAAATGTCTCAAAATGACAAATGATTGTGTGGCAGACAAATGGAAATGTCTTCATGAAACAAAATTGTGACTTTTTTACCCTGAGTTTAGCCTCCAAGGCAGATTATCTGCCGTGTACAATTTCCACCTTCTATGCTGAGGTCATTAGACTATAACCCAAATGATGGTGCTAACCTAAACAAGCTTGTTGTGACAGTACACAACTGGAAGAAATTGCTGCCTGTAAGGCAAATTTCAGGGTAAAGAATGTCCCAAGTCAAAGGGGGGGTTGCTTCGGTCCTGGAGAGCCATCAGTAATGGCCACGCCTAAACTAAATTTATAGCTTTTAAAATGCATTGCGCTGATTTCTACTCAGGTATTCCGCATCACTTTTAGCTAGTCTGGACGCACGCTCTGCCTTACTTCAACTAACTAAGTGTGGGTTGAAAATGGCTCATCGAGGCTACACTCTCCTGTCTCTCCAGGACTGGAGCTCCTGCCGTTCGAAGGATTTGTGTTTAGGGTTTAATGTGGACTCATTTTTGTATCTCTTACCACCCCTTTCAAGTGATGTCGGATTTGTGGTGTCACAATTTTACAACGTAAGCAAACCAAGCGCATAAAAATTCCTTGGCGACTTACTTGTTGTACCTAAATGATCGTTAACCTGGAAGGCTGGCACACGATTGTCCAGCCGACTTTATTTTTAGGTTTTGAAAAGGTCACTTGGAAAAGCCTTGAGTTATTCGTAAGTTGGTGAAAACTCACACCCGACATCACTTGAAAGCTCTATTCGATCGCCAAGCCGACAGGGAAAACAGGACATGACATCAGGCAGACTCCCAAACAAAACCCATCAGCACTTCACCTGGTACTAATGAGGACACGACAGCTGGACTCAACATGTGTGATTCTGCCCGAGTGTGTGTATCTCTGTATGTGTGTGTGAGAGCATCTCTGTGGTTACATCAACTACTTGTCTAATATGTGTGTGGAGGTGATTTTTTTACGTGTAGCCTTGGGCGACTGTTCTATAAACAGTTGTGCTGGGGTCACTGGTTCAAACGACAGATTGACAGAAACCTGTTCTATGTTGTCTGTGCAGCAGGGAGGCCTCTGTCAAACACACACACACACACACACACACATACACACACCGCTGTGCTTCATCAGTGAGGTAGGAAAACATCTGTCATGGTTGAAGGCTGGAAAAGAAACCTAGTGGGACTATGAGCTCCTCACGCCCACGTACACACAGGAAACGGTGTGTACCTTTTTAGATCCCCTCAAGTTCCACACCTTCAAGTTTCGTTGTCATCAGTGGCCCAGAGTCACTGTACTGTTGTTGTTATTATCTGTGGTGCTATTATTCTCAGTGTATCAGCCTCTACCCATGTTGTTCAAGAAGATATTTTTACCTGAGGATACCAAACCTCAGTAGTGTTGTAAGAGCTCCTTCAATAAAGGTTGCTACACCAAAGTGTCTACGCTCACTTTTGTCCAAACACACAAATCTGCAGCTTCCAAAGATCCATTTTCATATGTGCATGCGTAAATATAAGATCCTCCTTTGACATAGATTCACTCTCAGTGAAATCTAAACACTGGATGATGAACCACAACTCTTACCTAAAAAGACAAATGTGATTTTAGCCCAATAGCGACATGGCGCTTACTCTCTCAGACTTTGATGACTTTCCATCGAGGTCTGTGTGGTTCTTTCTTCGGAATAAACGCAGTTTCTTGCAAAATCTTTTCAAGGTCCTGATACTGATGATGATGTGGTGCTGATGTGCCAAAAGATGAAGTATTTCATTATTTGTGAAACCTAAACTAAAGTATAACTTCACAAGATGCTCCACGTTCCTCATTTTTACACAGGCGGCAAGCTGCTCTATTTCCCTTCTAAAATAACACGTAAAATTACTACTTTATAATTATATGACTTTATTCTCGTAATATTATGACTTTTTTCTCGTAAACTTATGACTTTATTCTCGGAATATTACCACTTTTTTTCTCATAAACTTATGACTTTATTCTCGTAATATTACGACTTTTTTCTCGTAAACTTATGACTTTATTCTCGGAATATTACCACTTTTTTTCTCATAAACTTATGACTTTATTCTCGTAATATTATGACTTTATTCTCAAAATCTCAGATTTATTTTTTTTCCCCTCAATGTGGCCCTAATACTCCGCCGTAAAAAAGATAAAAATGGTGGCAAACTTTAAAACTACTATTCAGTTTTTCAGTTGTAAACGGTCACTAGACTTTGCAGGCTCAGTTTTGAGCTATGCTTGCGGTGCGACTCCATGGCAATGTTGATTTTTCACTTTTGTATGAAGTGAAATATCTCCTAATATTTCCTAACTATTGGATGAATTGCTTTCAAATTTGTGCTGTAGCAGATAATCCACATCGTTACTATCTCCTTTAAAAGAAATACTATCAAAATCAGCCTTCACTAAGCCCAGACCCTCACTGCTTCTCTGTCATGCTGTCAGAGCTACCACGGAGCTACCATGGAGCTACACCATGGAGCTACTATGGAGCTACCATGATGGAGCTACCACCATGGAGCTACCATGCATGGAGCTACCACATGGAGCTACCACCATGGAGCTACCACATGGAGCTACCACATGGAGCTATCACAATGGAGCTACCACATGGAGCTACCACATGGAGCTACCACCATGGAGCTACCATGGATGGAGCTACCATGATGGAGCTACCACATGGAGCTACCATCGATGGAGCTACCATGGATGGAGTTACCATGGAGCTACCACATGGAGCTACCACGGAGGAGCTACCACCATGGAGCTACCATACATGGAGCTACCACATGGAGCTACCACATGGAGCTACCACCATGGAGCTACCACGGATGAGCTACCACCATGGAGCTACCATGGATGGAGCTACCATGATGGAGCTACCACATGGAGCTACCATCGATGGAGCTACCATGGATGGAGTTACCATGGAGCTACCATGCATGGAGCTACCACGGAGGAGCTACCACCATGGAGCTACCATGCATGGCGCTACCACATGGAGCTACCACGATGGAGCTACCATGGAGCCACCACATGGAGCTACTACCATGGAGGTACTATGGAGCCCAGAACTGCACTCCCTGAATAAATGTCTAGGTTTTGAAAAAAGCGACTTCAGAGAGAAGCAGACAGAAGGATCTACACTGTTCCTGTAAAGCCGGGTAGGTCTGTATTCACTGTTACAATCATTACAAAGCAGAAGCAGCATGGCTGTATTCGAAACCGTCTACTGCATACTACATGCGTTCCTCAGTAGTATGCAGTATATGACGGTTAAAGTGATGTATTTTGCAGTATGCTAGATGAAGCTTTAGCCTTTAAACCAGCTCTTAAAGTGCTTGACAAAAAAACAAACTCGTATCACTACTGCAATATTATGGAACAATACAACTTTGATTTAGTTGTTTATGTTCTGTTGTTTACTTTATAAGATACTGCAGGTTTAAACTATTTATTCTAACATCTCATAATGAAGTGAGAAAAACAGGATGATCAACGAGGGGAGACGGGAAATATTAAATATTGATACATAAAATTTACATTCCTCAAACAGCTTTTTCAGTTACAGCAACTAAACAGTGGTTCCAGGTTCCTGTTAATTTATAACATAAACAAGCTATCTGTCAACAAGGAAATAAAAGCCTCTTGTCTACGACACCGGTCTCTTGAGAGAGCTCCAGCAGCTCATAGCGGTCTGTGAGCGTGACTACCCGGCTGGAGAGGTAGCGACCCCGGCAGGCATTTCTAAACTCCGACAACGATGGAACAAATGTTCGATTCGCCATCTAACTTCGTAAATTTGGCGATATTAATAATCTACACAGTTGATTTCTCGCCTCAAAAACTTTCAGAAGTGAATTTAGTGATGAAATGGCTAAAAAAAAATTTAAAAAACGCGCCGTATTTAGCTGCTGCTGTTGTTGTAACCGTAGCCTGTAGCGGTCCAGCGCGTTGCATTATGGGATACAGTAGGCGAGATAGACTGGTCCGATGCTTACTGGAGATTTTTTCCAAATCAGTATGACATCCGGGTATTTTTGGCGTTTAACGTTTTAGAAAATGTATATCTCCTTCTCAACCTTTCCTGGTAATGAATGTCACTATTACACAACTTTTACTTTACTAAACCAACCCTGAAAATGAAAAAAATCTGAAACAACAATCTTTTTTCATAGCAGACATTTTGACTTGTCCTAGTAGGCAAAGCACAGGTGTTACTAATAACACTAACGATGGCTCTGTTGTGTTCAAGTGTTCCAGTGGAGAGTGGAGATTTACACCTGTGTTGCGTTCGAATAGTCCTTTTTGCTTAGGAAGGTTCCTAACGGAGTGAAATGACGCGGAAGTACCTCAGTAGCAGCCGTGATAAGAGCTGTTTGAATTCACCAAAAGTTAAGGAAAGGAGCTTCAATGCTTCCTTTATTATCTCCTTCAGCATAGGATACACTGGAGCATCCTTTACCAAAGGAAACGAGAGAATAACATCCCACAATTCCTTGCGGCCGCAGCATTTAAAGCGACGTGCCATTCGGCCGTTCATGAAAACAAACTATATGCTTATTTTATATTTTCATACACTAATTGGGATTCATGTTTAATATGAGTGGACAGTGACAACCATTTCGTTTCACTTTATTTTTAATTAATTATTTATTTCGAACATGTAAAAAATACCTACGTAAAAAAACAAAATAAGAATAACAAATAAAATGAACAGTAAACAATCAATTAAAAAATAATCAACATAAATAAATATATTACGTTATATATGTCCGAAAAGAAGTTGGAAGAAGTATATGGTCCTACACCTTCTCCATAACTCGAACAATTAACTCGATATTTATCATATATTCCTTTTGTTGAATTCAGTTACCACCTTGGTAATGAAGTGAGATTTTTCACCAGTTTGTCCGCGTTAGGTCAGATGATCCTTTTTTATATGTTGATAAAGTGTTCCAGCAGCAGAAGGACCTGTGGTATCTCTCTTTTACACACCGCGGGTGAAGCAGCCTGTTACTGAAAGACCTATTTAAAATGCACTGATTCTTACAAACAGTCCCTTTAATATATATAAATAGTTCCTTAGAGTGTGGGTCAATCACCCTGTTGTTGATCAGTTCATTTTTATCGATCTGTGGAGCATGACAGCTCGCCATAATCACCTGCTGCTTTGCTAGCGCTGTGTGACTAGATTGCTTGTCTGGATCCATAATCTCCTTCTATTTTTAGCAAAGTAGCATGTGATCCCCTCAGACTATTAAACATTGTCAATCCCTCTTTTCTGTGGTTGGTGCAGTTTACTGCACAACAACTACTCGTCATCTCTGCTTTGCAGCTTGGCTCCGCTAGACATGCCGTACTTTCTGCCCCCTCGCTGTGCACGCATCTCTGTGATGACGACGTTGCACAGAAACCCGTCTATGGAGCAGAGATGGTCGGAGCTGGCCGATGCTACGCTATGATTGGCCACTCTGCGTTCAAGGGGCGGGACAATCAGCTGATTACCTGTTGCCCCGCTGCAATTGACCCTTCGCTAAGCACATCTGCTTTCATTGCCAAAGGCTTTGGACATGTGCAATGTTGTTTTCCCACACTCGCTGCCAAAACAAAACACCATTTTGAAACTATTATATCCAGCCACAGACAGACAAATAACAGCAGCAACTGAGTTTTTTTTTATGTTATGTACTAATCCAGACTCAGTGCCATTAAAACCACACTTACCTTTGTTGCAAAGCCCCACTCTGCTTGCCTCAAATGACCCGTCGCCTCTACTCCTAAACATCAGCATGTGAGCATTGTCATAGTATGCTGACGCTAGCATTTTGCTCTAGCCCCTCTGTGCCCAAGTAACCCAGAGCCTCAGTGGTTTAAATAATACGTCAAAAGTGAGGGTATGTTTCCAACCTGTCGTACACCGCCGACACCGCTGCTCATTCTTGTACTCTGTTATTCTTTAGTGATGTCATCACGCCCCCTGACCTCGGCAATTAACTTTGAGAGTGAAATGTAATAATGACCACTAACAAAGTTGTCAAAAGAAGCTGATTTATTCTTTAACTACACCGCGTGTGGACACGCAAATGTCCCAAAATGTCTTCTTCCAAACTATGTCTCAATGAAACACATGTTTCATATTATTGTTCACACTCAGACTTCTGCAGAATTTCAGTGGAACTGTCTCAGTTTGAGTTGTTTTTCCTGTGGTCCTGATTATGAGCCACTGTTTTTGTATTCGCAGCGTGCATTCTTGTGTGTGCATGTACATGCGCTGTTCTGTACGTGTTTGCACTGTTTGATACATCCCTTCCGGTCATTTTTGAAGATCCGGAGCCAAAACTGCACTTATCAAAGCATTCCACAGAGCCCCTGAGTTTGTTTTTGTTTGTTTGTTTGTGTGCATGTGCATGGGTGTGCCCGTTTGCTTGGCGATGCATATTTATGTGCGGGATTTTACAGCATGCGTGTGCACGTGTGATTTGTGCATATGTGTCCATGTGTTGGTGTGCGAGGGGGACTGTTCCTCGGAAATTTGCCTTGGCTCCCCGTAGGTATTTCTGAGACCCAATTTCCTCTCTCCTTGTTTTCTGAAGCCCTGGCGACCGGACTTTTCACTACCATCTTACTCCCAGACCTCGGCGCAACCCTTTTTCCACCGAAATTCACTGGTACTGACATAAGTCTCGCACATGGACTTTACCGTACGTGTTCATGATGCACTGGGATAACGACTCCCAGCTGCCTTGTCTGAGCAGAAAGCACATCTGGAGGAGAAGGAAGGGGGGGGAAGAAGATTCCAAAAAGAAACAAAGGGAAAAGAGGAGCAAATGTTAGCTTATCATAAGTTTAATGCAATATCCTGTTTGTTTGTTCTTCAATATGGCGTTTTCAGATTCAGGAGCTGCACTGGAAAACATCTGGAAGAACAGTCTGCATCCCATCCTATCTGTGCAGGCTGCAGATATCACGAACATGCATCTGCTGTTTGACTGTGTGGATTTGTGCAATTACATGCATATGCTTTGTCTTTTGAGTTCACGTCAGTTCCTCGTGTTGGCTTTCCGCGGAACAGCAAGGGAAAAAAGTTGCGGCAAAAGTTGAGCTTTTTTTATGATTCTGGAACTGATTACAGAAATCCCCCCAGACTGAAACGCTCTTTCAGTTCATGTGAAAGAAAAAAATGAAAAAAAAGAATTAAAGAGTGAAAGAGTGTGTGTGAGAAAGAGGGGAGAGAGAGAGAGAGGCAGAGACTGGTTTACTCTCATTTGGGAGGGAGGCCATTCCTATTCTATGAGTCACACTTTTAAGAGAGACCAAAACCCCCTCCCTCTCCATCTCCATCACATGCACACGCACACACACACACACACACACACACACACACCGCTCCTCTCTTCTTCTCTTTTTAAGGAAAAACTCTTCCTGGGCCAAGACGAGAGAGAACAGCTTCAGAGAGTAATATAACTCTGGCCAGCAGCTGCCCTTCTCCTCCTACTATACTCTCCTTTTCTCTGCACTTGGCGTACTGCTGTCTCACCCCCAGCCAACTGATCACAGCTCACTCTACCTTCAGATAAATGAAGGATTAAAACATCAAAACTTGTGTGCATAACTACGCTATGTCTACGTGTGTGTGCAAAAGCAGCATTGTCTAACGGCTGCCTCTTTGGTGTGATATCCTTTTTTTTGTATTTAGTATTTTATTGATTTTTTACATGGCATTTTGATCAACAAATCAAATGACACCTATATGCAAAATAATAATATAAAAATAAAATATCCACAAAATAATAATAAAATACCAATAAATTACAAAAAGAAACACAAATCAAAAACATGTTCCTACATTAGAGCTGCAGTGGGTAGAAATGGAGAAAATATGATTTTAAAAAGTTATAAAACGGTCACTATATCCTGACATTAGAGCATGAGACAGGTAATCTGAAAAAAAATCATGTGCCTCTGTGTCCTCCAGCGCTCCAAATGGCATCTGGTCTATGAGCAGCTGCAATCACTCACGAACTCCGATCAAACGGTCAAACTAGGCAGCGCTGATCCAAATATGAATCAATATTCTGTTACTGTAATGCCTATTTCTCCCGTAAAATGTTTTCAGAAACATCTAGTAGTGTACTGTTTAGCTGTAAAAGGAGAAAGTTTGTGACCAGATCAGTTGAGGAAATACCAAGCACCGCCCACCAGCTAGCGCAGCCAATAGGAACGCTCTCTCTCTGAAATGACCTGTGATTGGTCAAAGTCTCCCGTTATGGGGTTATATCTTTAAGCCTGAAAACAGAGCCATGAGGAGGTGCAGAAGTCTATTTTTCTCTCAGAACACTTGAATTACAATATGCTGAAAGATTATTATGTATTATTTGCCCAATGATGCCAAAAACTTGTTCTCTACTGAAGCTTTAATCTGCACCATGTTCTAATCTAATTTACAAGCAGACAATTTATGTTCAGACGCATAAAGAGTGTACATGTGTGCCGTGTATGCAAGTATTCAAGATCTGTCCACATTAACAATATATTACAAGTAGTCTGCCCACTTTTCCCACCATGCTACCGGTCTGAATAAAGTCTCCACATTTGGTGTGATATTCTTAAGAAATATGGATTCACACCAGCACCTGTCACACTCAGATGACCCCGAATGACCCTTTCCATCTCTTCCTCTCCGAACTGATAACCTCCCATGTAACGGATGTGAACTGGGATGTTAAAGCCTGTTCCCCACATCGCCTCCCGGTCTGGATAACACATTAGTGGCAGTGTTACTGGTTAATGCATTGGCAGCTCTGCAGACAAACATCAGAGAATTCAAGCAAATTGGACACCCTTGGGTATACGCACAAGTGTTTATGATCAGCAACAATGAAATGACAGGGAACACATTCACAGTGTAGTTGGATGTGTACATACACGGTAACAGGGCGAGACCTCCCACCATGTCCACCAACACATATAGGCGTACAAATAGGCAAACGGGCGGCCGAAGCACCTACACGCGTATAAACATGGTGAGCAGACTCATGTACAGCCTGTTAGTGTTTATATTGAGTATAAACTCCGCTCACTCGGCCTGTTAATTGCAACCAGACCAGCAGACACAAGCGAGGTCCATTTGTGTGTGTGTGTTTGTGAGTAGGGGGGGTCAGTCTACTCTTTATCCTGTTCTATTTCAAACAGATTCACCACATGTATGCGATTAACTGTAGAAACCTCCTAAATGCTCTATATCTGCAGGGACATGAAAGCTCAGTGTCCCCAGGGTGCCCCATGTGTTCATCCTCTGATTCTTACTACATCACACAGTCTGTTTGAGCAGTTTAAGGAGTCTTCGAGGGGGGGGGGATCTCTTCCAAACTCCAGCTGCGCTTTGGCATGCTCTTTTTTACTGGTTCATCATGGCAGTGATACTGGAGGCACACGCACACCATGCAGGACAAATGTTTTCAGAAACATCTTGTAGTGTACTGTTTAGCTGTAAAATGACCCGGCAGCCATGTTGAGATCAGTTGAGGAAATACCAAGCACCGCCCACCAGCCGGAGCACAGCCAATAGGAACGCTCTCTCTCTCTCAATGAAATGACCTGATTGGTCAAAGTCTCCCGTCACAGGCTAGATGTTTTAAAGCCTGAAATCAGAGCCATGAGGAGTTTAGTTTTCTCTCAGAACACTTGAATTAAAATATGCTGAAAGGTTATTATGGATTATTTGCCTAATGATGCCAAAAGCATTCTGCCTACTTACGCTTTAATCTGCACCATGTTCTAATCTTATTTACAAGCAGCCAATTTATATTCAGACGCATAAAGAGTGTGTGTTGTGTGCCGTGTATTCTGATTCTTACTACATCACACAGTCTGTTTGAGCAGTTTAAAGGCATCTTCGAGGGGGGGGGGGGACACAGACTACAAAAAACAGTCACAAACATAGAACATAACACAGTGAACAAAGTGTGATGGTGCAGCACAATAAAAAGTGGATGACAGGATATTAAAGGGACTGTTTGTAACTTCGCGTGTGGCCGGAGTCTCTGCTCCTCTGCCTGCTTGCCTTCACTCACACAGCACGCGTTCTCGCTGTCTCGCTCCACCTCACGTGCATGCGCGCTCACTCCACACTGCAGAAGAGTTAGTTTAGCTCTGAGAATATCTAGTGAATGTACAGTGGACGTTTGTGCAGATATAACTGCTGCAACTCCTCCAGACCAACAGAGGTTTTCCGTGTCTTGTGAAGTGACGGAGCTCCGCAGCAAGAAACGTTATCGTCTCCGACCGGGTGCCGGGGTCTCCCTGCGGGCGCTGTCGGAGACAATAACGTTTCTCTTCCGGGGCTGAAGCAGGAAAAGCCAACACTAGGATCAGCATTGATTCATGGAGAGACCTTCGTCTGGTCAGCTAACATTACTGCCAAGCAGGTGAAATATAGAGTGATATTGTGGTTTTAGCTGACGTGTGTCGCCTCACTGTTTTGAGCGATGCTCGTTCGTGTCTATGTAGAGCGAGCACAAGCGCGAACCCAACGCTGACTTTCGTTGACTTAACGGCCACAGGTGTCGCTGTTTACAAGCATTTCTGAAAGTTACAAATAGTCCCTTTAACAGAGTAAAAGCAGTATAAAAGCAATCAGGTCTTTAAAAGTGCTATATATATATATATATATATATATATATATATATATATAAGAACCCAATGACTCTCCAGGAGTTCTCCTTGTATAAATACCAAATAAATAGATAAATAGATAAATAGAAGTGTCAGTGAAAATAGTAGTCCTGAAATGTCTGTTTCATGTCCAGCATGAGACTTGGGGAGGGAGACACACGCACACCATGCACGCACGCACGGGAGCGCGCTCCCAGGTGTTTACGCGCGGAGCCATGGCGCCTCCAAGCGGACAGCGGTGGACACTGTGCGGTGTGTCGTGCGTCCTGTAGGCTGCAGGAGGAGGGACCAGAGCTGGTGCTGCTGGGGCTGGACCGGGACAGGAGAGCGAACGGACGGACGGAGCTTCTTCTGCGGGAAGGAAACTTGCATCCCAGGGCTTCATACCTCCAGTGTCTCCCTTTTTCTTTCTTTCTTTCCCCTCCTGATGAGATGAGGAGTTAACCTACAGAGGGTCAGTCGAAGTTTTCAAGTTGTTGGAGAGAGTTTGGGTAAGCAGCACTTTTACGCACAACAATGTGCCAGTTTCTCTCTCTCTCTGTCTGTTTCCTTCTTTCTTCCTTAGTGTGTTTCTGTGTGTCTCCCTCAATCTCTGTCTCTTTGCATGTATTCAAACTTACTTTCATCAACACAAATGAGTGTTTTTTTTCTCAGCCAAACCAAACTTTGTAGTACTTTGTAGTAAGCAACTCCTTCAAAAACCCACAAACTAATTGCCCAAGAAAAAAAAAAAACATAAGTAGAAGATGTTTTTTATTTATTTGTTTATTTGTTTTGCACATTAAGATTATACAACATAACAAAAAAAAGAAATGAATAATTTACAGTGCAGGAAGAGGCAAAAAAAAAAAACTGGGCTTATCTGAAGCCTCCACCTAGAGACAAGATTAATATAAAGAAATAATATGAATACATAATAGTGATAAACAATTAGTACAAGATACATATAATAATAATAACAATACAGTAAATATATAAAAAAAGACAAGTGTGTGTGTGTGTGTGTTTTATGGGCTCTATCAGTCGTGCTGGTATCTCTGCATGTTTCTTTTTTTTTTTGCATGCTATTTACCTGTGCAGTGGTGAAAGGCTACAGGGACTCCCACTCATTCCCCTCCTGGCCTGGGCAGTGGGAGAGGAGTGGGAACATCTGCAGGAGCGACTCCTCCGCAGCTCACATTTGTCAGTCCGCCAGAGGGAGCCACAGCAGAGCAGCAGAGCTCGGGGCTGCACTTTGTTTTAAAGAAGGCCTAAAATGATGTGTCTGAAAATATAGTTTTCTCTTAGTAAAAATCAGCAGATGTGAGATTATTTTACTTCAAATTACATGAAATTTTAATAACTAGTTTTAAAGGTGAAGTGTGTAGGATTTGGTGGCATCTAGCGGTGAGGTTGCAGATTGCAACCAACTCAAACTTCTCCCGTGTGCCAAGCGTGTAAGACAGGGGTCAGCAACCTTTACTATCAAGAGAGCCATTTTTGGCATAAAAGAAAGAAAAAAAAATCTTTCTGGAGCCGCAAAACATTTGCAGTGAGGTAGGGGCCACATTGAGGGGGAAAAAATCAGATATAACGAGAATAAAGTCACAACTTTACAAGAAAAAAAGTTGTAATATTACCAGAACAAAGTCATAACTTTACCGTAGAAACATGGCTGCCGGCTCCGTATGGTGGACCGGCTCCGTATATAGATATAAACAGCTCATTCTAAAGGCCCCGACACACCAAGCCGACAGTCGGATAGTTTGGCGCCGTCGGTGAGCGTCCGTCGGCCTAGTTTTTTCAGTGTGTCCCGCACCGATGGTTCTAGTCTGTCCGTGTCTGAGTTTTTTCAGCCGATTCAACATGCTGAATCGGCGGCGGCGCCCGTCGGTGAGAGAAATTGCTCTGATTGGCTGTTCAGCTTAAACGAATCAGTGCTCAAGAAGAGAAACGGAAGTGAGGAAAGCAAGCCAACGAGTAAAGTCAAGAGGAAAAACACAGAAAGCTCTTCTCATTTGTCATCTTCATCTTACCTGATCACTCCAATACACAGATATTATTATCACAATGACATGACCATCTGGAATGAAGCTAGGTGGTGAGTTAGAGTGGTGTGGAAATGGTCGGCAAACGCCGCTTTGTTTCATGTACGTATCGTAACAACGGCTTGTATATCCGCCGTCCTCGGTCTTCCGGTTTCCCTTTTTGAATGATGAATACAGACTACTGCCGCCTGCTGGTGTAGAGAGTTATTTCATCTCACGCAGGCGCGGAATGTACGTGCTAACTGGCCGTCGGCTGTAGTCTTTGCGGTGTGTTCGACTGCAACTTGTCGGCCAAAACAAAGGCGACGTGAGGCAACGTAACAGTCGGCCTCCGTCACCGCTAGTTCTTCGTTGTGGGCTAGGTGTGTCCCCAGCTTTAGGTAACAAAAACACAATTCATATTTTCAGATGATTATACAGTAAAGAAAATATACTTATTAATATCATATTCTGCCAATAGATCCTCCTCTAAATACTGCACACTGTTCCTTAAAAACAAAACATTTTAAGGCAAATAGCTCCGCTTGTGGGGTGGCATCATGTATTTACATTGACATTTATATTATGAGTTGTTTTCTCAAGAGGGGAGACGTTTCTCTTGTTTTTCAGTTGGCAGATGGTCCAGTCAGTGGTGGACATGTGCTGGGTTGAGATCTTAGGAGTTGATGTAGAGTGACAGATGACCAGTAGGCTGTGTTGACATGTCGCTACCAGTGTATGTGCTGAGTGTACCAGAGGCCTTCCCCTCCCTCACAGCCAGCTCTGGATTATTAATCAGGCAAAGTGTGCACTGCCCTGAAGGCCTCATACCTAGTGTTTGTAAACCAGTTGGTTTGTGGTAATTTGATTAATTGTGGATTTCTTTTTACGAATATGCACACTCGAGATAACGAGGGGCCTTACGAGAGGTCCTGCATGATTACATGTCTTGTCAGAATTTACATGATGCATATATAAATTTGTGTTTAACCAAATCAGGGTCAAAGTGCCAGGGCCCCCTAACGGGTTAATGACAGCCAGTGAACAGAGGTTGGCGGCCTTTGGAGGGCAGCAGACTGAGGCCTTGTGAAATCTGATGGTTTAAAACCAAAATGTTCGTCTTGCTGTATTCAATCAGCGGCCTGCTGTCTGTTGCCAACTGCTCCCAGAGTCTGTTCATTCTGTGTCATCACCCAAAGTGTTTCTATATTTGTCTTGCGTGTCCAGGTTTCTGCACGAATAATCTATAATGGAGCAAATATCAGTTGATCTTGAGATCAGCCACCTCTTCCTCCGGTTTCCATTTCCACCGTTAAACACGAGAAAGAAAAGCCATGTTCAACTCATGTGATGCTTTCTCCTGTTACATAACGCTGAGGCAGCCATTTTGTTCCCTGGGTAACAGTCTGCAGATCGTTCCTCACAGCGTAAACTGAAACCAGATGCAGCATCTAGATGAAGAAACGATTTCTTTGGCAATCATCTAACGCTACATGACAAAAATCATGCAGCATGTGCAATGATAAGAAAATTAAATATTATCAGACTACGACACAATTAAATGCTTTTTATTTAAAATATAATCCCATAGTCTCGTTGTTTCTTGATTTAGGCTTTAAAACAGTCACATGTATGGCTTTCCTTTTTAGTGTGTTTTTTTGTCTTCTATTTTCACTTTATTGATTTTGAGAGATTCAGTTGGTTCAGTTGTGTGTTTTGTGCCTTTTATGTGTCAGACAGGAGAAGAGGAAGATGCTGGGGTTAGAGGTCATCGCGCTCTGTCTTCTCTTTGGCGCCCTGACGCACGGCCAGCCATCAGAGTGCAGCAGTGAGTGCCACCAAACTGAACCCTTGTTGCCTCGCAGCCATAGTAACATGTCACGTTAATATGTTAACACATTTTTTGTGACATTTCATCTTGCTGATTTAAATGCAATTTTCTATGGAGGCTTTACATGTGTGTTATTTTTTTGTCCCCCCCCCCCCCCCCGCAGAGAAGAATGAGTGTCCCATAGACGTGTACTTCACCATAGACACATCTGAGACCATCGCCCTGCAGGAGCCGCCCCCCGGAGCGCTGGTGGAGAGCATCAAGGTTCGTCGTTTATCTGCAATTTTATCACTTAAGTCTCAACGCAAAATATCCCTGTTTCATAGTGTCATCAACCCTAAACGGCAGTCGACCAAGTGAGCAGCATCAGCCATGTTGTGTGACGTGTTGTGTCTTGTTGTTTTAGCAATTCGTTGAGCAGTTTGCAATGCGTTTGGAAGATGCTGAACTCAGGGGTGCCGTGCGAGTCAACTGGAACATCGGTGGACTGCACTTCTCCCAGATACAGAATGAGTTCAGTACCATCGGACCCAAGGACGCTTTCATCACTGTGAGTGACACACACACACACACACACACACACACACACACACACACACATATGCTTACACATCCCAGATACCATCAAGTTAAAGATTAAATAGTTTGGTCAGATTTCATTTTGTTTTATGTACCTAACCAAGCTGAATTAGAGGAATTTGATAACGTTGGCATTTAGCCTCCAAATGATGTAAAATACTGGTTAAAGCTGCGCCAGGCAACATCACATGTTGGCAGCTAAATGGAGGGAATTGTAGGAGTTCTGCATCTTGTTTAAACGTACATCCTTCCTTCCTATGGCTGGAGATTTCTGACCCGTGACCCTCTGCCAATGGGAGTTTCATACGGAGAAAAAAGTGCAAATCTGTAGAGAGTTGTCATCTTCAGTGTGTTTTTGTTTTTAGCCTACCACACACTTATTAACATAAATGACAATCAGGTCTGGGTAAACCTGTTTTGGGGCAGTGGGACAAAAATCAGCTTCGGGCCACCACAACCTAGACTGTATAAAAACTAGTGAAAAAAAAGAATTAAAGAAGCTTTTCACACAGTGTGCACTGCGGAGCAAAACCTGCTGATAACTGCAAGATAGACGTATCGTCCTTGTGGCCTCATGGTGTGAGATGCGTGCTATGCAGTTGCAAGGTTCAAATAAAGGTGCAAAATGACAAACTGTTCCTTTAAAACTAGATTTAGACACGGCAGCTGGTGGTTATGTTAAAATGCAGAAGCCACCTTCAAGGCCATTACACACTTACACTAAAAGCGGCTTATTTTCTTTTCGGAACAAGCTCGATTTTCCGACCTTTCGCGCCACGAATAAAGGCATCAACCAATCATGTTTTGCGGAACGGGTTGAGTTGTGCCTTTATTTATGAAACAACAACTCAGAGGCTCTGTAGTCCGAGCTAAGACGGCAAACTTTATTACTCCTTTCAACCTTGACGAAGGCAGCGCAGACCAGATCCACTTCCGTTCATACCTTTCACAATAAGAGCCGTAGACATATAACATTCGCAGGCGAGTATTTCACATTTTCGTGTTGTTTATTCGTCACCCGTGTGTAAAAGTCTTTAGTCTTGTACCATTTCAGTGTATATCAATCAATTAATCAACAGATAACTAATCACCACAGAGAGAACCTGATACCTTCAGGGCCCCTAAGGGCCTTAGGTCCCTGGACTGACTTTTCCCGACTGGTAATCCAGCCTTAACAGGTCACACTTGTATCTGTTTCCAGGGTGTTAAGGGAATCAAATACCTGGGTAAGGGTACCTGGATCGACTGCGCCCTCAACGAGATGAACAGTAAAATGATGAGCTCAACCACATCCCCCAGCCTCCGCTTCGCTGTGGTCATCACTGACGGCCACTCCACCGCAGAAAAGTGCTCGGGTGTCAAATCAGCAGCGGATAAGGCGCACGAAAACATCCGCGTGTTTGTCGTGGCCGCGTCGAAGAACGTGGAGGAGACGTCACTGAAGGAGATCGCCAGCTCTCCAGCGTCTGTCTACAGGAGGGAGTTCATGGCTGTGGATCTGAGCCAGGGCAGAGCCGTCATACACACGGACACCATCGACCGCATCATCCAGACCATGGTAACACACAAACACACCCGCAGAGACACAACATAAAACACCATCAATGCCTCTTCCATGCTCACTCCTTGTTCCTTTTGTTTTCACAGAAACATATGGCGTACGCAGAGGTGAGAATGCACACGTACAGTAACTAACGATCATAAAGATTTATGTTTCAGACTGCATCAAAGCTGACTGTCTTCATTTCCTGTATAACACAGTGTTACAAAGTGTCCTGTCTGGAGACACCAGGGGTTCACGGTCCACATGGCCACAAAGGACAAAAAGTGAGCTTCACACACGCACATACACACACAAATTTGCACACTAATCACTTTCATCCTCACACACATTTTCTCCTTTTAACTTGCAGGGAGCTAAAGGAGACAACGGCGACCCAGGTCCGAAAGGAGAGTTTGGTCGACCCGGAGACCCTGGTATCGAGGGTCCCATCGGTCAGCCCGGTTCCAAAGTAAGTTTGAACATCCACCTACCCATCGTTCACTATTCACTACAGTATGACAAAGTTTGCTTTTGTCTATATTGTTATAAACTATTTTTCTTTCCCCTTTTTCCTCTCTGTAGGGAGAACCAGGTCTTCTAGGCGATAAGGTGAGGCATCACTTTCCTTTTGTGTAGATCAAGCTCATCAATGCATGACTTAAGCCTTGGAATAAATTACTGCGTTTGTAGATGGATGAGTTCATAATCTGTCAATGAATAAGCGCATATTGGTCGTACGTAAAATAACTGCTGATCTTCTGTCTGCCCACAGGGAGAGTACGGCTCTCAGGGGAAAAAGGTAGGATTTTTTTTCCATTTATTTCCTAAACGAATCTATTAATTATCATTCATTTTGTAGAGGTATTGGTTCTTTCTCTTCTAATTGTCTCTTTTCTATGTCGTCAGGGAGTGCTTGGCATCTTTGGACGCAATGGGACAGATGGACAGAAGGTAGGTGCTCTATAAGGCTGAAATTGAGGAGCAACTTTTAGGGAACAAAATGCCACCTAAAATCTTTACTGACTTACTGAAACTGATTCCGTGCTGAAAGTTTCAAATAGTGGATGTCTGAATTTGAAGTGAAGCTCTTGTCTTGCAATGCAATTTTTTTTCTTCTTCTTCCCAGGGTAAACTTGGACGGATCGGTGCTCCCGGCTGCAAAGGAGACCCAGGCGACAGAGTATGACGATTTAAAATGATCAGTACGTCTATATCGGGTTGTGTTATGGCCTATTTATGGTGTGTGTTTGATGCTTTGTACAGGGTCCCGATGGTCATCCCGGAGACGTCGGTGAACGTGGTCTCGGAGGAACTGGAGGAGACAAGGTACACTGTCTTCACTTAAAACAAAATCCATCAGCCATCCAACCTGTGGTTAAACTCTGCCTGATTGACTGTGTGTTTGTGTGCTTGTGTCCTATTTTCAGGGTGATGCCGGTCGCCCCGGAAGACCTGGTCCCTCTGGCCCGGCCGGAGAGGGTGGACCGAAGGTAAACCAGAACACGGGGACGGGGATGGCTGCTCTTTGCTGGGACAAATATATGGTCTGAGGTCATGTTGAATGGTTTGAGGAGTGTTGGAGGTGAAAGGGCTAACCTCTGGTGCTTCTTCCACAGGGAGAGAGTGGAAGTTCTGGATCACCTGGCGAACCCGGACTGAAAGGAAACCCAGTGAGACTCATCACCACAGACAGATATACACGTAAACACTCATTACATGCATCATGTAGCTCACCTGTGTGTCATTTTTCTTAGGGAACCCCTGGACAAGAAGGACGCAATGGAGAGCCGGTAGGAACGTCTGATTCACTCATAACCATTGTTCCCCTTCATTGTTCCCCTTCATCGTTCCCCTTCATCGGCTTCGTGTTGATTTTCGAATTGTTCTTGTGTTCCAGGGGAGAAGAGGAGACTTTGGGCCAAAGGGTGCTCAAGGGTCAGATGGCATTAAGGGAGACAAGGTACAAGTTTATGTGAAACATTTCCGCGTTATAACGTTTTTTTGCCGCGGCTCAAATGACTTGTTTTATTGAGATACATCGCTCCACCACTAGGGGGCTCAATGCTGATTTTCTGTTTCAGGGTGAAATGGGGTCAGAGGGCGTGAGAGGACTTCCAGGTGAAGAAGGAAGCAAAGGAACGAAGGTGAAAAGAGCCGTATTATCTTGATAATCTGTATATGTTCATACACTGGTGGACTCAGGGGGGGAGAAAACAATATAAAGTGCCCTCTAGGATGCCCTTCCAGTGGAGAAAACATGATAAAGGTCCCTTTAGGGTGCCCTTCCAGTGGGGAAAACATTATAAAGTGCCCTCTAGGGTGCCATTCCAGTGGAGAAAACATAATAAAGTGCCATCTAGGGTGCCCTTCCAGTGGAGAAAACAAGATGCAGTGCACTAATGGGTGCCCTTCCAGTGGAGAAAACATGATAAAGTGCCCTCTAGGGTGCCCTTCCAGTGGAGAAAACATTATAGGGTGCCCTTTCAGTGGAGAAAACATTATAGAGGTCCCTTTAGGGTGCCCTTCCAGTGGGGAAAACATTATAAAGTGCCCTCTAGGGTGCCATTCCAGTGGAGAAAACATTATAAAGTGCCATCTAGGGTGCCCTTCCAGTGGAGAAAACAAGATGCAGTGCACTAACGGGTGCCCTTCCAGTTGAGAAAACATGATAAAGTGCCCTTTAGGGTGCCCTTCTAGTGGAGAAAACATAATAAAGTGCCATCTAGGGTGCCCTTCCAGTGGAGAAAACAAGATGCAGTGCACTAATGGGTGCCCTTAAATAGAGGAAACGTGATAAAATGTCCTCTAGGGTGGCCTTAAAATGGAGAAAACCTCATGCAGTTCCATATAGGTTACCCTACACGTTAGAAAACTTGTGTAAGCTGGTGCCCCTCTGCACGCAGCTGATGCCCTTTTTAATTTTTTTGCCCCTGCCCCTCAGACAGCCTGAGTCCGTCACTTCATATGAACACCATACACAGCTCTTTAATCTACTACCGTTGCACCTGTCATCAACTTCCTCTCCTCTCAACAGGGAGACAACGGCCTGCCAGGCCCCAGGGGACCACCGGGGATACTAGGAGAGAACGGGAGAAATGTAGGTTGAGGGTCTTATTTGGGCATCGTGTGAAAAAAGATACATTACCTCATCTGGTTTACATTAACACTGTTTGTATTACAGGGTAGCAGCGGTGACCCTGGTGATTCTGGACCCAGAGGAGAACCTGGACTGGTTGGACCAAAGGTATGTGTTTCTGTGTTAGCATCTTCCTTGGACTGTTTTCAGCTGTAGTTTGTCTTGACTGTTTCTTTTTGTCTTTACTCAGGGAGACCATGGAAGACCTGGCTTCAGCTATCCCGGAGGAAGAGGATCATCGGTAACGTAACACTTCATCTCTTTACATCTGCTAGCCGTAGAGCGGCAACGCTTGGCTGACGTAACCTTTCCTCCGCAGGGCGGAAAAGGAGAGAAAGGTGGTCGTGGACCCCGCGGCGGCAGAGGAGACTGTGGTCAAAAGGGAGGACCAGGAGAAAAAGGACCTGAGGGAGAGCCAGTGAGTAACTCATTGTAGTTGGATGTTACTGGAGCAAAAGGCGTACAGTGAAGGTACACGATGCTAAGTTTTTTTCTGCCTACAACAGGGCGAGCCAGGATCTTTTGGTGAACCTGGCCGGAGGGGGCCAAGAGGAGAGCTTGGGCGTAATGTAAGTATACAAAAACCGCACTCTAAATCAAGTGTTTTTCCTCCTCACTGATATAGAGAGCTCTGGTGCTCGGAGTCTTTTGACAAATTAGAGAAGAAGTACCGAAAGGTAAATACATTAAAAGGGTAACACTTTATAATAACCATCATTTATAAATGGTAAAATGATAGTTCATTAAAATTTAGTTATTTTACTGTTAACAAACCATGAAATTATAAGTCATACCGTCTACAAATCATTAGTAATGCTATAAATGATGTTATTTTAACAGTTTATTGTTGCACACATTCTAACATTTTATATATACATATATATATATATATATATGTATATATAATGTTTATATATGTTTTGCAAACAATTTCTTAAAGGTTTACAAATCATTTCGTAATCATTAACGAATACTTAATATAATATATACACTGTTATTAAATACTTTACTAATGTAACTGATATCGTCTCTTATAAGCTATTATACGATATATAGTATATAAACTATTTATTTCATATTTTCACAAACTAATGATAAAATAACAGAAAGTATAGCATTACTAGTAATTAGTAAACATTATTAATTAGCATTTCATTGTTTGTTAGCAGTAAAATAGCTATTAACTATTAGTTTATTTAACTATATATATATATAGAGTATATTTACCATTTATAAATGATGGTTATTGTGTTACCACAGCTAGAAAATGCCAACCTAAGCGGATGCTTTCATATGTTTACTTGTTACCGATTATCTGCTAGCAATCCTAAACCGGACAAAAGCCGAAAGGCAGGATGTGATTGTGTCTGTTCTTTTCCTCTACAGGGAGATCCCGGCCCTGAGGGAGACCCCGGCCTCACTGTAAGAACATTTATAACATCTAATCACTCTTTTATCACCGGCACATCAACAGAAACATGATGAAGATAATGACATAATGTTTCTCCCTGCAGGAATGTGATGTCATGAACTACATCAGGGAAACGTGTGGCTGCTGTGGTGAGTTTGTTTACCGCCGTGTTTCCATTCCTGATCTGATCGTTGCTCTGATCGGGGCTGTCAGATTCTCACAGTTTTATGTTTTTTCGTCCTGCAGACTGTGAGAAACGCTGCGGCCCCCTGGACATTGTGTTTGTGATTGACAGCTCAGAGTCAGTGGGTCTGACTAACTTCACCCTGGAGAAGAACTTTGTCATCAACACCATCAACAGACTTGGATCCATGGCCAAAGACCCCCAGTCAGACACAGGTACACATGCATTATGTCACTTCAGGATTAGTCTGTATGTCATAAAAGAAATAGATGGCTGCCAACTTGGTGTAAACACACTAACGGTTGCTTGTGTTCCCATGCAGGCACAAGAGTGGGAGTTGTTCAGTACAGTCACAGTGGAACCTTCCAGGCCATCAAGCTCGACGACCCAAAGATTGATTCGCTGTCTGCTTTCAAGGTCTCAAACACAAACACATGTGCAGACTGCTTTGAAGTGTATTTGTAGGGCTGTAGCACACACTGTTCTTTTGCCTTCTTTTTCCAGATGTGTCTTAATTAATCAGGGCTGATGTGCTGTCGGATCGGATGTGCCGTCTGCACGCAAACAATGCAGATGGGAGTCATCACAGTTACATTTGTGTCCCTCTCACTATATTTCTGTCATTCACTAACACATATAATCTGGGATGCGATATTTGGTAGACCCACGTTAAAGAATAAGGCTGGCGCTCTTCTATATTGGGATCTTTTTTTTTCAACGAACCCGCCCCAAGTCTTCAAAATGGCTACACTTTCTGACCTCACATCATGTACGTACACTTCTCTCACATTGTGACTTCTCCACTATTCAGGATGCGATGAAGCGCTTGGAGTGGATCGCTGGAGGAACATGGACTCCGTCCGCTCTGAAGTACGCCTACGACAACCTGATCAGGGACAGCCGCAGGGCCAAAGCCAACGTCACCGTGGTTGTCATCACAGACGGACGCTTCGACCCCAGAGACGACGACTCGCTGCTCACCTACCTCTGCAGGTGCCTGGGGCGCTGGGGCTGCACATTAGGATTTAGAATTAGCATTTGTGGAGACGACAACTGTTCTATCTCATTTCTTGTATTTGTGTGAGCAGCGATCCCAGCGTCGACGTGAGCGCCATCGGTATCGGAGACATGTTCGACCAGATCGAGGAGAATGAGAGTCTGAAGAGCATCGCCTGCCAGAAGGACGGAAGGGTGCTGGGCATGAAGCGCTTTGCTGACCTGGTGGCAGATGAGTTTATCGAAAAGATTGAACACGTGCTCTGCCCAGGTACGCTCAATACGGAAACACACCTTATTTACAGCACTTTCATCTAGTGGATCATGAAGCTGTTTTGGTTTTGTCTGTTTTTCTCTGACATCCTGTCTTTGTCTCTGCTTTAGATCCTATCACCGTGTGCCCTGATCTCCCTTGTAAAACAGGTAAGATTTTAAAATATTATGTATTACTCTCCTCTTCGAAGATTTTCAGGCCTAACCAGCATTATTGAGGTGTCGATATGCTTCAAACGAAGTGCTTGTCAAATTGTCAAACGTGTCTGAAAAAGCGTTTGACTTTGGGGGGGATATGGATGACACTTTTTGCATCTTTTTTCATTCTTTACACAAATTCTTCTGTCACTTTTTATGTGTACAACCGGGTGCAACACCGTGAATACCTTTGAGGGGAGACTGTTCGAAAGTGTGCACTGTTATCCTTTTACATTTTGGCCTGCGGACGTGTTCGGACAACACTTGGTACCAACTAGTTTGTTTGAAGCATACTGACGCCTTTAACCTATGTTAAGGATTAGACAAGTTGTGGATTAAATTTAGGTTAATGTGTTTTTTTACATATCATTTCACCTCCTTTGCTATGATGCAACTAATTCATGTCGCTGTAAAGCCAACACACAAAACCAAACTTGCAATTTAGTGCAACTCGGTGTAGCTCCGGCATCTTTGTTGGCTGTGTTGATTAGGGATGGGCGGATCGATACTGTGGTATCGATGCTTCGATACTCACAAGCTTCTCATTTGGTATCGATTACTTTGAAAATAATATATCGATAATAAAATTACATAAATGCAAACGTGGGTGGCTGCATCACTTTCAAACGTTTTCACTACTTTTGTTTAATGTTTGTGCCAAAACATCCCTGACATATTTAGCTGCCCTGTGTCACTTGAGTGTGGAAACCATCGGTATTGGTAAAATTGTAACAAGCTATCGTATCGAATTAAAAAAGTTTGGTATCGCCCATCCCTAGTGTTGATGCGTCGTGTCTGTGGGACCCCGCCCACAATGTTATTCCGCCCGCTTGTTTCAGGAGGGGGCGTCACGGCGGGGCAAGCCCCTCCCCCCTGGAAGCCACTGGCCGAGGAAGGCAGCCCCTCATTGGTCCCCACCTCTTTGGAGGGTGTGACCAGCCTGCTGAACGGCCTGAGCGAGCAGCAGCACGGGGTTGGCGTTGCGACCATGGCGTACGCAGCCCAGAGAGCCAAACTCGCCCAGGGATCGGACAGGCAGCAGTGGACCAAGCTGTTCATCGACTCCTTCAAATATGTCTATGGAGACATTATGGGAGACCCAGAGAAAGCCATAGGACTCTGCTAATGCTAATATGCTAACATGCTACCTCGCCATTATGGACGCCAATAACTAATAAGCTTACTGCTGGAAATAGAATAGACTTTAATAAAACTGTGGGCATTTCTTTAAAGAGGACCTATTATGCTTTTGTGCCTTTCCCCTTTCCTTTAGTGTGTTATATAGTTTTTTGTGCATGTAAAAGGTCTGCAAAGTCACAAAGTCCACACCAAAGGGAGTTACTCTCCCCGACAGAAACACTGCTCCTGAACTGCCTGAAACTCCTTGATTGATGTCCCGCCTTTTCTTCCGTAACATAGTGATGTCACCAAGTAAGATATTTGCATAACGGCTAGTTTAGCACGCCCTCAAACAAAGCTAGTTAGAGCGGAGCTGGAGCGGAATCCAAAGAGTTTGGTTTGGTTGACCAATCACAACAGAGTGGGCCAGCTGACCAATCAGAGCAGACTGGGCTTCTCAGGAGGGGGCGGGGCAGGAGCTCAAACAGAGCGTTTCAGACAGAGGGCGAAAAGAGGTGCTGCAGGGCAGCCGGGATGAGAAAAATAAAGTGTTTTTTGAACATTAAAGAATGTAAACATGTTCTAGTAGAGACCCCAAAATACAAGTATGCACTTGAAAATGATCATAATAGGTCCTCTTTAACTCTACGCGTTCAATATACACCATGGGCTGATGCAAAAGGATTGCATGATATGAAGGTGGCCCTGTCCCAACATCTCAGAGCAGCCTTATGTTCAGTTACTGTATAAGATGGGCCAAAATTCAAAATGTGATGCTCCCTCTCCTCATAGAATATTTTTGAATTAACGCACATGGAGCTGTGTCTCAGAAAAGTATGTCTGTTAAAAATATGAAACATATCATTTCTTCCACCGTGAAGTGGTGGTGGAACGTCCTCCATTCACACGGAGGGCGGATGTCGTCCATTTGTCGGAGGCAGATTGGTCTGTAGAGCCATTCATGTTGCTCCTGTGTAGTGTACAGTGGCTCTTTGATGAAGCCTCATTTCCACTGTGAATCACGAGCTCGCTGAATCACTCTGATGAGATTTTTTTTTGCTGTTTTGCACATATCCATGGTTACGGCCTTTACTTTTCTTTCTTGTGCTCTGTGAATGAGTCATGTTGGTGAAAAGGCCTTGACATGTGGAAAAATATCTGGTTTTATCCATGTCACAGTATGCTGTATATGAGTCAGAAGTTGGTATATGTGGATATTTGGTTAATCGACTTGGCACTGACAATGAAGGAACTATTGTATGTTATGCCCTTGGTTGGTGCATGTTTTTTTTCCGCATGTGGCTTGGCTTGTAAAGTAGGATGACTAGAGGAAAATGACTACAGAGTGGCTCTAACCAAATGTTATGGTATCATGTTAGCTCTGTGAATGAAACATGCTGATGTGAACTATGTCATTTGGTATATAACATGTATTCATGTTTCTTTAATAATGCCATCTCAAGAGAATAAAATCAAAGAGCAAACTAAAAAAGTGCTTTCTTGATGACCTCTGAGCATCTGTGTTCCAGCTGTAGCTCGCCGAACGCCATGTTTGATTTAAAACGTCACGTACGTGTGTGTGTGTGTGTGTGTGTCTGTTCCAGAGCCTGCAGTGGCCAGCTGTTCGCAGCGGCCCGTGGATGTGGTGTTCATGTTGGATGGCTCTGAGAGGATGGGACTGGAGGACCACCGCAGGGTCAAAGAGTTCATCGAGAACGTGGCTCGCCGCCTCACCCTGGCCAACGGCCTGAAAGACGACAGGAATGCCCGCTTGGCTCTGCTGCAGTACGGCAGCTCTACAGAGCAGCGGGTGGAGTTCGCGCTCACGCACAATCTCACAGTGATCTCTGATTCGCTGGCGGGGGTGAACTACATGGACTCCTCTTCTGCTCTGGGCAGCGCTATCATCCATGCTGTCAACAATCTGGTGGTTCCACAGGTACAAACAAATACAAACACAACGCTTGTCTTGGATTTGTAGGAAGGCAAACTGTGCCACAAACATGTAAAGGAATAGTTAAACCCTTTTTTTGAAATTTACTTTTTGGAATAAGATGAAAAGATCAAAACCACTCTCATGTCTGAGTCTGGATCTCAAAAATACGTATCTCATTTGTTTCATCTCTACACAAACAGAAATAACAGTGTCAATTTGTGATTTCGCTATAGCTGTTTTAGTCCTGCTTCCTGTCTTTATGCTAAGCTAAGCTAATTTCCTTCTAGCTCAAGCCCTATATCAACACACATATGTGAAAGTGGTATCAATCTTCTCATTTAACTATTGGCAAGGAAGCTAAAAAAGTGTATTTCTTTAACATTGCATGTCGTGTTTGCAGGGTGGAGACCGCTTGGCTCGTCGCAACGCCGAGCTGGCCTTTGTGTTCATCACCGACGGCATCACAGCCAGCGAACAGCTGGATGAGGGCGTGTCTGCCATGAGGCGAGCTGAAGGCGTTCCCACGGTGATCGCCATGGGAACAGACACAGACGAAGACGTGCTGCGGAAGGTGTCGCTAGGGGACGGGTCGGCCATCTTTAGAGGAGCTGACTACGCCATGCTGAACAAACCGTCGTTCTTTGAGCGCTTCATCCGCTGGATATGCTAGTGAGGAACTGTAACGCTCTGCCCCATAGAATTAAAGAAGGCGTGCACATAAACACACACACACACACAGAGCCATCAGCCAACCTCTGTGATCATTATCATTACTGGATGTTAGGCACTGAGGCGGCTACATATCCTGTTGTTATGGGTGACGGTTAATTTACAAGAGCCAAAACAATCCACGTAGGACCAGCTGACACACAAACACATAGGCATGCAATATCGTTAGTTACTTGATTGTTCTAGTCATTCTAAATCTACGGTCAGCACTTCCAACCAAAGACACTCAGAAGCATCCCAGAGGAGAGGTGTATGATTCTTGAATGTGTACGAAACTAATTGTACGCTTTATTTTGTTTTTATATTGTATTGATTTTCAGTTTGCAGTCTCTCTCTCTCTCTCTCTCTCTCTTTCTCTCTCTCTTTCTCTCTCTCCCTCACAGTCTTCACAAACTCAGTATTTACATTAAAGGTGCTAAAGTAGAAATAAAGGACAAAGCCATCTGAGTGGTTCTCAAAACTTTTTTACATCATGTTATGCTGTAATTACTGTAGTTTGTTCAGGGGATAAAGACATGTAGACTTATCTCCCCCAGGGAAAAAAAAAACTCACATAAATGCCCCACATGAGAATCACACACGCACTCTCACACACACACACACACACACACACACACACGCACGCACGCACGCACGCACGCACGCACGCACGCACACACGCACGCACACACACACACACACACACACACACACACACATATGCTGAAGTTAATTACACATGCATTGACAGACAAACATGAAAGAACCAAATCTGTAAACATGAAGTCCAAATAAAGCCTAATGTGGTGACCCCAACACTGTCTTTTGTGTTTGCAAGATATAAAAAAGAAAATGTGTGATGTGTTTAATATGTTTTTGATCCATGTGCAATTTGTCCTTAAACCACTGTAACCTTAGCAGGAAGGAAGTGGCATAGAAAACGTACATAACACAAACATACATAATACATTTCATCCTTTTGAAATGTAATATTTATCCCCTCTCCATTTGTTCCCAAATTATTTTTAATTTATTTTATTTTGATCCCAAAAGAAAAAGTGTAAAAAATGGGTGTTTGTGCATCTGGCTCCCTCTGCTGTACAGAGACATACAAAGCAGCAAATTCAAAAGTCTATTCAGACCAATCTATTACATTGTATACTTCTGATGGTCTACACTACATTTTGGAGGCAAATATTGTACTTTTTTACTGCATTGCATTTGTTTGACAGCTTTAGTTAGTAATTGCTTTGCTAATTTGGGTTATTAATACAAAATATAATACATTATGTCAAATCAACTAATAAATTATGACTTATTATTACAGTTTAAGCTACCCAGCAGTATATAAAGCTTTACCAGCTGCAACATTAAAGAAATGTAGGCCTACACTTTAAACCTGCAGTAGGCAGAATGTTTTTGGCATATTGTAATTCAAGTGTTCCGAGAGAAAACTAGACTTCTGCACCTCCTCGTGGCTCTGTTTTGCTTCATGCTGAATAATGAGTAATTTAACTTTTGGTACTTTAAGTATATTTTGATGCAAATATTTATGTACTTGAAAAGTAAAAATGTTAAAGGTCCCATATTGTAAAAAGGGAGATTTTCAGGTCTTTTATATTATAAAACAGGTTTAAGTGCTAAATAAATACTGTTAAACTATCAAACCCCTCAATATACGGAGAAATACACACAACCCGTATTCAGAAATTGTGCGTTTGAAACAAGCCGTCAGGATTTCTGTCCATTTGTGATGTCACAAATCTACAATATTTAGACCATTACACGGTTTTCAACGTAAACATTCTAACTGTGTCCCAGTTTATTTCCTGTTGCAGTGTATGTAAATAACATCAGCTGACAGGAAGTACACATGGACCCAAGCTGTTGCCCTAGCAACGTAATTCTGTTGCAATTCTGTTGAAATGCACTAAAACGGAGTGTTTCAGACAGAAAGGTAAATACAGGTATATTCAGGCAGACAGCATGAGGAAAATAAAGGTGTTTTTTTTTAACATTACAGCATGTAAACATGTTCTTGTAGAAACACAAAATACAAGTATGAACCTGAAAATGAGCACGATATGGGACCTTTAATGTATAGCTATTAGTGTTTTTATGTTGCAACCAGAAAAGTTAAATTTTAAAAATATTTATTTAAATAATATATTAAATGGAAATATTTATTTCATTTTTATAAATTATTTTTATTTATTTTTTATTTATTTTTTTTCCAAACTTTGCACGGCAGCTGGATTCTGGTGATGTCAAGAGATCTCCCGATAATCAGGTCAACTGTGACGCAATTATATTTACAAATGTCACTTAAATTTAAGTAAAGAAAAGAAATTAAAATTAAAAAAAATCACACACACAAATTGAGAGTAGAGTCCAGCAACTTGTTCTGTCTCTGCTTTGCACAAAGATGCTCTATAATATGACCCCAGAATGAGCGCATCCGGTCTGGAGGTTACCTCTACAGGACACCGTAGACACCAGAGACGCGTGACCACAACATCTGACGGAGACAACAATCACTGCAAAACGGTGAGTTATCTATAGTGATAAAGATCTCCTATAGCTCCGTGCATAGTCTATTATTAATATGCATTAAGATGTAGAGGAAAGAATTAATAAAGGTCCAGAGGAAAATGAAGGTTGTCAAAACCAAAAAAACATCTCAGGGTAACGTTAAAGTTTTTAAAGTTCAAAGGTCTACATTATATAACGTTGTAAAACTGAAGTTGAAGACAATAATTATCTGATGCTGAGCAATAATTATATGATTATCTGACAGACACTCAGTGCAATAATCTGGCAAAACTGTCATCAAATCTATATACATATTGTATTTTTATATTTTATATTGTATTGTCTTTTATATTTTTTAATATTTATATTGCACTATCTCTTTTTTTTATTTGTATTATCTTTTTATTAGCACCTATTGGATTGTCACAATCTAATTTCGTTGTACTACACAATGACAATAAAGGGCTTGAACTTTGAAGTCAGTCATGCACGAGAATTTAATTGCACAAGAAGTATCTATGTGTGTGTGTGTGTGTGTGTGTGTGTGTGTGTGTGTTCCAGTGCTGCCAGTATGGAGGGAGAGCCCATCTCCGTCCTGTGCACCCCTGCTCTGGTGGTGGATGTGGACAAAGTGGGGTGAAATGCAGAGAGGATGATCGAACGCTGCAAGAATCTGGGGGTCCAGCTTCGGCCACACATGAAGACCCACAAAACCATGTATGAAAAACAGACACACACACTCAAAACAATACATTTACGAAAATCTGTCATATGTATAGTCAGGTCAATTCTATTTATATAGAGCTAAAAATCACAACAGGAGTTATCTCATGATACTTCTCATAAAGAGCAGGTCTAGACCATGCTCTTTAAAGGGACTGTTTGTAAGAATCAGAAAATGCTTGTTAACAGCGACACCTGTGGCCGTTAAGTCAACAAAAGTCAGCGTCCTGTTGCTCGCGCCTGTGCTTGCTCTTCATAGACATGAACGAGCATCGCTCAAAACAGTGAGGCGACACACGTCAGCTAAAACCACAATATCACTCTATATTTCAGCTGCTTGGCAGTAATGTTAGCTGACCAGACGAAGGTTTCTCCATGAATCACTGCTGATCCTAGTGTTGGCTTTTCCTGCTTCAGCCTCCCGACCGCGGCCGGAGGGAACAGGTGAGACACCGGAGGTTTGGTTGGTGACGATAATGTTTCTCGCTGCGGAGCCCCGTCACTTCACAAGACACGGAAAACCTCTGTTGGTCTGGAGGAGCTGTAGCAGTTATTTCTGCACAAACGTCCACTGTACATTCACTAGATATTCTCAGAGCTAAACTAACTCTTCTGCAGTGTGTAGTGTGCGCGTGTTCACGTGAGAGCGGAGCGAAAGAGCGAGAGCGAGCGCGGTGTGTGAATGAAGGCAGGCAGAGGAGCAGAGTACAGCAGAGACTCCGGTCCTCTAGACCAAAGCTACGGTCTCCCCCGCGTCCTCCGACCGCGGCCTACACTGGTTTGCAAGACCGGCTTCACTAGATAGAACTTTGCGGTTTTGGTGCTTCCGTGTATTTTGTGTTGGAGTCTGAGTCTGAACAGCGTAGCCACACGCGAGCGCGCATGGGACACCAACCCGGATTGATTTATACGTGCAAGAAGTTACAAACAGTCCCTTTAATATACGGAGACCCAACATTACCCCACGATCAAGCATTTGGGTCACAGCAGCAAGGAAAAAACCTTGAATAGAACCAGCTGGCTCTAGGTGGGTGGCCATCTGCCCTGACCGGTTGGGTTGAGAGAGAGAGAGCGAGAGAGACACAGAGATGCACAGCAACAACTGTAGTAACAATAACAACTATAAAAATAATAGAAATATGACTAATAATAATAATAGTAGCAGTGGGGCGTCAAGCAGAACCACGGCAACAAGCGCAGCCACGATCCAGTGGCAACCATGATCCATGGCAACCTGCGAGACAAGAAAGCACAAAGACTCAGAGGAAGATGCCAAGTTAGTAACATGCATTATTGAGACATGAATGCATACAGATGGAGAGGGAGAGGAGGAGAAAGGAGCTCAGTGTAAGTCCCTCGGCAGTCTAGGCCTATAGCAGTATAACTTAGGGCTGGTCCAACTATAATGAACTATGGATAAGTGCCTCATAAAACCCCACTTCAAAACACCTGAATTATCCCTTTAAGGTATGATGGTGCCTGACCATTAAGAGCTTTGTAAATTATATTCTGGATCTTACAGGGAGCCAGTGCAGAGAAGCTAATATGGGACAAATTAGACATCTGATCTCTTTTCTAGTTCTTGTCTGTAAACATTCTGCAGCATTCTGGATCAACTGGAGAGTCTTAAGGGACTTATTATATTAGAGCAGCCTGATAATAAGGACTTGCAATAATCCAGCCTGGAGGTAACAAATGCACGGACTAGTTTTCAGACAGGATGTGCCGTTTGTGCAGTGTTGTACTCATATGTAAGGGATACTGATAATGTCTGTGTATTTGTGTTCATGTCTAGTGAGTGTGCTGACATAATGACGGGTGGATCACGGAGGTGCATTGCGGTTTCCACATTGGCAGAGGCCTGGTTCTATACCGACAACGGGTTTGATGACATTCTCTATGCATACTCTTTTCCTTTTGATAAGGTCTCAACTCACACACTGAAAAGACTGTTTTGAATATGTGCTGCATATCATTAAAATAACTTGCAGGTGGTGGTGAAACAGCTCCATGTAGAATTTACAATAACAAAAGATTTAATGACAAATATAGGAAATAACATTTTGCTTTGTTTTTGTGAAAAAAAGTCACAGTTTGCACTATTTCAAATGGTAAATTGATTGCTTGCATACTAACTACAAATAGAGCATACCACTGTATGGCAATTAGTATGTATTATTACTTGGCTTTGTTGAATTCTCGATTCTGATTGGTCAATTACGTTTTTCTGCGGTCTGTTATTTCTGTATAGCAGACCGTTGCTATGGATAACAGACCGTTGCTATGGACGCAGTTCAGTTCAGTATACTTAAAGAGGACATATCGTGCTCATTTTTAGGTTCGTACTTGTATTTTGGGTTTATACTAGAACATGTTTACATTCTTTAAAGGGACTGTTTGTAACTTTTTACACGTATAAATCATTGCGGGGTCGGTGTCCCATGCGCGCTTGCTTGTGGCTGCGCTGTTCAGACAAGACTCCAACACAAACTACACGGAAGCACCAAAACTGCAAAGTTATATCTAGTGAAGTCCGTCTTGCAAAACAGTGTTGGCCGCAGTCGGAGGATGCGGGGGAGACCGTAGCTTTGGTCTCGAGGCCGGAGTCTCTGCTGTACTCTGCTCCTCTGCTCACAGAACGCGCTTGTTCTCGCTCGCTCAGCTCGCTCCAAGCAGGTGAAATACAGAGTGATATTGTGGTTTTAGCTGACGTGTGTCGCCTCACTGTTTTGACTGATGCTCGCTCACATTCAGGTAGCGCGTGCACACGGGCGAGCGTGTGCAACAGGACGCTGACTTTCGTTGACTTAACAGCCACAGGTGTCACTGTCACAACCATTTCTGATTCTTACAAACAGTCCCTTTAAGTTACGTTAGGGGAAGGAGTTTGAGGGCAAAACAAAATCCTACATGTATTATTTTAATTTATTCCCTTTCAATTGACCTATGATGCTCACCAACTGGAGCAAATACATGTGTTACTCACCACTACATTACTGATAGCTTACAGCTATCTATTGTTTTCCTATTTTCTTTAAACTTATTTTTGCTCTCCGCTCTCAGTCTAGACGGAGCTGGAAAACTTCCCACTGGATATGCTGTGATTGAAGGACACCCAAACCTCAAGTAAAGCCATCTCCTCTTGTCTCTAATCTCAATACTAAACTTAAGTGTGACCTAAGTCCTGATGAAATACCCCCCCCCCCCAGGTTGTTGTCTATGACCCAGGAGCACGGTAGAGTGGAGCCCATCTCAGGACCGCTGGACTACAGCAGATACCCCCTGGACTCTCTACTCACACTGATCCCCTACCATGTCAGTACAGTTGAAGCTTATCACTGTGTAGGTTTTACTGTGTCGCTCTCCTCTTGTTTGACCCCGTCACTGTTCATTTTTACAGTCATGTGCAAGTGCGGCGATGCATCCCGTGTACCACGTGCACTCCGAGGGCCGTCTGCTGGGGAAGTGGACACCAACACGCGGGTGGTGAACACCTAGCTACCCATGTCACCTGCAGTTCATTCCAAAATATTCATTATTTAGTTTTGTACACAATCTTCAGTTTTGGATTTTCTCTAAATGTAAGCGAATGAAGCTTTGCATTGTGTACTGCAGCACAACAGGTGCTGGTAACTGCATGCATTTATAGGCAGGAAGTACTGTATGATGATTATGAGCCTGTTGAAGTGGGTATACTAATGTGTGTGCAATGACTACCACAGGTTCTCTTGAATACTGGTTGGGTTTTTTTCTGACTAAATAAAATCACTACTTCCACTTCTTATTTTGTCTTTATCAATAAAATATTTGCATAGATTCTTACACATTTCTAAAATAGTCATAATGATAATAGGAATAAAAATATATAAACATTTGAATTATAACAGTAAAGTATATTCCACTTTTAACATTATTATTTTTATTATTATATTATTATTTTCCATCATTGATTAGTATTGCAGTTTTGTTTTATCACATGATGAACTTTATTTTATTTTATTATTTTTTTATATCATACTTTATTTCAAAAGTTCAACACAGTAGATTCACAGACATGTTCAGATTTTTTATTACAATTCTGCAAATATATTTTACAATATAAAAATAATATAGAAATAAAATAAATTATACAACAAATAAAATGTAAGAAAAGATGAATAAAACCCGGGGTCTTTTAAACAATTGGAATACATTTGAAATAGTTTTAGTCAATTTAGAATTTTTATTAAGTTATCAATCATAGTCAAATATGTTTTAAAATCAGTATCTTTAAAAATAAAAAGGAGGATATTCTTTTAAAAGAAGAGATATAAGATAAGATAGAACTTTATTAATCCCGAAGGAAATTCTTGTGCCAGAGATTGCTCAAAAATACAACAAAATTACAACAAGTTCAAGTGTATAAAATACAAGTCTATAAAATAAAAAGTACTATTTATAGCACCAGTGCCTAAAAGAATTACAATTAAGTAAGATACATTTAGTAAAATTAGTAAATAAGATAAGTAAAATAAAAAAAGGTAAGGTAAGCTAAAAAAAAACAACAGAAAAATAAGTAATATTGCATGTGATGAGAAAAGAAGTAATATTGCACATGTTTTGGACATTAATATTGCACACAATGAGCCACATCATATGATGTTTATAATATTTTGCTAAGATAAAATAAAATAAATGATCTAAATCTGCAGATAAACTGGGATTGTTGACAGTGAGTTAATATCTGTATGAAGTCTCAGCAGCAGAGTAGGTTGTGCGAAGTGCATCTTGGGAAATGTGGTTTTAAAGAAGCTAACGTTCTGATTGGCCACCGGATGACCTTTCGCTTGTCACGTGGTTTAAAAACTTCAGGAGGATGGCGCGGGAAGTTGTCACACCGCTCAGCGTGTAACTCTCAGTTTATGAGAGGTTTGTTTACACTTTATCTCGGGCGATACGGACTCATTAGCCGGTAAGTTACTGTAGTTTAGACACGTTTAGTTGCTGCTCCGCTTCTCTTGTAGTCATTGAGTGCGCAGCAGCTGTTGTCTGTTGTTGTCTGCTGACTGACCACCAGGAGACTGAACGACTCACTGCACACTGTCAGCTAATATTATCATTACTATTAGAGACAAACTACATTAATAGAAGTAAACCATATAACCCTGAGAAGAGAAGTCTGTATGTGTTGTGTTTGCTGAGTTGTTAGCTTTTAACTGCTGCTGTCACACTGTATGTTGCTTTAGATAGTCATGAGTTTGTTTTTTCTTTCTTTATTGAACTCATGCTCATTAACAAAGGTACAGATACATAGACAGTTGAATGTATATATATATATATATATATATATATATACATATATATATATACACACACACATTTCATAATGCCAGGGTTTATGTATACATCATATAATCATATATAATCATTTAATAATGTATAAGTCTTAATGGCTTTTATATTTTTAATATAGGGTATCATGGTGGTATTTAAGTTCATTAATAAAATGCAAGAAAGTTGGCTTGGTTCCTGACCATTTTGTCTTGTGGATATGAAATTTTCCAAAAATAATAAATCATTTTATTATATACAGCATGTTCTATCCAATCTTATCTTATCTTTTTTTATTGTAATATTTTTATTTAAGAAAAATAAGATAGGACAGATATTTAACACAGAGCATTTTCACTTAAAAAAAAAAAATAATAATAATAATAATAATATAAATAACCAAAATCAAAATAAATAAAACAAAGATAAAATAAAAGTATATAAATAAGAGATTTTAAAAAAAGCCATTAAACACATAATTAATAAAATAAAAAATACATACAGATTCATTAATTTAACATATCCAATCTTATCTTTTTTTATTGTAATATTTGTATTTAAGAAAAATAAGATAGGACAAATATTTAACATAGAGCATTTTCACTTTAAAAAAAAAAAAAAAAAAAATGTAATTAAATTAAAAATATATTAAATAACCAAAAGCAAAATAAATAAAAAAAAATGAAACAAAGATAAAATAAAAGTAAATAAATAAAAGATTTTTAAAAAAGTCAGCAAAATATAATTAATAAAAAAAAACATACATACAGATTAATTAAATTAACATATCCAATCTTATCTTGACTAAAATATATCATTACATCAAACATATTTATTTCCACATTCATCTTAAGTTTCTTTTGTAGAAAGTTGCCTACATCCATCCAGAGCAGTCATGAGTGTGTTGGAGGTGAAGTTCATCGGTGATGGAGATGCTCTGGAGCACATCGTGGACAAACAGGAGGGTATGGACAACACAGTCACTTTACTTCTCTCCTGCTTAGATATGTTTGGGTATTGTCTGTCTCACTAACTGTCTGCCTGTCTGTGTATAATAACTAAAAGGTGTGCAGAGCAACAGTGGGTCTGTTCAGAAGATTGTAACGTTTAAGAACCCAGCAGGACGACGAGCCAAAGAGGAAACTGTAGACCATAATGGAGACGAAAATGGAGTCCTTGATGAGCAGAACTATGTCCAAGCTTTAGGAACAGACAACGCAGAAGGTGAGTGAGGCAACTGTCATTTGTGAATACGTATTGTGTGTAGTAAACCTTGCCCATCTGTTACCTGTTTTCAGCTATCTTTGTGTTTGTATGGGTATTTTTATTGAACCTTTATTCGGCCTGCTGCTAAATATTTAGTATACACTCGTTTGCCAGTTTATTAGGTACACCTTAAGTAGCTAAAATGAATGCAGTCTAATGCAACAGCCCTGCAATTAAAGCAGCAGTGGGTAGAATTGGAGCAAATATGATTATATGATAATATGATGAAATGGTCTCTATATCCTGACAGTAGTGCATGAGAAAGGTAATCTGAAAAAATCATGTGTCTCTGTGTCCTCCGGTGCTCCTAATGGCATCTGCAAGGTTTCACAGACCGGAGGAAAACAACCAATCAGAGCTGATCTGGAGACTTGCCGTCTCTGAGCAGCTGTCAATCAATCACAAACTCCAATCAAACGGTCAAACTAGGCAGCGCTGATCAAATATGAATCAATATTCTGTTACTGTAATGCCTATTTCTCTCCTCAAATGTTTTCAGAAACATCTTGTAGTGTACTGTTTAGCTGTAAAATGAGAAAGTTTGTGACCCAGCAGCCATGTTGAGACCAGCTCCAGATCCTCCTGGTACAGCCTGTATTAGCAAGAGGCCATTGTGTTTATTGCTGCTAATCATATAGAAATGATCATTTTACGTGGTTACACCTCAGTCACATAATGTTGCTTGGTTTTACAGAAGATGAGGAGGGTATGTACAAAGTGGCCGGATCCTCCATTTTCACCTTTCAGAAAGCCAGACGTGGACACAGCATGGCCCAGACTGGTGAGAGCCTCCGATCTCTTCTGTCATACGTACACAAACTCTCTTGGATTGCACGACACCAGCTGCATTTATCACATTTGCAGGATATTACAAACTTTATTTTTGTGGTTTTTTTTCACAAATAGCAAGCGAGTTGGCTCGGACTCCCGGGAAAAGCGTGAGCTTCAGCGCGACCCCCAACAGTGAACCCTCGACTCCCACCCGTTCAGGCCGCAGTGAGTTCAGCAACCTCTCCTTATTGTTTTGTTGCATCCATCCTTTCCTGTGTCCATTTCTGTACAACTAAGTCTGTTCTGTCTCTCTCTGACTAGATCACAGAGGTGGAAGCAGGACACCACAGAAGGTGAGACTAGAAGGGATTTGTGTGCTTAGCTTCTCATATAGACCTTTTCCCATTGCCATTCTGTTGCTAGGGCAACAGCTTTGGTCCATGTTTACTTCCTGTCAGCTACTGCATTAACAAACGTGTGTCTGAAATCGCATACTATGCACTACATACTCAATATGTGTACTATCGTTCAACATACTTTAGTGTGAATAAACAGTAGTATGTATATTTTCGGACGCACTGAACTTTAATTTACGTCATCACTTCCTGGTAGCCTCCTTACCGGATGGAGACGTGTAACCATAGTAACCCGTGTCAACTTCATGTGACCAGATGATGATTTGTGAGAATCATAAATTCTGAACTAATTTAAAAACTATATTACGCCTATAGCACACTTAATTGAAGCGTTATTGACAGTACAGAGCTGTCCGTCAACGTCTGTTATGAACGTTGTCGTTACTACCACATTGCATTGTGGGATATTTATGCCGCCGCAGTGTCCAGTGTTTGTATACTGTAATATTTCACCGGAAATAGTATGCAGTTCATCCAGCAACCTTTATTTTTGGATGATATTGCCATTTTTCTATAATGTTGTTTTCTCGGTGTTACCTCTGTTTTTTATCTGACAGAGCAAGAAGGTTCAGTTTGTCTCCACGACGCCCCACAGGCTCAGGAAGAGAATGACAAGTGAGTGTTACAATGGAAGTAGATTCTCTTATTGTTACAGTAAGTAAGTTGTATAAAGTTAAACTATAACTAAGCCGTTTGATACTTTCAGCTCCCAGCATTCGGTCAGACAGCGATAGTGAGCTGTCGCCCTCTGACTCTGAGGAGGAGGAGGAGGAGGAGGAAGATGGGATGGAGGAAGAGCAGAAAGTAAAGAAAGAAAACAAGGAGAACGTGAAGACTCTGAAAACGCCCAGTAAAGCTTCGTCTGCGGCTCTCTACAAGACTCCCGCCAAGAAGAGCAAGACCACCTCTGAGGCCCTCAGTCAGCCCAGTATGGTCGAGGAGTATTTTGAAGCCCACGGCAGTTCAAAGGTCTTGACGTCAGACCGCACCCTGGAGCGTTTACACATCCCTAAACTCGACAGGGTCAGTATCTAACAGCTAGGGTTCTTTTTTTTTTTAATCATGCTTTTTATTGTTTCCTTAAGAAAAAAAGACTACAACAACCTAAACCACAACAAATAAAATAATATGTACATATATAGTAAACGTAAATTGAAAAATCAAACAATTCAAAATCAAAGTAGGAGATAATTTTTAAAAATAACAATAATAAATATACATAAATTAATAAAAAAAACATTTATTTTATATATAATAAATTAAAAGTTATTAAAAATAAATTAGTAAATAGTAATGATTAATAAAATAAAAATAAATTAATTAATAAAATAAATTCACACACCAGATTCCCAGCACCTATTTATATCCCTGTGGAGTACATACTGTGTGTTTAAGGCACATTTAAAAAAGAGTAAATAAAACAGAATATAAAAATAATTAAATAATATGAATATAATTAAATAAAATATTAAAAAATTAATTAGATAAAGGTTGCAACAAAACTGTTCAGGAGACAATCTTTGCAATTTATTCCCATCCCTTTAACCCAAACATATACCGCCTGTCAGAACCACAGGATTGTGACTGTTTGTTTTTAATTCCAAGATATGTCAAGCTGGAACAGCCAGTGTTTTAAATGTACTCAATGAGCTGTGAGTTTCCGTTGGTTTTGTGTTTTGCAGGAGAAGTTGGTCCAGCTTTTAGAAGGAAAGCCGTCCTGCTGCTCGAAAGAGATCCAGCAGCTCCACAACAAGTACCGAAAGCACTTTAGCAAATGGATGTTACAGTTACAGTGAGTAGTGTGGTTTGCACTTTCTTTATTCCCTGCTTTTTTTTTTTGTAATGTTTGAAATTTGGTGCAAAACAGAAGGTGTCTCTGTGTTTGTTTATGTAGGTTGGGATTCAGTGTGCTGGTCTACGGTTTGGGCAGCAAAAAAGCTCTGCTGGAGGATTTCCGCGTGTCTCAGTTGGATCAGGAAATCCACCTCGTGGTCAACGGATTCTTCCCTTCCATTACTCTTAAATCAGTCAGTATGCACAGAAATATCTATTCAGATTAAAAAGGCTTTATTGGTATAAACTACGACCAACGTAGGAGTAAGAGTGTGCATGGAACAAGGTGGTGATGTTCTGTTTTTTTCTTATTGTCAACAAATTTCATGAAAAGACCAAAACCAGCAATGAATGTATCGTACATCGTACATTTCCTCCGGATTGTGTAACATTTTCCAGGAACTAGTGTCCTGTTAGAAGTGAAGCTATATATTTATGACTCAGTTTCAGGATTTGTCTTATAGGAACCAATGGGAATGGAGCTGAGTGCCACAGACACAACACATTGTTGGTTTTGGTCTTTTTCACTTGATTTTGTTGCCAGACTTGTAGTTTAGAAGAGAAACACTTGAGCAATATTGATAAAGGTAGATTTGGTAGGTTTTTTTCTATCCTCATCATGCCATGCTTTCATTGCAGATCTTAAATGCTCTGACATGTGAGGTTCTAGAGCACCAGGGAAGTTTCCGGACACCCTCAGACCAGATCCAGTACATCGCTCAGACCCTTAAAGACAGTGAGTGTTTCTCTCGGTTGTCTCTGTCTTAAAGGGATAGTTCGGGTGTTTTGAAGTGGGGTTGTATGAGGTACTTATCCATCGTCAGTGTTACCTACAGTACATGACGGTCGGCAGGCAGGTACTACCACACAGAAGCAAAGCAATATACTGCTGTGGACAGGGCAGGCAGCAAAACTTATTTTAGCCACCTAAAAGAAAGGCTCACCTGAAAAAATCAATATCATTTTAAGTGAACGCTATATTTAGAACATTTTTGCCAGTTTACCTTGCCGTCAGACAGCCCTTTCTGCTGAGGAAGTGAAGCCGTTTTATCCATCTTTGCTCTCGCCAAAGGGCACTAGACTCCGTTGATAAAACCTGCAATTTTAACTTGGTTTGTTTGTGTTATTGTGTGACTTTGATCCGACTGTGACTTGCATCAAAATGAACTAAAGTCACACAACAACACAAACAAACTAACAGATTGAGGCAGCGGTCGACCAGCAACTCCTGCGTTCTGCAAAGTAAAATTACTGTTTTTTTCAATGGAGTCTGGTTGCTTTGGCGAGAACATAAATAACGGCTTCAGTTCCCCGTCTGAACATGGACTGTATAGCTGTCTCACGGAAAAGTAAATCGGCGAAAATATTCTAAATATAGCGTACTATCTACTGTAGGTAATACACTGACTCTGGATAAGTACCTCATACAACCCCACTTCAAAACACCCAAACTATCCCTTTAAGCATGTGTTTGAATTCTGTGTTTTAAAACTGGAGCGTGTCCTCGCAGGCCCAGATCTCCACGTTTACCTCCTGATCCATAATATCGATGGACCAATGCTGCGAGGAGAGAAGACCCAGAGTGCACTGGGGCAGCTGGCATCCCTGCCCAACCTGCACTTGGTGGCTTCTTTAGACCACATAAACGCTCCAATGGGTGAGTGTTTACTGCCATGTTAATTATATTGAAATGTATTCTTGTAGCTTAATGTTTCCTGTGTGTTCCCAGTGTGGGACCAGTTTAAGCAGAGCCAGTTTAACTGGCTGTGGTGGGAGTGTGTAACGTTCCAGCACTACGTAGAGGAAACGTCGTATGAAAACTCACTCCTGGTGCAGCAGACTGGCGCTCTCGCTTTGTCCTCCCTCACACACGTGTTACGCAGCTTGACGCCCAATGCAAGGTACCACATCCGCCTTGATATCATTCACTCTCGGAGATGTTAAGTGATAAATGAATTGCTTGAGTCCTTAATGGCTCTGTGTCCTTTCTTTTTGCAGAGGAATTTTCAAACTGTTGGTGAAATTCCAGCTGGAAAACAAAGATAACCCTTCATACACAGGTGCACACGCAAAACTTCAAAATGCTGTACAGATTTTTTTGCGTAAAATGTGTGTGTTGCTTTATGATAGTAATATTCTTCCATCACTGTGTGCAGGATTGTCGTTCCATGATTTCTACCAGCGTTGTCGAGAGGCGTTCTTAGTGAACTCTGACCTCACGCTGAGGACTCAGCTGACCGAGTTCAGAGACCACAAACTGATACGGACGCGCAAGGTGGGGTCCTGTTTCACTTTAGAATAGAGTGCTGCAGGAATGACGTATTTTTGTAGGCCAACCGGGAAGTTAGCATCACCCTGGTTCCCTCGACAAAAAGCCAATGGGATTTTTCCTTTGGGTTTTGGATTATTGCAGAAAATAAAATATGTGGCAAACAAACATTTATGATACTTACACATTTTGTTCAGCAAGATAATCTTCGCAAATGAACCCCACTTTTATGATTTTTGAAGTGTGAATGCAAGAAGTAAAAAGTTAACGTGAGGCTATAAACAAACTACACCACGGTCGCATGAGCGTGAGTATACACAGCGACTGTAGTCTCATTTAGCCACTTCTTAGCAACCGACTTTTTTAAGACATTTAATGGCTTCAAAATTCACAAGTGGGACATTTACTACTGTATTTTGTATTGTAGCACAAAACATTAAAATCTCTTAAGCTTGTATTAACCACAGACCTTATTTCAGACATCTAACTAAAAAACGTAAAAAAAATAACACTGACTTTCAAACAAGGCAACCGAAAGTGCTAAAATGCTAACTCATTTCTGGGTTTAAGGACTCATTCCTGCACCACTCTATTCCCAACCCTAATTTAGCACCATAACTCTCTGCAAACTTCAGTGTCTCTCAATTAACAATTATTCCCATGATCCTCCAGGGTGCAGACGGAGTGGAGTGCTTAATCGTCGCCGTGGACGCGAGCACATTGATGGATTTCCTGGAGAACGAAGAGGGCGACTGAGGAGAGAAGGCTTTAGACCCGTATCGCTTCTAGTTCATCCACTCCACTTCACCAGCAAATAGATATTTTGGTTGAATCGGTCGCTGATATAAATATCAGACATGAGCCCAGCTTACAGGCTCGGCAGAGTTTAAACTAATGGTTTAGATCTAATGATTGTAGCACTGTGACATTCACATCTTTTTGATTTTGATGTATACACGTTTTCAGCCAACATCTGTGTAATTAAAATCAACACTTAATAAGTTAGTGCAATTTCATCTCTTTAATTACAGAAATAGATTTACATTTAGCAAAATGTTCATTCTTTTGTTTGTTACATTCTTTTGCTTGTACAAGGCGTGCTGCTGTAAAAAAAACAAAGATAGCCGGGGAAGTTATTCATCACTCCTCCACATGTGAAAACTGTAGCAAAAGGGAGAGATGTCAGTAAACATGCCATGCGTATTGCAATCAGAAGGTAACGGGTAGAAAAAAGGGGTTGTTTTTGGTTAAATAGGGAAAGAGGGAGGGAGAGGTTTGGCCCTGAGTGCATGCTATGAAATGTTTCAGTGTTGGATGTCGACGGTTTTCTGCGTCTGCAGTGAATCCATTAGCATTTCCGAGTCCAGTGTGTAAGTCTGGAGTATGTTTTGAGTAGCTGTGTGTACAATGTGAAGCTCCTCTTCATCCAAATCCTTCAGCAGCATCAGAACTGCATCGAGAGTGTGTGTCTGAAAGTACAATTTTAAGTTATCATTTATTGGCTGAGATTAATAAAAAAAGTTCTAGGAAGCAATGTTCAGAGAATGGAGGGTACCTTTTTGATTGCTGGTTTGTTTTCTCTGGTTGACGGAGAAGAAAGAGAGGGGAACTTGTCTCTGGAGAGGAGTTTCATCCCCAACTCTTCCCTGATTTTGCTAAAAAGAAAATCAAGAAAGAAATGTTTTGTTCTTAATATGTCTTGACAGATTGTTTTCAGCCGATGCATGTTCTACTTCCTGTTAAGTGTCAATCGACAATGCTTACTTGGTCTCCTCCATGTTGTAGTTAAGCGGGTCGTTCTCTGTCTCTGCATCTGGAAGTCCGTTGGAAGAAAGCTGGTTATGAATGCTGCCTGGAGGGGTGGTGACCTCTTCGCCCTCCATGAGAGCAAGTGCAAGCTCATCTTCAGTCACTACTGCAAACACACACATACACAGATAAAATGTAACTACTTATCTAACAAACCTTCTTCTCTCAGGTCACACCAAAGCTTTACACAGATTTGCTCCAGTCTTTCTTCTTCCAATCGTGGGTGCAAATCATTTCTAATACAGTCACACACACACCTTGGTTGTCGAGCTTCTGGAGGCGAGGCAGGCAGCGCAGCACGGTGAGGCGATACCGGCTGGAGTCGGTACCACAACATGGGTTCTCAGCCAGCCAGAGCACTCTGAGACGTGTTAATGGACGCAGGAGAGACAGCTCAGAGAGAGAGGGGATCTTGTTCTTCCTCAGGTAGAGCTCACATAGAGACAGACAGCCAGCCAGAGGAGAGAGAGACGAGATGCTGTTGACACTAGAGAAAGGTGGGGAGGAAAGGAAGAACATCACAGCTAGGATTCATTGATCATCTCAAATGATTCTGTGCAAATGTAACAGTATCATATCAGTGTAATATCTGTGTGTGTGAATGTGTCAGAGACACAGCATCGAGTTAAAGGTCCCATATTATAAAAAAAAGTGAGATTTTCATGTATTTTTTATTATAAAGCAGGTTTAAGTCCTATATAAATACTGTGAAAGTATCGAAACACTCAATCCACAAGGAAACACACACACAGGCCGTATTCAGAAACTCTGCATTTGAAACAAGCCGTCAGGATTTCTGTCCATCTGTGATGTCACAAATATACAATATTTAGACCCTTGACACAATTTTAAACGTAAACATTCTAAATGTGTCCCAGTTTATTTCCTGGTTGCAGTGTATGTGAATGTCATCAGCTGACAGGAAGTACACATGGACCCAATCTGTTACCTAGCAACGCAATTCCGTCAAAATGCGCTAAAACGGAGCGTTTCAGACAGAGAGGGTAAATACAGGCATATTCAGGCCGACAGTATGAGGGAAAATAAAGTTTTTTTTTTAACATTACAGCATGTAAACATGTTTTAGTAGAACACACAAAATACCAGTATGAACCTGTAAATGAGCATGATATGGGACCTTTAAATAGACCAACCTGAGTGTCAGCACCTCAATGTTGGCCATTTGAGAGAAGATAGAAATCTGGAAACACAGAATAGAAGGGAACACATATATTACTGCATACATACATACACGCATACAACTTAAATTAAAACATTAAAAAAGAAGAGTAGCAAAGTGAATTTGAGCATGAATAGTGAAAAAAAATGACAAAAACCTGATATTTTCAGGTGGAATTTCATTCATTCATTCTCACTGTGCAATATCATTTTCCACTTGTGCAATTTTGTTAATAGTCTGTTTATTGTCAATACTGTATATACAGCTTATTACAGTATATTTTGTTACATTTTGTTTAGCTCTTTTTTTACTGTTAGCTGATGCAGCTTGTTTTTTTGCACTATCCCCTTTGCTGCTGTACACTGCAAATTTCCACCACTGCGGGACTAATAAAGGAATATCTTATCTTATCTTAATTCAGTGTCAAACCAAATGTGATATCCATTAACTGACTATACTCACATCAGTCAGGTTGCATCCCCTGCAAAAAAAAATGAAATGTAACGTTACCACAAATGCAAGATATACACAATAAACTGCACTTGTCAACCTCCACCATCATCAGCATGCAAACCAACTAAATGACTGGTGTCTGTTATGCTACAAAGAAATGTCAACACTTACCAGCAGTTCAGTTTCTTCACGCTTTCCAGGTCGGAGGCCTTAGCCTTCGCCAGAACCTGTTTCCGTGTTAGTTTCATATCATTTCAACTAATCTAGCTGTCGAGAAAGAATATTTTAATGCACTATATGTTCAGAAACAACAAAAGGCCGCATTATGACAGGCTGAGTGGACAAACACTTCAACTCAGCTGCAGCAGCAGCGACGTTGTTCTCCCCACACGACTGCGCATGCGCGTATCCAATGAGGCGTCCTTAGTTACGGTCACATCCGGTATTATTATTACAAACATGAAAAAATATTTGTTTTGGTTGAAAGTGTTTTTATTGGTATTCTGTACAAAATCCAATAAATCACAGAAATAATTGTATAAACAAATTACCCCCCCCCTCATCCCTATAACAATATTACTGCACCATTAAATAAGCAGAATTAATTTCATAAACAATTACATTTATACATATAAATGAATTAAATCCGATAGAAACATAAACGAAACATATACAAAAAAAGGAAAGGACCAAATACACAAAAAGATAAGTAAATTAAAAATAATAATTATAAATACATTTAAAAAATAAACAAAAACAAAAACAAACCTAAGTATAAATTGTGAATTATATGTAATATGAGGTCAGCAGTTTAAAACTTCAATGTCAGTGGTATCCATTTTTCTATATAGATTTTTTTGTTTAAATTTTCATTTTTATTTGTCATTGTTGTAGGTCTATGGTACGATGGTACGACGGAGTATTAGGACCACATTGAGGAAAAATAAATAAATCTGAGATTTCGAGAATAAAGTCACAAGTTTATGAGAAAAAAGTCGTTGTATTATGAGAATAAAGTAAATATTATAAACTAGTAATTTTACGTGGTATTTTCTTTTTTTCTCGTAAAGTTATGACTTTATTCTCGTAACATTACAACTTTTTTTCTCGTAAAGTTATGACTTTATTCTTGTAACATTACAACTTTTTTTCTCGTAAAGTTATGACTTTATTCTCGTAATATTACGACTTTTTTCTCATAATATTATGACTTCTTTCTGGAAATCTCAGATTTTTTTCTCTCAATGTGGCCTTAATACTCCATAGAGCATTTGCACTTTGGCCCTCACTGCATTAGACTTATATACTATATACTTAGACTATAAACTGTGTTACCTTCATCACAATGCTCAAATGTTTTGCGGCTCCAGACAGATTTTTCTTTTTTGTCTAAAATGTCTCTTTTGATAGTAAAGGTTGCTGACCCCTGTCCTAAAGGTTGGAGGATACCTCTCCTTCCATTTAAGAAGTATAAGTCGTCTAGCTAAGAGAGATGCAAAAGCTATGATGTAAAAAAAAAACAATATTTGTTTTAATAAAAAATATACAATAAAGCTGCACTTTTTTTTGCAAACGTCTGTAGTATTTTATCCAATTTATAAGAGTAGTTTTAATTGTATGTAGTAGAAAACTCAAAGTCCCACAATGCAGCGCAACCGACTGGGTAAATCGCACATGCGCAGTGTGCACTCTCTCTTTGGACCTACGTCTCCACTGAAACGATGGTGAGCCTTGAATGTCCCATTCCAAATCCGTGTCAATCTATCTATTCCTGTGCTCTAAAATGCTATAATCACATATTTAGAAGCTCCGTGAAGTCCTTATTTGTTTTATTTGATCGTTATTTGTGTTGATTTTGTGATTGTTTCAACACTTATAACGATGTTTTCACGTCCTACTGAGACAGAAATGGCTGCCAGCATTACTACCCTCACTGAAGCACCGGGCGGGCTGGTTCATGTTAGCCTGCTGCTGTTCGTTAAAACTTAACATTCCATGCCATTATAGAAGACCTACAGTTCTGATAATACAAACGAAGTGGTGTGCTTCATGTCTCAACAGAATCCGTAGCATTTAAACCTGGTCCAGTGTTGAATTGGTTTAAGTTGGATAGCTAGGTGGCTAGCTTGCTAAGAGGAAGCTAGGCTAGGCTAGCTGGTTATACCACATTGACTCATTCACTCTGCTTCTACTGGGTTCTCAGCCTAATGGTGTAAAACGTGTATTGGAACATTTGCATGGATGTGACATGATGTCGTCCCCCTTGTGTAAAATGTATCACCACTATCTATTTTGCTCTGTATACGAGATAACCTAGAAGATTTAGTGTCCTGTAGGAGCACTTCTTAAGGCACACCTTTATCCCTTCTAGCAACACAGCAAGGCAGCTTTGTCTGTAGAGCACATTTCAGCATCAGGGCAATTCAAAGTGCTTTACTTGAACAAAAAAGTGATATTTTCATGTATTTTTATTATAAAGCAGGCTTAAGTTCTATATAAATACTGTGAAAGTATCAAAACACTCATCCACAGGGAAATACACACAGCCCGTATTCAGAAACTCTGCATTTGAAACAAGCTGTCAGGATTTCTGTCCATTTGTGATGTCACAAATATTTACACAATTTTAAACGTAAACACTCTAAATGTGTCCCAGTTTATTCAAGAACATTGCCACAAAGTGCAAAAGAACATTAAAACATTAAATATTAGAAAATAAAAACAAGCTCAAAATAAAAGCTGGGATAGAAGCTATAATGGAATATAACAACACAAGAGTAAAAGCAGTTATTGCCTGTACAGCTGCATTAATGTTGCATATTTGTGTGTTCATGTTGTCCACAGGCCAAGCGTACCAAGAAGGTGGGGATCGTTGGTAAATATGGCACGCGTTATGGCGCGTCGCTGAGGAAGATGGTCAAGAAAATTGAAATCTCCCAGCACGCCAAATACACCTGCTCTTTCTGTGGCAAGGTAAGGAAAAACTCTAGAAATCACCTGTGCTGCAACGAAGTCACGATCTTATTCAAAAAGCAGCAATGTTTGGATGTTGTCTGATCCTGTTTTGTAATTGTTATTAATGTGCTATATTTATCTTGACAGACCAAGATGAAGAGGAGGGCTGTTGGTATCTGGCACTGTGGGTCCTGCAGGAAGACAGTGGCCGGAGGCGCCTGGACTTACAAGTAGGTTTCTTTTTGCTTTGCTGTAATTCTACCGTCCAGCTTCATCTGGCAACATGTAGTCACCCAAACAGAAATTGTTGCTGTGGATATGTTTGTATCCATTAATAAAATGTGTTAATTGAGGGCTGCATCTTCTGCTGTTGCTAAGCCCAAGGACTACTACCAACAATCATATTATTACCACCAGCGTGGATTAGTTCTACCTGCTACTGGGATCATGTCTGGGTTTTGCTGCGTTATTTGACATTAAATGGTCAGAACACAGAAGGAAGTGTAACCACGGAGCAAGCAGTCATTCAGTTTTTCACCTAAAGAGCTGGATGTCTCTTAGGGTTTAAATATTATGCAAAGCTTCAATGCTAATCAGTGGTATTTAAATGTGATATTTGTCATTGATGGTCAAAGCATCTAATAGATCTGTTTGCAGAGCTTATGGTCAATATTGATCAATCTTGCACAGCCAGATTGTAGTTTGTAAACTCTAGAGATTTGCCGGTCATATGGAAACCAACTACTCAACAATTGAATCAACCCTCTCAGATTTTCTTAGACATTCCGCGAATGTTATCACCATAGTAACTTCCTAGTTTTGCATATGAAACATGATCCAGCAGCTACATGGTGCATTTCTTCCCTCACATTTTGTTGGAAACTATTTTTGTTGAATAATTTGGGGACATCTGACTTTTCCAGAACAGCTGCAACAGTTTTTCAATTTAAAATTGGAATTGACAACAGCCCCACAAATGTCACATTTGTCATATTAGATGTAGGGAGGGTTCATGTCGACGTGTAAATGGAGAGAACTGTAAATCACCCAGTGGAAAGCCTAATTTAAATAAAATAGCCATGGCCTTGCCAGACCACAATATGGAAAGTGATTGGATGGCTGTGCCGATCTACCACAAAATACCTCAACGCCTAAATGTCAGTAAATCAAAGAGCAAGTCTTAAATGGGTTCAAATAAAGTATTTCTGAGATTTTAGACAGCCACTTGCTGATGCACTGTTAGGGCTTATCTGGAATGCTTTTTCCCCTTAATACTGAATACTGTTTATGAAGGTGTTCCAGAGGTACCTTAAATTTAAGGCCGAGTGTCGAGGGCCCAAGTAGAAACATTTGTTGCCTTAATCTAAGTGTTGCATTTTCTTGAGTTGAAGTGCATTATCAAGGAGAAAAGTGTTAAATATTTGAAAGATTGACACAATTTTGAAGAAGAAAAAAAATTTAACACTGGTTCACAAGATCACTTTATTTCATGTAATTAGCCAATAATTAAAACACCTGCAGGAATAATGAGAAATCTATTTACATGACTGTAAGAGGAGTAACTGCAAGGTTCTTCTTGACAGTTGTTTTCTAAATTCAGGAAAGACAAGCTGTTAAAAACATGGCATGTGAATATCTGACGGTGGAAGTTGTGAATATTCATTACAATATATACACAAACTATAAGTAATGTTTTTGTTTTGTCTTTTGCAGCACAACTTCCGCTGTCACAGTCAAGTCTGCGATCAGGAGACTGAAGGAGTTGAAGGACCAGTAAACCAGTGCCATGATCACTGGTGGATTTGGGACTTTTTCTATAATTTAAACGACCTGGACATGGCCTCAACATCTACAAATAAATCAGTCTGGAGCGGAAGTCTTTGTGTCTTTGGTCATCTGTTTTTATAATGTAGCAGTGAAATCAAAACTTGTGGGCCGTAACTACAAGAACTGTCTTCCCAAACCTGCTTGAGAGTGAGAAGGTTGCACCATCAAAATCAGTACAAGTGTCCTAGTAGATTTGCATTTAATGGTGCCACAACATGAGACAGGTTCTCCTGGTCTACAGTTTCTTGGCAGTAAACGCCTGCACTGTATCTTAGCAAATCAGATGATGATGGTTTCACTCTGATACTGCAGTTAGAAGTATGTTCTATTATCGCCTATGGACAATGAGGCTTTAAGTTTGAACTCCATTCCTCGGCCACAGTTCCCTTAGGCTATTTGAGTGCACAGCAAATGAAATAATACTGCCGACTCTGGAGCAGAAGGTGAAAACATTTCATTGAATGGTCCAATAATGCTTGTAAATTGACATAAACAGTAATTTGGTTAATACTTGGGCAGAGCTTAATGTGGAATATATACCTTTTTCATAGCAGATATTTTGACTTCCCATAGTATCTGCATTCCATGTATCAGAAGTGACTTACATCTGGTGTTGTAGAGTAAAGCCTTAATGTCCCTGAGGGGCCATTAAGTCAGTAGTAGTCAACATTAAATATGATGAACAAAATAGCAATCCATACAACACACAATAACAATAAAAGCAAAGACAGGTTAACGCCAACGTCGCTGTTGTGAGGACCGTGGAGCCTGTGTACTTCCTGCAGTGGTCAGTCTGCTGTGAATTTTTTTTATAACTGGTACTATATGGGATGAGATGGTTCCATAAATACTGTATATTACAGTGGATTTTGTATACCGTCACTTGGACGCAAAGGAGATACAGAGGTTTTATTTTTTAGATATATTTTTAAAATCTTTATTGATCTTCAGCACGTGTGAATAAACATACTGGTACCTACAAACAACACATTAGTAAAATAAATGTGGAAAAATACAACTTCGAGATGATGTGCAGGGGCATTTAAAAAAATACATAATTTATAGGTATTCAACTTTTTAATTCTATTTAACTGTTAAACTATCTGTATTTTTTAAATAGTTATGATTCTAAACAAAACGGTTTGCCGGCTAGTATCAGGAGTAACTTGTCCAATAAGATTTAGAATGAAACACATCTCAGTAATATATATAAATAGAATAGAGGCACAGAAAACCTGGTTTAAAATCTGAATTATTTCTCAATCACATCACTCATGACTAAATAAGTAACAACTGAAATTTTGGAAAAAGTAAAAAACAAACATAAAATTCACCAATTGTTTATTAACAAGTACAGTGTCCACATGTATTGAGAAAATATTACCCTGTTTTGTTTTTAACACATTTAACTTCCTGAAGGTGGCAGCAATGAAACACCAAATACAACATCTGCCGTAAAGCGTCCAGCAGGTCGCAAAGTGTCGTGCTTTCCCTATTGATATATTATTACAGGCTTTTGCTTCAGTGGGTTCAAGAAGACAAGAATGGCTGCGTCCAGTGTTTTCAGACCGGGTTTGTTCAACCATAAAGTTGCAATAGTAACAGGCGGTGGGACCGGTATCGGTAAAGCTATCTCTGCAGAGCTGCTGGAGCTGGGTGAGTGATGAAGAGTTTAGAGCAGTTTGAGGTGAACAGCAGCTGACTGACAACAAGTGCACTTTGACACAGATAGAAGAAGACAGGTTCAAACCAGACCTGCAAAGACCTTGAAAAGTGTGACACTGTTGAAGCACTGTGGAGGTGCAATGTTTGGTAAAGCAAAGTCAAGTATGTGAAAATATGATTTAAAAACACGTTTACAGTGTGTGGTAGTGCAGCATAAATACCCTGGGTCACAGAATTTAGTGCAACACCTGGACATATTCTCTGCCCCCCTTGAATTTCACTAACTGGAGACCTTTGTGTTTGTCATGGCTGAATAACTTTAATATGTTGGCCTGATATGATAAAAAATAAAGTGTCAATGGTAATAAAATGGAGGACCACAATAAATAATAATAATAATAAAGCATCTAATGGATTAATAACTAATTGTACAACTGAAAATAGTCAATAAATTTGTTGTTGCAAATTAAATTTACTAAATTACAAAGTAATTAATTATTTGACATTTTATTGGGGAATTATAAAGAAGAATTTACAAATGAAATAACTCATCAATAAATGGTTCAAATAAAAAAAAGGGATTTAAAAAAACACCATAAAACAATCAATAAGTACATCATTTAAAAATACATTAATTAATTCATAAATTATTAATGGAATTTACAAATCTATTTGAAAACGCAGTTTAAAAAGAGAAATAAATAAACGGATTCACAAATTGAATTAAGAATTGTCTACAGATTTTAATCAGGCATTTAAAAGGGCAACATCCTTTCTCATTTGCATTAGCATTTCCCTGCTAAACTCATTAGCTATTGGATTTGCTGAGTAATTTTGGAAAGAATGCAAGTTTAAGGCATTTCCACATTGCCTTCACTTCTCAGACCTGGATGTTACCCACTAATGTATCTTTATTTTGGAGTCATCAACATGAGAAATCACACAGGAGCAAGCATTCAGTGACTCTGACTTGTGGCGACCTCATTCCAAATAATCACATCACATACCCCAAATGTAATCTTAAAGTGAACAGACTATCAGTACTATTATCATAGATTTGTCATGGCTAACTATTTTGTCTCCAGGTTGCAATGTGGTTATCTCCAGTAGAAAGGCAGAGAGGTTGCAGGCAGCAGCTCAAGAGATGAGACAAAAAATCCCTGCCTCCAGCCCGGCGTCTGTCACTCCTCTACCATGTAACATCCGAAACGAGGATGAGGTGGGCCTCCACACACATTCACCCTCTGGATCTGCTTCATGCTGATGTTGTTGGTACCTTATACGCCTGTTTTGATCCCCTTGTGCCGCAGGTGAACAACCTTGTGTCGTCAGTGCTGAAGCAGTACGGCAGGATAGACTTTCTGGTGAACAACGGAGGAGGTCAGTTCAGCAGCCCGGCAGAACACATGTCCTCTAAAGGCTGGAAAGCTGTGATAGACACCAACCTGACTGGAACCTTCCACTGCTGCCAGCAGGGTAAGACGCAGAAAGACTAACACCGGCTCAGTGTGTGTTTGTTAAAGCTCTCAGTGTGACTGTGTTGCCGCTTCTATCCACGCAGTCTACACCGCATGGATGAAACAGCACGGAGGTGTGATCGTCAACATCATTGCCGACATGTGGAAAGGCTTCCCAGGCATGGCGTAAGCAGCACCGCCCACCAAATTCACACGTGAATTTACAACTCGCACACCCTTTTGTTGAAATCTCCTCTCCCTCACAGCCACACAGGTGCAGCGAGGGCAGCGGTGGACAACTTAACAAAGACTCTGGCAATCGAGTGGGCAACCTCAGGAGTCAGAGTCAACTCTGTTGCACCTGTAAGGTCACAATTAGTGCAGATTAAGTGTTGGAGGTTTTTAATTATGTTGTAATTTCAAATCTGTGCATTTGTCTGGTTGCAGGGCACAATCTTTTCCAAAACTGCAATGGAGAACTACAAGGAGCTGGGACCAAGTCTTTTCAAGATGTCTATTCCATTTAGCCCTGCAAAGAGGCTGGGAGTACCAGAAGAGGTGTGTAACCGTGTAGTGACACCCACAATACCCCGAGGAAAGGCACTCATGAAACTCAGAGCAGCTTTGTTATTTAAATTTTTAAGTATGCATGAAAAATAGGGTGGACTGTTATAATTTGGATAGCACTCGCCCTGGGGTGTCGGTCGTTACACACTAGGCAGTCAATGTAGTTTTCCTACACGCTTGGCAACACGGGAGAAGTTTCAGTTGATTTAAATAGAAAATAACTGGTAATCGAGAGCAATAGATGCAGAGTATGTGCTTTGTGTCTGTTGCTTTGTTGCAGTGTCATAGACTGTAGTGATTTCTTCTGTTTGTTTGTTTTAATTGTGTTTCTATGTTCAGATCTCATCAGCAGTGTGTTTCCTGCTCTCTCCCGCTGCCTCCTTCATCTCCGGAGCCACCCTGAGGGTTGATGCTGGACAGAGTCTGTACAACTCCCCGTGGGAGATACCCGGTACGTACATCTTGCTGAAGCATCCGCATGTCGGTCTTTACGGTATTTACTATACAGCATACTATATAGAGTATGCTAAATTCTTGTGTGTTTGTCTCCAGACCACAGTGCATGGCCGGAGGCTCCAGAGGGGGAGAACTTGGACGCTATGAAGGAGCTGCTCAACCCAAAAAGCAAACTCTAATTCACTTTTGTGTCATAGTCTGAGCCCAGTGTATAAACACACACACTTGGCCAATAAGCATCATGGACACTGAGCTGTACAGGAACCACAAGCACTGTCAAAGAAACAAGACACCATAGTGGCCTGGTTATGAGACGCTGTGATTTATTATTGCAAATAATGTACATAATTGTATGTAATTAATAGTAACACGTGTGTCTGATTAATTTCTTGGATAATTAGTTGTGACAAACTGTTGAAATGTACAGTATGTAGAATATATTTTCCATTGCCTTTGTAAGTTGGTTAGTAAACATACAGTGCTTTTTTTAACATAAGTGCTACGAATGGAGACAAAAGACAGAAGCAACACAGGAAATGGCAATGATTTTTTTTTTTTAAATTGCACTGATTTTGTGTCCCTGGGGCTGTTTCAAAATCATGAACTATAATGTCAAAAGCAAGATCACCTTTAGTTTTTAGCCTGGACCTTGGCCTCGGCTCCTATGGTGATGATGGATGATTGACATTGACTGTCTTTGATGTACAGTAATTGTTACTTTAATATCTTAACGTAACATGCTTCCTTTGTTTTGTAATTTTTAAGTTCTTTGTTATTGAAATTAAAAATCTTTGAATAATAAAGGACAAATAAAATGTTTTTGTCATTAATGCCTGTAGACTATTAAAATAGTCTAATCATCAACCTCGGGAGGTTGATAGTTGAATAAGTATTTACATTAGGATAGCATCTTGTGATCCCTTGTGGTCCTGAACAGTAATGAATATGTGGAGTAAATATACAGATTAATAATATTGCATTTTATTTTGTAATGCTGAAACAGATACTTCCTTACGGTTTCAAGATTCAAGATGTTTATTGTCACACCGGTTATACAAGTACAATCGTGTGAAATACTTTTTGCTGGGAAGCTCCATTAAGAAAACAGTAAGTTAAGTAGCAAAAAAATAATAAAATAAAAATAATAGTGTATTTACAAATAATATACAGTATAATAATAAAGGAAGTACTTGGTATATGGTAACTATAGAAGCAATATATATATACATATATATATATACACACATATATATATATATGTGTGTATATATATATATGTATATATATGTATGTATATATATATGTATGTATATATGTATGTATATATATATATATGTATGTATATATATACATACATATATATATATATATGGGAGCAGTAGAGGTTGCATACTATAAAAATATTGCAAAGGCATTTTTTTTTTATATTGCACATATTGCATTGATTGAAGTATTGCACTTGTTTATTGCACTTTTTGTGAGGGAGAGAGTGTTATATGATTTATCTGTTTAAGAGTCTGTCAGTTTACAAATAAACAAACTGATATTACAACTATAAATAAACGTAAATAGTGTTACTAGATGCATAAAAGTGCTGCACTGCTGTTATATTGTTTTGCACAAAACACCCTCTCCTTTAAAGCGACGCTTTGGTATTTTGTCCCTATTGCTGTGCCGTAGTTCTGCTGTAAAACAACGGTAGCTGTCGCAAACCTTCAGTCCAGCAACAGAGGTCACAACAAACCAGTCAGGTACCGAGTTTTACCTTTTATATACAAGTTTACATTTCTGTTGTTGCTGTTTCACAGTGTCTGACAACGCTATCTAACACATATGAAGGTGTACATACTGTGTCTTAGGACAAAATGCTTCAGTTGTATGTATGTAGCGAGATAACGTGATGTTAGCTGAGGTTTGCGACACAGCAGTTTGTCTGCACTTAATCAATAATCAGATTAATTGAGTAGGAAGGGAGGCTTTATTTAAGGTAGGTACGTTAGCTGTGTAATCAATGTAATCAATAACAGTGAGTGGATTAAGATAGCCAGCCACTGATAACGTGAGGCTTGTGGCAAATGTTGAATAACGTTGAACACCAGTGAGCTTCAGCAGGTTTAATGTCAGCAGGTTTAATGTCAGCAGGTTTAATGTCAGCAGGTTTAATGTCAGCAGGTTTAATGTCAGCAGGTTTGTTTTCTTTAGCTGTTTATTAGGAAAAGTACACAAAACATCAAACAAAAATATCAATAAAGCTAATTGTGCCAGGGTTTGATTGATGTGGTTTCAACAATAATGAAAACATTGGGTTTTCCTATTTTCACAAATACAATAAGGATAATAACCCAATGAACATATTAGTGGAAAAACAAACAAACAAAAAAAAAAAAACACCAGCAGTTGTGGAGTGGTATAAACTGATATTTGAGCTAATATCAATGGAATATCTAACATACAGATTTAAATGTAAAATGATTTCTTTAAGACTTCATAAGATGTTGGTGAAAACACTTGAACTAAAGGGTCTGATAGATTGCAATATTGAAAATTCGCCAAAGGGACATTTTTGGGTCGTAGGGCGAGATATTTATTTGTTGACTTATTTATTTTGTTTTCTTATTTTTCTTAAAATGTTTTGTTGCATCAGTGTCGACTGCGATAAATTGTAACTGACTGAGCGCCTCCTTATCCCTATACATACACATACATAGATGCTTTGATTTTTCAAATACATATGTGATTGTGTACAATCATCTCTTTGAGTATATTAGGTGCTATGTATACTGTGTGTTAGGGATCTAAATCTGGTGTTTAGTTATTGTGACCAATGTGTGCTGATTTATTGTTGGTTTTGTCGGTGTTTGTGTTTAAAAGCATAATAAAAATATTGTGGAAAAAAACAAAAACAATAATGAAAACAAATGCAAGAAAAAAAAAGAATAAGGACAGTTTATTATAAAGTATATGTCTGTATGATGTGACATTAGTGGTTGTAATTAGGTATGTTATAGAGTGCTTTGATTGGTTTAGCTTTAGTGTATAAACTTAGATTTAGGGTCAACTTGTATATAGTCCTGAGAGACCTAAAATACCAAGAATATGTGTTTAAACCAATTGAATGTGAACTGGTGTATTACAATAGACAGTTAGACAGCAGCCATGCATATTATGTATGTTCTCTTATATTTATTTTATAATTGTGTATGTATTCCCTACCTCATATTTTATATATATTTATAATGTTTATAATGATGATTATATTTTACTTCATTATTGTTATTCAATTGATTGATTGATCGATTGTCTATTATACAGGGATGAGACAGTAACAAACAGGAACAAAGAATCTCACTGCCATGTCAGTGTGTATGTGATCAATAAACTAAACTTGAACATGATTAACTTCCATAAGGACAGGTGCTAAATACCTTCACCTCATAATGTATAACCAGTGGCATAGTTTTACATGTCTGTTTATACATTGAGCATTAAAATGTGTTTGGAAGTAAAACAAAGTTGTACTAATCATCATTTTAATGTATGAGCCTTTTGCACAGGTGATTACGTTTACATGGCAGAAATAAGCTGCAGCTTTGGTCAAAATGAACTCTTTGATCACCAAAACATAGTTTATCTTTGAAGATACAGTATGTCCACGACCCTTCACAGTAAAACACATTTGAAAAAATGTCCAAGCTACATGTACATTATAAACGTAAACAGAGATGGAAACCAAAGAGTTTTAAAACTTTAAAGCTAGAGTGAAGATACTGGTATCATATGGAACTAAAAAACATCAGGACGTAATTAACTATGGACAATCATGCGATTAATCGCGATTCAATATTTGTAATCAATTGACAGCCCTAGTAATTATATATAATCGTATATCCGTATCTGTTTTCAGCATGGGAGGTGACCACGGCCACAACAAGACGTCCATGCCAGACTGGCGGCAGTGGAAGACAGAGGGAACACCAATGGAGTTCACACAGCAGAGGCTGGCAGCCCGGGGCCTCAAGGACCCGTGGGCACGGTCAGTATTTCTACCTGCATGAAATATAGTTGATATTTAAGTCCTTCTTATTCCTGACCTTGCTTCCTCTCTATCTTTCTCTCCTGCCACTCTCGCTCTGCAGCAACGAGGCGTGGAGATACATGGGCGGCTTCGCTCGCAGTGTGCCTCTGTCTGATGTGCTGCTGAGAGGATTCAAGTGGGGCTTTGCCGCCTTTACTGTTGCTCTGGCTGTAGAGTACGCCCTGTTCCCACCCAAGAAGGGCGGCCACTAATGCTCATCATTGTCCCTCAAGCCCAGACCATAATGGAGTCTAATAATATTCTGTATTTTCTGTTTATTAAATATTTGTTTTGATCACTGCATGGTTTCCCTTATTCTTCATAAACCCGGTCACATCTAGAAAACCATAAACAAACTTAACTTTGCATTCATATTTTAATGACAATGATGTTTTTTTAAATCTCCCTTGACATAGTGTTATTGCTGAGATGAAGGTAGCACCAGGTCAGTCGTTCTTCCTCTTCCTGCTCAGTTTCCGGAGGCATAGTTTCAAGCATTTTACTGTCAGTATTACGAAAACCAGCACCACAGTAGCCAGTAGCGCTATGACATCCAGGCAGTAGTACTGGAGCCAGTTGAGGTCATGGACAGCAGCTCTGAGATGTTTTGCCCCTTTGTGCCGCATCACAAATTCTGTCCAGTACACTGAAAGGTCGAGTGGGTCAATAGGCCGGTCTTTATGGAGAGCCGAGAGCTTCTGCATGTTCTCTTTATACCTGGATATAAACAGATTGATGGCAAGAGTTGAAGAATACAACATAGAGAAGTAGATGGTATGAAAAGCAGATTCTTTTATATTTTGATCATCATCAGCACTAAGATTTAAGGAGCTTCTTTTTAATGAGATAATTGTGAGCGACCATCTGACCCCCCCCCCCCCTCACCTGGTGTCATTGATGACCTCATTCAGTCCCCAAAGAAGGTTTTCTGTAGTGATCGAATAAATATCCAACACCACTCCGGCTTCCCTGCTCGCAATCCTCTGCGCGTTGTCAGGCTGGTCCCCCCCAATTGGCACCATCACCATGGGAATAGCGTGACACAGTCCCTCAAAGAGACCATGCGAGCCAGCGTGAGTGATGAAAGCCCGGGCTCCAGGGTGTGCTAACACACACAAAGATATCAGATATTATGTTACGTGACACACCGTTGGTCAGTTTTGAGTCGTGAGCTCCACATTTCAGGATGTGCTAGCGGTGGATTTACCCAGCAGGTCATTCTGAGGCACCCATTTCATCAGCTTCACATTTTCCGGGACGTTGTCGGGAACCTTCCCAGTGTGCCTCCATATTACCTAACAAAAGAAGATAAGTGTCTTTTATTGCTTTTTTTGATTCATTGATGTATAATTTAAAATGGATTGTCATATATGTTGATATATATTCCTGTACTTTCTGTGGAATCTGTCTAAAGGCCTCTAGGAAGACGGAGGTTGTCTCTTCTGGCAGGTCTGACACCATAGTGCCCAGAGTGAACACTACAAACCCATGTTCTCCTGCCACCCAGGACTCCAGATCCTGCAAAAACAAATACACATACACTAGGGTCCAGCAAGCATTTTTATCTCCCTGCATTAAAGAGGACCTATTATGCATATTTTCAGGTGCGTATTGGTATTTTGGGTTTCTACTAGAACATGTTTAAACGCTTTCATGTTAAAAAAAAACGTTATTCTTGTCGTACCGGCTGTGCTGCAGCACCTCTTTTCACCCTCTGTCTGAAACGCTCTGTTTGAGCTCCTGATCTCCCCTCCCCTCCCGAAAAGCCCAGTCTGCTCTGATTGGTCAGCTGCAGTGTTAATTTCGTTAAACTATGATGAAATATGTTCGACGGGCCTTACCTCAGGCAGGGGGTGTCTCATGTTGCAGTTGATTCCACCGACTGGCACTATATTAGGCATTAAAGGGCGTGGGAACTCCAGTGTGAAGTCTAACCTGTTTAAACACAGCATCACAATATGTATCTGAATATGAGACAAAGAATCTAAGATATGTTTTCTTTCAGTGAGATTAGGTGGTATAAATCAACAGTCAAATTACCTTTGCACTATCCCTCCGTTGTTTATCATGTGAGTCTACGAACTTCTACATACATTTTTCAATCTAGGTTGTATTCTACTCCCAAACATCAATATATAACCTTTGTACATATTACCTCATTAGCCAGATAGCAGAGTCTGACAGGACTTCAGCTACACCCACATCCTCTCCCAGGAACTGATAGGCTATTTGATCAAAGCGCCAGAAGAACAGTCGGCATAGCAGTGGCTCCAATAATGTCACCTGTAGGTCAGAGGCACCACAGAGCAATAAATGAATGTACAAAAAACATTCAAGCAGTCCAAGTTTATGTGAAGTAAAATGATTAGTTTGGTCAACACAGAATCTGTGTTTTACCTAATAAATTGGAGTAGAGTTCATTTTACAGAATGGAAACATGGCCATCCTTCACGCATAATGCACAACTGGCTGTAAGTGCTCACCAAAGTGTTGAAAAATCTCTGCTTGAAGTTCATTCTGTCTGTGTTTCCGGTGAAGAAGCGGGGAACATATGAGGGTGGGGCGGGGCAGCCTGCAGCCTTCATATCCAAGTAACATGGAATTGCCCTCAGCACATTTATAGTAGGGAGTCCTGAAAAGTTATTTCATGTATGACTGGTGAGAAAATGTGCAGACGTACTGTATTAGAGCACAGATAATCCGAGTGTGGCAGACCTCACCAAATTTCCGAGCTATCAGTGAGCCAGTGGGCACCATGGGGTCTGTTAGGACGGCATCAAAGTTCTGCAGAGTGAAAAGGTGCAAAACATTGTACACAATGACACAAACACACTACTGTATTTAGCAATCCAATACACAGCCCCAAAAGGTAGTACAAGAGTAGTAGACATAATCTCAACAAATGCCTCACAAATTCAGTATACGGTATAATGCAAGGCTTTTGTATTGAATTGTATTAGATTTTGCACATGATCCTGATGTTGTGTTCAACCTCTGTATTTGCACTCACCTGCTGTGCCAGATGTGAGATCAGACTGGCATTGAACAGTAGGGCCTCTGCTCCGCTGTGGATTAAGCCTGCTATTCTCTGGATTTGTGTGAATTTTTTGCTTATCTTCTCCGTGAAAGACTGTGCTGATTGTTGCAGGGGGGTCCTTGTTCGAGGATATGACAGAGTCAATGAAAGCCTTGTCGTAAGGAACAGGATGGGTCACGGTTTCGTAGTGTTTCCCTGGACCCATCCGTATGCTGACCTCCGGTATCACCACGGTGACCCGGTGTCCACGGCGACCTATTTCTTGGGCTATGGCCTTTACAGTCACCCAGTGACTCCCATCCATAGGTATGACCAGCAGGTTGCCCGAGAAACCCGAAGGAGAAGCGTCACTTGCAGGAACGGCGTTGGTGGCTTCAGCCTCCTCTGTCTTCGCCTTCACCTCTGGCCCCCTCGTCCCATCTACAGCACCGATCACCTGCATAGCCATGTTTAGCAGCAGGAACACGGACATCGCTGCTTTCCACATTGTTCTCTTTGCTCTGTGTCTGCAGCCTCACTGAATCCAACACAGAAGAAAGTGTGAGGCAATGTAAGGAAAAATGGACAAAGAAAACGCCCCCTTTCTCTGTGCTTTGAATACTCCTGTATGTCATTCCTGCTCTTCAGGTTTCTCTATCTGGGTTGCAGAGTTGTTTGTGTTCAAAGTCCTCGCTTTAACAAGAGCGGCAATTGCAGTCCTCAGCGGCTGACAGTTGGATTTCCAGTGATTTCATTAATGTGTAATTTACTTTATTGCCACCCATACAGAAAAGAAAGTGTGCAATCACAACCGATACTGCACCTGAGTCACTGTGGGAGAGTTCAGTGGAGGAAATGGCAGTGTTTTGTAGAAGACGAGGGATATAAACAGGAAAAACAGGGCACCCACACATAGATGGGCTGGGTTAATGGTCACGTGGTTTCAGGCCAATGATGTTCAAAGAGAGGTAAACATGCACATTCTCAAAATTGTTTGTGGTGCTGGGAGTAGATCCCCTCCAATATGTACTTTTTCAAATAAAAAATGACTTTCTCCCGCACACACTTTTCTCTGCTTTATTAGTCAACGTTTCGGTCAAGGACCTTCACCAGGACATTCAGGCCAATGATGACCATGATGAAGACCAAAAGCCAAAACGCATTAAGCAGACAATACAGTTGTTCCTTATACTACAAGAGTCGCTGGAGTTTTGACCTCTATAAACAGCAGTGTTTTGCCAGACAGTGTGTTTATATGTACTGCAGTAAACCCATTAAATCTCCACTTTTGTCTTTAAAATTCACTCAAAAGTCCTCCACCTCTATGTGTAAAGCATGTGGTGATAAATTAATAGTAATTCCTTTAGTCCAATTCAACTAACACAAGTAATATTTAATTTAGACATTATTCCATATGTTCAGGTATGGTCCAAAACTGTACTTACACAAGATATTTGATATACTTTCTAATAGTAGCCTACTGTAGGGGAGACCGGGGAGGTTTGTAACACTGGGTTAGTTGTAACTCAGTCAGTTTGACCAATCAGAAAAGAGCTGCAGTGATGTCATCAATATTGCACACTCCCATTGGCTATTTGAGCTCTGATGTTATTTACATACACTGCAACCAGGAAATAAACTGGGACACATTTAGAATGTTTACTTGTAAAAAAATTGTGTCAAGGGTCTAAATATTGTGTATTCGTGACATCACGAATGGGCAGAAATCCTGACAGCTTGTTTCAAATGCAGAGTTTCTGAATACAGGCTGTGTGTATTTCCCTGTGGATTGAGTGTTTTGATACTTTCACAGTATTTATATAGGACTTAAGCCTGCTTTATAATAACAAAACATTTGAATCTCACTTTTTTATAATATGGGACCTTTAATAATTTATTTTTATATTATTTTTATACTGTAAAATATTTTTTGCAGAATTGTAACAAAAAATCTGAACCTGCGAATATATTGTGTTTAACTTTTGAAATAAAGTTTTTGTTTGTTTTTAAACCGCTTGGTGGCGTTAAGGCGCTATTTTTTGGGGGGTTCAAATCAAATAACCGTAGAAGAAGAAGAATCGACACTAGTCTTTCCGGTCCTTCCTCCGCGCGCATCTTCAAGCAGGTTCCTCGAGCACAACAAACCTCAGGTCCGCGAGCTCGACTGGCTCGAGCCAGTCTGTTAACAAGTAAGCGCCTCGCTCTGTTCTCTATTTGTTAGATGCCACTAAAACAACATCTTTCAACATGTCAGCTCACGTTAAATGTGACCGAGCTGAGAAACAGTAAGTTTTAAAGTCGTAGTGTAGCTTCAGTGATGACGTGATATCGATCTCAGTGCTGCTGTCGCCCTGGTAACGTCTCCAGGGTTGTTTACCGAGATGTTAGCCGAGATGCTAACATGAGCTAACAGCAAAGCCTGTGGGGGAAAGTAGTGTATAGTAGTGTTCAGTATGGTACAGTGCTTGATGTGCTTCAGCTTCAGTATAGTACAGTGCTTGATGTGCTTCAGCTTCAGCATAGTACAGTGCTTGATGTGCTTCAGCTTCAGCATAGTACAGTGCTTGATGTGCTTCAGCTTCAGCATAGTGCTGCTTGATGTGCTTCAGCTTCAGTATAGTACAGTGCTTGATGTGTTTCAGCTTCAGTATAGTACAGTGCTTGATGTGTTTCAGCTTCAGCATAGTGCTGCTTGATGTGCTTCAGCTTCAGTATGGTACAGTGCTTGATGTGCTTCAGCTTCAGCATAGTGCTGCTTGATGTGCTTCAGCTTCAGCATAGTGCTGCTTGATGTGTTTCAGCTTCAGCATAGTGCTGCTTGATGTGCTTCAGCTTCAGCATAGTGCTGCTTGATGTCTGAGGGTCAAGAAGAATACAAGAATACAGTTACCTGTATATGTAGTCAGCTGTTTGTACTGCACATGGTGTTAAAACAGCAGATTGTGGTAGGAGGGGCATCATAATATTACGACTTGTTTTCTAGTAAAGTTATGACTTTATTCTCGTAATATCAGTACTTTTATCCCCTTAAACTTGTGACTTTATTCTCATAATATTATTACTTTTTTCTTGTAAACTTATGACTTTATTCATTATTTATTTATTATTCATAAGTTTACTAGAAAAAAAAAGTAGTATTATGAGAATAAATTAAGAATATTATGAGAATAAAGTCAGAAGTTTACTAGAAAATAAGTCATAATATTACGAGAATAAAGTAAGAATATTATGAGAATAAAGTCGTAATATTATGAGAATAAAGTCATAAGTTTACTAGAAAAAAAGTCATAATATTATGAGAATAAAGTCGTAATATTATGAGAATAAAGTCGTAATATTATGAGAATAAAGTCGTAATATTATGAGAATAAGGTCATAAGTTTAAGAGAAAAAAAGTAATATGAGAATAAAGTCATACGTTTACTAGAAAAAAAGTCGTAATATGAGAATAAAGTCAGAAGTTGAAGAGAAAAAAAGTCATAATATAACAAGAAGAAAGTCGTAATATTATAAGCTTAAAGTCATAAGTTTACGAGAAAAAAAAGTCGTAGTATTATGATAATAAAGTCAGAAGTTTACTAGAAAAAAAGTCGTTTGATAGTAAAGGTTGCTGACCCCTGGGCTATATGAATAAAATTGACTTGACAATTGAGATCAAGCAGGAACAGGAACTAGACTAATATTGTACTGTATTTTTTTTCCTTCCGCTGTTTTGATCATCTATCATTAAAGTGGTTTGTTGTCTTTACAGGCCTGTGACTGACAGCAAGTATGAGGCAGACAGCTTGTTGTCGTTCATTCATTCATTGTCCATAAGTGTTGAATATTCCAGGTAAGACCGCAATAAAACATTATAAAATAGTTTCCAGCCTGTGACCTCAGTTAAAGCAGCAGTGGGTAGAATTAGAGCAAATGTGATTTTAAAAAGTTATTATTAATTATATCTATATTATATCTATATTATTTTCTATTTGTGTGGTACACGTTACCAAGTCTGAGAGGCAGTCTACAGTTTTGATGTAATGTATAACTTAAATAATACACATTCCTATTCTGCCCCTTATCTTGTAACATCTCTATGCTTTGCCCGAATGCATCCATAGATCAACTTAATCTTTTTTTTCAGACGCACGTTTCTTGTGATACTTCATGTCGTATTCCCCCTGTGTGAAATTGAAAAATAACTGTCAAATTTCACAAAAAAACTCTGAGAATTGCCTTCCAGCGGTTTATAAATACTTACAGCCCTGTGATGACAGCCTTCCCTGCTTTCTTCACAGCCATTGGATAAAAGCCAGATTTAAAAAAAAAAACATCCGTCCTGCAGTGGTTTTTACTTTTAAAAACTAGAGCCAATGAAAATGTAGGACATCGTCTCAATATGTGGGATGTGTTACAGGGGATAAAAATGATGTGCAGTCCGTTGTAAAGTGGGACACCTGGTCACCCTAGACTGGCCAAAATCTTCCGTCACGGGTTAGATTTTCTAAAGCCTGAAAACAGAGCCATGAGGAGGAGTAGAAGTCTAGTTATTTCTCAAAACACTTGAATTACAATATGCTGAAAGGTTATTATGGATTTGCCAAAAACATTCTGCCTACTGCAGGTTTAAATTCTGAAATAAGATAAAGCCTTAGTGATCACATACCAATGTATTACACTTCACAGGTGCTTTATCACAGATATCCACTGTTGCTCTCTGTCACAGGTCATTTGAGTATTGTCTGGAGAGGAAAAGCCCCATGTATCCCCGACGCTCCTCCAGACCACCGAAGGTCTCCAAGAGGAGAAGTCCCAGCCCAGATGAAGGAGTTATCGAGCGCAAGTTGAGGGGTAGGAGACAGAAGACAGAGCTGAGGAAGACCAAAGAAGACAACGGCGTAGTCGATGCAGACGAGGGGAAGGGCCTCGACATCATCGACATCATCAACAGCTCGCTCGATGCAAAACGCGTCGCCGAGGAGGACGAAGGAAAGTTTGTAGAGGTGGCCGACGAAGGAGTGGACGGGTCGGATGAAGACTGCAGCTCTGTCAACAGCAGCGTAGCTTCTGGTCCTTCCCTCCTACGCAGCGCCTCCCCCAAGAAGCTGAGGCCCTCGAAGGGCTTGTGCTCGGCCTGCAAGGCTCGCTACCAGAAGGCAAAGAAGATGAAAGCGCCGTTAAAAAATAAACTCTTAAACAATGGTGAGTGCACTTCTTCCTTTTTTTTCCAGCAACATGATATGAAAATGTTAATGTCTGCGTGGGCTTCAAAAGCCTCATTTCCAGCGCAAGTAACTTCACCTCGGAACTAAGAACCTTTTGAGGAACTCGTTGCATTTCCACTGCAGGGACCACGGTCTAAATTAAGATCCGGGGACATTTTACTCTGTCAAAAAAGGCCCTAGTCGTGGGGTAGTACTTTTCTAAAAGTACAGGAACTTTTGGGGTGGAGTTTGCAGGGATGATCGTCGCTAATTGGTGAAACACACACACAGCGCTGCTGTTTTAACGGCTTCAACTCACGTACTGCTTCACTCATACACAAGGAAGTACTCTAGTATCGATTTAGGACCCTTTTAGGACGAGGGGAGAACATGTCTCTTTGTTTGATAACATTGGAAGTAAGTTAGAGTCTGCTGTTGGTCTCTTGACTCATTAAAAAACAGAGAGAGAAAATGAGAGAGAGAGAGATCGCAAGGGCGAGCGGTAATGTTAAAAAATAGAGACATCCCGATGGTGCTGTGAATGAGAGAAAGAAAAGTTATTTTCTGATGGTTTCATGACGGTTACGTTCTAAAGCACAAATAAATAACCATCAATCACTCAACAGATGATTTACTGTGGAGACAGACGCTTTTAGTTTCATTTTCCTCCACTGCATTTCATTCATTACATCCAACGTGCAGCAGTAAATATATGCAGCAGTAAATATCGTCGCAGTGAGACAAAAACGTTTATTTTTTTAGATGAAACAGGTCTTCTTTCTGGTTTGTTTTTCAGATCCCAAGTCCCTGACATGTGATCAGTGGGTCCTGATGAAGAAGTGGAGACCGAGGAGGCTGCCTGATGCAAGAGGGTGAGACTGAGACTGCTTGTGTGTGTGGCATTAAGGTGGAATACCAGTAGCCATGCAAAGTCATGTGCTGTCAGCTCATTATAACAGCACCTCTCTGTTTTGTCAGGAAGCTTTCGATCCACGTACAACTGGTTAAGAAAAGACTTGAGGTCAAGAATGGTGCAAATCGACCTGCGCAATACGTGGGAGAGGAAGAATCATCAGCCTGCTTGAGGCCGCACGCTTTCCTTCAGAGGTAATGCATCTGTACTAGGGCTGTCAATCGATCCAAATATTTAATCGCATGATTGTCCATGATTAACCACGATTAATTGCACATTTTTTATTTTTGTACCATAAAGGGAAATTTGTCAAGTATTTAATACTCAACACGGGAGTGGGCAAATATATGCTAGCTTTATGCAAATGTATGTATGAATGTATGTATGTACTGCATGTGATTATCATAAAGTGGGCATGTCTGTAAAGGGGAGACTCGTGGGTACCCATAGAACCTATTTTCATTCACATATCTTGAGGTCAGAGGTCAAGGGGACCCATTTGAAAATGGCATGACAGTTTTTCCTCACCAAAATTCATCGCAAGTTTGGAGCGTTATTTAGCCTCTTTCGCGACAAGCTAGTATGACATGGTTGGTACCGATGGATTTGGTTTAGTAGCTTCATATGATGCCAGTATCTTCACTCTAGCCTTAAAATTGAGCCCGCTACAAGCTAAAAATCGCAAGTTGTGTTAAAGAAATTAGTGGCGTTAAAGCGAATAACACATTTCCTACAGTAGAAAAGCTGACAAATAAGCCTGTTTTCATACAAAAACTACTTGAATGTGCTGCGTTTTTTGCGTCAGGAACCTCAGACGACGTGTCAGAGTGAAGCCAGTGAAGAAGAACAGGAGGAAGAGGACAAGAGACGGTTCTCAGGGCCCTCGCATCGCTAAACAGCAGCGTCTCCACAGCAACAATCGCCGCCAACACATCAGTGTCGACCTAACCAGCGGTCACAACAGCAGCAGTCCTGGTCTTGAGGGTTGTAGCGGTCAAGAAGTCAGCGATAAATCGGACACAAATCTGGCTGTTGAGCTGATTCCCTCCACAGTCGCCATGGAAACCATCGAGCCAAAAGAGGTCCCACCCGTGCAGAAAGCGCCAAAGAGGACGGGCGGATTCAGAGACTTGCTCGCCCAGCTGCGTGGCAACAGCAGCAGGATTGTCAGAGAAACACGTTAGCGAGGTGGCTCTGACTTTTTTTTTTTAAGGAAGCAGTTTAACAGCTACAGTGTTCAGTGATGTAGTGTTTACCTGTGACGTTAGCCTGGCTATTATTCTGTTCTGTAAATACTTGTTCACCTGGAGGCATATACCTGAGTTTATTGGCTGCATGTTATTTATTTTTTTCTTGAATTTTCAAATAGCATTTATTTAAAAGAACTACTGTGAAAAACTATTTTTTTTCACATTAATACTGTTTTTACCCATATCCCTATGATAGACAGATTTAACATTTCCATCCCCAGTAGACCTACACGAGCATGATAACTATAACTGTGTACCTTTTTTAATACAACAAGCAGGTTTTCAGTGTGTGGTGGTTTTACACACTAGAAAAAGTGATAAAATGAAGTATACTAAAATAAAGTGGTGCATAATTTCCTCTTAGTACACAACAGTAAGGAATATTGATGTATTTCAACTTTTATAACAACTGCAAAATATCTAAAGATCATCATTTTAGTAGGTAGTGTGGATTTGGGAACATTGGCCCTTTCTGTATGAATGAACAACTACTGTTTACCAAGAATATTAAATGGATGAATATTTCCTGGTGGCAAGTTGTGGAAAGGAGCCATGTTCTGTAAAACAAGGGGTGCGTTCCACATCGCATACTTTTTCTTTATACTTACTAGTACGTACTGCAGCTGCCCTTTTAAAGTACGTTCCGTTGCATGCAGTATGTATACGTTTGGGACATACTACTTCATCATAACGTTTTGCCTTGAACTTTGACCCTCTTGCTCATATATCCGGAGGTAGAAGGACATCCTGGTACTTTTGGCACACTGCATTGGATATACTATGTTTTGGGATATCTTTTCTGGCATACTAAATAGTGTGGTGGGTATTGGAACGCTCAGATGGTAATGGGATTAGTTAATATTTATCAGAGGGCAGTGTTAGACCCTTTCTCTAAAAGCCCACATGGTGGCGCCACTTACTGAAGGAATCAGACCTCTGGTTATAGCAGATCAGCCCTGTGCCATTTACTGTGCCTTTTTTTTTTTTTTTACAGAAGAAGAGAAAAGCACAGGTTTAATTAATAACATTAACAATTATTTAATGTCCCAGTGTGCATGATTACCAAAACTCTGCACCTGGTGCATCTAAATGGAATGCAGCCTTTAATTGATGTAATTACGTAGCCTACACCTGTGTGTTTCCTGTACTGAGAGCTCAAAGTCTGCTTTAAACCTGCAGTAGGCAGAATGTTTTTGGCATCATTGGGCAACAATTTCATAATAACATTTCAGCATATTGTAATTCAAGTGTTCTGAGAGACTTCTGCACCTCCTCATGGCTCCCTTTTCAGGCTTAAAAAAATCTAGCCCGTGACGGGAGACTTTCGCCAATCACAGGTCATTTCAGAGAGAGAGCGTTCCTATTGGCTGTTCATTCATTAGAGACAGCTGTCAATCACTCGCGAACACCGATCAAACGGTCAAACTAGGCAGCGCTGATCAAATATCAATCAATATTCTGTTACTGTAATGCCTATTTCTTGCCTCAATTATTTTCAGAAACATCTTGTAGTGTACTGTTTAGCTGTAAAATGAGAAAGCGTGCTCCGGCTGGTGGGCGGTGCTTGGTATTTCCTCAGCTGATCTCAACATGGCAGCCGGGTCACAAACTTTCTCATTTTACAGCTAAACAGTACACTACAAGATGTTTTTGGAAACATTTTACCATAGAAATAGGCATTACAGTAACAGAATATTGATTCATATTTGATCAGCGCTGCCTAGTTTGACCGTTTGATTGGAGTTTGCGAGTGATTGACAGCTGCTCAGAGACGGCAAGGCTCCAGCTCGGCTCTGATTGGTTGTTTTCCTCCGGTCTGTGAAATCTTGCAGATGCCATTAGGAGCACCGGAGGACACAGAGGCACATGATTTTTTTCAGATTACCTGTCTCATGCACTACTGTCAGGATATAGAGACCATTTTATCAAAATAACCTTTTTTTAAATCATATTTACTCCAACTTGCCTACTTCATCTTTAAATCAGGCTTATTCAGCAGCGTGACCCCAATTAAGACAGTCAGTACAGGCGCTGAGTTATCTGGATCATTTTGATGAGTATAAACCAGAAACACGTAGGTGTTTTTACACAGCAATGTTATTTTCAAGATGTTGACGCTGATACCAGTGAATGTAGAGGAAGGGTGGGGAAAAAGAGCAAGAGATAAGGCCCTGAGTGTTGGGTCTTGAAGGTTTGACCGTGTTTTTTTGGGGGGTGGGTGTTGTTGCTGTTTACTTGTGGGATTACTGTATTGGGAGAGGATGGGGATTTAAAGTCTGAGCTGCCAGTGCCAAGTCAGGAAGTGTGTCTGCTGACCGACTCGGCATCACAAACATAGATGTGGAACATGGAGTTTAATTATAATCCGTTATGAAATGCCATTATAATTATTAAAATTGAAATTAATTGGTTCTTACTTTACAGTTTCCATTTCACCATGGGTTGACTAAAGATGTGCAAGCAGTGTGCCTCCTAAAAATCAAGTGATTTTGTAATCAGTCATTTTATTTACTTTTTTCTCTCTCCTCTGTTTCGTTGATTATTATTTTATCTTATTTTTATTTCCATTTATTTTTTTCATATTCTATAAGTATGTAATTTCTTAAAGTGCCAAAAGAGAGAGAAAGAAATCAAGTGAAATCCACAGAGCAGTTGGTGCTGCCTACACATCTTTGAATTGAAACAGTCATGAAATGGAAACTAAACGTTAAAGCAGGAAGGAAATTGATTGTGAAACGGAACTTGATGGGCAGACAGACAGATGAGTTAATAAGATAACAATATAAAATCTTCACGTATTTGCTATTTCATTCCAAAATTCAATTATATTTAATTAATTTAAAGACAGAAGGGTGAAATTCTGTTAAAATTTGTCAAATTGAATTCCTTTCCTTTTTACTTTATTATTGCATTATTATTATTAGGGCTGTCAATCGATCAATTAATCACAGAGATTTGTCAAGTACTTGATACTCTTATCAACATGGGGGTGGATAAATATGCTTGTTTTATGCAAATGTATGTATATATTTATTATTGAAAATCAACTAACAACGCAAAACAATGACAAATATTGTCCAGAAACCCTCACAGGTACTGCATTTAGCATAACAAATATGCTCAAATCATAACATGGCAAACTGCAGCACAACAGGCAACAACAGCTGTCAGTGTGTCAGTGTGCTGACTTGACTATGACTTGCCCCAAACTGCATGTGATTATCATAAAGTGGGCATGTCTGTAAAGGGGAGACTCGTGCGTACCCATAGAACCCATTTTCAATCACATATCTTGAGGTCGGAGGTCAAGGGACCCCTTTGATAATGGCCAGTTTTTTCCTCGCCAAAATCTAGCCCAAGTTTGAAGCCTTATTTAACCTCCTTCGTGACAAGCTAGTATGACATGGTTGGTACCAATGGATTCATTAAGTTTTCTAGTTTCATATGGTGCATCTTCACTCTAGCTTTAAAACTGAGCCAACTACAACTTAAAAATTGCATGTTGCGTTAATGCGTTGAAGAAATTAGTGGTGTCAGAGTGAAGTTGCGTTAACGCGTTATCGCGTTAACTTTGACAGCCCTAATCATAATAAAAATTGTGTTGGTGTGTGAAAAAACAAAGTGTTATTTTGCTCTCAGAAACGTGACGCACTAATTTCACAAACTCACACTCATGGTCCGTTGACAGTGAAAGATCAGAGGAAGTGTTACAGCGTTAAACTGCTGATAATCATCTTCCATTCCTTCTCCTCTCCCTGCGTCTCTGTCTCCCTCGCATGAATCACACAAGACACTGAAACAAGTATGTCCACACTCTGGTGAGAGCTGAAACTCCTGCTGCTTGTTCTGATTCAACAGAGCATGGAGTTTGGAGGGACACACACACACATTACACATTGTCTGATCCTCATCGGCAGTCTTCCCTGTTGCCAATAGGTCCCGATTATCACAAGCCCAGAGGTCTCAGGGCCAAAACAATTCAAGCAGCGCACACACACAACGCGGTATCCTGTGATAGAACCACTATCAGCACCTGACACCTCGAAAACAGGAAAAACGTATCGGCAGGAACACAGATGTGTCGGAGTGTTGAGGGGAGGAGCGTGAGCACGACTATATATCCCCTGTAGACAGAAGTCTCAACTTCACTCAGCTGAGAGAGGAGAGGAACTGCCTCCATCATGTCCTATTATGAGGTAAGGTCGTCAGTCAGACGTGGTTTTATGTAAATTCATAAATCTGTTTTTCGGATCAATTTTTCTTTTGCTTCCTGCCCTTAATCATCATCATCTTCATCTCTCCAGCATATCATCTTCGACTACGACATCAATGACACGGGCTCAGGCTCTGGTTCTGGTGACATGGGGGGCGATCTGGAGGAGCCCTGTGATCTGGAGCACGTGATGCCTGCTGACCTCCTGCGGGTCTTCTTGCCCGTGGTCTACGCCCTCATCTTCACCCTGGGCATCACTGGGAACGGCCTGGTCGTCATAGTGCTGGGCTGCCAACGCAGGTGAGAGAATAGGTGCAGGGTTGGTGGTTGATCTGATGAATGTCTTTGTGTCTGAACCGGGCGTAATGGTTTCCACTCCCGTGTTGGTCTACAGGTCAAAGTGTAGCCTCACGGACCGGTATCGCCTCCACCTCTCAGCCGCTGACCTCCTCTTCGTTCTGGCGCTGCCGTTCTGGGCCGTGGACTCGGCCCTGTCCGACTGGCGCTTCGGAGCGGCCACCTGCGTTGGCGTGCACGTCATCTACACGGTCAACTTGTACGGCAGCGTGCTCATCCTGGCGTTCATCAGCCTGGACCGCTACCTGGCAGTGGTCCGAGCCACGGACACCAACACCGGTGGGCTGAGGCAGCTGCTGGCGCACAGACTGGTTTATGTTGGTGAGTGTCGAAAGATTTCTGTTGGTGCTTTCTTTATCCCAACTCTCCTCTTCTTCTTTCTTCCTCCCACAGTCCCTTACTTTGTTCTATCTTCTCCTCTCCCTGCAGGTGCGTGGTTGCCCGCTGGCCTCTTGGCGGTGCCTGACCTGGTGTTTGCCCGGACTCAGGAAGGAGGCGAGGGGTCCACTCTGTGCCAGCGGTTCTACCCAGCAGACAGCGCTCCTCTCTGGGTTGCAATCTTCCACCTCCAGCTGGTGCTGGTGGGTCTGGTGATCCCAGGCCTGGTCCTCCTGGTGTGTTACTGCGTCATCGTCACCAGGCTGACCCGGGGCCCGCTCGGGGGCCAGAGGCAGAAGCGGCGAGCGGTGAGGACCACCATCGCGTTGGTCCTCTGCTTCTTCGTGTGCTGGCTGCCCTACGGAGTGGGCATCTCCGTGGATGCTCTGCTGCGCCTGGAGGTGCTGCCCCGCGGCTGCAGCCTGGAGGCCGTGCTGGGCGTGTGGCTGGCGGTGGCTGAGCCCATGGCGTTCGCGCACTGCTGCCTGAACCCACTGCTGTACGCCTTCCTTGGGGCCGGGTTCAAGAGCTCGGCCCGCAGAGCCCTCACTCTGAGCCGAGCATCCAGTTTGAAGATTTTACCACGGAGACGCCCAGGGGCTTCCACGACCACAGAGTCCGAGTCCTCCAGTTTACATTCCAGCTAGTGTTTGCTTGTGCTGTCTACATATATTTGTGTATATACTGTGTATATGTGTGTGTGTTAAGGACGTTTACACAAAGTGTTTGAGAAAGTAAGAAGCAGTCTGCTGGCCCACGACTCGTCTTCTCCCTCACCGTGGGGGTTCTCCTGTAAATACTGTTGTTAGGTTTGTTTTCAGTGCTGCTGTGCTTGTTGATGTTTGCAATAAAATACCCGTATTTGTGAAAATGTCTTCTTGTGATTCTTGCATCCTGAGTGAAACTGTGAATTCCTGACTTGTGCTTTAACCACTCAACCACAGCGAATGCCACCCTCGCCCTCAGTGGGTGAGATAGATATCAGTAAGGCCCCAATTACACAAACAATTTTGAGACTTATCAAGCAAGCTTTATCTCAGAAGAAACATTGGAAAGGGTCAGGAGAGGTGGAATAGGAAGAACAAGCCTGAATCCAATCTATTTGGTCTCATACGTGGTTTAAATATCGGCCGACAACTGTATCCAAAGCTGCAAATCATGATATCTTTTTGGAAACACTACCAGTTTACTTTGTGTGTGGTGTGCTTGGGGGCAGAGCTGGTGCTTCACAGATACAGATTCTTTGAAAAATAAGTGTCGAAATCAGTTGGCATTGTGGCGTAATCTTTATTATCATCAACTCGTCTCCCTTTGTGTTGATTCATGATCACTCAGCCGCCTGCCATCTGAATCCACTGATCCGGAGCACGGACACAGTCAAGTTCTTTCGAAAAATTAAACTGTGCTAGTGAAAGCCAGGTGTATCTGAGTCACACGCATTTGTGTGTTTGTGTGGATGTGTTTGTGTCACTGTTTTGGGGTGTGCAGATTTATGTTGATATAAACAGTTTGCTTCTTCTACGTGAGAGCGAGGGGAGCATGAAGGGGTCAGGAGGTCCATTTTTCCACTACTTAAATGCACTCATACACCCACACACATACACACACAAAGTGCTTCCCACATACCTACTTCCACCTGGAAGTGAGAGAAACAGAAGCTGGAAGTTTACTGTGTCCTGTTTCCTGGAGCTGAGAGGATGAAGAGGAGGGTTGTGAGAGAGGCAAAAAGGAAGAATACAGTTACTCAGCATCACAATAAGGAGTTGACTCTGTGGCATCGCTCTAACTGCATCCTATCATGTGCTTATGTGGCTTTATATATACAGAAATGGCTGTGGAACCATTTCACACACAGCCAATGTAGACAGAAAACGTACCTTTTCATATATTTTGCATAAATCTGCCCCCGTCTCTCTCTCTCTCCGTCTCTCTCTCCTTCACACACACAAAGACACACAACTCTCTTCTATTCATAGTGTATTCAAAACAGGAAAGACTTCCTGCAGCTCATTTTAGGAAAAACAAGCAGCTAAAACAATCAAACACCCCGAGCAGCTCTGCACTCACCAACACACACAGCAGAGAGCTGCTACAGGATAAATCAGTTTAACAGCATGCAGGAGAGACACACTGAAGGACATCATGAATGACCAAGTAAAGTGGTGATGTGTAAACATACAGTAAATCTGTAAAGTGTTCAAAGTCAGGATGTTGTTAGCTCTCATGAATGTTCCATACATTCATTATCTGTAGCCGCTTATCCTATTCAGGAGTTTGCATGTTCTCCACGTGTTAGCGTGGGTTTTCTCCGGGTTCTCTGGTTTCCTCCTACAGTCCAAAGACATGCAGGTTAATTGTTGACTCTAAATTGCCCGTAGGTGTGAATGTGAGCGTGAATGGTTGTCTGTCTCTATGTGTCAGCCCTGTGATAGTCTGGCGACCTGTCCAGGGTGTACCCCGCCTTCGCCCAAGGTCAGCTGGGATCGGCTCCAGCCCCCTGCAACCCTGAATAGGATAAGTGGTTACGGATGATGGATGCATGTCTGTGGACTGTTGGAGGAAACCTGAGAACCCGGAGGAAACCCACGCTAACACGGGGGAGAACATGCAAACTCCACATAGAAGGGCCCCAAGCCGGGTTTTGATCTTATGAGTGATACAAATATGTAAGGGATAATGTACAGCGAGCCGGTCATTGTTGTGAAAGAAACACAAGAGGGCGATGCCAATGCTAAACGTAAGGGGTCTCTCATTGCCCTGAAGTGGTTTCTTTCACAACAATGACCGGCTAACTGTACATTATCCCACTTATTACACGGCTACTTACTTAAAAGAAAATCAACAAGTTGACACAAAAACGGTCCGCCAGAGTCCGACATCAGAACTACACCCATAGCAACGGTCTGCTATACAGAAATAACAGACCGTAGAACGCCATGATTGATCAATCAGAATCCAATATTCAACACAGCCGTGTAATAAAATAATCTTAATAACCAAATTATGAATTTTGTCTCCAAGTTTTGAGTCTCAATTATTATTATATGGTTTACTAGGCCATGTTGAAATTCTTCATTTAGGTGTTGTTCCCCCTTCAAAGTGTTGACTTTTAGATTTAATTTGGGGGGTTTTACACCCACATTAGTGAATCTTCATTTTTAATATTTGGTTCCAAAACTTGGCAAACAATACTGTCTGAAATCTATGAACTGCAGACATCAGCAGACACTGTTTCCTCACTGGTCACTAGCCAGGTCTGTGCGACTAATTTCACTTCTTGCTTGTTTTTGCCTTCAGTCTGGTTCTCACAGCAAGTGACACATTTAGCTTCACTTACCGACTATACCAGTCAGGGATTGTATGAAATGCTGAAATGCTCCTTGGTTGCCTTGTCAGTATTGATTTGGTTGTGAGCACCCATGAACTTGAATGCCAGTCCAGAGTGCGATCGGGGGGTCCACCACCAAAACAATGAAAATGTGTCACCGTGTGAATGCAAATACACCAGGAAACTACTCTTTTCTAAACCATCTCTACCCTCTCCTCTTTCATATCCTGCTGCTCTTGCAACTGTTTGTTCCGGTCGTCTTGTTTTTCACGTGCGGCCACAAATCTGACGCCATCAAGGTTGCCTTCTCGGTGGAGCACACGTTGGTTTGGTGCGTGCTGCATGAATACACCACAATACATGAGCGAGTGTTACTACAGACTGTGTTTGATCTGAACCTACCGGCTGTGTGTGACGTGGGTTTTATTACTATATAGTAGCAGCAGTAATGGTACTAACAGTGATGGAACATAACTCTACTTAAATACATTTTTGAGGTACATTTATATGCTGCTTTTATACCCATTTTATTACATTACAAAGAAAAATATCATATAAAAAGCCCTCCTCACCAAATTTGATGGCACTGATGCTCTTGTGGTGCATGTATGAGTATGAGTATGTGTGTGTGTGTGTGTGTGTGTGTGTGGGTGTGTGCGTGTGTGTGCGTGTGTGTGTGTGTGTGTGTGTTTGCCTACAGATGGTCAAGTTCCCTTCATACTCAGACAAGCTGAGCTTCCTGCTGTTGAACAATCGTGGGAAAAGCAGAGGTCAAGACAAAAGGAGAAATAAAGAGGGAGAGAAAGACTGGGTTGCATCCAAATGGCCTGCAATGACTTCCTGCGTTGTTCCTGGTGGATTCATACAATGTGACAGGTGAAACCAATAGCCTGCCGGGAGGTTTGTATTGGCCTCAGCAGGTGGAGACGTGAGAATGACTTGGGAGCAGAAATAGACATTAATGGAATAATAGAGTAGAGATCAGTGTTGGTCGGTCACAGATGGTCCAGGGACTGAACCCTGCAGAGGCTGACTGTAAGGATTAATAACATGTAGTTATAAGCAGATACAAGGACATTTTATAAGTATAACTCCTCTTATGAAGCATCCACAAGCAGATAATGAATGACTGACACAATATAACACAGCTGTAGCCATATTCAGTTATATATGAACAGACATACGTAAAGAGATCCTTACACTGGTAAGGTTTGAAATTGTGTATCTTGAGGGTTCATTCTTATAGTAATCTCAGAAATAACAGTTTCGCAAATAATTCTTAACTCAAGGACCACTTACTAGATTTCCACAGGAGCTTTCAGCTGCATCTCATGGCCTTCATCAGCAAATGGTATTTGCTCAGTTGTTACTGAAAAAGAAAAGAAAAAAACTATAAATAGATACTTTTTTTCATGAATGTAATATATAATAAATGTATATAATACTTTATTTTTCACAATCAGATAAATTATGAAGACATGTAGTCATATATTTACAACTTGTTAATTGATATAGCACATAAAAGTGTATTATTACATGCAAATGATGATAGCAGGTAGTTTGGTTCTACTTTCCCCTCTACCATTATAACCACTATAGTATATTACTACGGTGCATTGCTCTGTTTCTTTGTCCTTATTAACAAACAGCCTCCTCCAGTGATGATTCATGGGCCAAGTTATATTACGCTGTAAGTTACATGGAAAATTGGAATTTGAGTCAGAAAACCATCAGTTTACTCCTACTGTAAGTAATAAGTGATGAGACAGACACAAGATAGGACATTTGGGATGGCAGCTTTCTTTGGACCCGGCACACACTCCTCTCAAGAATACAGTTTATATTAACTCTTGAGGTGATTCTCCACCCAAATGCTATCTTTTGAATATCAAACATTCAGTCCCTAAAGGCTCTCGTCCTTCATAGAGAACAGCTGCTGCTGGCTTCCCACCAACCAACGCGTCCAATGGTGGACGAATACTTTTTTACCTGTACCACCTAGGTGTCTATTGCAGTAACTGTACCTTTAGTTCAGGCTGAACTGGTACAGATGTGTACCCCAAAATACCAGCACCCACTTTGCTCCCTTTGTATGAGAAGCAAATGTTAGTATGATGATGTTTCTCGATTGAATTGACTGTTGATGAGTGTATTTCGAATTATGAGTGTTCACTGCCCTACAGTGGTCACAATGGGGAACTGTAACACTACATTCAATTTGTGGCTTACACATTGGCAATACTGATGTTACTGTTATTATATGCAATAATAACATTAATATTTTCTTCAATTCAATTCAATCTATTTTTATATAGCGTTGAATCAAAACAGAAGTTATCTCAAGACACCTATACTCATTTAGAGACACTACAATAATAATGATGATGATGATGATACATGTTTTGTATATTATATATTGTATTTTGTATATTATATTATATATATATACATAAATATATATATGTATATATATATATATATATAAATATTTATTTATTTTTTATTTATTATTTATTTATTATATATATATATACACTGTAGTATTGCTACTTTTACTTAAGTAAAATATCTGAATACTTCTTTCACCACTGCTTGTCTGTATTATGTCCACCATATGTCAAACTAATTTAATGTACTAATGTTCAGACAAAGAGAGAACAAATAAAACATTTATTTTTTTTAAACACATTTTTTCCCCCTAAACTTTATTGGCTTGAAACAGGAAGCGTTACCGCGGGAAAGAGAGCAGAAGAACCACGCGTCATTTGACATCCTCACTCCTGATTGGCTACCAGACGGAGAACATTCGCACGGCCTCACCGATTGGTCGAACGCGGCGCGCCAAAGATCACGTGTCTCTCTTTTTCGCGCGAAACTGACTCTCTCTGTTGTCGGTGGACTGTAGCGTGCTGCTGTGAGTCTGTTCTGAGAGGAGCGGTACGGCTCGGTCTGGGTTTGTTTTTGCACAAGTTTTTGAACTTTGTATTCCAGTTTCAACATGGACGTTGCCACAGCAACCGCGGAGAATGCTGGAGAGATGGTGAAGGACGAGTTGGCTGAAAAATGTCAGAAGTTATTCCAGGCTTTCTTGGAGGAGTAAGTCAACAGGCTTCATTGTGTTGTTGTGGGCCGAAACGGGACTGTGCACGAGTTGATCGCACGATGCATCATTTTGAAGTATATTTTGTATCATTAACTATGAGGATCTAATGCTGTGTATTATAAATAATTCAAGAGTTTTATTTGTCATTTGCTCCTATAATAAGTACATTGGAATTCTGAGCAGTTTACAGAGTCAGCTTTAAGAAAAGAAAAAAGGTAGAAAGGGCACAAGGTTATTAAAGTACAAAATAAGTAGCACATTCAACTCAACACAATAAATAAATAAATAAAATATAAAACGCCCTCAGTGTAGTCAATAAATAAACGAAACTACCATCTGCATAGGAACAATACCCCCAGAATACAAATATACATTATATATATATATGCTCCATGACCATGTTAAAAGAACTTTCAAAAATATTAAAAAAAATAAATAATATATTTCAGACAATTGCACAGTGGAAGGCAGCTTATTGCACAGCATTACAGTCCAGGTGTACTGTGTGTCAATATGGAGGTGAGGTGTGGGGTGTTTGTGTCCCTCTTTAATGTCCTTTGCCACCAGTCTGATTGTAGCTGAGAAGAAGCTGTTGTGAAACCAGAAGGTGCTCTGTGAGTGGAGATGCTCTCTGGTCTGTGGTGCCTCAAATAATCATCTATCCTGTAACTGTGTGCAGGTTCCAGACCGGTGATGGGGAGGTGAAGTATGTCCGGGAGGCTGAGGAGCTGATCCGGCCTGAGAGGAACACCCTGCTGGTGAGCTTCACAGACCTGGAGGGCTTCAACCAGGAGCTGGCTACCACCATCCAGGAGGAGTACTACAGGTGAGTTAGACCACCATCAAACTCCACCATCACTGTTGCACCTGCGGCCTCAGTTTGAACTCTGATCACAATGCTGGAGTGAGCAACACTTTTAATTTGGTCTCAGCCGGTGCTTGAAGTGGTAAAAAATAAGTGCCAGTACTCCTCTTATTCACATGTTGGTGTGTGTATCAGCAATCTCTTGCCACTTATTCCTATTTATTTATTATTTCGTTAAGCATGTTATACTGTGTCAATCATAAAATGGGATTTTATTGCTGTACTATAATACTTGGGCTCTGCATCTTCTATAGTTATTATTTTATTATTTATTTATTTATTTATTTGCACATATATAAAACTGCACAAAATCCAGTCAATGTGTCAGGAGAGGTCAAGAAGCCACGGGCTTATACAAAGGACCTACCCCCCCAAACCCCAGGAGAAAAAAAAACAATAACAAAAAAGGAAGAAAGATCTAAACTAACATAATTTAAAAAAAATACAACAAAAGTTAAACAACAACAAGAAGTACACAAAATGTGCAGAAAACCCCCTAACCAAACAGTGGAAAACAATCCAATAAAAACAAAGAAATACATACAAAAAACAGTACAGAAAAATAGTTGGCCTATAATACTCCAATAATATTCACACTGGAACATTTTAGTGTTTAAGGTGGTGTGTTTGTATTTAGTGTTAATACTTAAAGGGCTTTCTTGTGTTATTTGTGGTATCTATAATATATAATAAGATGTCTATATAGCCTGGAATCACCAGCAGACAGACAGACAGAGAGGCAGGTGTGCATGAAATATCGTGTATCGTGATATTATGTTTTCTGATATTGTATGTCGTAGTAATAGTTTATATGCAAAGATGAACCAATACTTTATTTAATTTCTAAAAATATGAGCCCTCTTAGTGTATGTGTCCTCTCAAAGTAGAGCTATGATGTTACAGCGACTGTGATAAATGGAAATGCAGATCCCACTGTTCTGATTGTATAAAAAAGTTAACTTTCTTTTACTTAGATATTATGTATACGGTGGTGTGTTCTTTATACTATGACAGTTTTCCTAAAATTAGATTTAAAAAAATTGAAATATATCGCCTTGCTTATGGTATTAAGATATATCGTGGTCTATTGAATCGTAACCCCTGTATCATGATACGTAGGATGCTGGTATTTGTTAACATGAAGGATTCTGTTTTCAGAGTCTACCCCTTCCTGTGTCGGGCAGTGCGCAACTTTGCTCGGGACCATGGGAATGTTCCTCTCAACAAAGAGTTCTACGTAGCCCTGGAGGATCTGCCCACCAGACACAAGTAAGACACACGACACTAACCTGCTATCAGCTGCTGGTTTTGGTGTGATTTGGTAGATAATAGAAATAAAAATACTATAAAATAGAATTAAAGATATATTTCTGCCGTGCAAATTTAAGTAGAATATGCGTCGTGCATTGCCACTCAGAAGATAAGTGTCCTCTGGCGGCACAGAGGAGAGTCGTTGTATGTTGATATGGCCGTGGGCAGGAATGATTTCCTGTAGCGGTCCTTATTACAGCGGAGTTGAATACTGTAGAAATTATGTCATTTTATATTTCAAAATAAAATGAGCAAAGCTAGAGCAATATATCAACCCCTTTTCCTGTGTGTGATCTAGGATCCGTGAGCTGTCATCCATGCGTATTGGCACCCTGGTGAGGATCAGTGGTCAGGTGGTGAGGACACACCCGGTACACCCTGAACTGGTAAGATATCCTGCAGGCAGCATGGAGGTGCTTAAAAAACCAAACCAAAGCTGTGATGTGAGATATAGTAATGTTGACGCTTGTCTGTTGCAGGTGAGTGGCACCTTCCTGTGCATGGACTGCCAGGCGCTGATCAAAGACGTCCCTCAGCAGTTCAAATACTCGCCACCGACCATCTGCAGAAACCCCGTCTGCAACAACCGCTCCCGCTTCCACCTCGACACGCACAAATCCAAGTTCGTCGACTTCCAGAAGGTAACTATGAGCGAGGATGTGTGTGTGTGTGTATTCATACATAAACAGGTGTACTGATGACAGTTTGAAGGTTTCTGATTGAGTCTTAAACTCTTGTGTGTTCAGGTGCGTATCCAGGAGACGCAGGCGGAGCTGCCTCGCGGTTCGATCCCACGCTCCCTGGAGGTCGTCCTGAGGGCCGAGGCGGTGGAGACGGCTCAGGCCGGAGACCGCTGTGACTTCACCGGGTCCCTCATTGTCGTGCCGGACGTCTCTCAGCTCAGCACTCCCGGTATGATCTTGACCACACACTTTGAGCCTTCAGTTCAGATTGTGACATAGGCTGTTTCCGAAATCACTCACTACTCATTATCTAGTGGACTATGTAGTGAGTCCACCTACGAGGTCGTGAATACCACAAGAGGGGGGCGTTCTTATGGACTCTCCTCATGAACACAGTAAACGCGACCCCATTTGAAGGCACCAATAGTCCTCCATGTACAACTCCCTGGATAGTGAGTAGGGAGTAGTGAATGAGTGAATGATTTGGGACACAGCCGTAGTGTGAAAGCAAGAAATTACTTGAACAAATCACATTCGACACCTCATGACCGTCTGTATGGGCGTCCTGTCTCCAGGTGTGCGAGCAGAGACCAGCACCCGTGTAACTGGAGGACCCCAGGGCTTTGACACTGACGGTCTGAGAGGACTGAAAGCTCTGGGAGTCAGAGAGCTTTCATACAGACTGGCCTTCCTGGCCTGCAACGTGGCCCCGACCAACCCACGAGTAAGAGACGCACACACGAGCTAATAATGAACGCATTTCCATAGTAATCACACCAACAGTTTTGTTCTCATCCAAACATGTTCAATTAAAAGTTGTTTTTTTTCTTGTTGTAGTTTGGCGGTAAGGAGCTGAGGGATGAGGAGCAGACGGCAGAAAGCATCAAGAGCCAGATGACGGAGAAGGAGTGGGAGAAAGTGTTTGAGATGAGCCAGGACAAGAACTTGTACCACAACCTGTGCACCAGCCTCTTCCCCACCATCCACGGTCAGTGCTTCGCCCCGTCGTCGAACATTTTCATTGTGAAGCCGCAAATTTTCAGTTAAATTAAATGGCGACCGCGTTTTTGCAGGCAACGACGAGGTGAAGCGCGGCATCCTGCTGATGCTGTTCGGAGGCGTTCCCAAAACCACCATGGAGAGGACCTCGCTGAGGGGAGACGTCAACGTCTGCATCGTCGGAGACCCCAGTACCGCCAAGAGCCAGTTCCTCAAGTATGTGACACGACGTAGAGACATTTCCAGTAACTACCAGAAATGTTGTAGTCGATACCGATACCGGTGAAATTCCATGATTCTCGGTAACAATTCAAAACCTCGTTGAAATGCAAAAGTAAAACAAATCCCATGTGCTTCAACATCCACTCCTTTATTACCGTTTGCATACTGGTTTTTGTTAGGAAGTTAATCAGGTCATAATTCCCTCTCAATTATCTATTTTAAATTGGTCCTGAAGTATCGGTTCTTGTGACATCCCTGATTGTAATCCATCAAATGTAGGTTCTGACAGTATTGACTCAGTCCACAGATCTGTCTGAATGGTGATTAAAATGTGTGTTTGTGCAGGCACGTGGAGGAGTTCAGCCCCAGAGCGGTGTACACCAGCGGCAAGGCCAGCACCGCTGCAGGTCTGACGGCAGCCGTGGTCCGAGACGAGGAGTCCCACGAGTTCGTCATCGAGGCTGGAGCTCTGATGCTGGCTGACAACGTGAGTGTTAAAGACTCATCAAGCAGACCGTGAAGGACATTAAGTGTATTCAAGAGGTATTAATGACGGTGTTTTCTTCAGGGCGTGTGCTGCATTGATGAGTTTGACAAGATGGACATCAAGGACCAGGTGGCCATCCATGAAGCCATGGAACAGCAGACCATCAGCATCACCAAGGCTGGAGTCAAGGTAACGCAGCCGAATTACACTGAACGTTGAAATAATATAAAAGGGAGAGACGCTAATGTTTTTAGGCACATTAATAATGTGAACATAAGTACATCAAACCTCACAGTTGTCTGTTAAAGATCATGATGTTTTGGTCTGTTGAACAGTTATAGAAATTCCTCCAAATGTGTTTTTTTACTCGGTTTGTGTTTTCTTGACTCCGTTGTGGTGAAGGCTAGAAGTGAAGATCCAAAAAAAAACTTTTTTATGTTTTCTTGTAAATACTAGACCTCGTTTTGGTCAGGAGAAAACTTCTTAATGCTCATGAAGGACAAGATAAAAAACATTTCTATAGCATGATATGCAAATCCAGTGCATCTAAAACAGTTACAGTGCAACTTCCTTTCAAGATGCACAAGAAGCCAAAATGAAAAGGAAGCCATTCAGTCATGTCTGCAGCAGAATAACCAGACTGTCCGTCTCCTCCAGGCCACCCTGAATGCTCGCACCTCCATCCTGGCTGCCGCCAACCCCGTCGGTGGACGCTACGACCGCAGCAAGAGCCTGAAGCAGAACGTCAACCTGAGCGCCCCCATCATGAGCCGCTTCGACCTCTTCTTCATCCTGGTGGATGACTGCAATGAGGTACGCGTTTACAGTCTGTGCATTTGTTCCTGCAGTAATTATTATATTTTTCATTCTTGCATTTTATTTCATGTTCAGCTGTTTAAATGTCTGCATTCTTATTTGTTGTATTCTTATGAATCCTTTCTTTTTTGCATGCTCTTATCTGATGCTATAACAATCTCATTGTCCTAA